>NC_138061.1:62831993-63533660 GCF_964194185.1 Rhinolophus hipposideros
ACCTGAAGCTATTTAAGAGAGTTTGGAAAACAGATCTGTGAGACAGATGCAGGGCCTTCTCCTTAGTTCTTGAACCCATGCACAGTCACAGGTCCAGACGTAGTCCTCAACAAGAGAGAGCAGATTTGTCTGAGTTATAGGATATCTTCTCACCTGCCCTGATGAAGCTGAGGAATGAAGGCAGACGAGCCCATCACATATGGCCTGCTAAAGCCACAGTCACCCATCTCATGTCTCCTGGGCTGGCTAGTGTCCAGGCTAAGGCTTTAGAGGTACAAAGGCTAAAAGTCCTTTGGATAGAGACTCCACAGGGCAGAAACGGGGTGGGAGAGGGGCAATCCAGGACTGATGTCAGAGGTGGATTTACCTTCAAGCTAAGGATGCTTCCAGAACAAGGCCCCAATTCATAAGAGCCCTTTCCAAAGCCTCAGCAGGAACCCTAGCAATGTGAGTAAGACAGCCTCTCTTTGCACTGGGGATTCCCCTCTGTCACATATGTCCCCCTCCCCCATTAGGTGGCACTGGTGGGGCCTCTAGCATTTGGGATCCAGCTATGTAAAGAGAAGTTCAGTTGGAAATATATTATTTAAACTATAATTTGGAAAAATGTTTTAAAAGTGTTGCAATAAAACAAATGACAAATTATAGCTTTCCAATTTGGACAGAAATGTGATTTGGTCCTACCTAAATTTTTAACTAAGAAACTGAGGGGGGGAAAGCAGATAAAAATAAAATATAAGATAACTTTCAAAGACGAACAATGAAATCAATAGGAATTATTGTCAATCAAATTAAATTTTTAAATATTCACATTTCACCCTGATGAGGAAGAGGTAAGTCACTAATCAAAATAATAAATAAGCTCTTGGAGTGTTTAGTAATCTAATTAATTAAAAGCAGTGAGTCCTATTAAGATATTGGTAAGATATTTAACTTTCTTGCTGAATTAACTAAAACTGATAAAAATAAAAACACAAAATTCATAAATTCCACTGTAACATGGACTTAGATGTGAATATCATCATTCAGAGAGTATTGAAGATTAATAACCATGCAGAAAAACTTGAAATGCCCTAAAATCTGACAGCTTAGATATGATAGAAAGATGATTCAAGTGTTCCCCAAATTTGATAATAATACTATAATTTACATGTCATTACCAGTGAGTTATTTTTCTAATATTTTAAATATTTTTGACCAGCCATGCCCTGAAGATAGACTGAAGAAGTATCTTTTTATAATAACAATAGAAAATTATTGTCATATGAAGAGGAGAACGAAGAACTTTTAGCCAAAAATGTAAGGAAAGCATTATAGAAATATGTCTAGAAGTTAGTAAGAATGATGTTTTTGAAGGGGTCTGTGATGTTTATGTTATTTATCAGCTTTTTAAAAAATTGTAATTTATTGTGGTCTGTCTCATTTTAAGTAAATATTCACTTTTATACCTAATTTTATATTCATACGTTTGTGTTCTTTTTTTAAAAGAAGTCCCCCAAATTGAATAAGGAATACTAGAACTTCGGGCTGCAGTGACTGAGACAGGTGACAGGGATGGGTGCAGAGCCCGCCCACGACACAAATCCTCCACTGCTCAGATGACCCTAAGTGGGAAGCTGACTCCTGCCCAGCTAGATCCAGGCCAACCTGATGATAGTCTGCAGGAGCACAGCCTCTGTCCCTGAAGCTTTAGCACAGGGACCCTGCCAGGGAGTGCCTGCTTCAAATGGGGACTAGACCGACATCTAGTCACTGGATGTCCAGGCACCAGATGAACTTTTGAGTCACTTTCAGCCCTGATTCTTTTTTAAAGGCTAATGGCGGGCACCTCACGCTCCTGGAGAGCAAACGTAGTGACTCAAACTTTCTGAAGACAAGTTGGCAATAAATATTCAACGTGTTCACACCCTTTAGCCCAGTGATTCCTCTTCCAGGAATCTATGAGTAGAAATGGTTAGAAATGCAGACAAATATGTCAGGAAAATAAAGTTCCCATGGCATTGCATGGCACCATGATGATACAATAGCAACAGTGTTTTAAAAATCCCTCTGTTTTGTGTCTTGCAGCTAGGTACCCATACTTGGAAGAATTTACCAGAATATTTGCTAAAGTGCTTCTGAGTGGTACAGTTGGGAGTGATTGTTGTTGTCTTCTGTGTGTGTGTGTTTGTGTGTGTGTGTGTGTGCACATGTGATGAACAGAAATGACTTTGATAATTAGGAGAAAATGCCTTTTGTAAATGACCCCGTTGTGGAAGGGATTCAATCAGACACCTATACTAGGTGGCTTGCACACCTGCTCCTACAGGAATTTCTTAGTATTCACTGGTCTTTCTTTAAAATAAATGGCTTCAGCAAAGAAGTGGGTCTCACCCACTTCCTTTCTCCAGAGTTCCTGAAGCCTTTTCTCAGACACTTTGATTTAGAAATTATCTCATAAACTTGCAGCAGACTTTTGCAAGATTCCTTGCATTCTAACATGGGGGCAGCACTTACCCCAGGGTGGTAGGTTATTGTTCAAAGCCTCTTTGGGCAGCCAGGCAGGCCCTTTGGTTCTTATGTCCACAAGAGCTATGGAGATGCACGGACCAGGATATCTAAGAGGGTGTAACCTGGAAATGCCTTCCTCCAGCAGGGGAGTCCTTTGCCCAGGTGAAGAAACTTACTCACAGCTCTGTGAAGTGAGGAGACTGAGACATTGCCAGGCCCTGGTTCTGCCTCTGAGCACTTCCACTGGAATGGTGCGTCATGAGACCTGTACAGCAGGGATGTGGACACCATCCATCCAGTATGATTATCACGGCTCCATTCTTAGCTAGACAGGTCAGTGTTACTTATTCTAAAATCATCCTGAATCCTGGAGAGTAGGCTGTTCCCTAGTCTCCTGTAGTCTCTTTTGAAATAAGCCTGTGATTGTGGAAGTTCATAAATTAAACATGCTGTGTTGGCATAACTTTTTAAACAGAGATGAGGAAGGGAAAAGGAGCCAAAAATATTATTAGCAACTATGTTCCTGGTGTATACCTCGTACAATATATGAGGTGTGATCAAAAAGTATGGTGAATATTTAAATTAAAAAATGCGTTACAAGTGTTGGAGAGGCTGTGGAGAAAAAGGAACCCTCATACACTGTTGGTGGGAATGCAGACTGGTGCAGCCGTCATGCAAGGCAGTATGGAGGTTCCTCAAGAAATTACAAATAGAATTACCATATGACGCAGCAATCCCGCTCCTGGGTATCTACCCAAAAAATCTGAAAACATTTATACATAAAGACACGTGTGATCCAATGTTCATTGCAGCTTTGTTTACGGTGGCCAAGACATGGAAACAACCAAAATGTCCTTCGATAGATGAATGGATAAAGAAGTTGTGGTATATATACACAATGGAATACTATTTGGCGTTAAGAAAAGATGATATAGGAGCATTTGTGACAACATGGATGGATCTTGAGAGTATAATGCTAAGTGAAATAAGTCAGAAAAAGCAGAGAACCCTATGATTTCACTGATATGTGGTATATAAACCAAAAACAACAAAGGAACAAGACAAACAAATGAGAAAGAAAAACTCATAGACACAGACAATAATTTAGTGGTTACCGGAGGGTAAGGGGGTGGGGGGTGGGTGATGAGGGTAAGGGGGATCAAATATATGGTGATGGAAGGAGAACTGACTCTGGGTGGTGAACACACAATGGGATTTATAGATGATGTAATACAGAATTGTACACCTGAAATCTATGTAAATTTACTAGCAATTGTCACCCCAATAAATTTAATAAAAAAAAAGTGTTACAGTAAAAGACACATGCCATTAATCCCCATCAAAATACTCCCCCTCGCTTCAAACACACTTATCCCATCCTTGTTACTACTTTCTGAAGCAGTTCTGGAAGTCCTCCTTCATGAGTGTCTTTAGTTCTGCTGTCGTGGCTGCCTCGATGTCCTGAATCAATTCAAAACATTTACTTTTCATGGTCACTTTGACTTTGGGGAAGAGCCAGAAGTTGCACGGTGCCAGGTCCAGTGAATAAGGTGGATGAGGACACAGTAATGTTTTTATTTGAGAGAAATTGCTGTACCAGAAGCCATGTGTGACATGAAACCTTTCTGTTGTGATCAAGAAATATAGTGAATGCTGCTGCCGAGTGCCATCCAATGGAAAGGCAGGGATCTTCAATACAGGAAGCAGTGCAACAAACCTTAGTAACAGTGGGTGACAAGTTTCAATCTGTTCGGTGCAGTCAGTTGGGTGTGAGCTACGGTTGAGAAAAGTTGTGTTTTAAATCGTGTGGTAAATCATTCTCCATCATGACAATGCTCTGTGTCACACATCACTTCTGGAATGGCAATTTATGCCAAATAAAACAAAACTGTGTGTCCTCACCACCTTATTCACCAGATTTAGCACCGTGTGACTTCTGGCTCTTCCCCAAAGTCAAAATGACCATGAAAGGTAAACATTTTGAATCAATTCAGGGCATCGAGGCAGCCGTGACAGCGCAACTAAAGACACTCACAAAAGAGGACTTCCAGAACTGCTTCAGAAAGCGGCAAGAACAATGGGATAAGTGTGTTCAGAGTGAGGGGGATTATTTTGAGGGGGTTTAATGGCAATGTGTCTTTTACTGCAATACTTTTTTTTAATTTAAATGTTCACCGTATTGTTTGATCACATCTCATATGTGTGGGACAAGTCCGGGAGCTTGGCCTCCCAGCTCCAGGAGTAGGTGAGCAGCCTTGGTCCTCAGCACAGGGACAGGACTGATGCCACCACCCAGCACAGGTAGGTCATGGCGGCCTCCGTGCATGATCCTCCCAGAAGGAGAGTCTCCCTGGACTCTCACAGCCTTATTTCAATGTCACAGGACTCTCCACTGGACAGGGGTGCCTTGGGGACCTAACCCAGGAAGGAAGGGTCCCAGAGAGAAAAAGGAGGGCCAGGAGAGGTCATGGAGCAAGGTGCAAAGTGCAGAGGAAGGCCAGGAAGGAAGGAACCCAGGGTGGGCTTAAGGAACTGTAGAGACCACCAGCCAGGGAGGAAGCCTCCTGAACTGGTGCCTGAGCACAGTGTGGCAAACACACTCCACCCTCTGAGAGTCTCTGTACCTACCAACTCCAATCTCCCTTATCAGGCTTTCACACAGAAGGGATTTCTAGGTGTCTATCCAGCCAGCAAAAGCCACCAACAGGCACAGAAATGAGGTGGAGCAGACCCTGCGGGGGGGTCTGTTCAGCCTTTGTTGTTGTGTGTTACTCAGGCCAGGTCATGACATGGAGGAACCATCTGATATAGAGACTTTATCTCCAGGAAGCACTGGGTTCAGCCTTCAAGCTAGCTCAGAAGAATGTCCAAGTCAGAAAAGATGGCTAATGTCTTAGAGAAGCTGGGGAAACTGAGATCCGCGGAGGGAAGCATAACTCACGTAGCATCCCAGCTGGCAATGGCAGATTTGGAAACAGCTAGAAAACCACACTATGAATAACCATGGTTTGGCTTTGGTCACAACTCCCAGGAGGGCATTCCCCCCACATCGCCTGTTTATGGGCTTCCAAACCATCCACTTGGATATTCCCCATCACCAGCCTTTAATGTAATGAGCTTGGTGTTGCTTACCACGTCTCCACCTTTGCCCATCACAGCAGCCCCATGGTCCAGGCCACACACACTTGGGGGCACACCTCTCGGGATGTATGAAGCCAATCTGCTGTTAGATGCTGGGAAATAGTCTGCAAAGCTCTGATATTTATTACTTTCCGAATTTATCACCGCTCGGTCTTCTAATACAGAAAATATGGTTTTGATTTTATCATCGATGTATCTCAAAGCCCCAGTCTATGTGTCCTCAAGGAGGATAGGCCCCTCTTGATTGGCAGAGCCTGAGGCCCTAGGCTGGACTCAGAGAGGGGGCCAAACCTTCCCACACCGTCCTGCTGCTGGGGAAGGTGCTGGCCTCATCCCCTCCTTACTGGCCATCTGCAGAAGCTCACCCAACCATGGTGGTCCTCTCCCAGCAAGTCCCTAGGCTAGCTGAGGCCTCTTGCTGTGCTTTCCCTGGTATACAGGGATCTACTAACAGGGGACAGAGCAGCAGCCATCATAAGGAGAGTTCTTTTTTTTTTCCATCTTTTTTTTTAAATTTATTGGAGTGATAATTGTTAGTAAATTTACATAGACTCCAGGTGTACAATTCTGTATTACATCGTCTATAAATCCCATTGTGTGTTCACCACCCAGAGTCAGTTCTCCTTCCATCACGATATATTACATCCCCCTTACCCTCATCTCCCACCCCCCCTCACATAAAGACACGTGTACTCCAATGTTCATTGCAGCTTTGTTTACGGTGGCCAAGACATGGAAACAACCAAAATGTCCTTCGATAGATGAATGGAAAAAGAAGTTGTGGTATATATACACAATGGAATACTATTCAGCGTTAAGGAAAGATGATATAGGAACATCTGTGACAACATGGATGGACCTTGAGAGTATAATGCTGAGCGAAATAAGTCAGACAGAAAAAGCAGAGAACCCTATGATTTCACTGACATGTGGTATATAAACCAAAAACAACAAAAGAACAAGACAAACAAATGAGAAAGAAAAACTCATAGACTAAGGAGAGTTCTTGAAGGCTGGATAATGCCAGCATGTTTAGCACAGGGCACTTCTCAGCACCGGCCATGAGTCAGGAGAAGCAGGCCCGTGAAAGGGAGAGGTGATGAGGGTGGTCAGGTCTTTGAGAGGGGGTGGGGCACCCAGCTGCTCCCAAGTCAAGCTAGCACCCTTGGGCCTCAAGGAGCCCAGCTGCCTCCACATGGCCATCCACCTTCCCTCCCTTTCTTGTTCTCAGTCTGTCTCTCTGTTTCCTTCTCTCTTTCTCTGTCAGTTCTCTCTCTGTCTGCCTCTGTCTCTGTCTCTCTCCCTCTTCCTCTCTTCTCCTCTTTCTCTTTCTGTATCTCTCTACTTCTCTGTCTGTCTCTGTTTTCCTGTGAGTCTGTCTGTTTTTCTCTGTGTGTCTATCTCTGTCTCTCTCTCTCTCCTGTCTCTACCCCACATCACCTCCAGACTCATTTTCCCCTGGCAGCAGTTGCTGTGTGCCCAGGGCCATCTGGGGGCCTGCAGGGGTGTGTCCTGCCCCACCTCCCCCAGCTGTGTCCTGATACCACATGGCCATCCTTGCCTCACTCTCTGTCCCCAGTAGCTGCAGAGCCCCCTTTCTTATACTCCTCCCCCACCAAAGTTCCTGTCTCCCCCTCAGCTTGGGGTAGAGAACAGTTGCTCAGATGTCTGTGGTCTATCTGGAAGCTTCTAGACTCACGAGTCTCATTTCACCCTTTCCCTTTGTCTCCTTCAGAGTGGATGGAATTTTCCTGTGTCCACAGTGTGGCTGGGGCAAATCTGCTCTGGCCTTCTCTCTCCCAGGGTAAGAGAAGGCAGAAGCCAAGCCACCCAGAGCCCCCTGGGTCCTGTGGCGGCTGCTCCTACCAGGTTTCCCCCCCAAGCTCTCCACATCACTGACCTTGATGATGTAGAGCTCTCACCCCTCTCCCCACATTCGGTTCTGAGCCTGTGTTCAGTCTGCTGAGACCAATGACCTTGGGTGCCTGTTCTGTCCCCCATGCCCCTCTGTATGGCAGCTAAGATCATCTCCATACTGAGGGTCATGAGCAAGGGTCAGGGTCATGGGAGGCATCCTCATCAATGGTGGGAAGTGAACAGAGTGGCCTAGAAGGGTCCAGGCAGGGAACATAAGCAGTGAAGAGTGATGGGTTCTGTGGCAACTCTTTCACCAACTAGATTGGACAATATCTCTCCTTTCATACAGTGTGACCTAATCTTCCAATTCTTTAAGAGAAACTGCAAATTAGGATTTTTATGTGAAAATGTTGGGACATAAACATTTTTTGAGAAGCATTCTGCAAGGCAAATAAAATACATTGACAGGATGAATCTGGCTTGCACATCATGTTTATTACCTGTTTGGTGTTCCCTAGCACCCAGGCGCAGACCCCCGAAGACCACCACCTTGAGAGCTGGTGGAAGGCTCCTCCCAGGTCCCACACTCCCGTGTGCCTGCCTGGGTCAGGGGCTCTGGCCCTCCCACAGCCCTCAAGGCACTCAGATGGTCCCACGCCAGGGCCCATGGCAGGCTACAGCCCCCAGGCTGGTCAGCCTGCCTCTCACCCTGAAGGCAGATCAGAACAAAGCCTAGGCAGCACAATGGGCCAAGCCTCAGGGAGTCTCAGGAGGGCACGGCTGCCATGACATCCTTGCTTGGGTTTCTTTCCCCTTTGAGGTTAATGAAAATGATGTTTATACACAGATACTTTCCGTCTCCACTCAGGCAACCAGGTGAGAGCATCCTGCCAGGGCCTGAGCCCCACGATGCCCAAGGAGGCGCCTGCTTGCACATGGCAGCCTCCAGTGGTGAGACACTTGATTTGCTGAGTACAGCTGTGCAGCGGGGGCAAGTGACTTCGCCCAGCTGACCTGCTTCTTCATTCATGAAGTAGGAGCACTGACTACCTCATACGGCATCCAGAGGGACAAAATTACTTAAATTCCCCCCAGCTTCCTCACCTGCAGGTACCCTGACATAATAATAATGATGGATGGATTGAACCCTACTGTATGTGACATATTTGCAAAGAGCTGACAAATATCATCTCATCTGACCTTCACAACTGCCCTGCATTTCCACTTTACAAAAGGAATCCCCAGCCCCAGAGAGGTTGGACCATCTGTCCCTGAGAGCACAGATTTGAGAGTGTGGCTTCTCTTAACATGGAATCTAGAAATACCAGCTGGCTGCAATGACTGACCGCCAGCCTCTTTAACTCTCTCACTCTAGAAGTAACCACCTTCTGCCAGAGTCTGCCATTTGCCCTGGGGTACAACATGTGTGGGTACAGCTGCCTGAGCACACCTTGGGGCCTGGTCTGCCTCAGCTCTTGACATGAAACTGTGGGCCATCCACTACCCGCTCCCACTTCCAGCCTGTGTAATGCAAGCCTAGTGTGTAACACTACCCACCTGGCCCAACCAACTTTTACTCATCCCTTAGAACGCAGTTCAGACATACCTGTTACTGGAAGCTGTGCCCAGCAACCCCTTCCCCATCCCCCACCCCCAGGCAGGACTGAACCCCTTTTCTTGTCCTCGCCAGCACCCATCCTTGCCTTGACAGAGTGCTCTTTGTGTGGTATGAGCTCATGATACAGTGAGTAACATAATTAAGCAGAGGCAAGGCAGCCCCCTCTGGGGCACCTGCCTTGGCCTTATGGTCCCAGCAGCTATCCCTAGGGCCCCCGTTCCCTGCCTCTGATGCCACCCCAGACGATGTTCCCACTGCCAAGCAAGCCACACCCTACGTAGAGGCCCTGGGGCCACAGAGCCTACAAGGATGGAGGCTGAGGTCTGTGTTGAGTGTCCTGCACCGGGTTCTGAGAGAAGCCCCCCAGTTGAAGCCTCCTGGCCTCCACGTTCCACCTGGTTCTTGCTGTGTGGACTGGGACACCCTCCCTTTCTATGGCTTTATTTTCACACCTGAGTCCGGATGCCTTCTCATCAAGGACTGCTGAGCCTTTCTCAGGGCTGAGCAAGGCTGAGGGATCTGGGAGCCCCAGGCTCCCCCGTTGTGACGTGCTGTGGTATTATTAGCATAGAGGGTGATAAGGTGAAGGCGGTTTGTCAGCTAGGACCAGGGTTAGATTACCATCTAACCAATGTCAGAGATGGGCATGCACTCAAAAAATGTAAGAAATATGTATTCCAGCTGTTGAAAGGGTTTCCAGGAGGGGGTCGCTTGGTGGTAGAGCTCCCCCTGCTGGTCATGCTGATGATGCACCTTCACTCATAGGCATTCTCTGCTGCAGGGAGGGCCCCGGGAACTACCAGGAGTGCTGGGGTGAGTGCCATGCAGGCTGTGCACGCAGGAACCACCTCTCTCTCTCTCTCTCTCTCTCTCTCTCTCTCTCTCTCTCTCTCTCTCTCTCTCTCTCTCTCTCTCTCACACACACACACACACACACACACACATACACACACACACACACACACTCTGACACCTCTCTTGAGAATCCCCTCTGCCTGCTGGAACCACACACAAACCAATCACCTGGTCAACAAATTTATAAGCACCTACTGTATGCAGACACTGCCCCAGAATCACCTTGTCCAGAGTACATGACCCTCAGGGCCTTCACTCCCTGTCTTCAGTTTGCCAAGGAGTCTGCCTGTCCTACATGCAATGTTCCTCACCACATGGAACTGGCCCTTGCCTCTTACCCTTACTCTTATTTCAGGTCACTGGCCCCAGGTCCACATGCCCCCACTAGGACAAGTGACCAGTAGCTCAGCAAAGTGCTCTGCCTCTGTGCTTTCCTGCATCCACCCGGCAGACAGACCACCCCACATGCCACATGGTTCCACTGCCTGCTCACAAACCTTGAGAAACGCCAGACGTGTCCCAGTGGCAGTCAAAGCCTTGGGTGCTAAGACCAACCTGAGGACAGGCTTACTACACACGCTCACACATCCGCCCTCCGAGCCGATCACAGCACCACGACACTGTCCTGCAAACACCTTTCACCCCCAGCCTCACAGCTCACCGGCACAGAGGCACCCCGCTTCACATCCTCACACACAGCCCTTGCCCCTTATGCCCATGGACAGACTCGCACCCCGTTTCTCTTCCCCACACCTCTGCCACATGTACCCACCCACTAGTCTCTTCACAAAAGACCCCCACCTGGAAGCGCCCACTCCCCTGACACACTATCATGCCCAGTGTGGTCCCTGAACTCAGGGCTCTGCGGGGAAAGGAGCTCACAGGCCCCAGTGACCATTTTCCCAGGAGGAGCCTTTGAAAGGCATTGAATTCACAGGGAGCTCTGGTCCTCCAGGAGGGCAACGGCAGGCTGCCAGGGCCACACTCCTGGGGGCAAGACAGGGCAGCCAGCAGGACCATTATTCACGCCTCCCAGCTGGAGCCAGGCAGGCCCTACTCCAGAGCCCCATCTCCATTTGAGGAGGCAGCGGGAAAACAAGGCCCAATGGCCCATTTGAGTAGCTCCCCTCAAGCAGAAGTTTCCCACATCATCTTCCAGCCAGGGGCACTGCACCCATGCTTTCTGCCTCCACAGCAACGGCAGCCTTGCTTGGCACTGTGTCTGGGCCCAGAGCACAGGGGAAGGCCAGAAGGGGAGGGGAGGGAGGCGAGAGGCAGTGCAGGCTGGCCAGAATCCTGGCTGATGGTGGCCTTTTCTGTGAGGATCTTTCCAGCCCTCAGACCATCTTTTTTCACCACCTTGAGACACCACGGCCTACTTGGGGCTTAGGGGCCCATCAAGGTAAGTTGCCATTACTGGGCCCCCTCCAAGTAGCTATGTGAGCCCAGGCCAGTGACCTTTTCCTTTTCCTGCCTTGTTTCCTCACTAAAATAAGCTTGGAGGGCCCACTTGGAGATTACGAGAGAAAATGTATGTATACTGTCCCAAGCGCAGTCCCTGGTACTGGTGAGGCCCTTCCAACATATTCTCCTGCACTGCCTTCCACAAAGAGTCTGTTTGCCCCCAATTTAAGCTTCCGCAGGACTCAGAGACTCCCCCAAAAAGAGTGAGCTGATCTCTCCCCTCCCATGGAAGCCCCATTTTGGCTGTTGGGCACAGTGGGGTGTATTCTCCGCTCAGCCTAATGCCCACTTTCTTCTTGGCCTGAAGGGCCGGGTGCTGGTACTGCATCTCCTGAAACCAGTGTCCCCAGCCTCTGGATCCCACATCTCTGTTCCACTCCCGCCTCCTTCCAGGCCACCCAGGCCACCCAGCCCTCTCTGTTCCTCTCACAAATTCTGCTGAGAGTCCCAGGGTGTCACGTCCTCACGCCCAGCCCTTTGGCAGGACCAAGGTGCCTCAGCAGGGCCCTGGTGGAGGGCAGAAGGGGGTGCTGAACGTGCAGTGTTCTCAGTGATGTTCTTCGGGGGAGCACACAGAGACTTCGCTGGCAGTCTGGCTTCTTGCCCTGCAGCCCCTTTGGAGACACCCCATATCCAGCTGTCTGTGACTTCCCCGTGCCTGCTCCTTACTCAGGTTATAACCGGGCCACCTCACTGGCTCCTCGTGCTCCCTGAGCCTGTGGTCAGAAGAGTACCCTGCCACTTGCAGATCATGCCTGTAGTGGTCCTTGGAGCCTCCGAACAGGTGCCAAGAACTTGGTGTCTCCTGCTGAAGTCCCATGTAAAGGGGGCCCTCCTGTCAGTCCTGGACATGCATGTGGATCTGCATGTGCATACATTGGGGCAAAGCCATTTCCAAGGACCTCTGAGCCCACGCACGCCCACTGACCAATGAAAGTGGGGCCCGTCAGTCAATCATCAGTCCCCTCCTCGCTCTGGGCCCACTCTGCTAAGAACTATCTCCATTTCTTTGAACTTTGATTCTTCTTCCTTCCTCAAGCCAGCTCCCCCACTATATTCAGTCCTGGGATTTGGAGATATGGTCTTGACCTTCAACTCAGCCCAGTACTGTGCCTTGGACTTGGCCCTTTGCCCTCTTCTGCCCAGTATATGCTCAAGTGGGCTGCCCAGACTCAATCCGAGCCCCTCAGGACCCATTTCCTTTGGTGGTCAATGCTCTGGACAGTGAAACATTCTAGAGGAGAAGGGGAGGACCTGGGCTGGATTATGGCCTCATGTAGCCCCTCAGGGCTCCCAGTTCCCATCCCCCACAGTTGCAGGGAGATCCTGTGGACAGAGCTAGAGCTCCCATCCCCCACACGGTCACAGTGCATGTTCTCTGAAGGATCCAGCCTGTGTTATTCTCAGCCATCCTGGAAGCTTATCACTGGGAGGACCCACCGTCCTCCTGATAAGTAGAAGGTAATGCAACAGACTGCTGGGGAGGGTAGAGGAAGGGGCAGAAAAGCCCTGGGCAGAAACGTGGGGATGGGAAGCTACTTTAATAGACACAGAAAAGCATCACTGGGAATAAGAGGAAAAAGAGGGCAAGCATGACATGAAGGATTGACTGGGTTCTCAAAAGAGTACTGTACCATGCTGTGGCCGTGTCTAGTGGCTGCTTCTCCCAGAAAGTGGAGCAAAAATCCACAGGCCAGCATAACCAGAGTGATCAAGCAGGACCTGGAAAGGCAGCGAGAAGTGGCTCCCAGCACCATGCAATGGGGTTCCTGTTGTCTTAGGGATGCTCTGGGACTTCCTAGGGAAGGCTGGGCAGCTGAACCCAGGAGCATGTTCCTTGTGAAGGGCAAGGCTTCCTGCCTGAGGGGAGACATGACTAGTCAGTGCTGGGGTGCTGAGAATGCGGTGTGAAGCCCCTGTGCCACTTACAGCCACTCTACCTCACCAGTCAGTCCACGTTACCCCTCATCCTCCCAATCGCCCAAACCTCCTCACTCAGCATCCCCACGCTCCTTCTGTGGACCCGCAGTGCGCCTGTGAAGCCCCTGCAGGGGTCTGAGCGCCTTCAAAACTGTGGGGCCAAAAAGCATTTACCACGCCCACGCCCCCTTTGGACCATTTTTCCACAGGCACATTGCTCTGTAGCTCAGTGAGGAGCTCAGGTGAGGAGGGGTGCTGGCGGCCCCCATGGTTCTGCTTAGCCCTGTTCATTGGATGGCCCCTCCTGGATCTGCAGCGTTTGTTTGCACCCACGATGTGGGGTTCAAGGCCCTGACAGCCCTCTCCTTTCTGAACACAGCTAGAGGGAGCTCATCTGGAGACACGTTTTCATCAGAGGGAATGCTTGGGGCAGCTACTGCTACTGGGGTGTCCAGGGCTCCCCCAGGATTGTGAGAAGTACAGACTTGGGCCTGGGGTTCTGCCCTCTGCAGCAGGACCCCCAGAATCCACACCCATCACTGCCCAGCACCTCAGGCTGCTCTGTCTCCTTCACCTTCTGGGTTTGCTCTCCTCCAGGCAGGCTGTGAGCTCAGAGCCTCACTCCCACTGAGCCCCATGGTCAGGTCAAGGGGCAAAAGCCAGGTCTGCCAGTGACCACTGAATGGGAAGCAGCCTGCTGGAGGCTAGCGGCCCCACCCACCCCAGACTCACCTCTTCCATACGTAACACAGGAAACCCCAGACAGTGGAAATGGAGCCTGCAATATCTATTCCAGTTTTCTCAGGAATATAAAAAGTATTGAACATGACAGTTCAATTTTTAACAACCAAGGTGGGGCATTTCTCTGATACCAAACATCTGAGTCCAAAAATAAAAATGCCTCCAGTTGTTTGGACGGTCCCTAATATCCAGATGTTGGTCACTAGGGAACTCAAACTTTCACATGAGGACTTTAGATTCTGAAATGAGAAGCGTACTCGAGGTCATCAGAGTGATGACCACCATTGACAGGCGAGTGTGTACATGGGGACCCATTTCCATGATGTAGGATTGACCGGGCAGAATCAGGGAGGCCTAGGAGGGACTGAGAACCTGGAAGCCTGCTGTGCTCCTCCAGGGTCTCCTGTCATCACAAAACATGCCACCTGTGAGTGCCCAGCAGACAAGGGTGCTCAGAAAATTCTGGAAAATGTCCACTGACTTGAGGTCAAATAGGGGAGTGCAGCCTCCTTGGCAGGCTAGACTCCCATCAGCACTTCGCCCACATGTGCGCCTGCCTCATCTGAGCCGAGGGAATTGCAGCAGGACAACTGGAAGCTTCTCCCAGGTCCTCTGCCAAGTGGGCCTGATGCCAGAGCTGTGATCCAGGGCATCCCTGCCAAGTTTCCAGGCTCTTGTCAGGCTTCGCTCCTACCCAGGGGGAAAACCCCTGCACTTCCTCACTTCTTTTGAGACAGATCAAATCGAAGAGAGTTGGCTTGCATCTAAGACTAGGCCTATTTTCTCTACAAACATTTTTTGGGAGAGAGAACAAATTGTTTTCCTCCTTTTTCTTGCTGCTGGGGATGGGCTTTGGGGGAAACTGCTCAAAGGCACCTGTTGCAAACTCCCAGGGCTGTGCGGAGACAGTGCAAACTGCCCACTGCCGCCAGCTTTGGGATTAAAAAGAGAAAACGCCACTTGGGTTCTTTAAAGTCCAGTGACAGTGTCTTCTAGGAAATACTGTGGCATCAATAGTGCCTTGAATTTCACAGGAAGTGAAGGGCACAGTGCATGTGGCCGTGACAAGGCAGGAAGGGCTGATCTCAACCCCGCAAGGAGGACGCCTCTCTCCAAAGGTCCCACAGTCCTGCATTCCTGGGAATTCAAGGCAAGGAGGAGAGGGCAGTCCCCACTGGGCAGACGCACAGTGGCTGAGCCTCTGAGAACAGCCTGGCCTGGCTGCCAGTGTCAGGGAGAGGGCAAAGCTGAACTGTGGTCCCCTGGCAAGCCTGTTTCCACAGCCTGAAGGATTGGTGCTCATTTAGGTGAATCACTTGTTCACAGGCTCAGCAAGCATCCTCCAAAGACCTCGGTGGGGAAAATGCCACCATGCAAGGTGTCTTTCAGGGGAAAATCACACAAACGCCACCCTGAGGGTCTCCTTCATGCACTGGAGAGCAAAGCAAGGATCACACCTGGGCCTGCTCTCAATGGGCTTCGTGTCCATGCCACCCCTGGGGGAGCCCTGGACCCAGACTGAAACAGGCAGAGCCCCCAGGAAGAGGCTGCTCCTCCGCAGAGGCTCACGGGGTGAATGCAAGCAGGGCAGGACCATTCCTTTCACACAGAGTTCTCCCTGGAGGGGGCGTAGAACAATTGTGGGGTAAAGGACAGATGTGTGAGCTTCTATTATTTTTCAATCTAAAAAGAAAAAGAAAAGTATACAAGGATACGGCTGAGCTTTACAGGATCAGGCTGGCAGAGGCTGAGTGAATGTGTGCACCCTGCTGCCATTTCTAGGAACACTCTCATCCCTCCCCTCCCTCAGGTCTGAGGCCCACCCCCTCCACACACACTCTTCACTCCCCTCCCCTGCTCCACCATTTCCTCCTTGGTCCTCTCACCGCCAACAGCCTGTATTTGACTTCTTTGTGCGGCTTATTGTTGGTCCTCCCCCACCCCTTCGCACTGGCTACACACTGCTTCTTTGGGTTCAGGCTCTGCTCCGTGCTTCCCACATATCAATTCATTTGGTTCATTCAGCATGTCCTGTGAGGCAGATCCCCATTGTACAGATGGGGAAACATAGTCCCAGAGATGCCAAGCAGCTTGCTGTAAGGGATCAGTTGGTAGACGGTGGAGCAAAGAGTCGATCTGGCTCTGTCTGGCCCCAGGGTCTGTGGGGTTGACCCCTGGGCCATAGTGTCTCCAAAATGTAAGTTATCTGAGGGCTGGGGCTCTTGTCTGTTGTCTATGCAGCTGTACTCCCAGACCTAAGACAGCATATGGGCTTTATAAATATTTGTCAAATGAATGAAATGCATTACCTCCTGGTCCCGACATTGGTTTTACAACCCCCCCACACACACACACACACACCCAGGAAGCACTGAACACATGCTGGGGTCCACCTGTGGGGTTGCTTCAGAAGGCCCTGGGGCCTCTAAAAGCTGAGCACCCCCACCCCAGAGTGAGGGTCGGGCTGCGAAAGCAGGAGGCGGTGTCCACGTTGGGAGCAAGGCCTTTGGGCCGAGCAGCAAGGTGGAGAGACAGGCTGGAGGCACTTTGCCGCTCCTTCCAACCTCTTCCACTTCCTTGCACACCCTAGAGGTCTCAGGCCTCACTGAGAAGACAATAGCTTGTTACTGGAAACTTCAGGGCGGTGGAGGAAGTAAAAATAGTTAGAACTGAGGTGGGATCCCACTTCCTCACTTAGAAGCTGTGTGATCTTGGGCGAATGTCCCAAACTCTGAGCTGGATATCTCTGGATATAGAGTGTCAGGCTCCTGACCTGTCTGCTGTTCAAGGTTTCTGCCTGGGAAGTGACTTTCTAACCATGGCAGGTATATAGGCCATCTTAGTTTCTGGGCCTGTGGTCTGGCCAGTTTGGGCCCGAGTCTCCCTGTGCGATCCCTACATCCAAAGCTCCCTTGCCACCGTCCTGCAGTGCTTGTCTGCCCTTCCCAACAGGCCTCAGTGCTCTTTTAGTCAAGCCCAAGGCTGCTACTGAGAGTCTTTGTAGAGTCTGACTTTCTAAAATCTTACTAGACTTCTTAAAGTAAGGGACATTCGACATCTTTATCAGTAGTTTCCTTAAATCAAGCTGTTGCGTAGATAGCTCCAAATCTGAGGATGTTTTTCAACATAAAAATTCATTTCAATTTTGAAAAGGCTGTTCTGTTGTGAATCCCTTTTGAAAATTCACCAGCCCAGAAGACTTTTGGATTTGACCAGCAGGGAGGAATTTCCTCTTGATAAAGGATTTCAGGGCTAGATGTTGTTTCACTGGAAAAACAGAATTTCTTCCAACATTGGTTTTATAAGGAAGGTGGTGCCTGGGACATGATGTGTACTTCACTTCAGGAAACCAAAGTGTCTTGATAAGTGGAAATATTTTTCAGTACTTAACCTGCTATTGCAAATCTACTTTTTAAGAAATAAACACAGTGCCATCATCTGTTTCAATTTCTGTGGTAAATTTATGCGAAAATAACTTAAAATCATGTGTCATCTGGGTAGCAGAGAACTCAACACAAACGAGTATTGGTTTCACAAGTAAGCTCAGATTTTTAAATATACTTTTAACTTGTTTGTTAACAAGAAGTAAGCTAACATCTTAAAAGCCAAACAAAATGCAAAATGTAAGATGTAGGAAAGATTGGCATAAATAACAATTTCTGTGCATGGGAAGTCTACAGCTATTGACAAGGTGGGTCTGTCATCTTGTGGAAACCACCTGACAACCTTCGTTTCTTGCTCTGCAAGGTGGGAATGACAACATCTACCTCTAACTGTTGTTTGTTTGTTTATTCAATAAACATTTATCAGGGTCTCTATACTCTGGATGAGCCCCCCGACAGCAAGTACCCAGGTCCCCAGGTCAGGATGTCAACCCAGGTCTGTGAGCCTTACTTCACACTCTAAATGACAACTTGTTGGCTCTCCACTTTTGAGGACATTATTTCCTCCTCCCATCACTCAACAACTGTGTTGAGCACCTAGTGTGCATTCGGCTAGAACACTACTCTAAGATCTGGTGATGTCGCAGGAAGAAGAATCCCTGTTCTTACAGGCTTATGATCTGAAGTGAGAAGAAAAATATTAAATAAATAAATAAATAAATAAATAAATAAATAAATAAATAAAAAGTTTAATGAAGAAATAAAAGCAGGGTCAGGTAATAGAGAGTTGAGTCTTAAGTCTTTTCTGTCTTTCATCTTAAAAGAATGCCCTCTGTTCTGTGCATGATTCTCTCCTTTTCCCCTAGCCCCACTGAGTCCCAGTAATGGGGCTGACCACACCCACTTGCCTTCCTCCCTTCCCATCAACCGAGGCAGGACACTCAGAAATCCCACAGAAGGGCTGACCCAGCAGGCCTCCAGCCTCACAGACTCAGCCGAGGGAGTTCTCTGGACCCAGGGAGAGAGGTCATGGTCCTTGTCCAGTGTCCAAGCAGGCCAAGTGGGCTCATGTGAGGAGCACTGTCCCCTGGGGAGGGCAGAGTGGCAGGAAAGGGTGGGTAGAGGGCGGGTTAGGATGTTTCCATCCATGCTTCTCTGTGGGTGGAGGCAGGTGCCCAGTGTGCCTATTGGACAGAACTGAGGGCATGGACCCAGCTTCAAGGAAGAGCGTGTGGCAGTCTCAAATGGCCTAAGAAAGGCTCATGTTGCAGGCAACAGGCAGTGTGACCACTCCAGTGACATATCACATGCCCGGTCAAGGAGATTGGGTCTATGGGGGACTGAGACAGGGCAATGTTCGGGAGCAGCAAAGCAAACAGGAACCATGAGGACCCAAGGTTGGTCCAGCCAGTCGGGTCCATCAACTAAGGTGAACCCAGCTAATCAAAGTGGTCCTTAAGTGCGTTTTTAGAACCAGATTACCTAGGTCCACATCCCACTGTGCCCCATCAGCTGTGTGACCTTTGGCATATTTTTTACAGGCCTAAGAGAAGGCTTCCTAATCTGTCACATGGAAGCAGTGACAGGTGCCTTACAAAACTGTCTTAAGAGTTAATGAAATTGTGAAATTTCAACATCTAACCCTAGCAAGTGGTCATACTACTAGCAGGGGCTGGTGCCCAGCTGGGTCCTCCCAGCCCCCACCCAGAAGGCATAGGTGAAGCCCTGTGCTGGGCAGCACACTCTCATCCTGCCCACCTACCACGGACTGTTTATGTTAATGTCACAGCTCTAAAATATTACCACTGGAGGCCATGAGAGTTAAAATGAGCTTCCTTTCCAGAGCCACGTTCCTCTGCCTATAATTAGCACAAGTTTCCAAGAGTGTCACACAGACGTGGGAGGAGCTGCCTGGTGGGCTAGGTTTGTTAGTGTAAGGCATTCCTGGGGCTTCTGTGCAGCCCTGATGCTGCTCCTCCACCCTTTGGTTCCCTGGCCCCTGCCCTCAGCAGCCACCAGGCCCTCATTAAGGGATTAGAAATGTCGGCTGTGCAAGGTCTCGACCATGTATGCAGAACTGCTGGGCTCTCTGTGTTGCTCCCTCTGCCCCTTATCAGTGGTGCTCAACTGATGTTTGTGCTGGGAAAATCAAAGCAGGGCTCAGGCGGAAATTATGGACCACTGGTATCATGCACTAATTAAAGACTCAGGGGTCAAACATCAGGGAGGGGACCAGACTTCCTCCATTCTCAGTTCCTCTGCTAATGGAATGTCAGAAAGCACTGCCTGGGCTGCAGTCTGAGGAAGCTCACGTTGCCAAGGCCCATGAGAGCATGATAAAAGAGTGACATAGTCTGTTATGCCTCAGGGAAGATGACAGGTCTTACTTAATCAAGTGCAGAGGGGGGCGCTCTTATGGGGGCCTAGTGCCCAGGTCCCAGAAGGTGTGGCTGCCAGAGCCTGGCCACATGCTGTGAACACCCCAGCAGTCATCCATCTTTAATGGTCATCTACTTTCAGTGCAGGAGGGAAGGAAGGGGCCTGGGGGGTGTTCTCATGTTGATCACAGCACATTTATAATCTAGTAGGATGTTTAGGACAGTTCGGAGCATCTATATTGGTGTCATTAAAAAAACAGATTAAAATTCAAGGACAATTCTGAATAATGAAAAACAGCCAAACATACAAAGTCCGACAACTAAGTTCGTGAACTTATTGCAATGATGTTGTTAACCTTTTTCCGATATCAGAGGGATTATTCATTATGAATTTGTACCAACTGGACAAACAGTTAACCAAGTTTACTGTTTGGAAGTGCTGAAAAGGCTGCATAAAAAAGTTAGACGACCTGAACTTTTTACCAACAATTCATGGCTCTTACATCACAACAATGCACCAGCTCACACAGCACCGTCTGTGAGGGAGTTTCTAGCCAGTAAACAAATAACTGTACAGGAACACTCTCTCTATTCACTTGATCTGGCCCCAAATGATTTCTTTCTTTACCTGAAGATAAAGAAATATTGAAAAGAAGACATTTTGATGACATTCAGGACATCAAGGATAATATGATGACAGTTTTGATGGCCATTCCAGAAAAAGAGTTCCAAAGTTGCTTTCAAGGGTGAACTAGATGCTGGTGTCAGCACGTAACTTTCCAAGAGGAGGACTGCGAAGATGACTGTAGTTATATTCAGCAATGAGATATGTAGCACTTTTTCTAGGATGAGTTCACGAACTTGATTGTTTGACATCATATGTTTTGCGGTGCAACCCAATTATTTTGTGGGAAGAACTTCTGAGCCCCTCTCTTCCTTTTGCCTGTTCTTAAGTCTCAATTTTGTTGAACATGCTCCTCAATTCAGCTTCCTCTGACAGAAAGGGCCTCAGTTTTATTCAGCACATACTATTTTCTAGGACATGCTTTGCCAACTAAGGCTTGCAGGCCAAATCCAGCCAGCTCTCTATTTGCAACAGTTTTATTGAAACACAACCGTGTCCATCCGTTTATGTATTATCTATGGCTGCTTGCAGGCTACAACAGCAGAGTTGAGCACTTGCAAAAGAGACCTTATGACCCATAGAGCCTAAAATATTTATTATGTGGTCCTTTACAGAGAAATTCCACCAACTCTTATTCCAGGAGGTTTGCAAAAATTGTTCTGTTGTATCCTCATAATGTTCCTGGGCAATATTCCCTGGTTTCCATTTGAAGAGAAACCACTGAGGCTGAGCAAAGTCAAACAGAACCCACAGCTGGAAATGGGGAGAGGTGAACCTTGCACCCACATCTATCTGGCTCTGAAGATCATACTCTTAGCACTTGTTTTTTTCACATCTTTGGTAGAACAAGCTGAGGGTGAACCTTGATCATGTTGCTAGGGCATCTAGAACTATGGGTCCTGAATCAGCAGAGTCCAACTTCTAGTAACAGAGTCCAACTTCTCTTTGTGTAAATTCTTGTTCAATTGAAAGGTCAATGACCTTCTCCTTATTATCTCCCAAGATCCCCAACATTAATCACACAAGCAACTAACTCCCTTGAGTTATCACATATAAGGCAATCAATCAGCCTTTTTCTCCTCCCTCTGATCCAGGCATTAAGCATTTGGCATGCAAGCCATGTGTGAGGCTAGAGCACATGCCCACAGGGTCTTTTATGGGACCATAAGAAACCTCCTCACTGGGCAGTAAGATTCAGAATGAGGAAGTTGATTGTGGTAACGGAGAAGCTGCTGGAGGCAGTGTCGTGTCCAGTGCAACACAGGCAGTGAGAGAACGAGAAGGGGTGGTGAAGGGTTAAGAAAGAAACAGGAGTCAAGAGATTTATGCACTAGGGGGCAAGGGTCTCACAGCCTCAAAGGACTGAGAGCCCCAAATCGGGTCACCTTGTGGCTTTTATTGATGTACATACAAGGAAGTAACATTGTTTTCTCTATGGTCTGTGAATTTCATACATTATACTAGGAAACTGATTCAAACTAACCATCCTTGCCTGAAAGCAGTGGAACCATAAGTCTCAGGATATACCTCCTCAAGGGACAAAAGTTTTATGCTGAAACTTACTGATATGAATAGATGGAGAACTGATATTATCACATTATTGAATTGCTTCCCAAGCTGGTTGTGGGAAGGAATATAGCCACAGAGGCAGAAGCTCTCCTTAGCCAGGGGAAGGTGGGGGTCTATGCCCACCTCTACCCCATGGGTTCTCCAGATGGTCCCCACACAGCTGTGCCTGGCTTAGGTTGTTCCCCCCGTGGGGAATTTTACCCATCATTGGCTAACCAGCCATCCTTTGGAGCCAAACAGGGAAACATAAGGTGTAAGCACAAAGGTGAAGCAAAGTCCCTGAAAGGATTAGTCTCACAGAGTCTCCTTTCTTTAGGGGCAGGTACAAGGAGACAAACAGGTAGGCTG
Organism: Rhinolophus hipposideros; assembly: GCF_964194185.1. Classification (NCBI taxonomy): domain Eukaryota; kingdom Metazoa; phylum Chordata; class Mammalia; order Chiroptera; family Rhinolophidae; genus Rhinolophus; species Rhinolophus hipposideros. The sequence goes on from NC_138061.1 coordinate 62,854,383, forward strand.
CTGCATGACAACAAGGCAGGACCTGTGATTTCTCAGCTGCTGGCCTTCTGGGAGTCAAGAACTCAACAAACCTGATCATTAATCCCTAGGATTCCCCTGAAAGCAAATGTATCGGCATTGGGATGCTTCTGTCATCTGTGTTGACTGGTAGGCCTCTGAATGTGCATCTATACTTAGAGAACTGGCCTCAAGGTGAATCTTGGGGGACCCAGGTCCCAGTCCCCAGTCTAGGAACTGAGCAGGGTAGGTGAGGCTCATTCATCTCCTGCCAACCGCTCCCACTTGGCCATGTCCCCTAAACTCTTTCATCCAGCAATGAGTTCCACCAGCATTCAAGGGCAAAGGAGGCAGCCCAGAGCAGTGGTGCCAGAGTGGCAGCAGCAGTGGCTTGGGCCCCATCCTCCCAGCTGACCTCGCCTGCCCTGATTTCTGCCTGTTCTCTAAGCATGTGCACCAGTCTTCTTTGTCAGTAGCCTGATCTCTTCCAATAAGTTCTATTTCTACTGATGCTGACCCAGATCTGTGCAGAAACGGAGCTTGGAGATATTAGGTGGCTCATGCAAAGTGACATAAATGGGCAATTTCCAGTCAAGATGGTGGAGTAGGTAAATGCTGTGCTTACCTTCTCTCATGACCACATCAAAACTACAACTAAACTAAAGAACAACCATTATTGAGAATCTTCTGAAGTCTAGCTGCACCAAAGGCCTATCACTAAGGAAGAATCAACCTTAAGACTAGTAGGCATGGCAGAGACATGGAACAGGCTGGACCTACACTCATGAGTAGCCATTAAAAACCAGGAGGGATATCTCAGCTATGGAGTTCCCCCCAGAGGAGCAAGGGGTTCCAGCCCAGGGTTCCAGTGCCAGGGAGAGAAGTCTCCATAACTTTTGACTGTGAAAACCAATGGTGATTGTGACTGTGTGAGATCAGGGAGGCTGCAGTCCCAGGCGCTCTTCTTAAAGGACCCACACTTGAACTTATTCACTGATGAACTCACTGTCTCTGAGCTCCAGTACTTGGGCAGAGGCTCAAACAGTTCCAGGGATGCACAGGAAGGAACTGAATTGTCTGGCTTCAGGACAAAGGGTGGATGGACAGCTTTCTCAGATAGGGAGGAGCTAGTGGAAGCCATTGTTTTTTGTTGTAGTTGTTGAGCCCTCCCCACTCCTGGCATGCAGACACAGGTGGCCACTATATCTGAGTTTCCACCAACCTAGATAATATTGTTTGGTTTCCCCACCCTGGTGATTCCCTGAGAACCTACCCCACCCAACTTTGGGGCACAGCTAAGTTGCTTCCAATGGCTTTTCCATACAAATGGCCAGTCTTGGCTCATGCTGCAGATTTTCCTAAAAATTTCTCAAAGGCTCCCAAAACCCAAACAAGCAGTATCTGGCTTCAGCATGTCCCATACCACTTGCTGAGCAGCCCTAAGCCCAGCACTAGCAACAGCCAGCTTCAGTTTACAGCTTGGCCTCTTGAGGCACCTTCAAGCCAAGCATGAGCAGTGCCAATCTTCAGATTGGTTTGTGGCTCCTGCCAGGTGTTCCCTGGAAGGGCAAAGCTGCAGGTAAACTTTACCTGCAGCTAGTCCTCACCCAGGAGGTCCCAGGACTGGAATGCCCTGCAGCCAGCTTTGGACCCAGAGCATCACCCAGCCACCTCCACGGATGACACAACCAAAGGGTACACTGGGCAGGCACCAGAGACATACTATGTAGGATTAGCCCCTACAAAGCAGCTCCTCCACTGTAGTCATGGCCAGTCCTCACAATCAATAAGCCTGAGGGTAAATCCCTCTCATTGATGTGCAAACAGCCACCAAGGCTCAACTACAACAGAAAGGCACACACAACCCACACAAGGGACACACCTGGAGCACCCAGCTCTGGTGACCAAGGAGACTGTGCCACTGGGGTCCACAGCACACCTACTGCATAAGGCCTCTCTACTAAACCAGGAGATATAGCAGCCCTAACTAATACATAGAAACAAATATAGAAAGACAACCAAAATGAGGAGACAAAGAATCATGTCTCAAATAAAAGAACAGAATAAAGCTCCAGAAAAAGAACTAAACAAAATGGAGACAAGCAATCGACCAGACACAGAATTCAAAACACTGGTTATAAGGATGTTCAGTGATCTCAGGGAAAACTTCAACAAAGAGGTAAGAAACATAAACATGGAGATAGAAAACATAAAAAAGAACCAGTCAGAAATAAAGAATACAATAACTGAAATGAGAATCCATTAGAGAAAATTAATAGTAGATTAGATGAAGCAGGGTTTCGAATCCGTGATTTGGAAGATAAGGTAGCAGAAAACATTGCGTCAGAACAGCAATAAGGGGAATGTATATATATACAAGAAAGGAGGGTTTTTTAAGGGACCTCCAGGACATCAAGTGTACCAACATTCACATTACAAGGGTACCAGAAGGAGAAGAGAGAACAAGGAATTGAAAACTTATTATAAGAAATAATGATGGAAAAGTTCTTTAACCTGAAGAAGGATATAGACATACAAGCTTAGGATGTACAGGAAGACCCAAACAAGATGAACCCAACAGGCCCACCCCAAGACACACGGTAATTAAAATGGCAAAGCTTAAAGACAAAGAAAGTACCTCAAAAGCAGCAAGACAAAAGCAGTTAGTTACCTACAAGGGAGCTCCTGTAAGACTATCAGCTGATTTCTCAACAGAAACTGCAGGCCAGAAGGGATTGGCAGGAAATATTCAAAGTGACAAAAAGAAAGTATCTACAACCAAGATTATTCTACCCAGCAAAGCTATCTTTCAGAATCAAAGGACAGGTAAAAAGCTTCCCAGACAAGAACAAGCTAACGGGGTTTATCACTACCAAACAAGGAACCTTAGAGGGACTTCTTTAAGATTGAAAAAAATATATATATATCAAGAGTATGAATAATAAAATGGCAATAACCACATATCTATCAATAATTACTTTAAATGTAAGTGGACTATGCTCCAATCAAAACATAGGATGGCTGAATGGATAAGAAAGCAAGACCCTCATATACAAGGTCAGACAACTAAGTTTGTGAACTCATCCTAGAAAAAGTGCTACATACCTCACTGCTAAATATCACTACAGTCACTTTCGAAGTACACCCCTTGGGAAGCTATGCACTAATGCCAGCATCTAGTCCACCCTTCAATGCAATTTTGGAACTCTTTTTCTGGAATGGCCATCAGAGCTATCATCATATTACTCTTGGTGTCTTGAATGTCATCAAAATGTCTTCCTTTCAATATTTCCTTTATCTTCAGGTAAAGAAAGAAGTCACTGGGGGCCAGATCAGGTGAGTAGAGAGGGTGTTCCAATAAAGTTATTTGTTTACTGGCCAAAAATTCCCTCATAGACAGTGCTGTGTGAGCTGGTGCATTGTCATGATGCAAGAGCCACGAATTGTCCGTGAAAAGTTCAGGTCATCTAACTTTTTACGCAGCCTTTCCAGCACTTCCAAATAGGAAACTTGGTTAACTGTTTGTCCATTGGTGCAAAGTTATAATGAACAATCCCTCTGCTATATATATATATATATATATATATATATATATATATATATATATATATATATATATAAAAAGGCTAGCAACATCATTGCAACGAGTTCGTGAACTTAGTTGTCAGACCTCGTATGCTGCCTACAAGAGACCCACTTCAGGTCAAAAGACACACAGAGACTGAAAGTAAAGAAACAGGAAGAAGATATTTCATGAAAATGGAAACGAAAACATAAAAAGCTTGGGTAGTAATAATACTTATACCAGACAAAATAGACTTTAAAACAAAGCCTATAAGAAGAGACAAGGAAGGATCCAGTAACCTCACTTCAGGGGATTTATCTGAAGAAACCCAAAACGCTCCTTTAAGGGGACATGTATATCCATGTGTTCCTTGCAGCATTGTTTACAGTGGCCAAGATGTAGAAGCTGCCTGGGTTTCCACTGATGGATGAATGGATAAAGAGAATTGGTACATATATACAATGGAATATAGGTTCTTGCCATCTGCAAGGGCATGGATGGACGGGCAGGGTATTGTGCTGAGTGGAGAATGTCAGACAACGAAAGACAGATGCAATATAATTTCACTTATCTGTGGAATCTAAAGCACAAAATAAACAAACAAAACAGGAAAAAACATATATACAGAGAAAATTTTGATGATTGCCAGATGGGAGGGGTGTTGGAGGGATGGATGAAAAAAGGGGAAGGGATTAAGAAGTATAAATTGGTTGTTACACAGTAATCATGGGGATGTAAGATACAGCATAAAGAATATAGTCAATAATATTGTAATAACTATGTATGGTGTCAGAGGAATACTAGATTTCTCGGGGTGTTAGATATCTGAGGGGGGCATGGGGGACAGGGTACAAAAGGTGAAGGGATTAAGAAGCACAAATTGTAACAAAATAGTCATGGGGATATAAAGTAGAGCATAGGGAATATAGTCAGGAACATGGTAATAAATATGTATAGGCCAAGTGGGTACTAGACTAGTCAGAGGGTTACTTCTTTAGTTATATAAATGTCTAACCACTATGCTGTACACGTGAAACTAATACAAAATAATCTTGAATGTCAACTGTAATTGAAAAATTAAAAAGGGGAGAAAAGGTGAAGGGGAATAGGTTCAAATGTTCAGATATAAAACAAATAAGTCATGGGGATGTAATGTGCAGCATAGGGAATACAGTCAATAATATTGTGATAGCGTGGTACAGTGTCAGACGGTTACTGGACTTGTCATGGTGATCACTTCTTTAGGTATATAAAAGTTGAATAACTATGGTGTATACTTGAAACTAATATGATATTGTATAATAGCTATATTTTAATAAAGATCTTAAAAAAATGACACAAATAATATAAGGCAAGTCTGAAACTCCATCCAGCTCCTCTGGACCTAGTGGGCACATGCCTTTCCCACTCATCCACACTGCCTCTCAAGGATTGATACCACTTGTTCTAGAACCTCAGAAATTGGCCACCACACAGATGCACCATCAAACTGTCCTGACTCTCACTCTCACTCAGCTCCCCAGCGAGGGCTCCTCTAATGAATTTTCTCAGGACCCAGGACAGCCTCTTGAACTAACTCCTGCCTTTTTCAGAAACGCATTCAAACCCCTGAAATATTAAGTAGGTTCCAGAAATGAAAGTTGAATTTTTTATCATGGTGGAACAGTAAGGAAGGAAGAGGTGTGCTTGGAAGGTGCCAGTCAGTTTGTACATGAGCAGCCTTACCCACAGACATCAATTGGGAGAATGCAGAGGGCCCCAGGCACTGGAGGACCTGCGGCCAGGTCAAGGAATGGAGAAAGTGAGCCTGTGGTGACTTATCTTTGTCCCAGAGCAGGACGAGCAGGGTGTGGCCACCAGATTGGGGTCATGCAAATGGAGGGCTGAGAGCAGCCTAGGCAGCGGGATGCTGTGCGGGGCAGTGCCCAGAGCAGGCACTCCAGCAGGGCTCCGGCACCCCTTCTTGTCTGACAGGGGTCTTGGGGTCTGAGAGATTTTTTTTTTTTTTTAATGCCTGAAGCATAACTCTAGAGCCTAAGGATACATGGGCAAGACAAATCTGGATCTTATTCCCTCCTCTTATTCCTGTGTCACCTCCTCCAGACATGGGCTGGATGATGGGCTGGGCACTAGTGGAGAAGGTTGGGTCCCTCAACTCGGGACCCATGGGTCAAGGACAGGCGTCCATGTATGTCCCTTAGCTTTTGTCTATGTTCATTCTGGGTGCTCCCACAGGAGGTGAGCTGCTCTCACCTGCTCCGTGGAAGAATTGGGCATAGGGACGAGATCTGCTTCTGAGGTGTTCACGCCTGCACCACAAAGCCCATGCTGAGCACTTCACTTCTTAAAGTGACAAGGACTTCAGACCATCTCATTTTCAGTCACAAAAGTAAAAATAAATAGCTTTAAAAAGAATAAATTTTACTTTTTTTGAAGAGAAACTTAAGAAATTAAGTCACACACTTTCTCAGGCCTCAAAGTTGCCTTCGAATTCCTGTTGAAAACTTGGACAGGGACTTGTAACATCCTTGTGGACCGTCCTTATTAACTCAACATTTTATTTAAATTGCACTTAGCACCTGCCTCCAATTACTCAGCTCTGGCAGAGAGCTGAGTCTTGATTCAATGCTCGGCTCCACTTTCGCACAGCGTTACCTCAGGCGAAGGCCCAACTCAAGCAGGCCATCATCTGTCTTCATCAAGGCCATCCTCCAGTGGCCTGACAGCAGCTGCTCAGGAGGTAATAGGACAGCGAGGGCCCAGCGGCTGAGATGCTAACGACAGCCGCTGCGGCGCCCGGGGAGTGATTTGTATTCATTACTGTTCTCCCCAATCATTGTCCCAGGTTATATGGGCTGCTGGCAGGCAGGCATGGACAGCCTGGTCAGGCTGTAAAACCAAGGAGGCAGGTAGGTTAATGACAGCGATGATGCCGATGACAGTGACGATGAGATAAGGTGGCGGCTGCCGCTGCTGATGCTAATGAACCCTGCCACTTTGGGAGCACCCTCCATGGCCGGTAAATCTTCCCCTTGTCACCCCCCCAACAGCAACTCTATGAGATTGGCATTCTCAGGTTCTTCTTCCATTTTGTAACTGAGGAAATTGAGATTGCCCCCGATCACCCAGAAAAACTCAACCAGGTCCTTTTGCCTTAAAGCCCACTTACAGTCTACTCAAATGCTTGGGGAAACGACCCACCCTTCACCTTTCACTGCCAGGAGATACTCCCTGGCCCAGCGGGGCTGGCTTCCTGTGGCCACAGGGAGGGCAGGTCTGAGCTGGGTGACTATCATCATGAGCTACCACCTCAACCCAGTTTATCACTGATGAGTCTCTTGATTAAAACAGAATTGATTATTAAATGTAGCCGTGTGTATGTGTGTGTGTGTGTGTGTGTGTGTGTGTGTGTGTGTGTAGCTGAATGTTAGAACTGAACATGGGAAGGACTGTGGAATAGTGGGTAACATCACGATTCATGGGGTCAGCAAGAGCTAGGCTGGAGTCACAGCTCCACTCTCAACATCGTGATCCTGGGCAAGTCATTCATTGATTAAAGCCAGCCTCAGAGCCACAACCTTGGGATGGAGCCCCAGGGCTCCCCTTTTACCACTGAGGAAATGAATCCCCCTCATCTTCCAGGCGAGTTCATTCATATGAGGAGGCACTTTCCCCATTCAGCTCCAGAGTTCTGCTGGTCCTCCCTCCTAACTATCTCTCTGGCTGTGCTTTTCTCTCCCAACCCACTCCCACTGGCCTAGGTATACCCACTCACACATTATTCAGGCTACTGCTACGGGAATAGTCTTGCTAAATGCACATAACACCACTCCCCTGAACAAAGTTGTTTAAGGACTCTTGTCTCCTTCCTGGTAGAGTGAAGCCCCTCAGAGCTCCATGCAGGTCCCCTTGGTTTGGCCCTTGCATAGCTGCAGCTTTGTCTCCCACCACTGGGGGCCTCCCCTTTGCTAGTCCAGTCACAATGAACCACCGGAAATCCTTGAGCCTGCCCAAGGGCCCTGCCTTCTCCACTTCTTAACATCATCTCCTCCCCAGCCTGCAAGGGTCTTCTCTCCTCTCTATACCCATCAATTATCAGAGAGCTGTCCTGAGCCCTGCACCTACTTTCTATGCCCACCTAAACCTGTCCACCATACCAACCCCAATACCATGCTTTCTACCTGCAGCTGAAAGTGTCCACTTGTCCCTCATCACCACCAGACTACAGGTGCCAAGTCAGGAACTGTAACACATGCATGTCTATGTGTTTGTACAGCACCTGTCCTTGCAGGTCCTTGAGATGCATTTGGCTTTTCCTGGGCCTCCCTTGGCACATTTACTTCAAAGTTGTATGAGTGACTTTGGCATTGTCTGTGCCCACCCCTCTTCATCCTCAAAATAGTCATAGGATATTCGGCCTCCGAGCTTGTGATTTCCTTTTAATAAGACCCCCTCCCAAGAAGCAGAACCATAACAAAAGGCAAATGAATGAAAGGAAAATTGAATCAAGTCTGAAACCTCCACCACCCACTGCCTAGGGAAAGCTGTCTCAAGGTGCTCTCTCAGTGACGTGACATCTGGTAAGGACAGGCCATGACCATCCACCTTGCTGACTAATACCCAGTAGAGTCGTCTGGAGAATGAGTCACAGAATCACCCCATCACAGTGCTAAGGGACTTTCGAGCTCCACCGGACCCAGGTCCAGTGGGAGGAGCCACTTCTGTACTATCCCAAAGTGGAATCCCCCAAGACACCCTCCCGGTGGGGGGGGGCCTTCTGGGATAAGTAACAGCTCTGAAGTTAGAAAGCCCCTTCTAAGTCTTGGCAAACACCTCCTCTGTCTCTGTCAGAGAGCTACAGAGCCACCAAGATGAAGTGCCGCTGGGAAACAATTTGCCTGCTCCCTTTACCTTCCTCTGCAGGCAGAACGGTTCTTTCAGCCACTACCACTGGCTGTGGTCCAGGCCCCTCTCTTTCCCTCTCAGACTCTTCTAGAGACACTACCTTCATGGGGTCTGAGCAGCCTTGAGGAGACCTCATGCCCTCATTCAGGAGGGTCCACCTCTACCGATAAAAGGAGCATGGCAGTGAGCTCTGGCAGCCATGCCTCCAGCCCTGACTCACACTGAGCCACTGCCTTCCCCTCATCCCCACCCAACTGGAGTAACAGAACTTTGCTCCCCCACCTCAGCACGCTATGTCCCTGATTCTTTTACATCATTGTACCTAAGCCAGAGTTGATTCAGTGAAACGCAGTGATCTCAGGAGCTGTGCTTATATAAGGCCCAGCAGAAGCCTCCAGTCTGCCTCTCCTGATGCTCCCTGGGGAGCCCTTCCCACCTCCCTCTGCATCTCTAGCCCCATCTCCTCTGGCACCAGACCTGTATTTCAGTCTGAAAGTTCTACGGGCAACTCAAACTCACCATGTCCCAAACTGAACTCATTAATGATTCCTCCAAATTCACTGCTCCTATTCCCTGCTCCAAAGAATGACATCACCACACCCCAATCCCCATGCCAGAAACCTGGGAGTCATTGACATGTCTACCACACCAATTAGTTAGCATTATGGTCTGCATTTGCCTAGTATGGCTCAAATCCAGCCACCCCCTGCCTTTCCACCATCCTTTCCCTAATTCAGACTCTCATTATCTTTTGTCTGGACTATTATTGCAGTGGGCACCTAACTGATCCTTCTAATTCTGACCTCGATCCCTTCTAATCCACCCTCAACACGGTTCTCATGTCGCTCCTTCTAAATGTCCAACATGATTCTGGCTTTAAATACATCAGGGATTCCCCTCCCCATAAGCTTCAAGGAAAACGAACTTCCTAACGTGGCTCACGTCTGCTTCTCATGTCCTTGCCTTTCCCTGCTGTACTCACAACACTCTTCTGATGTCCATGTGATCTCTTCTATGGGGGCTCCTTTGTCCTCCATCCACCACTGTGAGCGTACTGTTAGGTAGTGGCATCTTAACTTGAGGTACAACAGAATTGCCTCTAGGAACTTGTCAAAGCACAGAATAAATACTGAGGGCTTCACCCCGAGAGTTGGGGTGGGGGCCGAGAACTTGCATTTCCAACTTCCGGTTCTCAGCGATGCTGATGCTGCTGGTCTGCGGCCACACTTTGAGAGCCGCAGCTACAGGGCTTCAGGAAGCACTCAGAAAGGACTCAGTAAATGTCAGCTGAATGAATGAATGAATGAATGAATGAGTGGCACACAGACTGACCAACCAAAATTTTGCAGCCACTCATGAGGACGCTCTTGACTCATATGTGTAAATAATCTTGGGCGAAATTTTTGAATAAGTGAAAAGAAACAAAGCTATAATGTGTCTTTATTATGGTCCAATTACACATCTGAGTTTCACTCCATGATGGAGGTCTCACTACCTGCTTGGAAGAATTAGGATCTTGTTCAGGTGCAGAGGTGATAATTGGACGGCCTGGACCTGGGATCTCAGACTGCATTCCTGTTACATCATTTGGATTTCTTTATAGACTGGAGAGCTTAAAACATCACCAAAAGACATATTTCTGTGATTTTCCAATAGCTCTGATTCCTGTTACCATGTCCTGTTCCCAGGCCACTGCCAAGCTCAGTGGACAAAATCCAGCAAGCATGGGAGCTCTGAAATGCACACTCTGAAATGCACATATCCTTTCTCAGGGAGGGAGTGTAGAGAATGGAAAACAGGATGTGAAAGACCCAGAAAACACTAGAGAAGGTGTTACCCCGGGGCCAGCTCATACTGGCCATAATTGTGGAGACTCCACACGTTCCACAGTCGTGGTCAGGATAAAGAAGACCCCAGTGCCTGGCCCAGCCGTGCTGGCCACCATTGTCCCCTGCTTCAGCCATCATAAGGCCTGAGCCCAGGCTGGTCTCCTCGGGTCTTTGAAATAGAACTAACTGGAGTGGCATCCATTCTCCTATTCCTTAGTTTATTTTAACTATAGCCCCTCCGTGGTGATCAGGACCTCACCCAGGGGACAGCCGGTAGTTGCCTTCTTTCAGAGTCATCAGGCCGAGAGGAGGAATTCCAGCCCTTCTTTAAAGAGAGAATGCTTCCCGAATCCCTGAGATCCATTTCTCTTGGGATGCTGTTACACGCTGAAATTGTATCATCCCCCAAATTCATATGTTGGCGTTCTAAATCCCAGTATTTCAGAATGTGACCATACTTAGAAATAAGATCTTTAAAGAGGTAACTACATTAAAACAAGGTTTTTAGGGTATGCCCTAATCCAATATGACTGATGTCCTTATGATAAGAGGAAATTTGGGCACAGACATGTGAATGCATGAAGGGAAGACCACGTGGGAGAAGACAAGCCAAGGAGAGAGGCCTCAGAAGAAACCAACCCTGCCAGCACCTTCATCTTGGTCTTCCAGTACCAGACTGTGGACAAGTAAGTGTCTGTTGTTGAAGTCTCCCAGTCAGGGGTACTTTGTTAGGGTAGCTCTAGGGAATGAATGCAGGTGCTCAGGAGCTTACCAATGGGTAAAGAGTTCAGGTGAGGATGCTCTGGGCAAGAAGTCCAGGGGCGTCGGGTCCCTGAGGCCTGTGCCAATGCCTGCATAGTTCTCCCACTGGGGAGGACCTCCCAACTCTGGTCCCTCTGGGCATCTCCAAACATCATTCAGCCCAGCCTGGTTCCCCAGAGCTGGTGAGCTTTTTGAAATATTGTTCATTAACACAATTAAAAACAGTTGAGTTTGAGCCAGATCTTCTGGGCAACACTCTTGTACTGAGTCCCAGATGTTCGTGTTTCAGCCCTATCCCCCCATCCCAGGCACTGCCAGCTCTCCTGGGACTTCACAGAAGATGTGTGAGAAATGGCTGCTGTACCCACAGCTACAGGAACCCTGGGGCACTACTCGAAATCACTGAGAGCTCTTCTCTTGGTGGGCACTAGTGCCAAACCCTCAGGCAAGGCAAGCTCCCCCAAGGGGACTGTGTGAGGCCACCCTGCCCCTCCGTGATTCTGAGCCCCTCACAGCCCTCAGACTCCCAGAGGGATGTGCTGCCCTCACGCTTCTTGCCCCTTGTGTAGGGTTCAGGAGTTCACCTTGCCTAAGGCTGGCATCTGTGGGATCACATAGCAGTGTGTCTGGAACATGGTCGTGGAAGGAAGACTGTAGGAGGTGAGGTTGGAGAAGGAGGCTGCAGGCTTATGCTGTTCCAACACTGCTCCCCAAGGCCACCTCGTGTCCTATACTTCAATTCGATCCTGATACTAACTGCCCAGAGTTAGAGCAGAATCCACAGGTTAAGGGCCTGGTCCCCCAGGACGGCTTCCATTTCAGACTCTGGCCTCAAGTCTCAGCCAGGTGTCCTCAGGCCACCCACACCTCTGTTCAGCTGACTACTCACTCGGGGTTCCCACCAACCACCCCCCGCCCCCAAGGTTTGACAATTTGCTGGAACAGCTCAGAACTCAGGAAAGACTACACTTACTAATTCAGTTTATTATAAAGGACACAAAGGAACAACCAGAGGATGAGGGGAATGCGTGACAAGGTCTGGGAGTGGGTGCAGAGCTCCCATGGCCCCCATGCAACACATTCATGTGTTCACCGACCCAGAAACTCCTCAAGCTGCCATGTGTCAGGGTTTTTCTTGGGGTCTCATTGCATAGGTACTATTGATTAAATCACTGGCCACATGATTGAACTCAGTTTCCAGCCCCCTTCCTATCCCAGAGTTCAGGAATGGGTGGGGCTGGAAGTTCCAACCTTCTAATCTCCAGCTTGGCCTCTCTGGTGACCACCCCTCCCTTGAACCTCTCTGAAGGTGCACCGTGGTAGACATGTGTTTTGAGACAACTCTGAACATCATTCAGTCCAGCCCTGATTCCATTTGGGGCTCAGGGCAAGTATAAACTCAGGTATGGTCAAAGGGGCTCCATATGAATAACAAAAGACACTCCTATGGCTCAGGAAATTCCACGGGTTTTAGGAGCTTTGTGCTAAGCACCAAATATATGTTTTATTTTATGCCAAAGCCCCCAAGGAAAATGTGGGGGCCTTCCTTCCTTTCCAATGAGACCTTCCAGGACTCCGGGGGAGAGTCTTACCCTCAGCCCACAGGTTCCCACCTCTCTTTCCCTGCCAAGAACTGTGGATACACGGAGCGAGGATGTGGGGTAGGGGGGTGGGGGGGCCTTCACTGTCCTGCCTGCTCAGACACAGGCAGCCTGGAATGCTGGGCTGGGGGTGGGCTATAGAGGCAGGCCAAAGGGCCAGGACTTTGGGGCCAGGTGAGTCCTGCTAAGGTGCCGCCACTCTTCTAAGTGGTAGGAGCCCTGGAAACAGGGATGGCACCAGTGGAGAAAGGCCATTTTGCTGTCCATGTGGGAATTCCAGTGCACATCTTTGGGAAAGTTTCTCACTAAATATTTCTGGAGTGGCATTGAGCTGTTGGAACCTGAGGCAGGTGACCCTGGAGGCAGGAGACTGTGGGGGAAACTTCACCCAGTTCAAGCAGAGCAATGGGGAGGGGAGGGGGTCCCCATGTTTCAAACATAAACCAAGCATAGCTGTGTGATCAGCTCGCTGGGGTGGGTGGAGGAGGGCACTCCACGCATCCTGTCTGGGATTGTGTGCAGCCTTCGGAATGCGGAGGGCAATAGAGAGGGTGGCAGTGGCAACTGCATTGCGGACAGGCTGAGTATGAAGAGATGGGAGACCGACTAGATTTGTCAGGGGCAGGCCTGGATGGTGGACCCTCCCACAGACCCCTGAGCCATTGCCCTGCTCTCTTTTCCTGTGCCTGGGCACGACACCTCAGCTGGGAGCTCTGTCACATGCCAGCCCAATGGGCCTGGATGGCACCTTCCCTGCTCTGCCTGGGCTGTTCTTCCTTAGGGCAAAGATGGCTCCATCAGAAGGTTTCTCAAAGGATTTAGCCAGGCCATCTGCCTGAAGCACCTGGCTCAGAGGTAGGTGTTCCCTTCCCTCCCAGTCCCGTGCCTCCCTCTGGCTGTCACCAGGCCACCTTTGCTTACCTCAGGGAACACAAAGAGAGCTAGATTTCCTGACTGGGGGAATCTGGGGGTAGCCAGTGTGGGAGAACCAGGAAGTTGTGGGATCAGGCTTGGGAGCCCCAGACAAGCCCCATGAGTGCTTGTAGCCACAGATCCCTTTTTCTTAAAGAAAGAGGTGGCTACTGCTCACCTCCATGGGTTGGGTGACAATTACAGGAGATGGGGTTTTGTTTGCCTGGTGCCTAGCCCCACGTCTGACGTGATTCTGGTGATAAAGGCCACAAAGGCCCTAAAAGCAGAAGTAGGTCTGAGGGCCTGGAGCAAGCAGCCACCAGCCTTCCCAGCAGACAGGGAAGGAGCAAAGCGCCTCCCCCCCATACACCATGGCAGAAGCCCCCCCAGCAGCACAAGAAGAGAGTGGGCTCTCGGGGCAGGCCTGGCTTCCTCCACCTTCAGGCTTTGTGACCCTGAGCAGTTGCTAAATCCCTCTGAACCTCTGTTTCCTCACTGAACAGGTGTTTGTGAAGCTCCAAAGCAGTAAAGTGTGTAAAGTGCTCTGCATGGGGCAAAGGAAGACTCCCCTTCCTCCCTGAAATGAAGAAATGCAGCACTGCGAAGTGTAATATGAAGCCCATGATCAAATGGGATTCAGGTTTGATGGCAGTGGTTTCCAGCTGAGGCTCATCTGTTGGCCCATCTGTTGGCTTCTGACCCAGACAGAGCAGGGGACACAGTTTCAGCAGTTGACAGTGGGTCAGTGTGAGTCCCAGGACCCTCTCCATGATACTAATGAGACACCTGCACGGGCAGGCACTGCCACCTAGTGGATGCGGTTAGCACCGTAAATCAGGAGGCCCGCTGATGAATGGGGTGGGGGTCCTCTTTCGCGCTCTCTCTCTCTCTCTCACACACACACACACACACACACACACACACACACACACACACACACACATCACCATGAACGTATACCACAGGCCTCTACCCAGACCTGCACCCACACACAAACATTTCCCAGCTTCCTCCCCTCTGGGTCTCCTCTTGGAGCTGGACATCAGCAGCCATAAAGCAATGTTTCCTTTCTTTTTCCAAAAACTAATGTGGTGACTGTATGAGGACAGCCAAATTGTCTGAAAAGAAATGGGGTGAGGTCACATTTGCCAAGGGCCTAGTATATGCCAGGCTTCAGTCATGAGGTAGGTGTCACCGGCACACACGAAGGTTAACTTACCCTAGCCCACCCAGCCAGCATGCGACTCTAAACCCCAGGCTGCACAGCTGAAGCCTTCATTCCTCCGAGCTCCAGAAATTATGCAATTTTTTTAAATGGTTGCTATGGATCCTGTAACTTCCTTCTGGAACTAGGACTTAATTTGAAACACAATCAACTTGGCCCATAATTCTATGTTTGTTCTTAAGATGATTTTCTAAGTGACACCAGGACACAACTTCCCAATAGTCATTGTTGTACCTACCCTGTCCTCAGCCTCCACCCAGCCATGGAGTGTGTGTGTGCATATGTGTCTGAGTGTGTGGTTTATATGTCTGTATGTGTGCATGTGTGTGGTGTTGTGATAGGAGTATAAGTGTGCATGTCTGTGGTGGGTGGGGTTTGTGGCATAAATGTTTCAGTCAGAGTGAGATGGGGTCAAATCCCAGTTCTGGCAACCGATATCCTGGGTGTGCCCCCTCTTCCCAGTTTTCACACTCTTGTGTAATCCCACATCTTGAATATGGACTGCCCCTAGCAACTTCTAATGAACAAAACGTGGCAAAAGTATGTGATGTCACTTCCAAAGTTAGGTGACAAGAAAAGACTCTGGGTTCTGTCCCATGTGCCTTCTCTTGCTTTCTCACTCACTTGTTTTGATGGAAGCCCGCTGCCGTGCTGTGAGCTGCCCTGTGGAGAGGCCCATGTGGTGAGGAACCTCATGAGACAGGCTTCAGTCAACATGTGCCCTGTTTCCCCAAAAGTAAGAACAACCTGGACAATCAGCCCTGATGCATCTTTTGGAGCAAAAATTAATATAAGACCCAGTATTATATTATTATATTATATTATATTATATTATATTATATTATATTATATTATATTATATTATATTATATTATATTATATTATATTATATTATTACATTACATTATATTATACTTGGTCTTATATTAATTTTTGCTCCAAAAGACGCAGTTGAGCTGATTGTCCAGTTAGGTCTTATTTTCGGGGAAACAGTAGCAAGTAACAGAATGGCACCAACTATCACTGTGCCGGGAAGCACCCCGTCTTCATTTGGGCTTGGGGATGAGACTGCAGCCCTAGCCAAACCTGGAAGCGGCCTGTGAGCGACCCTGAGCCAGGGGGCCCAGCTAAGACGGGCCTGGATTCCTGACCCACAGAAACTGTAAGGTGACAAATGTATTCAGACAGTAAATTTGGAGTAATTTGTTTCACAGCCCTAGTAACTAATACACTGGGCCTTTTCTTTGCTCTCTGAGCCCCAGTTTCCCTGCTATAAAATAGGGATTGGATCATATCACATGCTTAACACAGCACCTGGCCCAAAGAGAAAGCCAGTGGAAGTTTCCTTTCTCATTGCCACATTGCAATGTACTGGCATGTTGCTCTCCCAAACAGCAAGGTGTGATGGGAAACCCTAAGCCAGGCTCTGTTTTTGAGGCTGAAGGAAGGCCCACCCCTTCCCAGCCTGTGACTGGAGCACAGCCTTCTGCCTCTGAGAATCAGAACTCAGCAGCTGCCTGGAGAACAGATCCGGCAATGTCAGCTTGGGCCACATTCCATTGTGGGGGACGAGGAGTAGGGTGGTGGTGGGTGTTACCCCCAGCCAGATGCTGCTTGACCTCTACCTTTATCGAAGGGCACAGGACCCTCTCCAGGACCAGAATGGGCCAGCACTCCAGCACTTGGAGTCTGTTGGGTGCTCGGGACCAGGTGCTGACAGCCTCAAGGGCATTCTTAGCCTGTCTTTGTCACGATGAGCCCAGCTGCCACCCGCAGCTCTGGGGAAGTGCACCTGCCCAACTCCTGTTGCACCAGCCACACCCAGGCACCACGATGCCCTTCTGTCTGTCTCCCTGTAAGAGCAGGGCCTCCCTCCCTGCTGCCACCCAGGCCAGCCCACCTGCCTGCCAATCTAGTCTCAGAGGGAAGATCCCTGGACCTGACTCTCCAAGGTGAGCCCTGGGAGCAGCATTCAAGGTGGGCTGTTGGGTCTCCCCCTGGGTGAGGCTGGCTGATCCCCTCTTCTTCTGCTGTCCCTCAGATCATGTGCACTGATCCCCACCCCTGCAAAGTGCAAAGAACTCACTCTGAGACCTATGTGTGGTTCAGGCTCCGAGACTGGGTTTCTACCTGCTTTATGCCCCCTCAAAGCAACTGGGGAGAAAAGTATTATGTGTCCTACTTTCTAGATGAGGAAAGTAAAACCCCAGGGATTAGAGTCTTTGGTAAGTTCACAGGGCAAAGTGGCAGCTCTTAAACATTCTTTGATCCCAATTCTCTGACCATCTTTCCACTGAGAGGTGGGATTTATGCCCTCTCTCTTTGAATCTAGGCCTGGGGCTGCTTGGCTAAGAAAACACAACTGAAGTGATGCTGTGCATTTGGGGCAGGCTGTA
Organism: Rhinolophus hipposideros; assembly: GCF_964194185.1. Taxonomy (NCBI): domain Eukaryota; kingdom Metazoa; phylum Chordata; class Mammalia; order Chiroptera; family Rhinolophidae; genus Rhinolophus; species Rhinolophus hipposideros. Next base: position 62,871,575 of record NC_138061.1, read on the forward strand.
GGAAACAGGCAGTTTCTGTGTCCTGTCTCTGGGGACAGAAAGCTGCTCTTGGATCTCCACCACCATCCTATCAGGAAGCGCACAGAGGGGCTCATGTGGGGAGGAGCCAAGACCCTGGCTCTGGCCAAGCTCCATGCCCTCAGCCAGCACAGCTCACCTGCCAAGAGGTGAGACACTCAGAGTGGACCCTCAGCCCCCGTCGGGCTGTCCCTGCTGGCCAGGTGGAGCAGATGAGCCTGCCCTGCCGAGTCCTACCCCAGTCCACATTGCAGTTTCCTGAGCTAAGTAAGTGTTGTTTATTAAGTCAGTAGGTGTGGGGTGACTTTAAGAAATTAACACAGCAGGAAGTGGTGAGCACGGTTCAGTGACATCAAAGTCCGGGCTCTTCTTGATTCCTAGCATGGAGGCTTCCTGATTCTATCATTGCTGTGAGCTCACAGGTGCCAGCCTTGAAGACACCCTCAAACCTAACCCTCCATGTCACCAGGGCCAGGAAATTCTTTCCAGGTACTTCCTTATTGCATTCCACCTTCTGCCCCTGTGGTGGGGGAGAATGCCGAGACGACCCCTCATGACCCTTTCCCTTATACGATTACCTTCCCTTGAGTGTGGGGGAGACTTGAATATCATAAGCTTCACTCCCATGATGAGGCCATTTATATGGCAAAGGGACTGGGCAGGTGGCATTAAGTCTACTAATCCAACCAGGTGACATTCAGATAGGGAGATTTTCTGGTGGGCCTGACCTAATCACATGAGATCTTCAAAACGCAGATGTTTTCTCCGGCTGGTGGGGGATAAAGTAGTCAGAGAGATTTGAAGTGTGAGGGGTTTCAGGCAGGAGGGAGGGTCTCCTTTGCTGAGATGGAGCAGGGGGCCAGGACCTGAGGCTGGTCGCTAGGAGCTAAGAGCTGTTCCCAGATATCAGCCACCAAGAAAACGGAGACCGCAGTCCCGAACCACAGGGCCCTGAATTCTGCCAACAACTTGAGGGAGCTTGGTAGCAGATTTTCCCCAGAGCCCCTAGCTAAGATCCCAGCCCAGTGATTTCAATCTTGTGGGACCCTGGGCAGATGACACAGTGGAGCCCACCTAGACCTTTAACCTACAGAATGATGATATGATAATTGGGTGGTGTTTTTACCCACTAAGTTTGTAACTTGTTACAAAGCAATGAAAAACAAATACGACTCAATTTATTTTGCTTTCAGATACTTCCTTTCTTGGAAGTATCCTTCCTGTTTTCGTTGCAAATGGGGTGACATATCAGCTTTCCAGCCATGGCTGGGATGAGTCTACAGCTGGGGCTGGGGCCCCTGTGGCCTGGCAGAGCCATCAAGGGCAGGCTGAGCCTCCAGGGCTCAGGGTCCAGGAGATGGTAGCATGAAGCCTGCTGCATCCCGTTGTCAGACTCCCAGACTTGCCAGTGAGGTACCTAAGTCCAGCCTTAGTTAGCTAGACTCTGATGCCCGGGACACTCCCAGTCCCTTCATTTCCAGGAGAATACTAGCTCCCTGTTCAGACCAGACTTTCTTCCCAAAGGTTCAGTCCCAAACTCTTTATACAGCTGACTTAATCTGCTCCTTGTCTAAGCCCAGCCTCCACATGTCTCTTACCTTCTCTAAACCTAGCTGCACTCTGGTCTGAATTCACAAGGACACTGTCGGCATAGCAAACCCTCCTGCTGATGTATAGGTGATGTTTAATGTGCTCAGAGCCCCTTTACCTCCTCCCCTTTCCACACCTGGCCACTCTCCTGGGAAGCAGACAACACAGCACCTCCCATGCCCGTTTTCCAGATGGTCATCCTGAGGCTTAGTACAGCAAATGCAGAATACAGCCCTGAGGACACCACCTCACAGACCTTTCTAGTCACTTTATATCATTGCAACTACTTGTTAGGTTTCCAAGGACAATCGTTTTTGTCTTATACTATTACCACTGAAGCTATCTGCATCTGAAAGAAGTCTCAGCCTGGACGTGCAGTACGTTAGTAAGAACACTGCTCTGATGATTGCAAAAGTCTATTAACTTATCCGATCAAGCAGGGGATAGTTTGGATTCTCCATTTCTTTACTTATTGTCTTGTTTCTGTGTGTTTTCAGTTTATATAGAAGTAAATTAAAATCTAACATCATGATTACAGTTTTCAGTTTCTTGTAATTCTGTCCAGTTTTGCTTTACACACGTTGAGGCAATATATTCCAGGGCCACGATGTTAAGTGCACACAGCTCCTAACAACAGATTGCCCTTTTTAGAATAATGTATCATCCTCCATTATTTCCAAAATGTCATTTGTCTTAAATTCTATTCTATCTGTTATTCATATTGCTTCACCATCGTTATTTAGCTTTGTGTATGCCCGGTATATGTAGCTTTGCTATCCCTTGATTTTTCTGCATCATTTTTATTTAGTTGTGTCACTCGTAAGCAACACATGCATGGATTTTTTTTAATTTTTAATATGATGATATCTATCTTTTCATAAGTTAATCTGTTTACTTTTTGTGATTATTGATATATTGGGACTCACCTCAGCTATTTTATTTTATAATTTCTGTTTTCCATTGCTTCTCTTTTTATTTTCATTTTTCCTGCACAGTCAGTTTTTGCTTCTTTTATGGTTTTGAAGTAATTATTACTTTTCTGTTCTTGTAGTTGTTACCCTTACCTTTGCGACCTACACACAGAACTTGACTGTTTTCTCTGAGCTAATCCACATTATGCATTATCTCTGTCCCTCCTCCTAATCACGACACGCCCTCACCAGACTTCCCTGCCCACCCATTGAGCCCTTGTCCTCAGCTTGTCATTTCCATCTGAAATCAGTCTTGCCTCTATTCTTTATACATAAAATATTACTTTTCATTTTTATAATCAAATGTTAATCATACTTTCTGGCATGTTACCGATTCCATGCTCACCTGAATTTCCTGCATTTCAGAGTCCCTCTCAGGTCAGCTTTGTTCTGTGAATTTGCAGGCAACCCTCACCTTGCACAGTTCTGATATGCATGAGTTTTTGTTACCCTGCTATCCAGATTTTTCCTTTGTCTTTAGTTTTCAGATTTTTTACTATGATGTATCTTTCTGTGGATTTCTTGGGAGTGAAATAACGTCAATGTCCCAACAACATGGTTCAAACTTAATTACATAATAGTAGTAATTAGCTTAGTAATTGGTAATATTAATTAACATTAATCCTATTAATCACTGTGAGTAATTGCAAATATACATATACATATATGCAAATATATATGTGTATATATGTGTATATATATATATATATATATATATATATATATACACACACAAACTTTGCTGCCCACACTTTAGTCCACAAATCATGATCAGTGACCAACTACGTGACATTTCAAGGTCTGTCACAAATGGTCACTGCGCTTCCATTATTCAGTTCACACCCAGACAACAAAACATACAGTGGTACAGTCTCCTTTTCTCCCAGTGACATTTTATAAAAATGAATTTAAGAAAAGGAATTAAAGTAACTGATTATAAAAATAACTGATCTGATAATGACAAGGCTGTACATTGGCCAAAAAAAAAAAAAAAATCCACAAAAAAAAACCTGAAAATGAAACAAAAGAACAAAAGGTGATATGCAATAAACAGACTTTGAACAGGCAAGCACTGTTCAAACTACTCTTTATACATGTAAGTTTCCTACAAGGAAATAAAACCACGTGAATCCCCCATGTTTCTAACATTTTAAATTACAGTATACTAAATATGTATTAGTTCTACCATAATCCTCATTTTCCTATATATTTATGACATGCAGTAAGAGAGTATTACTTAATGGCTTGACAAAAGTTTTTAAAGGTCACTGAAAACTTACAGTTTGTTCCGTTGATCCGTAAGCAGTTGTCATGATTTCAGCTTGCAGGGTTATCTTTCTAGTCCCACACAACTGAGAGTCTGATGGATGTAACTTCTTGGTATATCTTTGTATGCTTACTTCATATTTCAGTTTAGCATGACATGAAAATCAAGTAATAATTATTTTCCAGCAGGATTTTAAAATTGTTACTCCATTTGATCCTGGCATCTCTTGCTGCCAGTGGGAAGTTTATTTTCACGCTGTCATTCCTTTAAAGGTCATCTTTTCTCTCTTGTACTTTTCTCTTATTTGATTGAGGGACTGAGTGATTTTGCTTTTTATTTTGAAATAGCTATACATTTGCAGACAGTTGCAAATAGTGTAATGAGGTACTATATCGCCTTCTCCTGGTCTCTCAGTGGTTTCACCATACCTAATGCTAGTACAATATCAAAATTAGGAATTTGGTATTGAGACGATGAGTGTGCAATGGCTGTGTGCCATGTAACACGTGTAGGTTTGCATACTCACCACAGGACCCCAGATACAGAGCTGGTCCACCGCCACAAAGATACCCCTCACTACATCATTTTATAGTCACACCAGCACACTCCATCACTAACTCCCAGCAACCATGAATCTGTTCTCTAAAATATAATCAGTTAAAGACTGCTTTATGAATGTTTTTTTAAATTATGACTGTTTTTTAAATTAAAATTATTGGAGTGACATTGGTTAATAAAATTATGCAGATTTCAAGTCTACAATTCTGCAATACATCATCTATATAGTGCATTGTGTGTTCACCACCCAAAGTCAGATCTCCTGTCACCATATATTTGATCCCTTTTTCCTCTTCACCCACTCCCCTCCCCCTTTCCTCTCTAGTAACCACTAAACTGTTGTCTAGGTCTATGAGTTTTGTTTGTTTGTATTGTTCATTTGTTTCTTTCAATTTTATATGTCACATATGAGTGAAGTCATATGGTTCTCAACTTTTTCTGCCTGACTTATTTTACTTAGCATGATAACCTCAAATTCCATCCATGTCGCAAATGGCAGTATTTCATCTTTTCTTATGGCTGAGTAGTATTCCACTCTATGTATATATATACATATACATATATATACACAAAGACACATTTTCTTTATCTAATCAGCTATCAAAGGACACTTCATTGTTTCCATGTCTTGGCCACCATGAATAATTCTGCAATGAACATAAGGGTGTATATATATATATATATATATATATATATATATATATACATATATATATATATATATACATATATAATCTTTACAGATAAACATTTTCAAATTTGGGGAGGCAGATATCCAGAAGAGGGATTGCTGGATCATAAGGTAATTCTATTCATAGTTTTTTGAGGAACCTCCATACAGTTTTCCATAGTGGCTGTACCAATCTACATTCCCACCAACAGTCTATGAGGGTTGCTTTTTCTTCGCAGCCTCTCCAACACTTGTTCTTACTTTTCTTGTTGATGATAGCCATTCTAACAGGTGAGAGGTGGTATCTCATTGTGGTTTGGATTTGCATTTCCCTAATAGCTAATGAAGTTGAGCATATTTTTTGTATGTCTGTTGGCTGTTTGTCTTCTTGGGAGAAGAAGACGTACAAGGTTCTTTGCCCATTTTTTAATTGGATTGTTTGCTTTTTGGTGTTGACTTGTATGAGTTCTTTATATATTTTGGATATTAGCCCCTTATCAGAGTCATGGTTTGCAAAAATCTTCTCCCATTCAGTTGGTTGCCTCTTTGTTTTGTTGATAGTTTCTTTTGATGTGCAGAAGCTTTTTAGTTTGATATATTCCCATTCATTTATTTTTGCTTTTACTTCCCTTGCCTTTGAGATCAAATTCATAAAATCCTCGCTAAGCTCAAGGTCCATAAGTTTAGTACCTATCTATGTTTTATTCTAAGCAGTTTATTATTTCAGTTCTTATGTCTAGCTGTAGATCCATTTTGAGTTAATGTTGGTATGTGGTGACAGACAGCAGTCTAGTTTCATTCTTTTGCACGTGGCTTTCCAATTTTCCCAGCACCATTTATTGAACAGGGTTTCTTTTCTCCATTGTATGTTTGTGGCTCCCTTGTCAAAAATTATTTGACCGTATGTATGTGGGTTTATTTCTGGGTTCTCAATTGGAGATCAACTGCAAAAATAAAGCAGTAAAAGCCACAAATACGTGGAGATTAAACAACATGCTACTAAAGAATGACTGTGTCAAAGAAGAAATAAAAGGAGAGATCAAAAGATACACAGAAATAAATGAGAATGAAAATAAACATATCAAAACTTTTGGGATGCAGCCAAAGCAGTAATAGGAAGATAGTTTATATCATTACAGGTGTCATGCAGGGCGGCCTGCGGGGCCTCTGGTCCCGCTCCCCACATAATAACGCAGGATATGGCTAGGCCAAAAAGGAACACCCACGGAGCCATAGATAGGGGAGTCATACCACTGTATTCTCTCTGGCGACTGGGCAAGACACACACAGTAGTAGTCACACGATCCACAGTCCGCCATTCACTTCTCTGTCTGCCAACCAACCAACCAATCAACGCAGCCCCGCAGTTACATCAGTAGCCAATTGGCTAACCAGTTACAGCTGATGGCCAAACAGTCACAGTAGATGGTCATTCACGACCCAAGCCAAAACCTCCCCACGCAAGGTCAAGAGCCTGGAAACTGCTCTCTGGGACTCTGTCTCCACAACAGGTCTATCTCAAGAAACAAGAAAAATCCTAAATAAACAACCTAACATGGTTGAAGTGGTGACTTCAATATCCACTCTGAATTCTCAACACCTTTTTCCCATCATATTGGAACTTAACATTCTCAAATCCCACCATCTTTCATTTACCCATCTCAAGAACACCGTTCTTAAAGAACTGGAAAAAGAAGAACAAATGAAGCCCAAAGGCAGCAGAAGGAAGGACATAATAAAAATCAGAGCAGAATTAAATGGACTAGAGAACAAAAAGACAATATAAAAAACTAATGCAACAAAGAGCTGGTTCTTTGAAAAGATTAATAAAATTGACAAACCTCTGGTAAGACTCACTAAGGGAAAAAAGAGAAAAGACACAAATAAACAAAATCAGAAATAAAGAGGAGACCATTACAATGGATACCACAGAAATACAGAGGATCATGTAAGAACCATGAAAGAGTATATGTCACTAAATTCAATAACCTGGGAGAAATGGACAAATTTTTAGAAATATATAACCTTCCTAGACTGAATCACGAAGAACTGCAAAATTTAAATAGACAGATCAACAGTAAGGAAATTAAAACAATCATCAAAAACCTCCCCAAAAGCAAAAGTCCAGGATCAGATGGCTTCACTAGTAAATTCTACCAAACATTCAATTATTTAATATCTGTTCTTCTCAAACTCTTCCAAAAAATTGTAGAACAGGCAATGTTTCCTAATTCATTTTATGAGGCTAACATTACCCTGATACCAAAATTTGGTAAGGACAACACAAAAAAAGAAAACTGCAGACCTATATCTCTGATGAATACAGATGCAAAAATCCTAAGCAAAATACTAGCAAATCAAATACAATAATGCATTTAAGAGATTATACATCACAATAAAGTGGGATTCATTCCAGGGGTGCAAGGAGGGTTCAACACATGCAAATTGATCAATGTGATACATCACAGAAACAAAATAAAGAATAAAAATCATATGATCATATCAGTAGATGTAACCTTTTGATATTTGTTTTTTGCACTCATTGTAATACTTACTGGGGTCTTAATTTGTCCTTCTTTAGTGGCTGGTGATGTTGAACATCTTTTCAGTGCTTATTTGCCATGCATATATCCTCTTCAGTGAAATATCTCTTCATGTCTTTTGCCCATTTTCTGACTAGTGTATTTTTACAGTGGATTTTGAAAGTTCTTTGTATATTCTAGATAAATGAGTCCTCAGTCAGAAATGTGATTTGCAAATTTTGATTTTCCCTTCATTTCTGAAGGATACTTTCAGTGGACATAGGATTCTGGGTTCTTTTCTTTCAGCACTTAAAATGCATTTTTCCACTTCTGGCTTCTATAGTTTCAGATAAGAAATCCACCTCCATCCTAATTGTTTTTCCCTACATGCAATTTGTCATTTCTCACTGCTTTCAAGTGTTTTTTTGTTGTTGTTGTTGTTGTGTTTTAGTCTTCAGTTTTCAGATTTTTTACTGTAATGTATCTTCTCATGGATTTCTTTGGGTTTATCCTGTTTGGGGTTTGCTTAGCTTCTTAATTTGTATATTTATGTCATTATTCACATTTGAGAAATTTTAAGCCATTATTTCTTGGAATACTTTCTCAGCCCCACCTTCTTTTGCTTCTTCTTTTGGGATTTGATGGCATAAATGTTAGACCATCTAGGTGGACCTTCAGTGTCCTGAGGTTGGTTTTTTGTTTTTTTTTTAATCTGTTTTCTAGTCCAGTGGTTAGTTTCTGCTCTTCACCTCCCTCTACTTGTCAGAAGCATCTGATATCATTGTCCTGAGGTACTTTCCCCTGATGACATTTCTCCTGGTTTTCCTGCCACATTGGGCAGCTCTGCCTTTGTCTTCTTTCATGGAACTTTCTCATCTTTCCAACTGTTATTATACATCATAAGTTTGTGATTTTTAACTCTTCTTTTTTTCAATCTACATTGTCCCAGTTATAGTCTCATGACTTTGTATAGAAAAAACCTAAACAATGTCTAAATTTAGATTTCCAATCCTGGTCTCTCTCTAAACTCCAGACTCATCTGGTACCTCTCAGCATCTGCATTTAGATGACAATAGACCCAACAACTCATTTTTCCACCTCCTGTCTTAAAACTATAACCCGTGATTCACTATTCTCCTTTCCATCTGTACTCCAGTCACAACACATGGTGACTTCAATATCCACTCTGAACTCTCGACATCTTCTCCCCATCACATTGGAACTTAACATTCTTAAATTCCACCACCTTTCATTTCCTCCATCTCAAGAATACCAATTACTTTCTCAATAACTATGACTCATATTTACCTTATCCAATCACACACATTATGTTCTAAATTGGCATCAACACCTGGAGCACTCATAAAGAAAACAGTTTACCTCCCACTTGAAAAACCCTATCCCTTGCTACAGCCCCACCATGTTATCTATGTCAGCATGGTGGTGTCACCAGGTCATTGGAAAATAATGCCACCCCCTGTCAGCACCATTTCCTTACCTGTGTTCCTGTCATCTACTTACCTCCCCAAAGCTCTCTGTCTTCTCAGAGGATGGGAGCCCCAGATTCCCAACACTTCTCTTGACCCTGTCCCCTGCCTTTAATTTCTAGGCTAGGGTGAGGATAGGACATCAATCTCCATGCTGGTGACTCTTCTGGAACTCTAATTCCCTGGCCCACTGTTGGCCTCTGATGTCACTCTTTTCAGTTACACACATAGACACTTTTTGCCTCGGGTCTCTGTATCACTCAAGAATCAATCCAGTTCTGAGGTCATGTCTTCTGATGTTTCCCTTGTTGACTACAATCTGCCTGCCCATCCACCTCTCCCCAGTTCTCCTTTTCTTCTTTTTTTTTTGGGGGGGGGGCTTTTATTTATGTTTATTTATGCATACTTTTATCATTACAAATAGAACTTGTTCTAATCACATAATACCATTGAACCACATATGAAATTTAAAAAGCAGTATTAAGTAAAACTAAAGATTAAATATTAAAATAAAACAGATTTTAAACCCTGAAAATGAGAGAAAGAATCCTATACAAATATAAACTTCATTTAAATTTTGACTACAATCTTTTTTTTTATATAGTTGGCATTCATTATTGTTCAGTTTCAGGTGTACAGTGCAGTGATCAGGCATCTACATCTTCCCTGAGATGGTCTCCCAAATGGGACACGTGTCCATCAGATACCCTACAAAATCTTTACAACATTATTGATTACATTTCCAAAATTATTTTCTAAAAACCCTGAGGCCATTTTGTGGTTACAGTCGGTAGCCCAGTTCTTCTTCACTTGCTTTCTGTCCCTGTAAAGATCACCCAGTTTTTCATCCTACAAGTCCCTCCTGAAATCATTTTGATCTCTATACTCATATACAGCTCCAAATCCCTGGCCTTCCTGACATTTTTCCATTCCTGCCTGTCAGGCACCAGCACTGGATAAGCCGTCACCGGGTTTCCTCTCAGCCCCTCCTGGTACATACATCATGGAGGTGGGAAGCTGTGTAACTGTGTGCCTTGGATCCTTGACAAATCAGTCCTTACTAACTTCCCCTGGCCCCTCAAGGCTGCTGCACAACCCACTTTTTCATCCTTCACTGGCGTTCCAACAGATTCCCCCAGCAGCTGTTCCCAACCTTCCTCCTCTCCCCAAGTTCACATAGCCACCCCCATTTCCTGAACTCACAACAGATGAATGCACTTCATAATTTATGGAGAATTTTATCCGATAATGACATTCTCACCTTCTCTCCCCTTTTCCTCAGAATGTCTCTATCTTCCCCCATGGGTCTTTATTGAGAAGTATTCTTCCTCTTTTCAAGACAAACTTTTCCCCCTGTACTCTGGATCCCTCCCTTTCCTGATTCCTTTTTGACCTCTTTCCATTTTCCTGTCTTATAACTTCTTTTCATTTTTTTTCACTTTATTGAGGTATAATTGATATAAAAATGCACACATTTAATTTATACATTTTGATGAGATTGGACATATGCATACACTTGTGATACCATCACCACAACTAAGGTACCAAGGCACAAAAAATATACATCACTTCCAAGAATATTTCCTTAGCTTCTTTTTTTCCCTTTTCTTTCTTTCTTTCTTTCTTTCTTTCTTTCTTTCTTTCTTTCTTTCTTTCTTTCTTTCTTTCTTTCTTTCTTTCTTTCTTTCTTTCTTTCTTTCTTTCTTTCTTTCTTTCTTTCTTTCTTTCTCTTTCTTTCTTTCTTTCTTTCTTTCTTTTCTCTCTCTCTCTCTCTCTCTCTCTCTCTCTCTCTCTCTCTCTCTCTCTCTCTCTCTCTCTCTCTCCTTTTAGAACACTTAACATGGGATCTGTCCTCTTAACATATTTTAAAGAATACAATATCATATGTTAACTATAGGTACTGTTGTATAACAAATCTCTAGGACTTATTCATTTTGGACTCTATACCCATTGAAAACCAATTCCCCATTTCACCCTCCCCCAGTCCCTGGCAATCACCATTCTATTCTCTGCTTCCAAGAGTTTGACTATTTTAAATAGCTCATATATATGAGATGATGCAGTATTTGTCCTTCTGTGACAGGCTTATTTTATTTAGTATGATGTTCTAGGTTCATCTATGTTGTTGCAACATCAGGATTGTTTTTCTTTTTTAAGGCTGAATTACATATATACCATGTTTCTTTGTCCATTCATCTGTTTTGTACTTTAGGTTGTTTCCAAACCTTGGCTATTGTGAATAACGCTATAATGGATGTGGGGTTGCAGATATCTCTTCAACGTCCTGATTTCAACCCCTTTGGGTATATGTCTAGAAGTGGACTTGCTGGGTCCTATGGCAGTTCTATATTTAATTTTTTGAGTAACCTCCATACTGTTTTCCACAGTGGCTGCACCATTGTATGTTCCCACCAACAGTGTATAAGAAACCCAATTTCTCCACATCCTTACCAACACTTGTTGTTGTTGGTTATTTGTTTTGTTTTGTTTTTCTTTTTTTTTTTATAATAATCGTCCTAACAGGTATGAGGTACTATCTCATGTGGTTTTGACCTTCATTTCCCTGATGATTAGTAACATTGAGCACCTTTTCATGGACCTGGTGGTCATGTGTATGTCTTCTTTGGAGAAGTGTCTGTTTAAATCCTTTGCCAATTTTGTAATTGGGTTATTTGACTTTTCACTATTGATTTGTAGGAAATTGTTATGTATTTTGGATATTAGCCCCTTATCAGATAGATGGTTTGTAAATATTTTCTCTCATTTCATAGGTTACCTTTTCACTCTGTTGATTGCTTGCTCCTTCTTTCCCTTTTTAGTGTAATATAATCCCACTTGTCTAGTTCTGTTTATATTGCCTTTGCTTTGGGTGTCCAACCCAAGAAGTCATTATCAAGACCAATGTCAAGAAGTTTCCCCCCATGTTTTCTTTGCAGAGTTTTGTGGTTTCAGTTCTTATATCCAAGTCTTTAATCCTTTTTGAGTTGATTTTTGTGTGTAGTGTAAGATAAGTGTCCAATTTCATTCATTTGCATGTGGTTGTCCAGTTTTCCTCAAACCATTTGTGGAAGAGACTATCCTTTCCCATAATATGTTCTACCTTGTAACATCTCATCTTCCACAACACTCACAATAACTGAGTTTATTCACTTAAGTTAGAACATTTCTTCAGCCTTATTGCCTTTCAGATTCCAACCCCATCTCCTTCCCTTCTTCCCTCATGATTGCAAAGCTGAATAGTGAATTGTGCCATCACCACGTCCCACCTTGCCCTGCATTCGCCCTGGGCCCACGGCATTGTACCCCGGCTCCACACCCACTGAGGAGGAGGTACAGTGGCCCCTTCATGGGTCCCTTTCTCTTTGCCTCCTCCACAGTGTTACACGGTGATTTCCCAAGTCTCAGTTCCCCTGACATTTCCAGTACAGGCTCTCCTCCCTTCTCACACCAAACCTTGGTTTTCTCTCTGGAGATCTCTAGAATTCTGCTCTTGACTTCCTCTCTTGCTACATGTCAGCTGTGATTCTCAATGGGGGAGGCACAACCTTTTAAAACACTTCTGAGGGAAAGAAGTGCCACTAATAACTATGTAGGACAATAGATGTCAAGCAGGACCACGCTGGTCGCCCTACCTGTACGGGTTGCTGCCAGTACCTGGGGTTTGTTTAATCCGATTTGATAAGACACAGAAATGATTGTCATGAAGGAAGAAGGTTGTCATACTCACAGATCCCTAGAAACAGGAGGTGCAGCTTGCCCTGCAGAGTCATATGGGAAGCCCCAGGGTCGGTCGGGAGGCCCAGGGAGAAGGGAAACTGTGGGCAAGAGTCTGTATTGTGGTTTCCACGGGAAAGAGTGGGCAAGGCAGGGTGAGCAGATTGGCCAGTTTGAATGATTTCAGCAGCTTCTGGGGCACAGGGGTGTCCCTAGTTGTCTGGTACTTGGCCCTGGAGTGATTAGGGCAGGTGAATAGTGACCCAAAGTGTGAAGCCAATAAAGGAGATGGTTGAGGTGCAGTGGTTAGCCTGCACTTGAAAAGCACAACTTGGGTGAGTTGTTTACAATCTTCAGGAATTGGCTAGTCCTGGGAGGGGCAAGTCCCCAAGATGTCAAAGCATCAAAACACAGAAGATAGGGACATGATTGATCCAGGGATCTCTCAGAGTCACTGAAGAGACGTTTCTAAAAAGTACGTGCTGCACACTCGCACGTCCCTCACACCTCGCAGAGTAAGAATGACTGCCTTAGTGAGCCAGAGTTGCTTATGTGTGTGCCATATCCCTCACGTGTGTGAGAAGAGGAGACGTGAGAACCTCTGCTGTGCACACTGTCACCCTGACCCCGCCACTTATGCTGACTTGACTCACCTAATACCTCAATTCCAAATCTGTACCTTAACCTCAGGAGCCCCTGTAGTCCCGAATTGGAGTTCACCTTTCTGCCTGTTACTGCATATTCTCCCCTTTGTTCCTTCGCCTGGAACTCTTTCTACCCCACTTCCACCTATCAAAGACCCAGTTTTTGTTCAAGGTTGCATTAAAATGCTGTTTCCTGGGAGCTTATCTCAGTCACCCTATGTCAGGCTGGGCCCAGCAGTAGTTAACAGCCCCTCCTAGGACGTCCTTAGCCTGCCTCCTGCCATATGCATCTCTCCTGTCATGTGTGAGCTTCCTTTCTGCTCATGGGGGAGGGGTGGGGCTGGCAGGTGGGATGGGGGCAGCCACACTGCTGAATACAGATGCTCTCAGATTGAATTCTGATGCATTCCCCAGGGTAATGTATGTGTGTTGATGTGCCAATGTGTTGCTCTTAGGCAACAATATTTAAGTAACAGAAACCTTTGGGAAACATGATGTCTTAGCTAGTGTTTCCCATGACATATTACAGGGAAAACGGGCTTCCAGAGATGATAATGGGCAGTATTCAGTACACACAAATGTGACTCTGGATTAAACAAAGCTACAGTTTCTCTGAGCTGCAACACTTCTCACAGCTTTAGATACCAAGGAATCTTTACTAAAGACAATCCTCTCAAGGGCAGGCAAAGGAAGTTCAAGGGTTTTTTTGTTTTGCTGTTTTGTTTGTTTTGTTTTTGCAACTTACTTGGTCTTTTGTTCTTAGCTTCTTGTGTCTGCTGGTTTTGAAAAACGCCTCTTTAGTCTAAGAGAAATGCTGTCAGGAGGCTGAGTGGCCATACATAAGCAGGTGGGTCCTCCATCATCCTGCCTGTCACATCAGCTGGACCATCACCTATTTCACTGGCGTGCAATCATCCCCAGCCTCCAATTAAGGTGACCTTTGTCCGGAGAAATTAATATGTCCCATCTGCTCCTTCTCTTTGGTCACCCCCAGGGACATAAACTAAGCCAGCCCTGTCCCGTCACCTTCACTCCAGTCAAGCTAATCAGCTTGCAGTTCCCTGAACGCAACATGGTGTTTCTTGCCTCTACCCCTTTTCTCACACTACTTGCTTCAACTGGAAAACACACGAGGTCTGACAATTAAGTTCGCGAACTCATCCTAGAAAAAGTGTTACATGCCTCATTGCTAAATATCACTATGGTCACCTTTGAGGTAATCCCCTTGGGAAGCTATGCACTGACGCCAGCGCCTAGTCCACCCTTCAAAGCAATTTTGGAACTCTTTCTGGAATGGCCATCAGAGCTGTTATCGTATTACACTTGATGTCCTGAATGTCATCAAAATGTCTTCTTTTCAATATTGCTTTTATTTTTGGGTAAAGAAAGAAGTAATTGGGGGCCAGATCAGGTGAGTAGGGAGGGTGTCCAATACAGTTATTTGTTTCCTGGCTAAAAACTCCCTCACAGACAGTGCCCTGTGAGCTGGTGCATTGTCGTGATGCAAGACCATGAATTGTTGGTGAAAAGGTCAGGTCGTCTAACTTCTTCATGCAGCTTTTTCAGCACTTTCAGATAGTAAACTTGGTTAACTGTTTGTCCAGTTGGTACGAATTCATAATGAATAATCCCTCTGGTATCAAAAAATGTTAGCAACATCGTTGCAACAAGTTCACGAACTTAATTGTCTGACCTCATACACAGAGGGTGCCAAAACAAAGTATACACATTTTAAGAAAGGAAAAAACTATATCAATATTATGCTGACTGTAACCATTTTAAGCACCTCTTGTAATTGCAGAAGTCAAAGGTGACTTGTATTCATCTTTTGTTATTGATACATGTTGAGTATTACAATTTTAATACAGTTTTTCCCTTTCTTAAAATGTGTACACATTTTTGGGCACCCTCTGTATATAAAACCTGATATATATAACCACATATACACATGTAACCATACATATGAAGTTTGAAATGCACATGTATTAGGACATATATAAGAAAGAGAGACAAAGTGGACAAAGTAGACACAACAGGGCACATTAATTCCACTATGGATCCATGTTATCAACATCTCAAATGTCCTACATTTCATACCTATCATGTTTTCTCTTGTCAACTTGCTCTCCTGCCCTCCAAAATGACTATTTCTAACCTCCATTCTCTTATAATCTCCCATTGCCCACGCTCCCCCTCACTCCAAGCAGACGACCCTGTTCCTACTTTCCAGAAGGAGCTCTCATGGTGATATAAAGTCCTCTTTGGAGTTTGTGAGTGCAGCCCGGCTCGCCCTCAGCTCTTGCCCTCCACCCTCACCCATCCAGCCACCTAGTCTTCTTTCAGGTCCTCTGACACAGCCCTCTCCCCCACACCCGCACCAGACGCCTCAGGATGCTGGGTCTCTTCTGTTTGGTAGCCCAATTTTACCCTCAGCAAAGTTTCTCTCACTCATCCTGCAGATGTCAGCTCAAACCTCGCTGCTCTCATGGCACTTGTCCCGAACCCTGAGAATAGGTCTGGTTTCTCTGCCATATGTTGTGCTGGCACCTTCTTCTTTTCATACCTCTCATCTGTTCAAATTTAAGTATATACATTTTAATCTTCCTGATGAGTTTGAAAACACCATGTGAATAGGCACCATACCTACTTTTGCTTATTAGGTTGCCCTTGACACTTAGGAAATGCTCAATAATATTTACTAAATGAAAGAAAGGAAGGGGGAAGAAAGAGTAAGGGAATGAATGAATGAAAGTTTAAAATGCCCATATTGGAGAATCTTAATCTGATAAGAAATAGTTGTGGCTTGGCAAAGACTTCCTCCTTGGTCACACTCGGTGAAGCTCCTGTGAGCCCTCTTCTTGACGAGGCCTATCTTTGGCCTGCTGAGCCCAGTTTATAGAGACCACCCCCTACACCTTGAAATCTAGTCAAGTTCCTCATTCCTGCACCCTGGGGCCCCAATATCTAATCAAGTTAGTTCCTCTCACTAATTTTCTGTCCACTGATCCTTCACTCTGCCCTTTGGCTATAAATCCCCTGCTATCTTTGCTTGGTTGGAAGTTGAGCTCAGTTCTACAGGGTAGTCTCTTTTTCCTACTGCAATAGTTCAAATACAATCTGGCTTGCTGTTTTTAACAAATGTCGGTGGCATTTGTCTTTGACAGGCTTCCAGTGTGCACACATAGACCTCTTGCCTTTCCCACTACTACCTTGGGAAAGTCTTAAGCATTCCAGGTTGTCATCTTTACATTAGTAAAATGGACATGCTGCCCACTCAAATATCCAAGCAAGGGCTTTTGTGAAGGGTCCGAAGGCCTGTCACAATGTGGTGTGTACCAGCCAAGCCACCTTGATTGGAGGTGATGTGTCAGTACTTCTGTCTGAATGAACACATGTCCTCCTCCATCTCGCCAGAATTGAGGCTGGGCCCACACAGCGGCAGCAGCAAAGTGTTACCAGTCTAAGTTTATCCTCTTGGCCCTGGGGCTGCCAGAATCAAAGGTGACTTCTCTAAAATAGGACCGATCCTACCGGGCACTGGGGAGAAGAAAGGGAGTGACCACTGGCCCAGGAGCTACAGGCCAGGAGCTCCAGCACAGCTGGAGGCTCTATGCTAAGCCCTCTATCCATACTCATTCAATCCTGACAGAATCTCCTTAAGTAGATGTTATCACTGCTCCATAGCTGAGTGCTCAGCCACGTGGCCTCTCTCTTCACGTGGCCTCTCAGTACTAACTAGTCTAGCCCAAGTTTCTTAATAGCATGGCACTGGTTCCCCAGAAGAAAGAAAAGCTGCCAATCTTTTTAGGGGCAAACCCAGGACTGGCTTAGAATTGTCACTTTATCCACATTTTATTGATCAAGGCAAATCAAAAATCCACCTGAGTCAAGGCTCTGGGGATAGATAATACTCGGATAGCAGAGCAGTGTATAGGGAGGGAAGGAATTGAGGGTTGCCATCTTCAGAGACGACTTACTGTTCACCCAGAACCTGGAAGTTCTGCCTGGGGAAGGAACTCCTGATAAATGTTCTGCTCACCAAGGCTAGGAAGTAGCCTTGATCCCATCTGTGGGATCATGGATAGAAAGTGCATTGTACTGCATATCTGGGCTCAGTGCAGAGGCTGACAGACTCAGATAAGGATGAGAAGATTCAGTACTGAAGTCCAGGACAAATCTACACTTGCTTACAGTAAGCCTGCATGCCACAAATCCAAGATGGCCCTGGCGAAGGAACGATGGCTTTTTAATGCCCTCGGTCTACCTAGCATTGGGCCACCGGAGGAGGATTGGGACCTGCAGAAACGGCTGTGCTTGCTGGTGAGGCTGACCGGGTGTGGGGGACTTATCAGACTCCAAACCTCACCTTCCAAGCTCCCAGAACAGAGCCTCGGAGGAAAAAACACCTCCTGGTTGTTCTCATTCCCCAGACGGCTGTGTTTTTATGATGTGTTAAGTTTGGGGGGAAAAAGAAAATTCCTCCAGCTGTGGAGTTATCCCAGCTGACAGCACTGCGGGCGGTGATTTATGATCTGCTGAGTGCCAGCAGCGTGCTCAGCTCCAGAAGGGCCTGTGAGGGGGAGGCCTGCTCAGGGCGCTGCACTCCTGGTCGCAGGTAAGACCTCCATTGAGACCCTCCAGGTTGAGGTTTCTCTCTGTGGGTTCATGCTCTCCATGTGCTGCATGTGTCTTCAGGCCCATGAGCTATTGGCCTGCTGCCCCTGTGACTGTGAGAGGTTAATGATCCGTTAGAATGTCTCGGAGGATGGTCTTGGTTCCTGGAGATTCACTGGCTTCAGCATTGGCCTCCCAAGCTGCAAACCCTGTGGGCAGCTATTCCTGGACTCAGACCCCTACCTCCTTCCCCTTCTCAGTGCCTGCGCCGAGGGTGAGAAGGGCCTGTTTGTCCCAGAGGCTGACCTGGTGACTTCAGAGGAGACTTTGTTTGCCAGCTCCCCCATTTCCACCGGTTTGTTTTCCACAGGAGGCAGAAGGCTGTGCTAGCAGAGAAGACTTCGCTGGAACTGACTGGGTGGTTTGAACTACTTGGTTATGGGGTGAGGAGCCATGCCAGGCTTCTGAGCACAGTTACCTCTGTGCCCTATAGAGAGAGGCCATGCAGGAAGGGCATGCCCAATGACCACTGCCTGTACACATGGGGGTGGGATGCAGTGGGAGGGCGACGGGGTAAGGCGGGGCTTAGAGGAAGGAAACCACGTAGACGTGGTTATAAAGGACCTCAGCAAGGCCTGATCCGAGGGCCTCCCACTGGCCCTCCTCGATAGCACATGGTCCACCCTTGGTAGCTCACAAGCAGATCCCTCGCACCTCGGAAGTTTTCTGTGACTGTGGGTCAGTTTTGACTGAGACAGGTAAGCAGCCGGAAGTGGTGAGAACTGGGGCTTCTGGTCCTGCTGCCTGTGTCAGGGACATAGAAGTCACCTGAGCCAAACCATAGGTGCTGGGCTCAGAGCAGCTCTGCAGCGTGAGTGCTGCTAGCACGGAAACAACAGGTGCACACAGGAAGTGCCAGGACAGCGTGTTTCTACTCAATGCGAGGCTCATCTTCAGCTCCAGATCCAGGCAGAAAATGACTCCAGCAAGAGAACTTGAATTCCCATACACACTACACACACATCGCCCTCACATTTTCTCATCCCTGTCCACAGGGGGACCCTGAGCACCACCAGGGGAGCTGAGGGTTGAGGTGAAGGGAAGACAACCACAGTGCTGGCTCTGATGGTAATTGCATATGACAGAGCTTTCATCTCCAGACAAGGGCCAGTAAGCCTCTCTCTCGGGGTTACTGTGAGCTTCAAAAGAGGTGATTGGCGGAAGTTTCTGTGATCTGCTGTGATCTTGTTCTGCTGGGAAGCATGGACCTCATACCCACGTGGCTGGCACCACTCTCCCTGACAAGTCACACAAAGTACATGCATTCAAGTAATATTTAGAGTTAGGGTGAACCCTTTCTGCTGCCCATTCTGATAACATTTATTTATTCACTCATTTAACCAATGTTTCTGGGTCCCAGAAAATACAGTAAGCGCTGATAATACAAAATGAATATGGCAAAATTGGAACTATGTTTGACCAAGGTTATTCCAGGGGTAAATACAGGAAGACCTCAGAGATATTGCAGGTTCCTTTCAAGACCACCACAATAAAGCGAATATCTCAATAAAGCAAGTCACATGAATATTTTGGTTTCCAGTGCATATAAAAGATATGTTTACACATACTAGAGTCTGTTAAGTGTACAACAATTTCATTATATAAAAAAAACAATGTACATACCTTAATTTAAAAAATACTTTATTGCTAAAATAAAAATGCTAACCATTGTCTGAGCCTGCTGGAAAAATGGCACTGATGGACTGTGTAAAAAGTGCAATAAACTGAACTGCAATAAAATGAGGTATACCTGTGGTGAAGTTATCACCCCAACAATAAACTTTTAAAATTGTGGTTTGTTTTTTTCAGGTGAGGGGGTGGATTTTTGTTAAGAAGAAATTCAGCTGGACAATAAGAGAATAAGTTTTGAGAGGAGATGTGCCCTGCCTGGTGCTGACCTCCTTTTGTCTGAAGGGAACGTAGATTAGAAGAAGTTAGTATATAACCGAGAAAGAGATGTTTGAAAGCTGAACCCAGTGGGTAGGTCCCAACCTAGTGGCCAACGGCCAGCAACACAGGGATGGCATGTGTTCAAGAAGCATCAAAATGTCTTTGGCCCAGGGAAATCTTTACGCTGAGGGGAACTCAGATTCTTACTAATGTCTGTGAAAGGATGAACAGCTGCTTCTCCTGAAAAGAATGTCGGGATCCTACTTTCTATTTTAGGAGGAGCACACATACAAGCCACACCCACAGAAGAGGACCGTGTGCATAGGGCCAGTGCGAGGTCAGAATAAACAAGCCCAGCCCATGTGAGCAGTGGGTCACCCCAGCAGCAGTATTATGAAGGGGGCCTGGTGAGTCCCTATTTTGACTCAAGGATCATCACTTTCTCTCTTTGTTCTAGTCCCATTGGTTTCTTTCTTTCTTTCTTTCTTTCTTTCTTTCTTTCTTTCTTTCTTTCTTTCTTTCTTTCTTTCTTTCTTTCTTTCTTTCTTTCTTTCTTTCTTTCCTTCCTTCCTTCCTTCCTTCCTTCCTTCCTTCCTTCCTTCCTTCCTTCCTTCCTTCCTTCCTTCCTTCCTTCCTTCCTTCCTTCCTTCCTTCCTTCCTTCCTTCCTTCCTTCCTTCCTTCCTTCCTTCCTTCCTTCCTTCCTTCTTTCTTTCTTTCTTTCTTTCTTTCTGTCTTCCTTCCTTCCTTTCTCTCTCTCTCTCTCTCTCTCTCTCTCTCTCTCTCTCTCTCTCTCCCTCCCTCCCTCCCTCCCTCCCTCCCTTCTTTCTTTCTTTTCTCTCTCTCTCTCTCTCTCTCTCTCTCTCTCTCTCCCTCCCTCCCTCCCTCCCTCCCTCCCTTCTTTCTTTCTTTTCTCTCTCTCTCTCTCTCTCTCTCTCTCTCTCTCTCTCTCTCTCTCTCCTCTCTCTCTCTCTCTCTCTCTCTTCCATCATTTTTTATTGGTTTCAGGTGTACAAAGCAACATACTAGACACTTATACCCCTCACAGAGTGATAATCCCCTCCACCCCCCTTCCCCAAGCTACTGCCCCTCTAACATCTTACATGCCTATCTTCCTTATGCTGTACTCCACCTCCCGGGACGATGTACACACACCTATAGTTGACACACACTATCATTCTCCTTCAGCTCCAGGCGTGTACCATGTCGGTCATGCCTCTGCACCGTCCATGAAGTGGCCCCCTTGATAAGTCCATCATTGGTTTCTTATTTCACATCGCTCTCAGTGAGTGAGTTGTTCCTGGTCAGGTTCCAGGGTGAACAGCCTCTGAATCACATGCTCACCTTTATCATCAGCACCTTCTCCAGCTCCCTGAGACCCACGGGATAGGGGGCTTTAAAGTATTTAGGCAACTGCACACATGGAGAGCAGAGTCCTGCAGCTGACATGCACTGTGACTGATTTTATTTTTAACCAGTAATCTTTGGTTTATCTGCTATTGGCAGAAGCTGCTTAGCCAAACAGAAATTCCAAACTTCAGAAAGTTTAGCTTAACAGAAATTTCCCAAAATGCCTTACATAAACAGTAACAGGAGTCAAAATGGTGATTGTGCATTCATTATTGCTAGTTAGCTTCTCTTGAAAAATGGCCTGTTGAGTGAATGGGCCAAAGGTGCCATTCCATCTGTCGAGTATTATCTACTTAACAACTGTCAGCAGCACTGCATAATGAAAATTCAGCATGTCTCTTCACATTGAGTGGACACTTCCTGAGGACCCTCTGTGACAATATTTAAGCTTGGCCCTGTGGTGGAACTCAGTTTCTCTAAAAGCAAGAATATTTGTGATTGTGGCGGGCTGCTTCACCAAAACACTAGGAAAATGCATCATGAAAATAAGATTTTGCATTCATTCATGCATTCAGACATATAAAATAATTGAAAATGAGGAGCAGGGACATGCACAGAGCACAGTGTTGAGAACATGTTTAGAAACAACAAAACTAAGTCCAAGCTACTAGTTGACCCAGTACCAACACTAGCATTTAGCCTTAGCTGGGAGACAGGGGGCTTCCTTTGAAAGGGGAATGACCATGGAAGCCATTCAAAGATCCTACAGGGGAGGAAACAAACACTAGGCAGCCAAAGAATACTCAGTAGGTTAAAATTATGGTTCCACAAAACAGGGACTAAAGGAGAAAGAAGCCCTCAAACAACACCAACAACAACAACAACAACAACAAACAAGCAGGCAATAGGAGAACAAAAGGATGTTAAAAGTGAGTTGACAATGCTTGGGGGAAAATTCCTCTTCCTTAATCCAACCCAGCCCTCTTCTCCTTCTCAATGGTTGCACCATTAATCAGTTAAGTGAAACAATGAAATGTGCCCACTACATTTCTATGAGAATTTTGTTTTCAACACATAATACATTCTCCCATTACAACATTCAGTGCTAAGAGAAATTAAATGCCTACAGAACCCTCCAAGTGAGGAAAAAATGTCACATGAATTTTATACAGAGCCAATACGTCATGCATGTATAAAGGCATTTTCAGATGTGACAGAAATCCAGGAATATAGGACCCATGAGCTCATCTTGAAAAAACTATTTCAGAAGATGAACTCTAATCAACCTAATGGAATTTCTATGTACCCTTTAAAGAGACAAAAAAAGAATTATGTTGTAACATTCAGATGTTTAATTCACTTATTTTTCTTCCTACATTCACAACTTCAAACCAGAGGTTGTGATGACATTTTGTACATGCAAATTCTCCTTCAGGTCCTTCAGATGCTCATATGCTAACGTGCATGATGGAACTCAAAGAGGGGCATGTGAAATGAATTTGGGAAGTATTTCCCAAACTTCTTTGCTCAAGGAACCCTTCTCTTATTGACTCTCTCATGGGACTAGTTTCTGTGGAAATGCCTTAGTATTTCAGGATAATGAGTTCACGTCAGAAACCAATGCCTATGGTACAAATAATACTCCAAAATATTGGTATTATGTGATATGGAAGTCATCACAATTTCTCTGTTCCAGTCATTCTCCATTCTTCTTTCACTGAGGACATACTCTATATAGGCATCCTGCTAGGTAACTGACTCAACGAGAATTAAGCACGGGTGGGCCTTCAAAGAGCTTATAGGAAAGTCATCAATAATTATATGTTATGTTTGTTGTAGTAGTGGTACACTTACTGTAAGCATCTAGGGGCAAAAGTGATAAAAAAGAAATGTGCAATGTGCTTCACAAATCTGCACCTATTTAAACTTTACTGACTTGGTAGAAGAGGGCCATGCATGGGATATGACACTTCCCTCCTGCCTTACTCGGAAGGTGGGCAGTGGGGAAAGTGGAGGATTGTGGGAGAGGCATACCTGCACAAATGTCCACATATCTGGGTGTGGGCAACTGGGGAGCGTGTGCATCAGAGTAAAAGGAAAGAGTGCATCTGTGTGACTTACCAGGAGTCGGAGTCACAATAAAGCCAGATAAGAGCAACACCAGCCTCCTGAGCCCGGGGACGCCCCTCTGCCCACAGAGCTGTTTAGGGTCTCCCCACTGTCTCCCATCACTACTCAGTCTTCTGGAGTTCTTCCCTGCTCCTCAGCACAGCTACTCCCTTACCCTGTCTGGGGTCCTCACATTCGCCCCCCCCCATAGGAAATCCCCCCTGGCCATAGGCACAGACCCAGTCCTGGTGTTTAGTGATGAGCTGAAGACTCTCTTCTTCTAAAACCACTGACGAACCCCAACAATAGGGTATTCTCAGATTATTTGTCCTTATCACACTATTTTATTTGACTTGCTTTCACAGTTTATCATTCCTTCTACCCACCCTCAACTTGACATAATTTCTCTGAAGGTCTAGAGCCCTGGGAAATATGGGCCTCCCTTACAAATCCCTTACTCACGGTCCTTGGCTCTGTTAGGAGACTTGGCTGTCTCTTTATCCCCTGGATGACTCTTCCACACAATTTGGCCTGAGAAGTTAGGGGTGGCCATTGAGCCCAAATGCTGTGGCAAATAGAATGCCATTTAGCTCTGAAGGCAGCAGTCAGTGCCAGCAGGCAGAGGTATTATGTCCCCGGAGAGGTCATTACAACTTCCATAAAAAGAAGCGGCTCCCACAAGTATGCCAGCCCAGGGCATCCTGGCAGGCCCCAGTAGGCCCTCACTTCTCAGTGGCAATCCAGCTGGGACAGTCACTCAGAGACCCGCACACCATTTTGTTTTGTACGGGCGGTAATGCTCACACTCTGCCTCTTCGGTGCAGCCCTTTCTTGCAAATAGCTTTAATTGTTCCACTTGGTTTTCTGCTTCGTACAGGCAGAATGGCTGCAATAAGCACCTTAGCACTTGAATACTGTGCTGTTCAAGAGATGTATTTTCCTGGAGAGGAAAATATTGCTCACGCATGCATTTCTGTTTGGCTTGTGAAGTACCTTTCATGTACATTGGGTTTCTAAGAGGATTGGTTCTGGATTGCTAACATCTCAGTGGTGACGCTAAGCAGAAAGGATACTGGCAGATAAATTCTAAAGTGCTCTATGGAGTATAATTAACCAAATCTCCTCCTTCCATATCTGAGAAAGAACTTAAAAATCATCACCAGTGAGGAAGACGTGATCTCTTGCATTAAGGGACACTTAAGTTGTTTCTTTGAGGCTATTATCCAAGCCTGGCTGTGGGATGGACTCTGTTTCTCCAGATCCACTCCCAGTCATTTGTCAGAAGAACAAATGGACAGTACTTGATTTGTAGGAGGGTGATAGTGTTTTATTATTAAATGAATGTCTGCTGTAAGTTTGTTGTATCTATCCGGTGACAGATTTAGACAATTCCATTCTAGTCCTAGTTTGCTAAGAATTTTCTTTTCTTTTTCAAAATCAAGAGTGGGTATTAAATTTTATCAGAAAATTATTTTCTGTATATATTAAGCTATCCATAGGATTGTCTCTTTAATCCATTAGGAGAAAATGTAATGAATTGCATTCATTGATTTTATAATGTCAAACTGACTTGACATACCTAGAATAAACCCAACTTGGTCATGATATATTATACTTTTTAAATTAACAGGAAAATTTGTGAAAAGCTTGGAAATGGACAAAAAGATTACTTGGTATTCTTAATGAAAAACAAGGAATTTTCTAATTTTAAGTTTTCTGATTTTACAGAAACTGTGCCTTTCATAGTCTTTGAGCTATTTTACAACTCTGTAAATTGTAGATAATTGGTAGCAATGCAAATGATTCTCATCTGTAGACATGCAAATTAATTCTGCTTAGGGGAGGGACAATTAATTCTTTTTCCTACCCTCTATGATAAAAGCCAGGTTTTCATCTATTTGTAAATGTCAGCATTAATGTGCGGTTTTAAATTCTTTCCTGTGAACTAGTTTATGAGTTCTCTCAATCAACTGATAAAGTATTTGATGTGTGTGTTTAATATTATGAGTCATAATTGTATTTTCTTTAAAAATTATCTTCTAGCAGTTTATTTCTAGAGTCTATCTGCTATACTCTGTTAAGGATATAAGTATACACGATCATGAGTGAAACTGACCTGTCATGTTCTCATAGTTTCCTTAATGGGTTTTGGTATCTATGTTATGCTAACCTTTTTCATTTCTTTCAAAGAATTGTATAAAATTGAAGTAATATATATATTATACATATTAATATATTAATTATATATGTAATTTATATATATGTAATTATATATGTAATTTATATATATAATTATATATGTAATTTATATGTAATATATATGTAATTATATATGTAATTTATTTATATATAGATGTGTGTATATATATATATATATATGTATGTATGTATATGTAAAGTTTCAGGTGAAATGAAACTAGTTAGACATTTACACCCCTCACAAAGTGATAACCTCCCTCCCCCAATATATGACCCCTCTGTTAAAATTCCATTGACTCTATTCCCTATGCTGCAGGGGATGCGGGAGAAGGTGAGGGGATTTGAAAGTATAAATTGGTAACCACAATATTGCCAAGGGGAATATGAAAAACAGTTTGGCGTACTTTCTAATTAATTATTTTGGAGAACTTGTCAGTGAAGTCCCCTGGTCTTAAAATTTTTATTGTGGAATGATTTAATTATGAATTAGTTTTTTTTTTTGAAATTTTAAAACTGTGATAGTTTCGTATTTTTATTGTGCTCATTTTGGTATTTTTCTAGGAATCTGTCCATTTCAAATTTACTGGTATAAACAAATTCATAATATTCTCCCATTTCCCTTTTTTAAAAAGTCTCCAGATTATGTAATAAGCTTTTTTCCATTCTGTTATTTATTTGTGACTTCTCTTTCATCTGGGTCACTGTTATTAGTTTTGATCAAGCTATATTGATACTCCCTATTATATATTTGATATCTATTTCATTAATTTCTAATCTGAACTCTATTCCTTCCTTCTGCTTTAATTTTGCTGTTCTTTAACTTCTTGACTGATGCTTATTTAGCTTACTAATTTTGTCCTTTCTTTTCTGTGTATTTATTAATATAAATTCCTCTCTAAATACTACTATATTGTCTCAAAAACTGTTTAAATGTACTCTCATTATCAATTTAGAACTTATTTCAATGTTGATTATAATTTTTCTTTGTCCTATTTATTTAGAAATATATTTTTAAAATTCAAATATATGGGGCTTTCCCAATTATCATTGGTACTAATTTCTAGCATAAGTGCATTTGATTCAGGAAACACACTACATATGATTTCAATCTTTTGGAATACATTGAAATTTGCTTTCTGGCCCAGAATATGGTCATTTTTGATGTGTATGGTTGTATTATATGTGTCAAGAGAGCTTGTAAAACATTACAATCTGCAGTAGTTGGGTGCAGTGTTCTATATATGTTCTTCGGTCAATTGGGTACGTGATGTTCTCCCATAGTCTGATTGTTGTGAGTTTTTTTCTTTTTTGGCTTAAACAACAAACATTTACTTTCTCATATTTGTGAAGGTCAAAAGCCCAAGAACAAGGAGAGGTAGGATTGGCCTCTCCTTGGCTTGTGGATAGATGTCCTCTCCCTGTAGTCTCACAGATTTTTGTCTGCCTTTTCTGTTAATTACTAAGATAGGTTAAATTCCCCAACTATTATTTTGTACTTGTCTATCTCTTTATAATTTTCAATTTTTATATAATGTTTCATTTGTTTTGTGAATATGATTTATATATTTTAAGGCACTATTAGCTGCACACAAATTTATAATGGTCATGTATTTCCAGGGAACCCCTCTAGTAATGATTTTAGTCTGAATTCTATTTTGTTTAAAAGTGATATACTACACCAGCTTTCTTTTGGCTAGTGTTTGTATCCTTTATTAGACACTTTCATTTTCAACTTTTTTGTATCCTTATGTTTCAATATTCTTTATCATTTACTTTGAGTATTTGATCCACTTATCACATTTTGTAATTACTGATATCTTTGGGCTTCAATCTTCTCTATTATGTGCTTTTTATTTGTACCACTTCCTTGTGTATTATTTTATTCTTTCCTGCCTTACCCATGTTACCTTCTCTTAGTGTGGAAATTATATTCTTTTCCTATTTTTTTAGTAGCCACAATAGAAATTATAAGAAGCATGTTAAAATTATAAAAATCTAGTATTAATTGATAAATTTATCCTTTTCTTAAATAATGCAAAGAACTTAGAACATTTTAAACCTATTTATATCCATCCTGACCAATATGCTAGTGTCATATGTATTTTAATTCAATACATGTATTTTAAACCCAACAAAATATTTAACCTATTCTCTGCTCTTAACTCATCTGGGATCATTTTCTGTCATTTTTGCTGTTACAATTTCCTTTAGGTACTCTGCTGGAGACAAACTCTCTCAGTTTTGTTGTGTCTGAAAATGTCTTTATGTCACTTTCATTCTTGCAAGATTTAGAAACCAAATTATGGGTACTAGAGATGCTCAATTTTACTGAGTTGGTTACTATTTCTAGGCTAAGTTGACAAAATATCTAGCTAGCTATCATCTCTCATCATCTATCCATCTATCATCTAAATACTTCCGAGTTCAAAATGCAATTTCCAATTGAGGATAACGGAGTTTTTACTTAACTTCTATATTACACTTGTATCTTTTTTTTTTCCACATGGAGAGTGTTTACATTCAAAAGGACACAATATATGACTGAATTAAAATATCCAGTAATTACTCACTTGCTTTACCCAACAACAGTATCAAAATAATAATTCAGTATTATTCTACCAATTATTATCAAAATTATCAAAAACACTTAAACATTTTTTTCCTAGACTATATTCATTCTCCCCTATTTTAAAATGATGATATCTAACTTGTTAGGTCATACAGTCATTTGCATACTACAGTTTTTCCCTTTTAACTCTTTCATATTTCAAATATATATATATATATATATATATATGCATATATTTACAAGTATTAAATACAAAATATATATTTTATATATTATATATATATGTTATATATATATATGTGTTTAATGCTTAGCATGTTAATGATTCTATAAGCATATTGATATTTGAGATATGTTCTTTAGTAGATTCCCTTGTGCTAACACGAGGTATTGTTTTCTTAATGGGAAGACTATATTTTTTCACCTCCAAATATGACATTGTTGAGTTTCTAAAAAAATGTTCTTTATCACATTCATGTTTTAGATATTATGGCTGCATTAGATATATTTTAAGATCCCTTCTAATTCCAATTGTTTCATTATGAGGTCATTACTGCTTTTTGATTATGGCTTTAGAAAAACTGAGTACTCCCTTAAGCAATCCATCACCTCCACTGAATACCAGTGACCTGTTTTTACTTAATGGATACCTTCCAAATATTCTGATTCAATTACTTTAACCTCAAGACAACACAGAAGAAAATTAATTCTTCCCAGGGATTAAGAAAAATAAAGTGGAAAAACAAACTTTTTGTTTTAGAATTAAGTGTTTTCCTTTGAGGTTTTTCACTAAAAAATAAGTAAAATCAGCTTTTAAAAGTAAATGTAAAGTTAATTAAAAATTCAATAATATTCTAGACAGATTGGGGGGTTAAAGGTCCAAAGAAAAATAAACTACTAAGACTTATTATATGAGGGATGATCCAAGATGGCAGAGTAGGACACTGTACCTGTGTCCTTCCATAAACAGATTAAAATTACAACTAAATTATAGAACAAACAACCTGGAGAACCATCTGAAGTCTAGCTGAAGAGAAATCCTATAACTAAAAAATATAAAGAAGAAGCCAGGTTGAGACTGGTAGGAAAGGTGGATATGTGGAATGGGCCCCAAACCTCCCTGTGGCAGTTGAGAATCAGGAGGGATATCTCAGCCATGGAGATTCCCCCCAGAGGAGCAAGGGATCCCAGCCCCACACCAGGCTCCCCAACCCGGAGTACTGGGGCTGGGAAAAGGAGCTGCCATACACCTGGCTGTGAAAAACAGTGGGGATTCCGACCATCCAGCTGGGAAGGAAGGCTGCAGGACTTCCTCTTAAACAGCCAATGCATAGACCCACTCACTTGTAGGCACTCACCTTGGGCTCCAGTAGAGGGACAGTAACTCTAGGGGCCTTAAAGACATACAGCGGGCAGACTGAAGTGTGTGGCTTTGGGAGGAGGACTGCATGACATTTCCCAGTGAGGGGTGCTACTTCTGTGCATCCAGCAGGCAGGTGCCATTTTTCCTATGTAGAGCCTGGCCCCACAGGCCAAATCTGAATCTGATTGGCCTGGTGAGCTCTGTTGCTGTGCCCTGCTGACTCACTGTGACCACATCCCACCTAACTTGTGCACTGCTAGATGCACTTTGTCTGCAAGCAGCCAGCCCCACTGCATTGCACTTTTTCTTGAAAACTATCAGAATCCATGGGCCCCAGGCAGGCAGTGACCGGCCTCGGTGTGCTCTGATACTTTTGCTAAGTCACTCCAGGCTCAGCACTGGCACCAAACCAGAGTCTACATTAACCTGGTGACAACTCTTCCCATTCAACTGACTCCCTGAGACCTTGCCTCACCCAACTTGCATACCACACAAGGTTTTATCAGTGGCTGAAACTTTAGGGAACTGGCAGGTGGCAGCAGGCCTCAGGGTGTCCTGGCATTTTGAGGAGCTACCACAGGCCAAGTAGTGGAAACACCCTTGGTTCACAGTGTGGCCTCTCCCACCAGCCTTCAGGTTTAGCACAGGCAGCAAACAACTGAAGATTGCTTTGTAGCACTTACCAGGTACTCCCTGGCTGGTCACAGGCAGCGGGTGACTTGGGCCTGCACTAGAGCCTCTCATAAGAGGCCCCAGAATCAATATACCTGGAGGTCAGCTTCAGACCATAGAAGAGCACTACCCAATTAGCCCCACAAGTGACATATTCAAAAGGTGGTCTCAACAGGCAGCAGAGTCCACTGGGGTAAATCCCACCCAGTGAGGTAAGCCCCTCTGCACAGCAGCCCATGAGCTGTGGACGTGGCCAAACCCTGTAGCCAGTCAGCCTGAGGGTCAATCCTACCCACTAACATACCAATAGCAATCAAGGCTCAATTATAACAGAAGAGCACACACAAGTCACACAAGGGACACTCCTGAAGCATCTAGCTCAGGTGACCAGGAGACTTCAACTGTGCCCCACAGAATACTTGCTACATAAGGCCACCCAGCCAAGACTGGGAGACATAGCAAATCTACCTAATACATAGAAACAAACACAGAGAGGCAGCCAAAATGAGAAAAGAAATGCATCATAATTAAAATAGCAAGAGAAAATTTCAGGAAAAGAATTATATGAAATGGAGGCAAGCAACCTACCAGAAACAGAGTTCAAAACAATGGTTATAACGATGCTCAAGGAACTTAGTGAGAACTTCAACAAAGAGATGCAAGCATAAAAAAGGACGTAAAAACCATAAGAACCAGTCAGAAGTGAAGAATACAATAACTGAAATGAAGAATGCACTAGAAGGAATTACCAGCAAACTAGATGAAGCAGAGGACTGAATCAGCGATTTGGAAGACAGGATTTCTTTTGCTACAAAAAAAAAAAATAAATTTAAAAACGAGGATTGTTTAAGAGACTTCTGGGACAACATCAACATTTGTTGTAGCAACATTTGAATCTTTTACCAGTAGTAAAAGAGAGAAAACAACAAATGGAGAATCTATTTGAAGAAATAATGACTAAAAACTTTCTTTACCTGGTGAAGGAAACAGACATACAAGTCCAGGAAGTGCAGAGAGTCCCAAACAGGATGAACCCAAATAGGCCCACACCTAGACACATAATTAAAATGGCAAAGGTTAAAGACAAAGAGAGAATACTAAAACCAACAAGAGGAAGGCAACTAGTAATTTATAAGGGAGCTCCCATAAGACTGTCAGCTGATTTCTCAACAGAAACTTAGCAGGCTAGAAGGGTTTGGCAGGAAATATCAACATGATAAAAAGCAAGGTACAACCAAGATTACTCTACCCAACAAGGCTATCATTTAAAACCAAAGGACACATAAAGAGCTTCCTAGACAGGAAAAAAAAAAAAAGTTAAAGAAGTTTATCACCACCAAACCAATCTTACAAGAAATGATAGAGGGATTTCTTCAAGATGGAAGAAAAAAATAAAAATTATGAATAATAAAATGGCAATTGCTACATATCTATTAACAATTACTTTCAATGTAAATGGACTGACTACATGCTCCAATTAAAAGACATAGGCGGGCTGAATGAATAAGAAAACAAAACCCTTACACATGCTGCCTACAAGACACTCACTTCCGATTGAAAGACACACAGAGACAGAAAGTAAAGGGATGGAAAAAAGGTATTTCATAAAACTGAAATGAAATAATTTAAAAAAAAAGCTGCGGTGGCAATACGTATACCAGACAAAATTAAAACAAAGGCTATAACAAGACACACAGAAGGACCCAGTAATCCCACTTCTGGGTAATTATTAAGAAACCCAAAATGCTTCTTTGAGGGGTATGTGCATCCATATGTTCATTGCAGCATTGTTTACAATGGCCAAGATCTGGAGGCAGCCTGGGTGTGCATCGATGGAGAGGAGGTGGTATATATACAATGGAATAGTGCTTGGCCATGGAAGGGAATGTGTTCTTACCATCTGTGGCAGCAGGGATGGACCTGGAGGGTATTGTGCTGAGTAGAGTGTCAGACAGAAAGAAAGATGCAATGTGATTTCACTTATATGTGGAATCTAAAGAATAAAATAAGCAAGCAAAACACAAACACACTCATAGAATCAGAGAACATTTTGATGGTTGCCAGACGGGAGGGAGGTTAGGAGTAGGTGAAAAGGGGAAGGGATTAAGAAGTACAATTTGTTGTTTAAAGTAGTTATGGGGATGTAGGTTATAGCATAAGGAATACAGTCAATATTATTGTAGTAACTATGTATGGTGTCAGATGGGTACTAGATTTGTTGGGGTGATAGATGGAAGGGGGTTGAAAGGAAGGGTGAAAATGGTGAAGGGATTAAGAAGTACAAACTGCTGGTTACCAAACAATCATGGGGATGTAAAGTACAGGGAATATAGTCAATAATATGGTAATAACTACGTATACTGCCAGGTGAGTACTAGACTAATCAGGAGATCACTTCTTAAATTCTATAAATGCCTAACCACTATGCTGTACACCTGACATTAATATAAAATAATACTGAGTGTCAAATGTAATTGAAAAATTATATAAAAGTGGGGAAAAGTGAAAGGGAATAACAGGTCCAAATTTCCAGCTATAAAATAAATAAGTCATGGGGATTTAATATACATCATAGGGAAAATAATCAATAATATTGTGATAACATAGTACGGTGTCAGATGGTTGCTGGACTTATCATAGTAATCACTTCCTCAGGTACATAAATGTTGAATAACTATGGTGTACCCCGGAAACTAATATAATATTGTATGTTGACTGTATTTTTAATAAAAACCTTTTTAAGAAACTTACATGAGAAACAAACCTACAATATTTATTTCTGAAAAGTTTTGGTCCAACACATAAGTCCATCAAGCACACACAACTTTAAAATACGTATTTAAAGTTGGAAGATAATAAATACATAGATGGTTATATTTAAATATTTTTGAGTCTCCTCTAAATAAGCATTCATATACTCACAAAGGTGTCAATAGAAGTTTCATATTCATGTCATAGACAAAAATTTGTTTATTGTTGGTATGAAACTTAGTATTTCAATTTTCAAAAGTTTTCAATTTGAAATTCAATTCCCAAAAATTAAATAAGAACACATGCAATCAGTATTTCCATGTTTACCTATTTAATTTCCCTGAAAAACTAAAAAATTAGTCCAGCTATACAAATATGAGGCACACATTAAAGAAGAGACATGTTTACCATCAAGAACTGTGGAATTTTTCTTTATAAGAACATTTCAAGGCCCAGATAATAAAAAGACTTCAGGCAATACACAGCAAATATTTTCATTTAATAGCATTGAAACTTTCTCTGGAATTGTTGTACATTATACCTATTACTTTGTAATAACAGAGAGAAAATACAATTAGTAATACAAATATTAAAGGTCAATCATCAAAATTAATGCTTAGCATAGACTATTATTTATATGCACAATGTAAATAGGTAAAATCATCAATTTGATTTAATATAAAATACATTTCTAGCATATAATATTTTAAAAATGAGAATTATCAATTTTATCTCAACCAATCCACGTATTCATTCACCAAGGGAACAACATAAACTTAAAAATTCAGGATTTACAGCTTAATATTAGAAGTTTTCTCAATATAATACATAAAATATTCTGATCTGTACTGAACTGCACTGTACAAAGATATGTATCAATTGTTTTATAGCTTATAACCAAGTCTAACTGGTCACTAAAATTCCTTGACCAAAATATCACTAATTTTATGAGGGAAAGTCCTATAATAAGATGGATGTAATAATGGCCCCAATCTTTTCAAAAGCAGAACATGGAAGTTTTTGTTTTCAAAACTATGAATTGGTTTTCCAAAATTTGGTTCCCAAAGCCAACTTCTAAATGTTACAGCAGAGGTGGGACAGTAATGGAAATAAATGACTTAATGGAACTCTGAAGAAAAAAATAATTATCACAGATCTTAGTTTGAAAAACATATCTGGTGTAAGAGATATTCAGAATTACATAATAATGCTTATATCAAAGTTTATTGATTAGCTAAAGGGCAAAGAGTTAAGAAACAAGTAGAATGTAATATTTGCTTTCAACAAAGCAGACCAAGTAATATGTTATGTGTTAGGGTGGAATAGGAAAGAACTCAAGCCAGGCAAAAATTTCCTTTTGGACTTTCTATATAAACATCTATTTTGGTTTTGGACTGTTCAGCAGTGTGCTCATTGATGGAGAGGAGGAACTCTGCCCACCCATAAAATGCTTCCCAGGCCAACAGGTCCTTGTCCATGGCTCCAGAAAGGCAGCTCGGCCTCTCAGGTCCCTGGGGCCCCGTGGGAGCGTGGACGTACATGGAGATGGAATCCAATTTGCGTAGAGAGCTAAGCCATCCTAACAGGACTCTTCAGTGAACTGAGTTATTCAAATACCAGCTAAAAGGACAGACTCTAGATAAAAAACATGGGTAAGTATCGGTCTTAAAAATGCCCGTAAGAAGGCACGATGTGACTTTGCTGTTCACTGGCCCTATGTTCTCCCAGAATCAGGGCTTTATAAAGTCCTGGAAATCCTCAGCTCCCTTTAGCTGTCTTGCCAAATAAAATCTTAATGAACATAGTTTAAGTCCTTTATGGGCTCTGGAATCCCTTCAACCCAATAGGCTACAGCTGTTTTAAGTAACTTTTGTTCCATTGGAAAATGTGGGAGGGTATTTTGATCTTATCTAAGTAAGATCAGTGGGTAAACACTGTTCACCCCAAACCAAATAATGCTGCCTTCAGGGAGATGTCAGATAAAAAAATCAAGTGATACGCCAAGAAAGCACATTGTACCCATGAGCAAAGCCCTTTAGTGCAGCTCAGACACGTTCTTTATGAGGAAGCTCCAAGCCACTTGGTCATTTCATCTGTTAGGCAACAGAAGTCTCTCTTATTTGAAAGTCACAAGCTTCCGAAGAACTTCAAGAACTATTTTATAACAAAAGTAATACTGCTCCTATACACATATATATGAAAAACAAAAGAATGTTAAGTAATTAAATACCAATATCCACTGTTAGAGAATACATTTGTAATTTTCAATCACAAATAAAAGTTCCTAAAAGTAAACATTTAACTAAGAACTTCTTTACATAAATGTAGTTTGTTGTTTTGTTTTTTTTTAATATCAGGAAGATAAATGACCACAATATAATTCTTGGTCCAGAACAAGTTAACTGAAGGCTTAATTAAACAGATGGGAAAGTGACTCAATCTCAGTCTCCTTATATCTTCCCTGGATAAATTAAATTTTAAACTTTTTTTTTAGATACAGCCTATGTCTCTCAGATAAGATAGTCCAAATAAAATGCTTTCATATCATTCAACATTGGCCTTAAAACAGGTCAACCTAAAGATTTAGGGGTACCTATTTGTTTTCATTATCCATACTCTCTTGACACCCCCCCCTAGTGATTAATAACTAATCTGTGACATAAATGATATCATTTTATGACATGCCAATGACTTTAATACTTTAATGACAAGTAAATATCTCAAAATTGCTGCCCAGAGATTTATGAAAAATAACTTTAGGTATGTTACTTAAATAACACAGGATTATGGACAAATCTTATGTTTGGGCATCAGGAGACTTCAGTTTCAGTCTTGGCTCCTCTATTTGCCATCTGA
Organism: Rhinolophus hipposideros; assembly: GCF_964194185.1. Lineage (NCBI taxonomy): Eukaryota > Metazoa > Chordata > Mammalia > Chiroptera > Rhinolophidae > Rhinolophus > Rhinolophus hipposideros. Next base: position 62,907,447 of record NC_138061.1, read on the forward strand.
TTGACCTTATGGAACCGACTGCATTGCTCTGAACTTGAAGTTCTACATCAGTAATATCAGAACAAAATTAATGATTACCTCAAACAGTGAAAAATGCAGTGAAATCATGGAGGTAAAAGAGCTTTGTAAATTGTAATGTGTTATATACAGTGTTAATTTTTGTATTTATTATTCTTCAAATTAGAATTTATGAGGTGAGAGCTTACCTTTGTTTGAACCATGCCATGACGTTGTTCTCTCATTTGGGCCACTATATTCCTGATGTTGAACTGCAACAGGATGATAGTAATTTTATATTATCCATATAGGGGGAAAACATAAAACCACAGATTGCCAAATAAGTACTCTATACTGCTTTCCAGGAAAAGAGATGTCAAGATTTAACCAGAAAGGTTTCATTTTCAGTCATAAGAAAATGCACTATTTTTAACCTAATCTAATGGATAAGGAAGACTTGTTTAAGTGGGTTTCCAGGTAAAAGCAGGAAACAATAATTTATAACAAGAAATGCTCTCCAAAAGAAATAACAACAAATTTTCCCCTGTGTATACCTTTTTGTTCTCCACAGGGAGAACTTTAAGCAGTATTATAATTCTGGAAAAGTCTGAAGCATGGAAGAACTTTTCTGGCCATGATAGTAGCACAGCTGTTTCTCATAAAAAGAGCTCTCTCCATTCCCATGGAGACCCTGAGGGACAGCTGGCCCCACACCAGATTCTGCACGTGTGCACGGAGACCCTCACTACCCCGAGGAGCTGTGAGGTCTGCAAAGGGCCATTGCTGGTCCACATGAGATGAGACCAGAAACTAGCAGCAAGCTTTAAAAACTATTATGACAGTCTGACACTGGCACAGCATCAAGAAGCATCACCAGTGGAACAGGATATAGACCAACTGGGGTGTTGCTGAATCTGCCTGGAGTGTCACGTGTGGTACCAACTGAGGATCAGTCATGTACAGTAAGACCATGGTGACACATGAAAAATTTAAGGTTTGGCAACCATGACCCAAAAGTATATAAAAATCAGAGAAAATGTAAGCATTCTTTTATTTTTATAACTTGCCATTTTAATAATTATTTAAAAATTTAATTTAGCCTTTATATTTTTATATTGAAATAATTATAGATCCACAGTAAGTTGTAAAAAAAAAATGTACAGAGAAATCCCGCATATCCTTCACCCAGTTTCCCCAAATTATACCATCCTAGATAGCTATAGTATAATATCCAAACCAGAAAATTGGTCAAATTTTGAAATTGACTTTTTTCTATTCAGCATAATTGCCTTGTGATCCATCCAAATTGTTGTGTATATTATAATAGTAGTTCATTCCTTCTTATTGCTCAATAGTATTCCCTGGTATGGAAATGTACCAGTTCTTTTTTTTAACCATCAACTTGCTGAAGGACATCTAGGCTGTTACTAGGTTTTGGCTATTATGAATAGATCTGCTGTGAGCATTTGTTTGAACATAAATTTTCATTTCTCTGGGATAAATACCCAAGAGTGGTATTGGTGGGGTTATATGGTACGCTTAGTTTAGTTTTTGGTTTGTTTTTTTAAAGAATTTTTTATTTTTAAGAAACAGTGAAAACACTATTTTCCAGAATAGGTATACCATTTTACACTTCCACAAGTAATGTATGATTAATCCAGTTTCTTCAAATCTTCACCAGCATTTGGGGGTATTACTATTTTTTATATTAGCCTATAATTACTATTTATTATATTAGCCTTTCTGATAGATGTCTAGTGATATTTCATCATTGTTTTAATTCCATTTTCCTAAAGGCTAATGAAGCTGAGCACCTTTTCATGTGCTTATTTGTCATCTCTATATCCTCTTCAGTGAAATGTCTGTTCATGTCTTTTACCCATTTTATAACTGGATTGATTTGGGGACATTTTATATGCCCCCAAATCATTTATATATGATTTATATATGATTTAGGGGCATATATACATTTTATATTGATTTGGGGGCATTTTAAATGCCCCCAGGTTTATACGAACCCTGCGTTTTAAGGGTTCTTAATATATGCTAGATGTAAGACCTTTGTTGGACATGTGACTCACAAATAGTTTCTCCAAGACTGTAGCATGTCTTGTCCTGTCACAGAACAAATTATTTTAATTTGCTTTCGCCCTAACATCAGTGATGGCAAGATGCCTTCTCTCACTTGTATTTAACACAGCACTTGAAGTTCTAGGTAGCATGATAAGGCCAGAAAAAGAAATGAAGCATACAGATGGGAAAGCCAGGGATACATATGTCCCTATTTGTGGATGGAACGATTGTCTGTGTAGAAAATCTCAAGGAATCTAAAAACAAAACAGAACAAAACAATCCTTAGAACTAAGGAGTTCAACAAGATCACAGGATAGTTAAAAGATCAATATACAAAAATCAATCACACTTCTACATAGTAACAATGAATGTGTGGACACTGAGAGTAAAAACACAATACCATTTATAATCACTCCAAAGAAAAAGAAATAAGGTAAGTCAGTCTAACAAAAAAGGCTCAGGAACTGTTATGATATAAATGACAAAATACTGATGAAAGAAATCAAAGACCAAACTAAATGGAGAGACATATAATGTTCATGTATTGAAAGATTCAACATGAAGACATCATCAAAATGGCGGCGTGAGGTGAGCCTCTGTAAAGCTTCCCTGGAATTTACAACTAATCAAACAACACTAACTCCACAAAGGACTCCCTGCGCAGCAGACAGGCAGGATGAAGAGGCCCACTACTGAATTCACCTAAAGGTGGGCGAATCACGCGAGCAGGGGTGGAGGGAAGGGAGAAGTGTGGGGACAGAGCCGTGCGGACGCAGGACGCAGACCTAGCTCAGTGCTCCGAGCTCCCTGCATCCCGGAACTACCGCAGCTGCGGGAGAGGGAAGGACTCGGACTGCTAGGGCTCCGCTTATGGCCCCCAGGGCTGAGGGGGAAGCAAGTAAGACGACTGAACCCAACGCTCACGGCAGAGACCTCGGAGCAAAGACTGAGGGAAGAAGGTTGAAAATGGTGGTTTAAGCCCACACTGCCGAGCAGAGAACGGGAGCCTTAGGCACTGAGACTAGCCGGCCCTCCCTACCCTCCCAGAGCTCGCCCCACCCCAACCTGCCCGGTGCTAGAAGTGGAACAGTAGCAGTGTCAGATCAAAAGAACAGAATATTTGCTGTTCTGAGAACTGGACTGCAGACAAAGATTCGCAGCCCAACTAGTTCAGGCAAAGGGGAGGGAGCTGTGGAAGCAGGACTGGCTGTGGTGGTGGTCGCCGCCATTGCTCTGGGCCACCTCTCACAACTCACCCCAGCCCTGGCCCCACCTATCTGGGCAGATCCCTGCAGGAGTAAACAGAACTGCTGAAACATATGAGTTCTGAATCTGGTGCAGAAAGAGCTTTGGAACTTCAAAAGTTCTCCACATCCCCACAGGGATGTGGTGCCCTATGACCCAGATGAACTGACAAAAGAGAAGCCCATCTCCCAGGGAATCCCCCCATTGTGTGAGAAGCAGGAACAGTGCAGAGAAAACATAGCACTACTGTGTGAGAGAGGAAAAAAAAGGCTGAGGTGGGAGAGAAAATGAAACATTCTACCAACAAGTACTGGAAAACAAAAGAAAGACTTCTTCCTATCAACCTGTTGCAGAAGCCACTCCTGTAAATATCTAGGAGAAAAATAATAAATCAGTAATTGCCATGAATAACCAAGGCAACAAGACAGCTCAGAAAGAAAGTGAAAAGTCTCCAGAATACGAACTTAAACAAATGGAAATATGTGACTTAAATGACAGAGAATTCAAGATTGCAGTTCTGAAAAAAATCTCAACGAGATGCAAGAAAATTCAGAAAGGCAACTTAATGAACTCAGAAACACAATAAAAAACAACAAGAGCATTTTACGAAAGAGATTCAAATTTTAAAAAAGAACCAAATAGAATTTCTGGAGATTAAGAACTCAATAGAAGAAATTAAGAATGAAATAACCAGCTTAGGTAGTAAAGTTGACCAGATGGAGGAAAGAATCAGTGACATCAAAGATAGAAACCTGGAAATTAAACAGATGGAAGAAGAAAGAGACTTGAGATTTAAAAGAAATGAAAGAACTCTACAAGAACTTTCTGACTCTATCAGAAAGAGCAATATAAGAATAATGGGCATACCAGAAGGAGAAAAAAGAGACAAGGGAACAGAGAATATATTCAAACAAATTGTCAATGAGAACCTCCCAAACTTGTGGACAGAACTGGATCCTTGAATCCAAGAAGCAAACAGATCACCTAATTACCTCAATCCCAACAGGCCTTCTCCAAGGCACATTGTATGGAAGCTGTCTAAAATCAACGACAAAGAAAGAATCCTCAAGGCAGCCAGGGAAAAGAAGACGGTAACCTACAAAGGAAAGCCCATTAGATTATCATCAGATTTTTCAGCAGAAACTCTACAAGCCAGGAGGGAGTAGAACCAAATATTCACACTATTGAAAGAGAGAAATTATGAGCCAAGAATAATATATCCAGCAAAGATATCCTTTAGATATGAAGGAGGAATAAAGACCTTTCCAGACATACAGAAGCTGAGGGAATTTTCTAGTAGACGACCTGCACTACAAGAAATACTAAAGGAGGCTATTTGACCACCATCAACAGGGACAATTTGTGGCAACCAAAACATAAAAACGGGGAGAGTAAAGGCCTGAACTGGAATATGGGAATGGAGAAAGTAAGCGTGCTGAAGAAAATGGAATACTCTAAATATCAAACTTTCTTTTACATAAACTTATGGGTAACCATTCAAAAAAAATCCAGAACAGAGTGACGTCATAGGAATGGCAGCAGTGGGATGCACTTTCTGAGTTCTCCTCCGGATCTTATTACAAAAGGGACATATAACCCATCAAAGAACTTTTTGCTCATCATGCAGAACAGCTAAGAGATTTGTGGAAGGATTACTTGAAGGTGTGCAAATTGGGCAAGCAGGGGAAGAAGGAAGGGAGCGGAGTGGAAACGCGCGGTCCTGTGGTGGAGTCACAGCTGGCGGCAGCGGTGGCAGTAACACGGCAGGCAAGAAGCACAGGACCCCAGGGCGGAACAGAGAACACAAAAGTCAGGAGGTGGGCTCTTTTCCTGCGTCCCACAGCTGATCGACCCCCGGGGCGGGGCAGCTTGGTGGGCCATAGGACAGACAAAGAACACAGACTGCATACCTGGGCCCCTCCCCCCGCTCTTCCAATCCTACCCCAGTCCTTCCTGAGACTTAAACTGGCCCCTGAACTGAGGAGTAGTGTCAGATTACTGAGGGGCCGTAGTGCTAAGGCTCTGGGAAGACTGACAAGCAGCTCTAACCCAGGGAAGAGGCTGGGGAGAGTCTGATTTTGGCTGGGCTAGGAGAGAAGAAACTTCTCCACAGCCAGTCACCACCCTTTCTGGCCTGCCTAGGGTGGGGCAAGTGCAACTGCGGAGGCACTACCAGAGATCACCAGTAGGAGGCAGACGCAGCTCCCGGCTTTCAGAAACTTAGATATCTCCCGCCTGTGCGCGCACACACACGGAAGAAGTGCCCTAAGACTCAGGAGTACTGGACACAGTGCTTGTGTTGCTATTCTCAGTGTGTATATGTGCAGGCAAGGGCAGAAACTGCACTAACTTTGTAAAAACTATCATCCAGAACCGCCCAGCCCCACGCATTTAAATCTACAGTCACAAAGTCACCCTGGGCACTAGGTGACCGGTTCTGCCTGCATAAGAGGCAGAGGACTCTTTGGTACAGCAGAGGACAACCTGGAGATTACTTGGTGGACTTAAGCCAAGACTGGCGCTGCTTTTTGTTTTCCTATGTTTTGTTTTGTTTTGTCTTTATAGCTTTGATATCTTTGCCTCTGTTGAGTGGGGTTTATCAGGTGTTTTTACATGTGAATATATTTGATATTTTTTCTTTGTTGTTGTTGTGGTTGTTGTTGTTGTTGTGCTTGGTGATTTGCTTTGTTTGAAATTGCCCTACCAGGGCCCAGCTTAAGAGGCACAAGATTCAACATATCCAGAGGCCAAGTCCAGACCAAACCAGAGTACTACAGGGTGTGACCTACAAGTCACACACCCAGAGGGAATTCTCAGCAGGCACAAGAGCCCATAGAGGCCAAACCACATTTAAGTGGTCAATTCTCACGCAGCAGAACCACCTCTGGTGGGCAGAGCTGAGTCTCACAACTAGTCAGCCTGGGAGTTAACCCCACCTACTCACAAGCAAAAAGCAATTAAAGATCTTCTTTAACAGGACAATATCTACAACACAAGAGTCACCTTTGGAGCACACGCAGAGGAGAAGAAGGAAGTGGTGCAAGTCAAACGTAAAGGACACATACTACATAAGATAACCCAGCAAGAACTAAGAACTCTAGGGGATCTACCTAATACATGAAAGCAAACACAGAGAGTCAGCCAGAATGGGGAAACAAAGAAACATGTCCCAAAAAAGAAAAGAAGAAACCTCCACAACTGGAACCAAATGAAGCAGAGGTAACCAACCTATCAGAGACAGAGTTCAGAACACTGGTGATAAGAATGTTTAAGTGGCTTAGAGACAACATAGAGAAGGATGTAGAAATAATAACGAACAACCAGTTAGAACTAAAGAACACATTTACCGAAATTAAGAACTCTCTTGAAGGAATTACCAGCAGGTTAGATGAAGCAAAGGATCGAATCAGCGACTTAGAAGACAAGTTAGCAGAGATCAGCCAAACAGAACAACAGAAAGAAAAAAGAATAAAAAACAATGAAGATGGTTTAAGAAACCTCTGGGATAACATCAAGCGCAACAACATGCGCGTCACAGGAATACCAGAAGGTGAAGAGAAGAAGCAAGGGATTGAGAACATATTTGAAGTAATAATGTCTGAAAACTTCCCTAACCTGATGAAGGAAACCAACATACAAGCCCAGGAAGAGCAGAGAGTTCCAACAACGATAAACCCAAACAGGTCCACACCAAGACACATTACAGATAAAATGGCAAAGGTTAAAGACAAAGAGAAAATCCTAAAAGCAGCAAGAGAAAGACAGAGGGTTACATACAAGGGAACTCCCATAAGACTATCAAATGACTTTTCTACAGAAACATTGAAGGCCGGGAGCGAGTGGCAGGAGATACTCAAAGTGATGGAAAACAAAGGCCTATAACCTAGATTGCTTTACCCAGCAAGGCTATCATTTAAAGTTGATGGAGAGATAAAGAGCTTCCCAGAAAAGAATATGCTAAATGAATTTATTACCACGAAGCCAGCATTGCAAGAAATACTAAAAGGACTTCTGTAAATAGAAGAAAGATTATAATAATCTAACTACAAATTTAAAAATGCCAATAACTATGTACCTATCAATAATCACTTTAAATGTAAACGGATTAAATGCTCCAATCAAGAGACATAGGGTGGCTGAGTGGATAAGAAAGCAAGACCCTTGTATATGCTGTATACAAGAGACTCACCTCAGATCAAAAGACACACACAGGCTGAAAGTGAAGGGCTAGAGTAAGATATTTCATGCAAATGGAAATGAGAAAAAAGCTGGAGTTCCAATACTTACATCTGACAAAACAGACTTTAAAATGAAGAACATGTTAAAAGCTAAAGATGGGCATTATATAATAATAAAGGGATCGATTCAACAATAAGACATAACCCTAGTAAACATCTATGCACCCAACATAGGAGCACCTAAATATATAAAACAGGTACTGACTGACATAAAGACAGAGATCAACAGTAACACTATCATGGTAGGGGACTTCAACACACCTCTGACAACAAGGGACAGGTCTTCCAGACAGAAAATTAATATGGAAACAACAGCTTTAAATGATACATTGGACCACTTGGATTTAATCTGTATTTTCAGAGCATTTCACCCCATGCTGCAAAATACACGTTTTTCTCAAGCGCACATGGAACATTTTCCAAGATAGACCATATGTTAGGACACAAAACAAGTCTTGATAAATTTAAGAAAATTGAAATCATACCAGTTGTCTTCTCTGATCACAGTGCTATGAAATTAGAGATGAACTACAGGAAAAACACTGGAAGACACACCAATTCATGGAGGCTGAATAACTTATTATTAAATAATGAATGGGTCAAGCAGGAGATCAAGGAAGAAATGAAAAGATATCTTGAGACAAACGAAAATGAAAGCACGACAACCCAAAATCTATGGGATGCCATGAAACCAGTCCTAAGAGGGAAATTCATAGGCATTATGTAGGCATTGCAGGCCTACATAAAGAAACAAGAAACATCACTAATTGACAGTTTATGTTCACACTTAAGGGACCTGGAAAAAGAACAGCAAAATAAGCCCAAAGGGAGCACAAGGAAGGAGATAATAAAGATCAGAGCGGAAATAAATGAAATAGAAACCAGAAAAACAATACAAAAGATCAAAGAATCCAAGAGTTGGCTCTTAGGAAGATAAACAAAATTGACAAACCTTTAGCCAGACTCATTTAAAAAAAGAGAGAGAGGACCCAAATTAGTAAAATCAGAAATGAAAGAGAAGTAGTGACAACAGACACCGCAGAAATACAAAAAATTTGAAGAAATTACTATGAGCAACTATATGCCAACAAATTTGACAACCTGGAAGAAATGCACAATTTTCTAGAGGTGTACAACATTCCAAGGCTAACTCAAGAAGAAACAGAGAACCTGAATAGACTGATTACCATCAGGGAAATTGAATCAGTAATCAACAATCTCCCAACAAACAAAAGCCCTGGACCAGATGGCTTTACAGGTGAATTTCACAAAACGTTCAAGAAAGAATTATCACCTATTCTCCTCAAGCTATTCCAAAAAATCCAGGAGGGAAGACTCCCAAACACTTTTTAGGAAGCAACTATCACCCTGATCCCAAAATAAGACAAAGACACCACAAAAACAAACAAACAAACAAAAAAAACTACAGGCCGATAACTCTAATGAACATAGATGCAAAAATCCTCAACAAAATATTAGCGAACAGAATTCAGCAATACATTAAAAAGATCATACACCATGATCAAGTGAGATTCATCCCTGGTATGCAAGGGTGGTTCAACATCCGCAAATCAATTAATGTCATACACCACATTAACAAAAGGAAAAATAAAAATCACATCATCACATCAATAGATGAAGAAAAAGCATTTGATAAAATCAAGCAGCCATTTATGATAAAAACACTTAACAAAGTGGGAATAGAGGGATCATATCTCAACGTAATAAAGTCCATATATGACAAACCCACAGCTAACATCATACTCAATGGGGAAAAGCTAAAACCATTTCCCCTAATATCAGGAACAAGGCAAGGTTGCCCACTATCTCCACTTCTATTCAACATAGTGCTGGAAGTTCTAGCCACAGCAATCAGACAAGAAAAAGAAACAAAAGGCATCCAAATTGGTAAGGAGGAAGTAAAATTATCAGTATATGCAGATGATATGATACTATATAGAGAACCCTAAAGACTCCACCAAGAAACTATTACATCTGATAGATGAATTTAATAAAGTAGCAGGATACAAAATTAATATTCAGAAATCAGTTGCATTTGTATATACCAATAACAAAACATCAGAAGGAGAAATTAAAAAAAAAATCCCATTTACAATTGCTCCAAAGGCTATAAAGTACCTGGGAATAAATTTAACCAAAGAAGTAAAAGATCTGTACTCAGAAAATTATAAGACACTGAAGAAAGAAATGAAAGAAGATATAAATAGATGGAAACACATATCATGTTCATGGATAGGAAGAATTAATATAGTTAAAATGTCCATACTGCCTAAGGCAATACACATATTCAACGCAATTCCTATCAAACTACCAACGACATTTTTCACAGAAATAGAACATAGAGTCCTATGATTTATATGGGACCATAAAAGACCCCGGATACCGTCAGCAATCTTGAGAAATAAGAAAAAAGTGGGAGGTATAACAATACCTGACTTCAATTATACTACAAGGCTACAGTAATCAAAACAGCATGGTACTGGCATAGAAACAGACACACAGATCAATGGAACAGAATAGAGAGTCCAGAAATAAATCCATGCCTCTATGCCCATTTAATCTACGACAATGGAAGCAAGAATGTACGATGGGGTAAAGACAGTCTATTCAATAAATGGTGCTGGGAAACCTGGACAGACACATGCAAAAAAATGAAGCTGGACCACCTCCTTAAACCATATACAAAAATAAATTCAAAATGGCTTAAAGACTTAAATGTAAGATCTGAAACCATAAAATACCAAAAGAAAATATAGGAGGAAACTTCACAGACATTACCCAGAGTAGGATTTTTACTGATATATCCCCTCGAGCGAGGGAAGTAAGAGAAAAAATAAACACATGGGGTTACATCAAACTAAAAAGTTTTTTTCACAGCAAAGGAAACCATCAATAAAAAAAAGGGGATCCTACTGAATGGGAAAAGGTATTTGCCAATGATATGTCTGATAAGGGGTTAATATCACAAATCTATAAAAAACTCACTCAACTCAACTCCAAAAAAACAAACAATCCAATTAAAAAATGGGCAGAGGACTTGAAGAGACATTTTTCTAAAAAGGACATACAGATGGCAAACAGACATATGAAGAAATGTTCAACCTCACTAACCATCAGAGAAATGCAAATAAAAACCACAATGAGATACCATCTCACCCCAGTCAAAATGGCTATCATCAATAAATCAACAAACAACAAGTGCTGGCGCGAATGTGGAGAAAAGGGAACGCTTGTACACTGTTGGTGGGATTGCAGATTGGTGCAGCCACTATGGAAAACAGTATGGAGGTATCTCAAAAATCTAAAAATGGAACTACCCTATGATCCAGTAATTCCACTCCACCTATCTATTCGGAGAAATCCAAAACTCCAATTCAAAAATCTTTATGCACTCCTATGTTTATTGCAAAATTATACACAATAGCCAAGACATGGAAACAACCGAAATGCCCATTGGTAGATGACTGGATTAAGAAACTGTGGTACATTTATACAACGGAGTATTACGCAGCCATAAAGAAGAAAGAAATCTTACCATTTGCAACAACATGGATGGACCTAGAGAACATTAAGTGAAATAAGTCAGACAGAGAAATACAAGTACCATATTATCTCTTATATGAGGAATCTAAAGGAGAAAATAACTGAATGAACTAATCAGAAACAGTTTTGGAGACAAAGAGGAAAAACTGAGGGTTGTTAGATGGGTGAGGGGTGGGGATAATGGGGAATATGAGGGGATTAGAAAACAGTTGGTAACCACAAGATGGCCACGGGGTTTCCAACTATAATTTTATATATATATATATATATATATATATATAAAGTAGTTATGGGGATGTTGGGTATACCATAAAGAATATAATCAATAATATTGTAATAAATATGTATGGTGTCAGAGGGATACTAGATTTGTTGGGGTAAAAGATGGGAGAGGGTCTAGGGGCAGTGTGAAAAGGTGAAGGGATTAAGAAGTGCAAATTGGTAGTTACAAAATAGTCATGGGGATGAACGGTATAGCATAAGGAATATAGTCAGTAATATTATAATAACTACATGTGGTACCAGATGGGTACTAGATTTATTGGGGTGATCACTTCATAAGTTATACAAATGTCTAATCACTGTTATACACCTGGAACTAATATACTATTGTATATCAACTGTAATTAAAAAATAAAACAATTATTAAAAAACAATAAAAAAATGATAAAAAAAGAAGAAACAGAGGGAAACATCATAGAATACCACCACAAAAAATAACAGAAAACAACAAAAAGGCAAAGAAACAATGGAGACACTGCCTTACCAGAAAACTACAGATAGAATGACAGGAAATCCTCACATATCAATAATCACCCTAAATGTAAATGGACTGAACTCACCAATAAAAAGTCGCAGAGTAGCAGATTGGATCAAAAACCTAAACCCAACCATATGCTGTCTCCAAGAGACACATCTCAGCTACCAGGACAAGCATAGACTCAAAGTGAAAGGGTGGAAATTGACACTCCATGCAAATGGTACCCAGAGAAAATCAGGTGTAGCCATAATGATATCAGATGAAACAGACTTCAGGGTGAAAAAGATAACAAGAGACAAAGATGGACATTTCATACTTGTAAAGGGGACTATACAACAAGAAGACATAACAGTCATCAATATTTATACCCCCAATCAGGGAGCACTGAAATATACCAAGCAATTACTAACAGAACTAAAGAGAGAAATCGACCAAAACACAATTATACTAGGGACTTAAATACATCATTGACAGCTATGGATAGATCATCCAAACAGAAAATAAATAACGAAATAGCAGCCCTAAATGACACATTAGATGAAATGGACATAATTGACATATATAGAGCACTTCAGCCTAAACATCAGACTATACATTCTTTTCGAGTGTACATGGAACATTCTCAAGTATAGACCATATATTGGGACATAAAATCAGCCTCAGCAAATTTAAGAAGATTGAAATCATACTGAGCATATTCTCTGATCACAAAGCTTTGAAATTGGATATCAACTGCAAAAAGAAAGCAGGAAAAAACACATACACATGAAGATTAAACAACATACTTTTAAAGAATGACTGGGTCAAAGAAGAAATTAGAGGAGAGATCAAAAGATACATAGAAACAAATGACAATGAAAACACATCCTACCAAAATTTTGGGGATGCAACAAAAGCAGTTTTAAGAGGGAAATTTATATCATTGCAGGCCTATCTCCAGAAACAAGAAAAATCCCATATAAATAACCTCATGTTACATCTTAAAGAACTAGAAAAAGAAGAACAAGTGAAACCCAAGGTCAGCAGAAGAAAGGAAATAACAAAAATCAGAGCAGAGCTCAATGAAATAGAGAACAAAGAGACAATAGAAAAAATTAATGTGACAAAAAGCTGGTTCTTTTTAAAGATTAACAAAATCGACAAACCCTTGGCTAGACTCACTAAGATAAAAAGAGAGAAGACACTAATTAACAAAATCAGAAATGAAAAAGGGGAAGTTATCACAGACACCACAGAAATACAAAGGATCATCTAAGAATACTGTGAAGGACTATATTCTACCAAATTCAATAATCTAGAAGAAATGGACAAGTTCTTAGAAACATATAGCCTTCCAAGGCTGAACCATGAAGAACTGGAAAATCTAAACAGACCGATCACCAGTAAAGAAATTGAATCAGTCATCCAAAACCTTCCCAAAAGCGAAAGTCCTGGACCAGATAGCTTCACTAGTGAATTCTACCAAACCTTCAAACAGGATCTAATATCAATCCTGCTCAAACTCTTCCAAAAAACTGAAGAAGGGACAGTACTCCCTAACTCATTTTATAAGGTCAACATTACCCTAATACCAAAACCTGGCAAGGACAACAGAAAAAAAGAAAACTACAGACCTGTATCTCTGATGAATACTGATGCAAAAAATCCTAAACAAAATTCTAGCAAATCGAATACAACAATGCATTAAAAAGATTATTCACCACAACCAAGTGGGGTTCATCTCCGGGGCACAAGGATGGTTCAACATCTGCAAATCCATCAATGTGATATAGCACATAAACAAAATAAAGGACAAAAATCATATGATTCTATCAATTGATGCAGAAAAATCATTTGACAAGATACAACATCCATTTATGATTAAAACATTTAACAAAATAGGTATACAAGGAAAATACCTTAACATAATAAAGGCCATATATGACAAGCCCTCAGCTAATCTCACAATTAATGGTGAAAAACTGAAGCCCTTTGCTCTACGTTCAGGAACCCGACAGGGTTGTCCCCTATCACCTCTGCTTTTCAACATAGTGTTGGAAGTGCATGCCAGAGCAATCAGGCAAGAGAAAGAAATAAAAGGCATTCAAATTGGGATTGAAGAAGTTAAATTATCACTCTTTGCAGATGACATGATGCTATATATAGAAAACCCTAAAGACTCCACCAAAAAGCTATTAGAAATAATCAACGAATACAGTAAAGTTGCTGGCTACAAAATCAACGTACAAAAGTCCATTGCATTCCTATATGCTAACAATGAAATCTCAGAAAAAGAAATACAAAAAACAATTCTTTTTGCAATTGCCGCGAAAAGAATAAAATACCTAGGAATAAATCTAACCAAGGATGTGAAAGACCTATATGCTGAACTGTAAGACATTTTTTAAAGAAATTGAAGAAGACACAAAGAAATTGAAAGATGCTTTCTGTTGGTGGACGCCACCGAGCAAGCATCGTTAAAGTCACCAGCCCCGCGGTCGTCATGTCTAAGTCAGAGTCTCCCAAAGAGCCTGAACAGCTGCGGAAGCTCTTCTTCGGAGGTCTGAGCTTTGAAACAACCGATGAGAGTCTGAGGAGCCATTTTGAGCAATGGGGAACGCTCACAGACTGTGTGGTGACGAAACCCAAACACCAAGTGCTCCAAGGCTTTGGGTTTGTCACCTATGCCACCGTGGAGGTCGGTGCAGCCATGAAGGCAAGGCCACACAAGGTGGATGAAGAGCTGTGGAACCAAAAAGGGCGGTCTCAAGAGAAGATTCTTAAAGACCTGATGCCCACTTAACTGTGAAAAAGATGTTTATCGGTGGTATTAAAGAAGACATTGAAGAACATCACCTAAGAGATTATTTTGAACAGTGTGGGGAAAACTGAAGTGATTGAAATCATGACTGACTGAGGCAGTGGCGAGAAGAGAGGCTTTGCTTTTGTCACCTTTGATGACCATGACTCTGTAGACAAGATTGTCATTCAGAAAAACCATACTGGGAATGGCCACAACTGTGAAGTAAGGAACGCCCTATCTAAGCAAGAGGTGGCTAGTGCTTCATCCAGTCAAAGAGGTCGAAGTAGTTCTGGAAACTTCAGTGGTGGTCGAGGAGGTGGCTTTGGTGGGAATGAAAACTTTGGTCATGGAGGAAACTTCAGTGGTCGAGGTGGCTTTGGAGGCAGTCATGGTGGAGGAGGAGACGGTGGCAGTGGGGATGGCTGTCATGGATTTGGTTATGATGGAAGCAATTTTAGAGGTCATAGAAGCTACAACAATTTTGGCAATTACAACAATCAATCTTCAAATTTTGGACCCATGAAAGGAGGGAACTTTGGAGACAAAAGTTCTGGCCCCTGTGGTGGTGGAGGTCAATACTTTGCCAAACCACGAAACCAAGGTGGCTATGGTGGTTCCAGCAGCAGCAGTAGCTATGGCAGTGGCAGAAGGTTTTAATTACTGCCAGGAAACAAAGCTTAGCAGGAGAGGAGAGCCAGAGAAGTGACAGGGGAGCTACAGGTTACAACAGATTTGTGAACTCAGCCAAGCACAGTGGTGGCAGGGCCTAGTTGCTACAAAGAAGACATGTTTTAGAAAATACTCATGTGTATGGGCAAAAAACTCAAGGACTGTATTTGTGACCAACTGTATAACAGGTTATTTTAGTTTCTGTTCTGTGGAAAGTGTAAAGCATTCCAACAAAGGGTTTTAATGTAGATTTGTTTTTGCACCCATGCTGTTGATTTCTAAATGTAATAGTCTGATCATGATGCTGAATAAATGTGTCTTAAAAAAAAAAAAGGAAGAAATGGAAAGACATTCCATGCTCATGGATTGGAAGAATCAACATAGTTAAAATGGCCATATTACCCAAAGCAATATACAGATTTAATGCAATCCCCATCAAAATCCCAATGGCATTTTTTAAAGACATAGAACAAAAAATCATCAGATTTGTTTGGAACCACAAAAGACCCCCAATAGCCAAAGCAATCTTAAGAAAAAAGAACAATACTGGAGGTATCGCACTCCCTGACTTTAGCTTGTACTACAGGGCTACAATAATCAAAACAGCATGGTATTGGCAGAAAAACAGACACGTAGACCAATGGAATAGAATTGAGAACCCAGAAATAAACCCCCATAAATGTAAACAGATAATTTTTGACAAAGAAGCAAAAAGCATACAATGGAGAAAAGACAGCATCTTCAATCAATGGTGCTGGGAGAATTGGAAAGCCACGTGCAAAAGAATGAACTGGATTGCTATCTGTTACCATGTACCAAAATTAATTCAAAATGGATCAAAGACTTAAGCATAAGACCTGAAACAATAAACTGCATAGAAGGAAACATAGGTACTAAACTTATGGACCTTGGGTTCAAAGAACATTTTGTGAATTGGACTCCAAAGGCAAGGGAAGTAAAAGCTAAAATAAATGAATGGGACTTAAAAGCTTCTGCACAGCAAAAGAAACCATCAACAAAATAAAGAGGCAAACAAGTGAATGGGAGAAGATTTTTGCAAACAGTGCCTCCGATAAGAGGCTAATATCCAAAATATACAAGGAACGCACATGCAACTCAACAACAAATAAACAACCCAATTGAAAAATGGGCAGAAGACCTGAAGAGAGATTTCTCCAAAGAGGACATACAAATGGCAAATAGACATATGAAAAAATGCTCAACATCACTAATCATCAGAGAAATGCAAATAAAAACCACAATCAGATATCACCTCACCCCAGTCAGAATGGCTTTCATCAACAAGACAAATAGTAGCAAGTGTTGGAGAGGCTGTGGAGAAAAAAACCCTCATACACTGTTGGTTGGAATGCAGACTGGTGCAGCCACTATGGAAGGCAGTGTGGAGGTTCCTCAAAAAATTACAAATAGAATTACTGTATGACCCAGCAATCCCACTCCTAGGTATCTACCCAAAAAATCTGAAAACATTTATCCATAAAGACACGTGTGCTCCAATGTTCATTGCAGCTTTATTTACGGTCGCCAAGACATGAAAACAACCAAAATGTCCTTCGATAGATGAATGGATAAAGAAGTTGTGGTATATATACACAATGGAATACTATTCGGCGGTAAGAAAAGATGAAATAGGACTGTTGTGCAGGGCGGCCTGCAGGGTCTCAGCTCCCGCTCCCCACATAAGAACGCAGGATGTGGTTAGGTCAAAAAGAAACACCCACGGAGCCATTGATATGGGAATCATACAACTATAGTCTTGTTGGTGGCTGGGTTGGAGACACAGGAAGCAGGACCAACGCGATCTGCAACCCGCCATGCTAAGTGCAATCTGTGCTTGCTACCTCAGCCACTATCTTCTTGCTAGCCCCAATTTTCTGCTAGTGTAGCCACGGCTGTCATATTAGTGGCCAATGGCTCACTGGTTACAGCTGACGGGCAACTAGCCACAGCTGATGGCCATCAAATCACAGTTGATACCCATTTACTACCTGAACCAGCACCTTTCCACATGAGGCCAAGAGCCTGGAAACTGCACTCCTGGCTCTGTCCACACAAGGACCATTTGTGACAGCATGGATGGATCTTGAGAATATAATACTAAGCGAAATAAGTCAGACAGAAAAAGCAGAGAACCCTATGATTTCACTGATATGTGGTATATAAGCCAAAAACAACAAAAGAACAAGACAAATGAGAAACAAAAACTCATAGCCACAGACAACAGTTTAGTGGTTACCAGAAAGTAAGGGGGAGGGGGTTGCAGATGAGGGTAAAGGGGATCAAACATATGGTGATGGAAGGAGAACTGACTCTGGGTGGTGAACACACAATGGGATTTATAGATGACGTAATACAGAATTGTACACCTGAAATCTATGTAGCTTTACTAACAATTGTCACCCCAATAAACTTTATTTTTTTAAAAAAGAAATAGGTGGCTACATATGCTCAGATTTTCATATCTTTGAGAGTCATAATTGATAAATTAATCTTAGAATGTCACAGGTCATAACCTGCCCAGCCACACACGCTGACATGCAGCTTGCAGCATGGAGGGCTCCCCACGTGAGTTCCACAACACGCTCACTCATCTACACCCTGTTCCACACCGCCAACCTGCCACTCATCCTCTAAGATGTCACAGCAATACATCACACTGCCCTGAAAGTTTCTAAATGCTTACTCTTGGTTTCTATAAATTTATCTTGCTGCAGATAACAAACATCCCCAGATTGATGCTGGTCCAAGAACGCATTTTGAGGAGCTCTGGGGGATAAAATTTCTGAGAAAAGCAGAGAGGAGCATCAGTAAGAATGTTTGACAGTTCAAGGCTCTAAGGAAAGTGTATAAGGAAACAATGGATGTATTTCCTGGTTTTGAACTACTGTATTTCATCAAATCTAAGCATCCTTAATTGTAAAACACATCACTATTTTATGTACCACTGAGAAAAACACTGTTTTTTAACTGACAGAAAACACTGTTTTTTAACTGTAATTAAACTGACAGAGGACTTAATCTAACACACGGTTTGAGTTTAAAGAAAGTATAATACAGTTAAAAAAAGAAAAAAAAAAGCAGTGGTCCTTAGGATCATGAAACATAATATTTAAAGTTTTTACAACTTCTATAAGGAATATACAATAAAGACAAATGTAAATATATTACTTAAGAAATCATGATGGAAAACAGATAAAAGAAAAATTGCACTAATGCATTTTCTGCTAAAAGGACAAAACAACATTAGTTATGGTATGGGGACGGAGTCCCAGAGAGCAGTTTCCAGGCTCTCAGGCTCACGTGGGGAGGTGCTGGCTCGGGTCGTGAATGACCATCAACTGTGACTGCTTGGCCATCAGCTGTAACCGGTTAGCCAATTGGCTACTGATGTAACTGCGGGGCTGCGTTGATTGGTTGGTTGGTTGGAAGGCAGAGAAGTGAATGGCGGACTGTGGATTGTGTGGCTACTACTATGTGTGTCTCGAACGGCCGCCAGAGAAAATATAGTAGTATGATTCCCCTATCTATGGCTCCGTGGGTGTTCCTTTTTGGCCTCACCATGTCCTGCATTCTTACGTGGGGAGCGGGACCAGAGGCCCTGCAGGCCGCCCCGCATGACATATGGGAATAGAAACATTAGATTTAAATTTTCATCATTTATGAGAACACTGCTTTTTTTTTTTTTTGGCCACCCAGTTTATATTCATTCTTTGTAATAAAGCCCTGAGTCTAATCTGGAAAACCATTGCTCTCTCATCCTCAACCTTATGGTCTAGAGTAGCCCCCACTGGCCTAAATTGACCAGCATCTCCCACAGTAACTAGTGAACTAGGAAGGGGCTGTAACTCAATTGCAAATAATGAAATTCTAGGAGATACTGGGCTGAAGCATCTGAAAAACAGAAACTTTCTTTGTCCTCCAGGAGTTACTGGGAGAGGATTTTCCACCCTCCCACATGATATGGCCTGAAGATGGCGAATTCCAGAACCCATGCAGCCATCTGCTGTCACAGGGGAGAGGTGTCACTGTTGGAAAGTAACTACGTACAATCTGAGAAAGCCGAGTCTGACATGTGTTCCGACAACAATATCCCTGCAGAATGTGCCTACTGGGCCAATGCCTCAGAGCCCCATTTTCTCAGGACTGGGGTGTGGACTTTCATACTCCTTGTGGTTATGGTAGGAGCCACTTTCCCCCAGGGCCTGCTAAGTAAATACTCGTCTTCTCATTCTCACTTCTGTGGCGCAGGAAAAGCGTTCAGTAAGTGAGCTTTGTTGGCCAAAAATCTAAAGTCGCATTCCCTAATCAGTTTAATCAATAATGAAGATAAAATTATAATCACCATATGTCTCATTACTGTGTCTATCCCTTAGCTGGTTCTAAACATAGGAGAAAAGTAAAGAATTGCTAATGATTTACTCAAACACAACATTATTATTATCCTTATTTTATATATGAGAAAACTGGGTGTCAGAGAGGATGAGCAATTTGCGCAAGGTCACTAAAAATCTACAGTATGTGGCAGAACTGGCACTCAAACTCAGGGACCTCTCATTAACTCTGAAGTCTTCATTTTTTCCAATGTGCTCACGTGCATGTATTTCTGCTTATTAAAAACAGGCACACTCATCTCCAGTCTCTATCAAGATTCTGGAAACTATCTGTGGGGTGGAGGGAAGAAAAAGGGAAATGAACTCACATTTACTGCGAATTCTGTCTAACCCAGACACTGTCTAAGCCACTCATTTGCATCACATACCCCAGCCTCACAACCACCTCCAGGAACCTGCAGTAGGTAAATAAGAAGCAGGCACTCAAAGCTCGCATGCGGTCCATTTGCTAAGTCCGTCTTGAAGGCCAAATATTGGTCTTCAGCTATCAGAAGGCTGTGACAAGTAGAGTGCTCACTAACAGCGCATTCACTAACAGCGCATTCACTATCTGCTTCATTCACACACTTACTGAAAAGTTCTTCTCAATGGCACAGAACACAACATCCACACAGAGGAACACCCCCGTGCGGCCCACACCAGCGCTGCAGTGAACAACGATGGGTCCGGTGAGGTGGCTCCTCCTCACGTAACGAACATACTTTATGAAGCCATCTACTGGGGTAGGGGTGCCATGATCTGGCCAGTTAGTGAACTGCAACTGTTTTACAATGTGGCTAGTTCCTGTCTGTTGAGAGAAAGGGAAAGCGAGGGAAGGGAGTGGGGCGGGGGGGTGGGGGGGGAAGAGAAAAGAAAGATTTATCAACTTTTTTATATTAGAGATCTCATTTCAATTTCTAATATACCAGTAATAATAACAATGGCTATATGGTACTATAATGATACAAATAAGAATACTGCAGGTGACAGGAATTGAGCACTTAGTGTGCGCCAGGTACTGTGCTAGGTACTTCATATGCATGATCTCATTTAATCCTCACAGCAACCCTGGGAGGCAGGCACTATTTTATCCTCATTTACAAATGAGAAAGTAAGAATTAGGGTAACACAGATGTACGCTAGGTCACATGTTTACCGCTGGGACTGTCATGTAAGCCTCCTGAATCCAGATCTAACATCTTTCTTCTGCACCATGAGGCTGCAGAGAAAACAAGAATCCAAAAGATGGCCTAACACGTTACGAATAAGACAGAATAGCAATCTACCTTAGCTTAAATAGCATGACACTAAATTCAATTAACACAAGTAGGTGCTATCATGCTGCCTGGTGATGAGGACAGGGTGGCTAACGGCCACGTGAGTGGACTATGGCCCCACTCTCGTGCGGAGCCCCCTGCAGCTGGGGTCATGAACCCCTCCTTAGGGTTAACAGATAAAGCATTTTGAATTCACCCATCATCCCTTCCAAAGGATTTTATAACTCCACCCTGTCACCAATGTGAAGCCCTCATTTTACTTCACTGGGGACCCTCATGGGAAAACTCAGGATGGGTTTCTCACTTCCTCTTCTGCTTCCTCCTAATGCATCTCTTTTTCCTAAGTTCTAAATAGAAAAGTCAAGTTTGAATCATTTGTACGTGAAATTGAATGATGAAACCAATACTTGAAAATCCTGCGAAGGAAGGCACCACGTTTTGGCACTCTCACCCTACCACACATTTTGGGGGTTAAGGCTCTCCTGCACTACTGACCATAAGAACCTGCACACAGGTGGGCCTCAGGGCCGTCCTGACACTGTGCCATGAAGACAGAGCCCTCATGCAGATTCCCCAAACATGAACCCCATGGTTGTGAGGTTTGCAGGTGGACCCCAGCATCTGAGCCCACAGACAGATCATTCCTCTGTGCCTCCCACCTGGCCTGTACTCTCCAAGCATGCTGTCCTTCTGCCATAGCACACGTCACACATCATTTGGGACTGATATGTTTGGTATCATCCTTCCCCACTAGAATGTTTACTCAAAGAGTTATGTGTCTGCTTTCTATCGCCAGCACCTGGTACAATACCTGGTTAACAGGAGGGAATCAACAAGTACTAGGGGGGTGAGGGATCAGGTGAAGCCCCAGGTGTACAGCACCTAGCACAAAGCCAGCGAGCTCTGCAGCGGTGTCAACCAGTGTTATTATTCTGGGCCCCCTGCTTCCCTCTCAGGGTGCTGACCCTCCTAATATTCTTTAGGTCTATCTTTCCCCATCCCTTCCTTCTCCTCTATCTCTTCAAGTTTTCCATTTGCACTCAGGTGCCCCACCCCACAGCAAACTCTTGGAAGCCCTCATCACTTCCTTAAATGTTTCCTCCACTTCCTTGCCTTGCCCTAGTTGATCATGACACCTTCTTACTAAAAGTCTTCAATGTCTCCCAATTATCTTCATAATAAAGTTTCGTTCCTTAGCTACAATCCAAGATATTTCATGTTCTGGCTTGTCCTTGTTTGACTTCTATAGCTTTATCTTATCTCTCATTACTTCCTGGCACTGAAATTTTGTTCCAGAAACACATAACTACTTCCATTTCTTTATACATACTCCATACTATCTTGTCATCTCAGTCATCTATTTGATCTTCCCACCTTTCTCATTTGGGTAATTCTCAATCCAGATGTCACTTCCCCCAGAAAACCTTCCCTCAAACCCCAAGTAAAGCTAATATTTCCTTTCTGAGCCCCCAAACCCCATACAATCTCAATGTTACCACTGAGCAGTAATTGGAAGTATCAGTGAGCATGCCAAACTGCCCACTACTCAGTAGGTAGAGGCAGTGCCTGGCACAGTGATTAGCACACCTTACGGACTCAATACACACCTGTCACACTTGGCAGAAACAGCCAAAGTACATCCCAGGATTAGGCAACTTCCAAAACTCACTCTCCCCGTCCCACCTCCCCTTTTCAATGTTTTCATCTCTCTAGCCAGAGTTTAGTAAAGCACAAGGAGAAATGGTGGTGTCTTAGTTTCTGGTACCAGAAAGAAGTAAAAATAAGTTATTTAAAAAGTATACTCAGTTTATATCCCATCCTACTCCTAACTTCTTATCCTGACACATGTGCTTATATAATGAAATATATATATATGTATATATATCTGATACCGATTTTTAAAAAACTTACAGACTTCCTCACAACTTGAAATATTCGAATGATGAAACACTGAAGTATCTGGTAGTTCTCCAGGATGATACAACAGTTTTTCAATTCCAAAGGCTTCTTCATAGAAATGGGCCAGTAATGGTGGCATTTGACAATTCTATCTTCTATCTCTCTGGTTATCATGACAATAACATTAGAGTTATTTTCCAAAACCATTTGCCAAAAGTCATCTGTGGTACCTGGCAGTGGTCCTTGGGTAGCGATATAAAAATACTCTTCTCCAGCATTGGTTATTCTAATATAACTAGCATTAATGTAGTCCTTGTTTTCTCCAAGAGGAACACGTGTTGAATCATCTATTACAAAAACAGAAACATCTGGCAGATAAAGGAAAAGTGGGAGACGCAATATACCCAGACTTCATGAAAGCATTTCACACAGGCAAATCCATTTACCTCTTTGACCAACAGAGGAGATGACATAGGAGTTTCTTTTTAAAAGTGTTATTTGAGTCCATGATTTGAAATCTTCCCTCCCTAAAACCTATCAACATGATGTAAGAAATATACAATTAGGGAAGTTTTGTTGTTGTTTTTGTTTTAAATTAGTTTCTACTAAACAGAGAAGGATGCCATCAGTATTCAGACACTTCAAGAGATTTCTGTTAGATGTGATACAGGATTAGGGAGGTACCACTAGTCTGCAACTCAACGCAGCAAAGGAGATGTCTGAGGAAGCAAGCAAACGACACTCTCCTACAAGTCTGAAGAACCTGCAAGCTCAATAGTGGCTTAAAATTACAACTCAGACAACTACAACTCAGCAAGGGATCCCCTGCTCGAAACACAAAAATGCCTGAAAGATCCACATATCAGAATATGTGAAGGTGAGCAGATTTAAAAGAGCAGGGGAGGCAGGACAGGAAGAAGGACAGGGACAGCTGCTGCAGATGCAGTTCAGCACCCACAGCAGCTCCAGTGAGAGGCCACAGGGGACGGAGGAATGGATCTGCAATGCTCACACTGGAGCCTGGAGCTTACGAATGAGCAGAAGCAGTGGTCCCCCGAGAAAAGTCATCTCCCTTCCCTTCTCCACATTGCAGCAAACCTCCAGTAGAGGTGGCTGGGAAGCTTAACACAATACAACAAATCTGACAGTCATTACTGGAAGCAGGGCAGAGCCAGGGTCCAAACTTGCCTCCATAGCCTCATCCATCCTGACAAAGCCTAGTAAAGAAAGCTGAGAAGCACTAGACAGGGTTGCAGTGCCCATGACCACTGCTGAAAGAGTTGTGGGAGTTTGAGCTAAGTTCCCTAGCAATACCAATCCACTCAGAGAAAGGTAGAGAAAACTGAGATGGCTTAAACAGTACATCAGGGCTGCAAAATCATGAACTCACCCCCTTCCCAGAGCCAGAGACCATTACTAAAAAGGAGGTAGTGCTGGGAGTTCATAAAACTGGTTCTCCACCACCCACCACATACCGCCACCACAGTGATAATGTCCTGTAATCAAGGTGAGCTGATCACACAAGGGATATCTACCATCCTAGAGGATAAAGAACATATTTCCTTTAATCAAAGTGACACAGCTCCACCTCAACCCCAGAGGCACAAATAGTGCAGGTAGAAGAAAACAAAACTTGTGCTATAACACCATCTACTGGAAAAAAAAAGAAAGTGTTTTACATATCAAATCTGCTAAATTGTTGAGAGCAAAAGAGTAAAGAAGAAAAGAGGTCACTACCTCAAACACCCAGGCAAAGAAAACAATCCATCAAATACCGTGAACAACCAAGGTGACATGGGAGCACAGAAAAAAAAACTGAAGTCTCCAGAAATCAAACTTAAAGTTATGAAAGACTGTGATTTAAATCACAAGAGAATTTAAGATGGCAGTTATGAAGAAGCTAAATGAGATATAAGAGAACACAGAAAATAAGTTCAATGAGCTCTGGAAGAAAATTAATGAACAAAGGAGTACTTTACCAAAGAGATTGTAACTATAAAAAGAGCCAAACAAAAATTTTGGAGCTGAAGAATTCAATAAATGAGATGAGGAATGCATTGGAGAGCATTTGAAACAGCAAACCAGATGGAAGAGAAAAGTAGTGAGCTCAAAAATAGAAACCTAGAAATGACCCAGAAGGGAAAAGAGAGAGAACTAAGAGTAAAAAAAAAAAAAAAGAACTCTGTGAGATCTATCCGACTGCATTACAAAGAGTTACCTAAGGACAATACCTAAGAGTTACCTGGAGAAGAAAGGGAGTAGGGAACAGTGAGCCTATTCAAACAAATGAGCAATGACAGATTCCTAAACCTATGGAAAGAGCTGTACCTTCAAATCCAAGAAGCTAACAGAACACCCAATTATCTCAATGCAAAAAGACCTTTTCCAACACACGTTATATTTAAACTATCAAAAGTTAGTGACAAAAAAAGAATTCTCTAGGAAGCCAGGGGTGGGGAAGACTGTAACCTACAAAGGAAACCCCATTAGATTATCATCAGATTTTTCAACAGAAACCTTACAAATCAGGAGAGAATGGAATTAAATATTCAGAATATTGAAAGAGATAAACCACTGGCCAAGAATAATATATCCAGCAAAGATATCCTTTAGGAATGAAGGAGAAATAAAGACTTTCACATACAAAGGCTGAGGAATTTTACCACCACAAGACCTATATTATACGAAATGTTTAAAGGAGCTCTTCTACCTGAAACAAAAATACAAAAGTATATAAACTGAGTAAGATGACAAACAGACAGAAGCAGGAAAATACAACTTTATTTCAGAATAGAGTATTAAACACTTAACTATAACATAAAGGTTAAGAAAAAATAATTTTAAAAAAAGACTATAACTTTTGCAATTTAGAAAAAATGCACAGCATAAATAGAGATAATTTGTGGCAACAAAAATATAAAAGCAAAGGAGAAAAAGGGCTGAACTTGCACAGGTGAATGAAGATGAAATGCAATCAGAAGAAAAAGGATGTATGAGACATTTTCACATAAACCTAATGGCAACCACAAAACAAAAACCTGAGACAACTAACATAAAAAAAAAATGAAACAGAAGAATCATAAAAAAAATGTAACTAAAATAGCAGACAAATATATTGCGCTGAGTGGAACATGTCAGACAGAGAAAAACAGATGCAATGTGATTTCACTTATATGTGGAATCTAAAGAACAAGATAAACAAACAAAACAGAAACAAACTTACAGACACAGAGAACGTTTTGATGGTTGCCAGATGGGAAGGGGGTTGGGGGTGAGTGAAAAATGGAAAGGGATTAAGAAGTACAAATTGACTGTTACAAAGTATTCATGAGGATGTAGGATAGAACACAAGGAATATAGTCACTATTATTGTAATAACTATGTATGATGTCAGACAGGTCCTAGATTTATTGGGGTGATAGATAGGAGGGAGGTTGGAGCAGGGTGAAAAAAGTGAAGAGATTAAGAAGTACAAATTGGTACTTACAAAATAGTCATGGGGATGTAAAGTAAAGCACAGAGATTATAGTCAATAATATGGTAATAACTATGTATGGTGCCAGGTGGGTACTAGACTAGTCAGGGGGAATCACTTCTTTAATTATATAAATGTCTAACCACTATGCTGTACACCTGAAATTAATATAAAATAATATTGAACATCAAAATAAATAAGTGTAGGAAAAAGAAACAATGGTAATACAGAATAACCAAAAAACAAAAGATAACATAACTGTAGTAAATCCTCATCTATTGATAATTACCCCAATGGAAATGAACTGAACTCAGCAATCAAGAGACACAGAATAGTGGGGTGGATTGAAAAACAAAACCCAATTATATGTTGCCTACAGGAGATCCATCTCAGCTCCAAAGACAAATATAGGTTCAAAGTGAAAGGGTGGAAGATGATACTCCAAGCAAACGACATCCAGAGAAAATCAGGTGCAGTCATACTTAGATCAGACAAAATAGATTTCAAGATATAAAAGCTAATAAGAGATAAAAATGAACATTTTATTATAAGAATAAAGGGGACAGTTCACCAAAAAGACATAACACTTATCTATCTATCTATCTATCTATCTATCTATCTATCTATCTATCTATCTATCTATCTATACACCCAACTTGGGAACGTCAAAATATACAAAGCTATCACATCTAAAGGGAGAAATTCACAAAAATACAATTATTATAGGGGACCTAAATACATCATTGACAGCAATGAATAGATCATCCAAACAGAAAGTCAATAAGGAACTATTGTCCTTACTTGACACAATAGACCATATAAACATAATTGATATTTATAGAACTTTTCATCCCATAATGACAGAATATACATTCTTCTCAAGTGCACACAAAACCATCTCAAGGATATACCATATGTTGGGACACAAAACTGATCTCAATAAATTTTAAAAGACTGAAAACATACCGAATATATTTTTTGAGCATAATGGTATGAATCTGGAAATTAACTACAAGAAGGTAGAAAATCTATAAATAGGTGAAGATTAAACAGCATACTACTGAACAACTACTGGATCAAAGACACAATAAGAGATCAAAAGATACATCAAGACAAATGACAATACGACATACCAAAATTTTGGGGATGCAGCAAAAGTGGTAGTAAGAGGGAAGTTTGTAGCATTATAGGCATAACTCAAGAAAGATCCCAAGTAAATAATTTAACATTATTCCCTAAAGAGCTAGAAAAAGAAGAACAAAGCCCCACACAAGTTGAAAAAAGGAACTAATACAAATTAGAGTAAAAATAAATGAAATGGAGAACAAAAATACAATAAAAAAATTAATGAATAGCTCGTCCTTTCAAAAGATTATCAAAATTGACAAACCTCTGGCTAGATTCACTAAGGAGAAAAGAGAGGAAACTCACTCAAAAAAAATCAGAAGTGAAAGAGAAGTTACAGCATTGACCACAGAGATACAAAGTTTTATACAAGAATACTATAAAAGGCTACACACCACCAATTTTGAGAAACTAGAAGAAATGGACAAATTCTTAGAAATATATGACCTTCCTAAATTGAGCCACGAAGAATTGGAAAACCTGGAAAAACTGAAGAATTGAAAAAATGATAAAGGAACTAAAACAGTAACCAAAAATCTCCCAAAAAATAAAAGTCCAAGACCAGAGGGCTTCACTGATAAATCCTACCAAACATTCAAAGATTTAATATCTATTTATCTCAAACTCTTTCCAAAAAATTGAAGAGGAAGGAATAATCCCTAACTCATTTTATGAGGTCAACATTACATTGATACCAAAACCAGGCAAGGAAAACAAAAGAAAGTTATAGGCAAATATCTCTAATAAACATAGATGCAAAAATCATATACATAGTACTAGCAAATACAAAAATACATTAAAAGGATAATACATCACAATTAAGTGGGGTTCATTCCAGGATGCAAGGATGATTCAACATCTGTAAATCAATCAATGTGATACACCACATTAACAAAATGAAACATAAAAATCATATGATCATATCAATAGACGCAGAAAAAGCATTTGACAAGATACTACATCCATTTATGATTAAAACATTCAATAAGATGGGTATAGAAGGAAAGCACCTCAACATAATAAAGGCCACATATGACAAACCCTGAGCTAAATATCATATTCAATGGTAAAAAAAAAAAAAAAAAAACTGAAAGCTTTTCTTCTGACATCAGGAACTGGACAAGGATGTCCACTCTCACCAGTATTATTTAACATAGTACTGGAAGTTCTAGCCAGCGTAATAAGACAAGAAAAAGAAATGTCATCTGATTGGAGAGGAAGAGGTGAAAGTGTCTCTATTTATAGGTGACACACTATATATAGAGAACCCTAAAGATTCCACAAAAAAACTATTAGAACTGATAAATAAATTCAGTAAAATAACACGATACAAAATTAATATTCAGAAATTGGTTGCAATTTTATACACCAATAACGAACCATCAGAAACAGAAATTTAAAAAAAAGAAAAAGAAAGAGAAATTAAGAAAACAATCCCATTTACAACTGCATCAAAAGAATAAAATACCTAGGAATAAATTTAAAGAAAGAGGTAAAAGATGTAATTAAAAAACTACAAGACGTTGAACATTTAACAGACTTGAGGTATAACTGTCCTACATAAACACCCCTGAAACCATCACTACTATAAAGATAATTTAACATCTCCATCACTGCTAAAATGTTCTCATGCCCCTTTGTAATCTATTCTTGCTGCATCCTCAAATGACCTTACATTTCCTTGGTGCCCTAGCATCCCTGGTGTCTTTTGAGTGTCCTAATCTCTTCTTATGAGGATACCAGTCATGTTGAATTAGAGTCCACCCTAATGGCCTCATTTTAACTTAATTACTTCTTTAAAGGCCCTATCTCCAAATACAGTAATATTCTGAGGTCCTGGGGGGCATAGGACTATAAAATATGAATTTTGGAGAAACAAAATTCAGTCTATAATGTATCATTAGTTTGGCATTTTTTTATTGCTGAGTAGTAATTCCATTGTGTAGGCATATCACGTTTGTTTATCCATTCACCTACCATTGAACATTGATTTGTTTTCAGTTTTTGGCTATTGCAAATAAAACTGATATGGGCATTCCTATGAAAGTCTTTATGCAGACATATGTTTCTAGTTCTCCTTTTTTTCCACATTAGTATTCTGCTTTATTTAAAATTTTAAAAAATCTTTATTAAATTTATTGGGGTGACATTAGTAAAATTATATAGGTTTCAAGTGTACAATTCTATAATACATAATCTATATATTGCATTGTGTGTTCACCACCCAGAGTCAGTTCTCCTTCCATCACCATATATTTGCCCCCTTTTTTGCTCTTCTACCACCCTCCTTCCAACTCTTACTCTAATTCTCTTAAGTAAATACATAGGAGTAGAACTGCTGATTCATATGGTAGGTATATGCCTAACTTTATAAGGAACTGTTTAACTCTCTTCCACGGTAGTAGGTGGGAAAAGATATAGTGTTATAGTTTTAACTCACGTTTTCAAATGATTAATGATGTTGAGCATCTTTTCAATATTTGTCACTTGTACACCTTCTTTGGTGAAGTGATGCCCAAGTCTTTGCTCACTTATTTTTGGGTTATTTGTCCTCTTATCAAGTTGTAGGAATTCTTTATATATTCTAAATGCAAGTCCTTTGACAAATAAATGTTTTGAATGTATTTTTCTCTCAGTCTGTTGCTTGTTTTTCATTTTTATAATAGTGTGCTTTGAAGAGCAATTTTTTTTTTGATTTGATGAAGTCCAATTTGTTGTTTTTTTTTTTTTCTTTTATAGTTTGGGGGTTTTCTGTCCTATTTAGAAAAACTTTGCCAAACCCAAGGACACTAAATTTTTCTGTTAGGTTTTCTTCAGAAATTTGATGGTTTTAAATCTTACATTTAGGCCTATGATCTATTTTGAATTAATTTTTATAGAAGGTGAGGGTCGGGGTTCATTTTGTGGTGTAAGAATATGCAATTGTCCAGGACCGTTTACTGAAAGGTTATCCTTATTGACTTGCATCCTTAAATTCAGATGTTATCATCTGCTCTTCCTCCTGATGTGACTGAAGATAGCATTTGATATGTGTTAAATGTGGTCTGACAAGTGGAAAACTAATAGAAATCTAAGTAACTATCATTATTAGTTAGTTCTGAGTAGATCTTGACCCAGAGACAAGTAACAGAAAAAGTTTTACTAGGCCAGGAGTCAGAGAACCTGACATGTGCTATGGCTCCACTCCTTTTTTAAGCCTTTGAAATATCTTTTAACCTCAGAACTTATTCCCTCATCTATAAGACAAGAAAAACAATACCTGACCGGTATATTTCAGAGGCATTTTATGAAGATTATCCATTTTTAAATGCTTCATAAATTATAAAGTGCTATAGAAATGTCTTTACACTTGAAAATTCCTGGACTACATAATGCAGTCCATTGTTGCTTTACATGATAGTACAGGGCCATAAATTTAACTGTGCATGCTGAAGTTGTTAATAATCTTAATTAACAACTTAAAGATCTTAATAACCAAGGGGGGAAATTATGATTGTTCCATAACCCTTAAAAATGTTTGCCAAAACATTAGAAACCCTTTTACTGTTGGTTATAAATGTACAGGGAAGTGGAAAAATAGCAAAAATAATATTTATAACACTGGAATTTAAAACATTAGAAACATTGAGAATTAGAGCAATTACTTTGTTAAAAAAGAACACTTATCAAGAGTAGTTTGAATAGTGTTTGCCTCTTCTTTTCATCACATAACTCATAATACACACTGAACATTTTTTCTATGCCTTGGTGAACTATCATACTCCCTAGTTTGGATAAGTTTCCACCATTTTATCCTTTGCACTCACAATGTTGTGGAGTAGCACCAATATTTTATTTAATGTGAAGTTTTTTTGCCACTATCATTTCCTCTAGGACACCGTCATGCTTTCTGTCACAAACACTTTCCTCATTCATGTCAATGAATTCCCCTTCAACAAGTTCTTCTGGCTTCATATCTGGAGTGTCTCAATTGGTAGGAGCATCAGCATTTCCCTGGTCAGCTATTTCTTCTATAATTCTATGTTCTGTTAGAATTTCATTTCCATTTTTCCCTTTTTTTGCTTCAATTTCATCTTTGTTGGTCAATTCCCTCTTTTGATTATCCATATCCAGTAAAATGTTATATGGGTTTATCATTGAAAGATAAGACGGCAACACAACATACTTTGCTGTCTGTCGTGAGCTGAATAACCAGCACACAGTGATGAACTGCTGATATTTTAAAAGAATTGACATGGTTTATCACTGATGAAGATGTGCATTTATTATATATATATAGTAATTTGTGGACAGAAGAGTTAGCGGTGAAGTTTGTACTTTATGCAATTACTCATAGCTAATGTATGGTGATTACTTCTATCTGAATCATGTTGCTGAGGGGCTGGTGTTATTTAACTAAACACAATAACTGAAATTTGTGCATATGGGAGCCATGCAAAGTAAGGACTGCCTGAACTTACAGTGTCCCAGGATGTGGGAATCCCCCATTTAGTGCTCTCAGCGTTTGAAGAGGAGGGAAAATTAGTTATTTCTTTGGCTTCCTTGTTGTGATTCTTCAGGAACTTCCTCTATGAATTCCAGAAATGTGTGGTGAAGAAATCAAAAAAACTTTCCAGGGTTGTCACTTAAGTAGGCTAATTTTAAATTAAATTACACTGCAGCATCAGGTACATAAATCAGCGGACTTCAAACCAGAACTGGGTCAAATAACAGTTGATTTTCTTTTAAGAGAAAGTCAAAAAGGTTTACATGATTTTCCTTAGTTTTAATCATTTAACTTTAGCTTTCATATCTTTGCACCTGTTTAGTTGTTACTCTTCTTGTACCCAGAATAAAGAGTTCAAGTCAGATCAAACGTTAAATATACCCATATCCTAAGATGAATTTCTTATACTCCAAGAGGCTCATTTTAAAGGTCTGCTAGCATTCAGTCTCATTGAGGGCTAATTGCACGTGTACGGGTAGGAATTATATAATCGGAACCTCTAATCTCTCGGAGTAGAACCAATTTGTGCGCATTCTCTCTTAAAATAATGGTTCTCTTTTAAAAAGTCTAATAATGATTCATCACCCGATGTTAGAAATATTCATTAATGCACTTCTTTACACTCTCCTTATAGAAGAGAGAATAAATGATTTTAACTATCTTGTAAAAGTACTTATTGCTTTTATAATCATAGTTATTTCAGAACTAAATGAACCAACTAAACATGAAGGTATTTATTCAATGATGGCTGTCACCATATTCTACTCTGATTTTTATAACCACCTGACGTCTAGTGGGAAAAACAAGAACATAAATAGATAATTCAAATATAGTTTGGTAATTTGGGGAGAGCAGTCACAAGATGGTAGAGACTATTAGAGAAATACCCAATCTAGCTTTGAAGAAAGCAAGAAAGGTGTGGCTGAGCTAGCTCTGAAAGAATTACCTCCACAACGAAGAGAGGATGGATGGTTCTTGTAAGACCCACAGGTTCAAAGGTTTGGAGACAACAGAAAGAGAATGATGAATTCCAGAAAGCAAAAGAAGTTCTGTGAGAGAGCTGAGGCTAAAGAGGTAAAATTCATGCCTTGCTAAAGAACTTTACCATGATAGAAACAGAGAGGCAAAAAGCTTAAAAAAAAAAAAAGAGTAACATGTTCTGATTTGCATTTTAGGAAAATCATTTCAGTAGCTGCTGCGAGTAGATGGGAGTGGAGACAGGCCAGCGGAGAGATGAAACAGGCTCAATCTAAGTACTCCTAAGCAGCAGGGGGAATTGAGAGGTGGGAGAGGATTCCAGAGGACCAAGGAGGGAGAATCAAAAGAGCTTTGTGACTACTTTTGGATACTGCAGATGACTCAAAGTTTTCTGGTTCGGACGGTTGGGTAGTTGCATTAAATAAGTGGTATAATAAAGGAGGAAGGTCAAGTTGGAGGGGAAAGAAAATGTTCTTTAACTTGGAAAAATTTTGACTCTGAAAGGAATGTAAGGCCTAGAATGAGATTTCCGGCCTAAGATGAAAAATGTGCTGTGTTTTGTTTCTGCTCTTTGAATGGCCTGGGACAGATAAATCCTATGAGTAACTAACTGGGTGGGAAGGGAAGTGGCACTAGCTTGAATCAGCACAGGGAGGTAAAGTGCAGGGCCCTTTGGAGACACTCAGAGGGCAGCCTTCTGCTGGTAGACTGATAGCTTCATTGTCCAGAACAAAGAACATCAATAGCCCCACTGTATCTGCATGTCTAAACAAAATGGCCCGGGAAGGTATCCGGGCTTGGGCTACCTAAAGTGACAGACATATCAGACTATTAGACTTTGTTTTAGATGATCCATAGTTGAGAAGTAGCAGAGCATAATAACAAGGTTGAAGGACTTCTGCAAATAAACCTGTGACAGTGGCTGGAAGATATACCTGGAATAGAAGACTTGACCTTTACCATGTTCTAGCATATCCAAAAATATGCCCAGGCCCCCCACTGCTACAGCTCCTCAGAAAGGTCACAGGTCAAAAGGCCTACCACTAAAAGCCATACAACCCACTTTTCATCTTTTCCCAAATACAAACAGAAAAATAAAATCATTTTCAGCTTACATGGAAGAATATCTCGATATCTGTTTTTGTCTCTGTTGCATGGTTCATTCCCAGAGTTGAACTCACCAGGCAGATTCTTACTTTGTAAATTCTTTAAAAGGTAAGAAATGTAAGTCATGTATTTACTATAACAAAACATAAATAAAAATAAAAATAATCTGACTTTGTTTAGTGTTCATGATCCTTAACACAACATGACATGAACTTATGTTAGATGTGTTGCACAGTAAGTGGAGAAATCAGAATAACATCTAAAAAGTACTATAGAAAATATCTCAGATTTCAGATGTAAATCAACAAGTTACTTGATAAGAAAATGTTAAACTCTTGGAGATCATTTTTACCTTGAACTTCAATATTTTTCAACTTTCCTTAAAAAAATTCAATACAGAATATTCACTTCTTTGGACCTACCCATAAATCTATCATTTTATAGACAAAAATAATAAAATAACAGCAACAAAATTATATAAACATATGAACAAAAAATATATAAACAGTCTCACAATTATTCCTTGTCCCATGAAGAAATTATAGCTAGGACACCAATTAAAGAATTCTTCCCTTCAAAAAAATTTCTTTACCAAGCGCAAATTCAACATTTACTGAACATTTAGCATACATTTGGCACTGTTCTAGATATTAGCATACAAAGATGAATCAGAATCTGAAAATGGCTTCATCCTAAAGGAGTTACCAGAGTGGTTGGAGAGTCAGACACATGAACCATGTCCAGGGACACCATTATAGATGACAGCTCTAGGTAGTACTTGAAGAGACCGGAAGGAAATCTCCCAGAAAGGAAGTAGCATTTGAACTAGGCCTTCCTGAGTCATCAGAAGTTACTCACATGAAAGTCTGCATGTGTGGAAGGAAAGAGGAGCAGAGGTGAATGGCTACCATTCAAGGCAGGAGGACAGGAATAAGGGCATGGAGGCATGTACATCCTCTCGGGAAACAGAGAACAGTATGGTACAAGAGCACACGATGTCGCCCAAAGGGTAAAACTACCTGGAAGGCCTTGTTTCACACACAAGAGAAATTGAGATGTATCTAGTCGTACTCTATTTGTGGAGAAAGCTTTAGAGCCTGTACATTTTAAAGCGCTTCGGTAACTATTGGGTAGCCAACTTGGCACCACAGTCTTCAAAAAAAGGTTGGCAACTCGTGCCATGGGGAATGAGGAGCCAGTGATGGTTTTAAGTAGTGGAATAATATAATCAGATTACCTTTTTAATCTTTCTGCAAACCAATTCTAAAGTTAACCTGGAAAAAAAAATCTGTAGGAAGAACCAGCACAATTTTGTAAAAAAAATTAATGAGGAAAACCTAGTCTTAACAGATGGTAAAAATAATATAAAGCTATGCTAATTAAAAGAGTTTGGTACCAGTATGTGAATAAACAAATCAATGGAAAAAGTCCAAGAATAAATTTAAATGTATGTGGGACTTCAGTATATTGTAAAAGCAGCATTTAACGTCACTGAAGAGAAGTTTCCAGAGAACCTTGGGACAACTGGATGGCTATATAATGCCGGGTCCCTATCAAATACCTTAAACAAGTTAAATTCTAGCCAGATCAAAGACTTACACATTACAAAAATCATCAAAGTATTAGAAAAAACGTGAAAGAATTATTATGATCCTAGAATGAAAGGGGAATTCCTAAAAAACATAGAAAACTCTGAAGCTCAAAAAGAAAAGCTTGCCATACTTGACCACTACAAATTAGCTATTTCTCTTTAGCAAATCTACACAGGCACACATGTGTACAAGTATGTAACACAAACAACAAAGTGGAAAACGTTACCACATATAACATATAAAAGGGATAATGTCTTCATTATATAGTTATTAATAGAACATTGGGCAAAAAACCTGGAACAGAAGTTCACTGAAAATAAATATGAAAGTCTTAAAAACATAAGGAAAGCTATTCTTTTGTTCTCAGATAAACAAATGTCTTTTAGATCATCAATGAGAAATCATTTGTCACTTAAGAAATAAGCAAAGATCCAAAAGTTTGATAGCACAAAATAGCGGCTGTCTTTGTAGGACTCTGTTCTGAAGAACATGCATATACAGAGGGTGACTGCTGGTCACAACAGCATCTGCTAATCTAAAGATCCATCACTGGGGACTATTTAAAGGCAAGAAAGTCTTTATCCATATAATTAACTACCGTGCAACACTTAATGAGATAGAGCTGCATGTGCTGATAATATATTTGGAAATTATTTCTTACACAGGAAATTTGTTTAAAAGGAAATAAAAGGTAGCATAGTGTGTAAAGTACATGTCAACAATTTTTCTGGAAGTCTATATGACAAACTTAATAGTGGAAAGGGAGCCTAGGAAGGCAAGGGAGAAAAAGAGGGAGACTTGATTCATTTTATAACTTTTCATGCTATTTAACTTTTTTACTGCGTACACCTATTACTTCAAAAATTTAATATTTAAAAATAAGAACAATGTACTCAATCTAAAAAAAAAAAAAAAAAAAGAAACCCCCTGGTAGTGACGTGGGAAAAGAAATCACATAGATATTTGTTAAGACCAAAATATTTACCATAAATTCCTGAATGATTTCATATCCTACTTTTTTCTGAAGTGTTATAAAACAATTCTTGATGGCTGACTGCTCATGAAAATTGAATATTAATGGTCGAACCTGAGCCAACTGAGTTAGCTCCCTTTCAGAAACAATTTGCATACCTAAGAAAGAGAAAAATTCACAATTGTAACTTACTTGTATGTATGTGCAGAGAGATTTTATTGTTGTTCTTGTTTTCTTTTAAGTAAAGTCACAGCCACTTAAAAGATTAATGGACGTTTATTTTTTCAGAGGTGAAGAGTCTGTTACTTTGAAAAAAAGTATCGTTGTTTTGGAAAAATCATGACTATTTACCTTGAAATTACACTAAACCCACTGTTCTTGGAGGAAACTGTAAGTGCTATAAATATAACAGATGGAGTAAAATGAAAAGTGTTCTGTTTTATAATGTGAATTGGGTTGATGTATTGACAATTATGCCAAGGCAAGCATGTGCAAGACTTTTCTCCTCCCTGAGACCAGTATTTGGAAGCCCCTGGAGTCTGAGATGAGAGGATGTGGAGAATCTAACACACTTCTTACTGTAAAACAGATTAAGTACATATGCACACACACATGCAGACATTCACACACATTACACACACACAGAGACACACACACACAAATTCCCAAGGAGAGACAGGATCTATATGATGTAATCAATAGAAATATATTTATATTTGTATTTATATTTATAACCAGTAACAACAGAAGAAAATACATTCTATTTAATACCACACATGAAATCATGTTTGTTTGTTTTTTTTAATGATGATCTTTTAGGTCAGGTTGACAGTCTAGATTCCACACATCTGAAATTTTACACATCACGTCCACTGGCCAAAA
The DNA here is from genome assembly GCF_964194185.1 of Rhinolophus hipposideros. Classification (NCBI taxonomy): domain Eukaryota; kingdom Metazoa; phylum Chordata; class Mammalia; order Chiroptera; family Rhinolophidae; genus Rhinolophus; species Rhinolophus hipposideros. The sequence goes on from NC_138061.1 coordinate 62,944,960, forward strand.
TGTAATAAATCTAGAAGTAAATATTAAAAGAATATTAAAATTTCAGAATTTTGAAGTAAAATGATCAAGTGAAACCATTCTCAAAATCTCTGTCTGAAGCCAAATAATATGAACTAAAATCAAGTTAATAGCAGCAAAAAATATACAAGAAGCCATTTAGCAGAAGAATGGACATAAAAAAAGAGATGGAAGTTTATAAAGGTCTACACAACCCTGGGCACCTTCTCTGGTCTTGGAACACTAGTATACTTGAAAGCTTTTTTTGTAGAGGTGGAAGTGAGGGATTGTTGGTTGGGAGAGACTGTCACAGAAATCCTAAAAAAATTTCACAGATAGCTCTGAACGTAGTATGAGAAGAAAACTTGGAAGTGCAAAAGGGGAGATAATTCTCACAAGAGTAGAAGCCATTTTGATCATCTTTGATCCCCAACAGAAAAACCCTTAGAGCTTCCTTCCACTGTGTTCCAGCCTTGCTGGAAAAAGAAGCTGAGAGAAGGCAGAGAGGAAAGGTATAAGCCTGCGATGGACAGTGGGTGACTCCCCAACACTGACTCTACCCTCATCGTTAGTTAGAGCCATTTGTGATCATTTCACAATAATCCCCTTGCCAGTGAATAATTCAGCAGTAGGTAGGTGATCTGAGCCAATGGGAAGCATGGGGAAGTTTATTTAGGGCTTATGGGCAAGATAATTGAGCCTCTGTCCCATCTTTATCCCTTGCTCAGAAGCATAGGCCCTGACTACCACAAGCAGCCCTATTGTGACCATAAAAGGAATGAGCTGAGTATAGCAAATATGGGGGGGGGGGAATAAAAAACATATGTTCTTGATGACAGCACTGAGCAACTAATGATATTGAACCTGGAATACTTCCTACCTCTGCGCTTCCATTATAGGAGAAAATAGATTTCTTTATTGTTAACGTCATTTTGAATTTGGTTTCTTTCTATTGTAGCCTGGTCCAAGAATTCCAACAAGGTGTGCAGATCAGGCTTCAGCTATAGATAATGGCAATCATTACAGAAAGAGATGTCATTTAGCTACTTGGTGCTGACAACATCACCGGGCAGATTTGAAGAGAAGGTGCTTCCCCATTATGATCCAAAAATAACACAACAGAATGGTCTGCCAAGAAAAGTGCTACTTTTGCCACGATGAGGAATCTGAGGGAACTGGACACAACTGCTCTAACCACTGGCTCCTGGATGACACTACCTTAGCAACCATGAGGAATTAGAAAGTCACCGCCACAACTGCTGGCTCTAGTAATGTCCCACCACAGATATAATGAAGCGCACCAGGGATGTCTGCTGTGCCGTAGTGTATATCAGCAACATGGGTACTTCTCTACACATGTCAGTCTTTGCTAAGTGCATATGATTTGTCAAACCTACACTAGCTTCGAGGCTACCTGGGAAATATAATTTTCAGTTTTCTTTCTGGGGCCATACAGGAAGGTGCACGAGGAGGAGAGTATAGTCAAAGTTGAGTAAGCTGATTTACAATACACGCCACATGACAATTCAACAACACCCTTTCAGCATTCTGCTTCTTCCCCCCCCAAGCCTTCTACATACTTGTCATTGTATGCAGGCAAAACCCAGCCCTCAATGTACAGTTTATAATGAAGGATAACTAGATGCAAATAAAATGGAACGAGAGTCAAGAAGAATTCATTCATGCTCAATGAGCAAAATCAAAGAGATACACAGCTATACATGTTAGTGAACAAGATGGAAATAAGACACGAGATGTGGGGGAAATGAGAAATACAATATGGGACGCAAAATGTTTTAATCCTTTCTGAATGGAACATAACGGAACTTGTAGATCTACCATCTGCAGGAAGAAGTAAAAAGAATATTAATTATTTTCAATCATAGTACAAAAATAAGACAAACCAACAAAATGAAGTGAAAAATCAGTTTACAGACATAATAAAATAAAAGCCAAAAGTACATGATTACAGAACTGATAATTAAACACTGCAAGAAACAAAGCAGACAGGTGAAAATGAACTTATTTATAGGACGAAGACATATTTATGTAAATTAATGAAAAGAATAAAAGGAAAAAACAAACAAAAGATAATGCATATAAGGACTTCATCAGAAGCTCAGGAGAAATAGTGGGGACAAGGTGAGCAACTAAAGAAATCCTCCTTTATGGTACAAGTTTGGAGAGGGGAGAAGCACCTCTGCGGGAAAGGCATGAAGCCCCACCCAGTTTCTTTTTCCCTATCTCCCCTAAGGACCAAAAGCATAAGAAGTTGAGAAGAGGGCAGCAAACCCTAATACCCTCAAAGCACAGGTTAAGCCCCACTAACATTGGGGATGGAGAAAGAAGACAATCATCTGGGCTCAGGCCACAGCATACCACCTACCCCTGAAGAAAGGGCGGGGTAACTGGGAAAGCACCATCCCAGGGATATGCACCTTAACCAGGTTGGACAGGGACAACAGAGAATGCCACTCCCTCCCTCAACCAGGTTAGGAAGCACTCTGTTGCTAAGCAATGGACCAGATCATGGACAGGAACCTTCTCTGAGGTGTAGGTATAATAGAGAGACCTAAAGTAGAGAGCATAGTACACATTGAGGTAAACCCTCTGGCATGCCATTTTCCATCCCGACCACAAGTTAACAATACAGGAATTTGAAACTGGTGGCACACTGAGAGTAACCACAGCAACATCAAAACCCAAAATCTGGTGAATTCCTAACTAAATTATCTCAACTCCTCACACTGAACACCTACCTACCAAAGCAAGAGGCATGTCTATTCCTATTTACCTCAGTCTCTAGAAGACAAAATATCCAGATTTCAACAACAAAATAATTATATGACACACAAAGAAGCTAGAAAAAGAAAAAAATAATAATAAAATAAAACTGCCAGGAGACAAAGCCATGAACAGAACCAAAGATAAGAAATACATGTTAAAGCTATCAGACAATAAATTTAAAATAACTAAGATCGATGCTAAAGGCTGTAGTGGGAATAGTGGACGACATGCATGAACAAATGGGGAATTGCATCAGACAGATGTAAAGCATAAGAATTAAGCAGAAATGCTAAAAATGGAAAACACCATATTATAGAAATAAAGAATGCCATGAATTCTTTATTCATGAATACGCTTGATACCAGCAAGAAAAGAATTAGTGAACTTAAAAATAGGTCAACAGGCATTACTCAAACTGAAAGAGAAAGAAGAGTAAGGAGGGCACAGAAGAGACCATCCAAGAGTTACAAGCCAATATCATACAGACTAATCTTCCTGTAACTGGAATCTCAAAATAGAAGAGAAAGAAAGAGAGAGAGAGGGAGAGAGAGAGAGAGAGAGAGAGAGAGAGAGAGAGAGAGAGAGAGAGAGAGAGAGAGAGAGAGAGAATGGGAATCAATAAATATTTGAAACAATAATGGTTGGGGATTTATTTTCCAAAATAAATGAGACACCAAGATTCAGATCCAAAAAAGCTCACCATAAACAATGTTGAGAGAAAACAATCCAAAATTTTATAACCAACAAAAATATCTTTCTGAAAAAATAAAGAAGAAATTAACACTTTTACAAGCAAACAAAAACTGAGGCAGATCATTAGTAGCAAAGTTGCACTATAAGAAATGTTCAAAGAGAGGTAAGCTCCAAGATGGCAGAGTAGATAAACAGTGTGCTTGCCTTCTTCTGTGACCACATTAAAATTACAACTAAATTATAGAAAAATCAACCTGGAGAACCATATGAAATCTGGCTGAAGAGAAGAAGTCCTATAACTGGGGATATAGAGAAGAAATCATATCAAGACTGGTAGGAGGGACAAAGATGCAAAACGCCCCATACCTGCGTGTGGCGATTGAGAATCACGAGGAATATCTCAGCTATAGAGGTCCTTCCCAAGGAGTGAGGGACTCCTGCCCCACACCAGCCTCTGCAGGACAGAGTACCAATGCCAGAAACAGGAGCTTCCACAATATCTGGTTGTGGGGATTCTGACCAACTGGGTGGGAACCCAGATATCCTCAAAGTGCCCATGCACAGAATCACTCACCCACAGGCACTCACCCTAAGCTCTGCCAGAGGGACAGTGACTCGGGAGGCATCAAAGACATACAGGGAGATACTGAGTTGTGTGGCTTCGGGACAAAGACTGGAGGGACAGTCACCATTTTCCCTGTGTAGTATCTTCCTTTCATATAGCTGTGGCAGATGGGTACCATCTTTCCTCTGTTGAGCCCTTCCCTATGCAGCCAAATCTGAATCTGCATTGGCCTGGTGAACTCTGCTCGCTCCACCGTGGTGACACCTTGGGATACTGCCCCATCCAACTTGCACAGTGCAGGAGGCTCTTTTTCAACCAGCAGCCAGTCCCACACATGTTGCACTCTTTCTTGGACAATTCTTGGGGATCTGTGGGCCCCAGGGGGGTGGTAGCTGGCTTCGATATGTTCTAAGACTTTGCTCAGTAGCTACAGCCTCAGCGTTGGTATCAAACAAGAATCTATATTAACCTGGTGAACACCACTCATTGCACCCTACTGACTCCCTGAGACCCCTCCTAACCAAATCATGTACTGCTCAAAGCTGTATCAGTAAATGAGCCTTATGGGAGCTGCAGGCAGCCGCAGACCTTGTCCTGGGCTTTTGCACAGCTACCCCGGGCCCAGTACTTGTGGCAGCCATCCTTGGTTCCCAGTGTGACCTCTCCCACATGTCTCCAGGTCCAGCACAAAGAGAGACCAACTGTGGATGGTGTTGTAACTCCTACCAGGTAGGTGCTAGCTGGTCACAGGCAGTGGCTGACCTGGGCCTGCACCAGAGCCCCTGCCAAGAGAACCTAGAACCAACATACCTAGAGACTGGCTTCAGACCACAGCAGAGCACCACCCAATCAGCCCCACAAGTGGCACATGCAAAGGGCTCTGCAGGCGCCAGAGACCCCTGAAGTGAATCCCACTCCACTGTGTAAGCCCCCTTGCACAGCAGCCCATAAGCTGTAGATGTAGTCAAAACCCACAGCCAGTCAGCCTGAGGGTTAACTTCAATCACTGACATGCCAATAGCAATAAAGACTTAACTGTAACAGGAGGGCACACACAATCCACAAGGTCCACTCCTGGAGCACCCAGTGCAAGTGACCAGGGAGATTGTGTGTGTCCCTACAGGGCACATCCTACATAAGGCCACTCAGCCAAGACTTGGAGATGTAGCACATCTACCTAATAATATATAGGAACAAACACAGTAAAGTAGCTAAAATGGGAGGTGGGGGTTGGGGGAGAATATGTTCCAAATGAAAGAACAAGAGAAAACTCCAGAAAAAGAACTAGATAAAATGGAGGAAAGCATCCTACCAGATACAAAGTTCAAAACAATGGTTGTAAGGATGCTCAATGACCTTAAGGGAAGAATAGTTGAATTCAGTGAGAAGTTCAACAAAGAAATAATAAGCATGGATAAAACATAGAAACCATAAAAAAGAATCAGTGAGAAATGAAAAATACAATAACTGAAATGAAGAATGTACTAGAAGGAATCATGAGCAGACTAGATGAAGCACAGGATTCAGAGATTTGGAAGGCAAGGTAGCACCAAACACCCAATTGGAACAACGAAAAGAAAAAAAGACTTTTTAAAAATGAGGATATTCTAAGAGACCTCTGGGACAACATCAAGCAACAATTTTTACATCATAGGGGTAACAGAATAAGAATGAAAGCAAGGGATTGAGAAGTCATCTGAAAAAGTAATGACTGAAAACTTCCCTACCTGGTGAAGGAAACAAACGTACAAGTCCAGGAAGAGCAGTGTCCTAAACAAAATGAACCCAAAGAGGCTCTCACCAAGACACATCATAATTAAAATGACAAAAGTTAAAGACAAAGAGAATACTCAAAGCAACAAGACAAAGGCAACTGGTTAATTCCAAGGAATATCCCATAAGATGTAAACTGATTTCTCAACAGAAATTTTGCAGGCAAAATGGGACTGGCATGAAATATTCAAAGGGATGTAAGACAAGGACCTACCACCAAGACTACTCTATCCAGCAAGGCTATTATTTAAACTTGAAGAAGAGATAAAGAGCTTCCCAGACAAGAAAAAGCTAAACCAGTGTTACAAGAAATGTTGTAGGGACTACATTAAAAGGAAGGAGGGGAACATAAATATGAATAACAAAATAGCAATAACCATATATCTATCAATAATCACTTTAAATTTAAATAGATTAAAAGCTCTAATCAAAAGACATAGCATTGCTGAAAGGAAAAGAAAACAAGACCCATACATATACCATCTATAAGAGACCCACTTCAGATCAAAAGACACACACAGACTGAAAGTAAAGGGACGGAATAAGATATTTCATGAGACTGAAATGAAAAATAAAGCTGAGTTAGGTAGTAATACTTACGAGGTCTGACAATTCAGTTCATGAACTTGCCACCGTGTGCTTACATTGGCAGCTCTGTACAAACAGCTCGGTAAGGTTTTATAACCTTGGTCTATCAGCATCTCACAGCTGTGTTTGTGTCGACATGCGGCAGTGTCTTGCTGAGTAGTGTTCGTTCTTGTTGTTGCATGTTTTTGTGTGCTGTTGCAAGAATGTCAGAGCTTGAGTTAGAGCAATGAACAAACATTAAATTTCTTGTTAAACTTGGCAAAAGTGGAAGTGAAATCAGGGGCATGTTAGTCCAAGTTTATGGGAATAATGCCATGAAGAAAACGGCAGTGTACAAATAGATTAAACGTTTTTCTGAGGGGAGAGAATGCGTCACTGATGAAGAGAGGTCAGGGTAGCCAGTAATGAGCAGAACTGATGAAAACATTGCAAAAATTCATTGAATTGTGCATCAAAGTCATAGGCTGACTGTGAGAAGCATAGCAGACCAAGTAAACATTGATAGAGAAACAGCTAGGAAAATCTTAACTGAAAATCTTGGCATGAGAAAGATGTGTGCAAAACTGGTCCTGGAGGGGGCCAGCCTGGTGCCTCAAGCGGTTAGAGCTCCATGCTCCTAACTCTGAAGGCTGCCAGTTCAATTCCCACATGGGCCAGTGGGCTCTGAAACACAAGGTTGCCAGTTCAATTTCTCGAGTCCCGCAAGGGATGGTGGGCAGCGCCCCCGCAACTAAGATTGAACATGGCACCTTGAGCTGAGCTGCCGCTGAGCTCCTGGATGGCTCAGTTGGTTGGAGCGCATCCTCTCAACCACAAGGTTGCCAGTTCGATTCCTCGACTCCTGCAAGGGTTGGTGGGCTGCGCACCCTGCAACTAGTAACCGCAACTGGACCAGGAGCTGAGCTGTGCCCTCCACAACTAAGACTGAAAGGACAACAACTTGAAGCTGAACAGCACCCTCCACAGCTAAGATCGAAAGGACAACAACTTGACTTGGAAAAAAGTCCTGGAGTACACACTGTTCCCCAATAAAGTCCTGTTCCCCTTCCCCAATAAAATCTAAAAAATAAATAAATAACTGGTCCTGGAAGAGCTCACCGATGAACAAAAGCAAAGAAGAGTTGACATTTGCCAAGAGCTTTTGGAGAGGCAAGACGATGTTTTGGGCAGTGCTATCACAGGTGTACCAATGATGAAACATGGGTGTACCAATCGACACTGAAACAAAGTGTCAAAGTGCACAATAGACGTCAGCCAATTTCCACTACCAAAAAAGTTCCGTCAGTCCAAATCAAGAGTCAAAACAATGTTGCTAACCTTTTTTCATATCAGAGGGATTATTCATTATGAATTTGTACCAACTGGACAAATAGTTAACCAAGTTTACTATTTGGAAGTGCTGAAAAGGCTGCATTAAAAAGTTAGATGAAAACGACCTGAACTTTTTGCCAACTTATGGCTCTTGCATCACGACAATGCACCAGCTCTGCACACAACACTGTCTGTGAGGGAGTTTTTAGCCAGTAAACAAATAACTGTATTGGAACACCCTCCCTACTCACCTGAACTGGCCCCAGTGACTTCTTTCTTTACCTGAAGATAAAGGAAATATTGAAAGAAAGGTATTTTGATGACATGCAGGACCTCAAGGGTAAGACAATGACAGCTCTGATGGCCATTCCAGAAAAAGAGTTCCAAAATTGCTTTGAAGGATGGACTAGGTGCTAGCATCAGTGCATAGGCTTCCCAAGGGGAGTACTTTGAAGGTGACCATAGTGATATTCAGCAATGAGGTATGTAGCACTTTTTCTAGGATGAGTTCTCGATAGACATTAAAACAAAGGCTATAATAAGAGACAAAGAGGAACATTACATAATGATAAAGGTGTCAATACAAAAAGAGGATATAACCCTTGTAATGCATGCAACATACAAGCATCTATGAGGTATATAAAGCAAATACTGACCTACATAAAGGGAGAGTATGATAGTAATACAATCATAGTAGGAGACCTAACCACCCTGTTCACACCAATGGATAGATCTTCCAGACACAAAATCAACAAGGAAACAAGCCTTTAAATGACACACTAGAACAGATGGATTGAAATTAAATTTTTAGAGCATTTCATCCAAAGCAGCAGCATACACAATCAAGTGCACAGAGAACGTTTTCTAGATAGACCACATGATAGGCCACAAAATAAGTCTCAGTAAATTTAAGAAAACTGAAATCATATCAAGTGTCTTCTCAGACCACAATGGCATGAAACTAGAAATCAATTACAAGAAAAAATATTTCAAAACACACAAACACATGGAGGCTAAATGACATGCAACTAAACAATGAATGGGTCAACAACAAGATCAAGGAAAAAAATCAAAAGATACTTTGAGACAAATGAAAATTAAAACACAATGACTCAAAACCTGTGGGACACAGCAAAAACAGTCCTAAGAGGGAAATTCACAGCAATGCAGGCTTACCTCAAGAAACAAGAAAAATATCAAATAAACAATAAAACCTTACATGTAAAGGAACTAGAAAACGAACAGCAAACAAAGCCCAAAGTGATAAAAGAAAGGAAATAATAAAAATCAGAGTGGAAAAAAATGAAACAAAGTCCAAAAAAAATAAATAAATAAGATCAATGAAAACAGCAGCTAGTTCTTTGAAAAGATAAACAAAATTGATAAAACTTTAACCAATCTCATCAAGTAAAAAAGAGAGAGGATCAAAAGAAATAAAATCAAAAATAGAAGAGGAGAAGTAACAATGGACACCACAGAAATACAAGTGATTATAAGAAAATGTTACCAACAAATTGGACTATCTATAAAAAAATGGATAAATTCCTGGAAACATACAATTTTCCAAACCTGAATCAACTGGAAACACAAAATGTAAACAGACTGATTATTACTAATGAAATCAAATCGATAATCAGAAAGCTACCAACAAACAAAAGTCCTGGACTTGATGCCTTCACAGGTGAATTTTACCAGACATTCAAAGAAAAATTAAAACCAATCCTTCTCAAAGTATTCCAAAAAGTTCAAGAGAAAGGAACGCTCCCAAAGTCATTTGATCAGGCCAGCATTACCCTAATTCCAAAACCAAACAAGACATTACCAAAAAAAAAAAAAAAAAGTTATAGGTCAATACCCTTGATTAATACAGACACAAAAATCCTCAACAAAATATTATTAAACCAAATTCAGCAATATATTAAAAAAATTATACACCATAATCAAGGGGGATTTATTCCTGGGATGCAAGGTTGGTTTAATATCTACAAATCAATTAACATGATACAGCACATAAACAAAATGAAAGATAAAAATCATATGATCACATCAATAGATGCGGAAAAAGTGCCTGACAAAATTCAGCATCCATCTATGCTAAAAACTCTCAACAAAGTGGGAATACAGGGAACACACCTCAACATAATAAAAGCCATATACAACAAACCCACAGCTAAGATCATACTCAACCGGGGGAAAAACTAAAATGTCTCCTTAAACATCAGGAACAAAACAAGGATGGCCACTTTCACCACTTATATTCAACATAGTACTGGAAGTCCTAGCCACAGCAATCAGTCAAGGAAAGGAAATAAAAGACATCCAAATGGAAAAAGAAGTAAAACTGTCATTATTTGCAGATGACATGATACTATAGAGACAGAAACCCAAAAACTCCACCAGAAAACTATTAAAACTGACAAATGAATCTAGTAAAGTAGCAGAATAAAAAATAATATTCAGAAATCAGTTGCATTTCTATATATCAATAATGAATTGTCAGAAACAGAAATTAAGAAAGCAATCCCATTTACAATTGCATCAAAGAAAAAACCTAGGAATAAATTTAACTAAAGAGATAAAACTTGCACTCGGAAAACTATAAGACACTGAAGAAAGAAACTGAAGAAGACACAAATTAATTGAAGCATATACTGTGCTCATGGAGAGGAAGAATTAACATCATTAAAATGACTGTATGACACAATGTAATCTATAGCTTCAATACAATCCCTATCAAAATATCAATGGCATTTTTCTCAGAACTAGAACAAACAATCTTAAAATTTATATGGAACCACAAAAGACCCTGAATAGCCACAGCAATCTTGAGAAACAAGAACAAAATTGGAGGTATAATGTTACCTGATATCAAACTATACTACAAGGCTATAGTAATCAAAATAGCATGCAACTGGAATAAAAACCGACATATAGATCAATGGACCAGAGCAGAGAGTCCCAAAATAATCCCATGCCTATAATGGTCATTTAACCTATGACAAAGAAGGCAAGAATATATATTGGGGTATATTAAATAGACTGTCTTTAGACAGTCTATTTAATGAACAGTGTTCAGAACCCAAGTGGACAAATACATGCAAAAAATGAATTTGGACCACCTCCTTACACCATATACTAAAACTCAAAATGGATAAACACTTAAATGTAAGACCTGGAACCATAAAACTCCTAGAAGAAAATATAGGCAATAAATTCTCTTGACATTGCTCTTAGTGATATTTTTTTCTGCTATATCTCCTCAATATATCAGAAACAAAAGAAACAAACAAATGGGACTACATAAAACTAAAAAGTTTTTGCACAGCAAAGAAAAGCACCAACAAATGAAAAGACAGCTTACTGAATGGAAAAAGATATTTGCCAATGATACACTAATAAAGGCTTAATATCCAAAATTTATAAAGACCTCGTACAACTCAACACCAAAAAACCAAACAATCCAATTAAAAAACGGACAGAGGACATGAAGAGACATTTCTCCAGAGAGGACATACAAATGGCCAACAGACACATGAAAAGATGCTCTAGGTCACTAATCTTCAGAGAAATGCAAATTAAAACCACAATGAGATATCACCTCACATGGCTGTCATCAATAAATCAACAAACAACAAGTGTTGGCAAGAATGTGGAGAAAAGACAACCCTGTTGCACTGTTGGTGGGATTGCAAATTGGTGTAGCCCTTGTGCAAAACACTATGGAGGTTCTTTAAAAAATTAAAAATGGAACTTCCTTATGACTCATCAATTCCACTCTTGGGTATGTAAATGAAGAAATCCAAAACACTAATTCAAAAAGATGTATGCACCCCTATGTTCACGGCAGCACTATTTATAATGGCCAAGATATGGAAGCAACCCAAGTGCCCATCAATAAAGGATTGGATAAAGAATATGTGGTACATATATACAAGGGGTATTATTCGCCATAAAAAAGAATGAAATCTTACCATTTGCGACACCATAGATGGAACTAAAGGGTATTATCGTAAGTGAAATAAGTCTGACTGAAAAAGACAAACATCATATCTCATTTATATGTGGAATCTAAAGAACAAAATAAATAAAACAGATAGATACAGAGAATAAACTGATAGCTGCCAGAGGGAAGGGATGTTGGTGAGCTGGGTGAAAAAGGTGAAGGGATTAAGAAATACAAATTGGTGGTTACAAAATAGTCACAGAAATGTGAAGTACAGCATAGAGAATGTAGTCAATAATGTTACTTCAACTATGTATAGGGCCAGGTGGGTACTAGACTAACAGGTGGGATCACTGCATAAATTATATAAATGCCTAACCACTATGTTGCACACCTAAAACTAATAAAAAATAATACTGAATGTCAACTGTAATTGAAAAACAGTAATTTCAAATTCCATATGTAGCAGTAAGTTGCCCAAATAAGCTATAATTTTTTTTTAATTAAGGAGAGGATATATCTTTCTAGATATTACTTAGAACTATAATAATCAAAACAGAATAATATGTCAACAGGAACAAATAAGTCAATCAGTGAAAAATTTTGGAGAACAGGAAAGTATCTAAATATTTTGGGAGCTTAACGTATCATAAAAATGTATTTAAATATAGTTTGTTACGGTGGTTTATTTCATGAATGATGCTGGCATAACTGTCTAGTCAGTTTTCTAAACCTCTACCATAGTTAGCAATTAACTGCAGACAGATTAGTGACCTAAGCAGAAGGAATGGAGAGAAGGAAAGGAGGGAGGGAGGGAGGAAGAGAGGGAGGGAGGGAGAGAGGAAGGAAGAGAGGAAGGAGGAAAGGAAGGAAGGAAGAAAGGAAGTCCTGGGGAAGTTTTAGGAGAGTGTTTGTATGTTCTTGCAGTAAAGATGACCTTTTTAAACATTCTAGAAACCCGGAATGTTTATGGGGTCTCCATATGAAGGTCTTCCTTATTAAGGTATGAGGTAGGAGGGGAATTTATAATATATTTGTTAGACAGACAAGGTGTTAAGACTTCCAACATGTGAGGAGTTCCTACAAATTAATAAGGGGAAAAAATGGGCAAAGGATATAAATATGCAAATGAAAGAAGAGGCTAATAAACATACAATTGTTCTCACTAGCAATCAGCATAATGTGAATTAGAGTAATAAGGAAGAGCTATTTTTCATCCATCAGATTGGCAAAAATTAGAAAAAGGATTATCTGGTGATGATAAGAATATGAGAAATTGGACCCTTCTAAATAGCTAGAGCAAGAATAAATTGCTCTAACCTTTTGGTAAGGAATCTGGTATTATCTACCAAAATACCAAATGACCATATACTTTGAGTTAGCAATCCTACTTTATGGACTCTAACAAAATTAAAGCATTAGGAAATATGAAATATTTTTAAAATATATATTGCATAGGAACATATATTTTCCTATATATATTTTATATATGAACATATATTTTCATATATAAAAGTACATAGGACATATGTTTTAAAATATACGTTGCTGATTAATAAAAGAAAAAATAAATTGAGAATGGGTGAATTTCTTATAGCATTTCTATAAAATGGAATGTTAGGCAGCTATTAACATGTTAGAATATGCAGTAACCTATACACATAGTTTAAATTTACAAAATAAGGTAACAGAGTAATATATAGTACAGTTTTTATTTAAACTTTAAACAGAAAAATCTATATTTTTTATGTTCATAGAGAAGCTTAATATTTGTTACCTGAGTCAAGATTTTGAATGAAGAAATTACTTTTTCTTTATATCTCTTTGTATTGACTTTTATTAATATAAGCATATGTTAAGTTTGTAATTTATTTTTTTTGAATTTGGACTTTTAAAATATTTTGTCAAACACTGAGTAGGTACAAAATAATAGTTAAAAATATCTTTGAAGTGTAAAATGACAACAATATCCTACTCAATTTGAAAAAGAACATTACATTGCCCTCATGTCCCCATGTGCCCTTCCCCTACTCAGGAAAAGCCACCATTCAGGATTGTGCTGTCATTCCTTTGATTTTGTTGGTTTGTTGTGCTTACCACATATGCAAAACCACGTTTTGCATATTCTGCAAATTTATATAGATAGAATCCTTTTTTCTTTTAAATCTTGACTTTTATGCTGAGACTCCATCTAGATGAGTTTGTTCAGTTTCAGAGCATACAAATACACCACAACTATTCATCTATTCTAGTATTGAAGGGCATATAGTTTGGAGAGCTTTTTGCTTGTTTTACAGTTTACAGCTATTACAAATAAGGACGGTATGAATATTTTACATATGTCTTCTGGAGCAGAAGGTAAAGACTTTAAGATAAATAATTAGGAAAGGAACTGCTAGGGTTACGAGTATATGTGAACATTAAAAAAAGCAAAGTTGTCTTCTGTTGTGCCCCATATAAACCAATATTGACTACTGGCACAATATTTAATTTTTAACTATCAAGTATAAATTGTTATTTCACTGTCATTTAATTTTCATTTCCCTGATTCAAGATTAGGTTGAACGCCTTTCCATACTTCCTCCTCTGTGAAGTGCTCGGTGGTGTCTGTTCTGTCTTGGTCAGCTTGGGCTGCCATAACAAATTACCATACACTGGGCAGCTTAAACAACAAACATTTATTTCCCACAGTGCTGGAGGCTGGAAGTGTAAGATCAGGGTGCCAGTATGCTTGGGTTCTTGGTGGACGCCCTCTTCCTGGTTTACAGACGGCTGCTTTCTTCCTGCATCCTTATCAGTCCCTTTACCCCTATACAAGGACACCAGTCCCATCATGAGGGCTCCACCTTAAGACCCCATTCAAACTCAATTACCTTCTAAAGGCCCCACCTCTAAATGCCATCACATCGAGGATTATAGCTTCATCATACAAATTTGGGAGAACGCAAACATTCAGTCCATAGCATTCCTCCTGCCCTGGTCCCCACAGTTCATGTCTTTCCACATGCAAATTACATTCATTCCATCCCAACAACCCCAGTCTTAATTTGCCCAGCATCAACTCTCAAGTCTGAAATCCAAAGTCTCATCTAAGTATCATCTAAATCTGATATGGGTGAGACTGGAGGGAAGAATCCTCGTAAGGCAATAATTTGAGGGGTGGAAGAAATGTCCTACACACCTCGATGGCGGTGGGAGACCTTGGTCTAAACTGGCAGAACTGTATGCCAAAGGAGGGATTTTACCACATGAAAATTATACCTCAATACTTTAAAAGGGTTTCTTGTTAAGACTTGTATTTTAATAACTGCAGAGTATGATACTGCATTAATTAGATTTGACATTTTTTAAATTAAAAAACTGTTATTAGAGAAGATGATTCTGGCACTTGATGGGAGGTTGAAATGGGTGATCTCTAAAGATCCTCTAATGCCAAAGTTTTTGAGATATGTATGTGATCGGCTAACCTCACAAACAAAAGTTTTATATATATATATATGAACATATTAATTCATGCTTATATTTATGTTTATATTATATTTAAATGTAAATATATATACATAGAAAAAATTTGGAATATTCTTCAGTATTATGATTTATTTTATCATACATCATTCTATTTCCTTTTTTCCCAAAACATGTGATTATGTATAATCCAAACAAAGTTACAAAGTATACACTGTGCAACAAATTAAAATTTAGGAAATGAGAATGTCATATTCAAGTCTGTACAAATCTATAATCCCTAGTTTAAGAAAATGTAAATAGCTCATTTTATTAAAATGACACATTTAATATATTAAAATAAAGAAAGGATAGAAATTTGTCCTTATGAATGTGGGCTGTGGGGCACTTTCTTCATTTTTAGAAGAAAATCCTAGAAAACCATGTTGTCCCCATTTTAAAAGTTTTCCTGGCTCTTTCCTGCATTTACATGAGAAATATCTTTGTGCATGCCTTTGAAATACAGCCTCTTCAGAAATGTGCTAGGAGAAACAGGACAAAGTCGTACCGGGAAGCTGAGCAGAAACACTCTGGGATGGCCCTGCTAGCCCTTCACGCTCACTGCTCCACTTGTCTCTGATGAAGGAGCCACCAGCTGTCTGCATGCTGTGCTCATTCTTACTAGAAGATAAATTTATGTATTTGTTCATGGTGTCAAAGAATGCATACCTTTAAGAACCTCTGATAATCGACAGTAATTACTAAATTGATATTCACCTCCCTTTCAGTGCAGCCTCCCATTTCCTTTGTCAACCTGGAACTGGCCCACTTCCAAAGAGATAACCCCAAAATCCCAATGTCGGATCACAAACTCCATTTTCTCCCAGTTTTACCTGGCTTGCAAACTAGCCACGTTGGATCTATCCACCTTCTTTCCTCCTTTACCTACGCTGTAGGACAACAGTATTGGGGTCACCAGGTCTAACATCAGCAGAGAGCCATTTGGAAAATACTGGTATATTACTGATTGGTTTCCTCTACCATTCCTCCACTGCAGCTAATTCTGAACTACCACTCTCATAAAAAAAAAAGGAGCCCCTTCTAGAAAATGCAAGCCAGAAACAAGAATTCTTTCAACGTACTCTCCTTCAAAATGTATACTTAGATGCATCAACATTCTTCATTATTCCTTACTTTCTACCCGTTCAGAATTAATCCTTCCATGTTCTAACTCCATGCCTTCTGTCTCCTCTCAAACATTTTCTATAATTATCTTTATGTATATAAGCAATTTCTCCCTATCTCCAAATTCTTGCATATTATAAGGATACTTGGTTCTCTCTCATCAAAAGCATAGAAAACGCTTTAAACTTTCTATTTCCATCTAACTACTGCTCTACTTTTAATAGATTTTTCAAATACTAGCCCATACTTGATTTCTGCTTTCTTTCCAACGTCTCACTACTCAATGTATTTACTTATGCTATCTGCTTGGCTCTTGTTGCATTTTTATTTGCAACACCGCTTAACAAAAGCCTTTTAATTTCACTTCTGAGTCTAATCTCCAGTGTCTAGAGAAAATTCTCCCTAAAATCCAAATTTAATTTTACCTGCTTACTGACTTCAAGATAAACCAAGGCTCCTTACTGGACACATAAATTTAAGATGCTAGCAATCTGGTCCCTGCCTACTTTTTCATCATCTCTACTAATTTCCTTCATGCACTTCATGTTTGTTTTTTTTTCTTTTTTTGCTTCTGTGGGTAATTTCAGGTTTCTCTCTCTTTCTCCTTCTCATGTTTTCTTGGATTACCGTAAACACCTAATTATTCTCTATTTCCTGCCAGCTGTCTTCCACCTTGCTACCAGAAATCCTCCTTATCGATTAGATAGGAAATGGATGGATAGATAGACACTCCATCTGTGCTTTCATTTCATCCTAATAGACAGAATAACATGTATAGTCCTTGACTTCACATATATCGATTTCTTCACACTCTGGCTCACATTATATTTTTGGCTTTACCTCTCATCTTCTCAAGCTTTCTGGCATTCCAATACATACATATCCTACAACTCTTAATGCATAACACTTCTCACCCTTAAAAGAGATTTTCACAACTCCTTATCTTTGCTTAAAAATTTTCCCCCAGCTTGAAATTTTCTTCCCTCTCTTTTCACCTGCTAGATTTCTATTTATTGAAGATCCTAAACACAACCAAAATATCTTTTCTTCAGAGAGCTGGTGAGAAACTACCCCCCTTGCATATTTTTCTGCCTTCTGTACTCACAGTCCTTGGACTTGATAATAATTTTACCACATTGTATTTACATTTGTCTTTTACATGTCTGTTTCCCGAATAAAACTGTAAGCCAAAGAGCGAGAACTATGTAATATTTTGCATTTGTACCCAGTGCTCAGCAATATAATTAGTAACTACTAATTAGTATATACTATTAGCATTTAATAGTATCTGAAAATGCTTTTTGAATTACTATTATTTATTTGTTCATTTAATGCATTTCTGAAAGTTGTACTTACAAGGTTTATACTATGCACATTTTTATGCAGTGCTATTCCAGTGACTATAGCTAATGTTACTTAGAAATCTCTAAGGGAAAATAATAAAATACTTCCTTATTTGATGTTTTTGCATATAAATTTGAGCATTTTATAAACATGAAAGATGTCATTTCTTTTGTTTTTCTAATGGAAATTTACTTTTCTCCTGGTTCTTTTTTTTTTTTTCCATACAAAGTACCAAGAATTCCCCATGCTAAGAGTCCAGTTGTTTCTAGCAGCACATTGTTTTCTTTCTGGAAACAGATATAATTTCTAATAAAATGTCACTGTGTACTGAGCTTTACCTTACATCAAGTAAGCATGGGATTGCTGAGATGATAGAGAAATTGAATTCTGTAGGAATATCTTTTTCTTGTATTAGTATCATCAATACATGCTATTTCTAGCCAAGTCAAGTTGTACTTACTAGGAAGAGCTATATCTTGAAAAAGATATATCAAACTTTTGAGGGCCATTATTCACTGTCTCCACTCAGAGGACTAGCTATGAATATGAATAAATAGAAAACTAAATAAGCATATTAGTTATACCCTTCTGTAGTCTCTTTAAAAAGATCCTCATAATCACTATGTTGGAAATCCTGAAAAGCGGATTTTACCTCCTCTGAGTTAACTTCATTGGCAAAAACCTACAAGCATAAAAAAGAATACAAAATTAAGGCTAAGATTTCAGAAATATAAAGTTTAAAATATAATTTATATACCTTAAGAAAAACAGTAAGTTAAGAAATTCAAATTGGAAATTATAAAAATAGTCAAGGGGTTATAAAGTACAGCAAAGAGAATGTATTCAATAATATTGCAATAACTATGTATGATGACTGATGGGTACTAGACTAATGGGGGTGATCATTTACTAAGTTATATAGATATCTGATCATGATGCTGTACACCTGAAACTAATATAATATTGTATGTCAACTGTAATTGAAATTTTTTTTTAATTATAAAAAAAGAAAAACATTAAGGTCTTCAATAATAAAATTAAAACCATAATCACAGTGTGATTTCTTACTCCTAGAAAATCACTTGAAATATGTATCTTCTTATTAAATATTTTCTAATCTGTCAAACAGAATACAGAGTACTATACATATACAAGTGATTTTTATTGAATCACTCAAGTTATTTTCCCAATGTTGATAAAAATAAGCTTCATTTTTCTTACAAACAAACAAAAAACTTTAGCCCAGAGGGGATTCTTATAAGGAGTGCTTATCACATTTAGTTTGCTGAAAATATAAAATTCCCAACACTATGCTTTATTTGAGTACTTGCATAATCGAATCTAGTAATTCTAAGTATGCCTCAGCCATGGGATTTAGTCCTGTCCAATGGACGTTAGTACTTTGTTGCATTTGCAGCCTCCTGTACAGTACGTGACCCACTGCTAAACAAAACTGAATATAATCAGAGGGGGGGAAAACACATTAAAATTAAAGATTCAGTAATCAATATTTTAGTCCTCAATTTTTCAACTAATCCATCCATTTGACACTTTTTTCTGAAGGTCTAGTATGCACAGATATTGTTCTAAATGGAATGGATGAAACACTGAACAAGACAGACTTGTGTTGTGTTCGTTCTGCCCTTACAGTGCATATATGAGGTCTGATAATTAAGTTCATGAACTCATCCTAGAAAAAGAGTTACATACCTCATAACTGAATATCACTACAGTTACCTTTGAAGTACTCCCCTTGGGAAGCTATGCACCAAAGCCAGCGCCTAGTCCACCCTTCAAAGCAATTTTGGAACTCTTTTTCTGGAATGGCTATCAGAACTGTCATCGTATTACCCTCGATGTCCTGAATGTTATCAAAATGACTTCCTTTCAGTATTTCCTTTATCTTCCAGTAAAGAAAGAAGTCATTGGGGGCCAGATGAGGTGAGTAGGGAGGGTGTTCCTATACAGTTATTTGTTTACTGGCTAAAAACTCCCTCACAGACAGTGCTGTGTGAGCTGGTGCATTCTTGTGATGCAAGAGCCATGAATTGTTGGCGAAAAGTTCAGGTTGTCTAACTTTTCACACAGCCTTTTCAGCACTTCTATATAGTAAACTTGGTTAACTGTTTGTCCGGTTGGTACAAATTCATAATGAAGAATCCCTTTGATATCAAAAACGGTTGCAAAAAGTTTGCGAACTTAATTGTCACACCTTGTATATTCTCATGGAGAGAGAAAATACACAAGCAAGCATATAAAAATTACAGCAGGCAACAGATGTTAATGCAGTAATAGTATAGTGATACATAACAGCCATGGACCTAAAAAATAAAGGGAAGGATGAGCAAAGAGACAGGGAAGCAGCCTGAGTAAAAGCAGCAGGTCCGAAGCACAGGCCGCCCCCTGCGTCTGGCCTCTGTCTCCCCCATCCTCACCTCAGCCTCTCAACTGCTCATGCAGCATCTCAGCCACAGCGTGTGTGCTGTCTTTTCAGCTTTTTGGAAGTGTCCTTTGACTACTTTGATTTTGTAAAACGTATTTATCTTTCCCCTCTTGCTAGTATGTATGCGTTCTGCTTAATTCCGTGAGATTTCTCAGTACCTCTTACAGGCGCATATAAAGCCATCATTCCAGAACATGGACCCAATCACAATCAGTTTTACAAACAAGCAAGTTAATGGAAAGATATAAACAACTATCCTCCAGCACTCCTATCAAGCATATTCATTTTGCTGAACAAGTTAAAACATATAACTTAAGTTTTTAGCATAACATGAATAAGTATTGCCTGAAACAGAAAGTTAAACTTACATTTTAGCAATCACTTTACCATTTCAGAATATTTTAAATTCTAGTAGATTAGTTAATTGCCATTTTGATTAATACATAAAACACACATTTTAGGGGCCGGCCCGTCGGCTCAGGCAGTTAGAGCTCCATGCTCCTAACTCCAAAGGCTGCCGGTTCGATTCCCACATGGGCCAGTGGGCTCTCAACCACAAGGTTGCCAGTTCGATTCCTTGAGTCCCTCAAGGGATGGTGGGCAGCGCCCCCTGCAACTAAGATTGAACATGGCACCTTAAGCTGAGCTCCCGGATGGCTCAGTTGGTTGGAGCGGGTCCTCTCAACCACAAGGTTGCTGGTTCGACTCCCGCAAGGGAGGGTGGGCTGTGCCCCCACAACCAGAAATGGTAACTGGACCTGGAGCTGAGCTGCACCCTCCACAACTAAGACTGAAAGGACAACAACTTGAAGCTGAACAGCACCCTCCACAACTAAGATTGAAAGGACAACAACTTGACTTGGAAAAAAGGCCTGGAAGTACACACTGTTCCCCAATAAAGTCCTGTACCCCTTCCCCAATAAAATCTTTAAAAAAAACAAAACACACATTTTAAAAATCCTCTCATATGCAAGTAAGAAAAACATCAACTCTCATATATTTTTCTAAAATATTTTCAGCTTTGCTTTTAATATTTAGGGATTTAATTCACCTAGAACCCATTTCAGTGTAAAGTATACCGTATGCACTCTGGTCCACCACCAACAATGACCTTGCATTCAACTGGACATTCACAAGATCCACAGGCCACACCTGGCATCAGGTAAGCTTTGCAAAAGGATACAGAAGAGGAGCCCCAACAGGTCAGCAGGACATTCTTAGGCTTGCCCTCGTCAGTCCTCAGCTCTCTAGTGTCAGCTCAGGTGAAGGCAGAGAGACCCCAAGGGTGGGTATCTAAGTTATCCTGGCTCAAACACCTCAGATTGCACAGGAACCAGTATCTCTCATGCAACTCATGAACCTGACCTCTGGGGATCACAGGGAGGGGCTTCCCACATTCGCCCCGTTTGTGCTTTCAACAAGACAGTTGTCCTAGTCATAATCCTTCCAGACCAGGAATCGTTTTTTCCATAACCAATGCTGCTAGGTAACACAGCTCATAGTCCACCATTTATCAGGATTCCAGAGAAACAGTATGCTAAAAGGCTAACACACGATCATTTTCTTATTGTGGAGAAGAAAAGGTTCTGCTGACCTTTACTCACAGGCAGTAATGCAGTTTTACTTCTCCTCTTGGAATAACCAGTTCTACCAGCACCATTAATTGAACAGACCATTCTATCTGCAATGCCTACCACATAAAAAGTTCCCATACGTATATGCCTGGGGTGTCTTCTGTCATTTCTAGCCACTTTCGTTGGTCTTATTTCATTGGTCTAGTCTCCTACACTATTACATTTCCTTAATTCCTATAGCTTTATACTAAGTCTTGATAACCAGCAGTACCAGTCACAGCACCACCACATACACACTTTTCCTTCCTTACCTAATACTGTCTTGTCTGTTCTTAGTCTTCTGTTTTCCTAAGTTTTTGAATAAGCTGATCAAATCAATCTCTCTCTCTCTCTCTCTCTCTCTCTCTCTCTCTCTCTCTCTCTCTCTCTCTCTCTCACATACACACACCCACACACACACAAAAAGAGCTTTGAAATTTACATTAAATTAAGTTTAATTAATTTTGTCATTTAAATTAGATAACTGTTATCTTTATTATATTGTCTTATTATCCATTAATATGATATACCTCTCCATCAAAACATTTTATAATATTCTCAATAAAGGCAATTCACACCTTTTCTTAGATTTATTCCTATGTACTTTACAGCTGGTATCATTGTAAATGTAACAATATAGAGCATACCATTATATTTCTAACCACTGCACAATGAGAAAACCACAAGTTTTCATATATAGTAATTTTGTGTTTATTCCAAATACTTTATATTTCTTTTGTGATTTCTTCTTTGACCCATGAGTTTAGAAGTACATGTCTTTAAGTTCCAAATGCATTTTTCATTTTTTTGTAGTTGACTTCTGATCTTCTTTATGTCAGAGACCACAGTTGGTACTATAAGATTATTTGATGTTTGTTGAAATATATTTTGGTTTGGTACCTGGTAAACTTTTATAAACGGTCCACGTATACTTGAAAAGAATGTGTGTCTTCTAAATTTTGGATGCAAGTTCTACCTATGTTCATTATATCTAGCTTGATAATTCAATTTTTTTTGAAATTTCTATACTCTTAACTAATTGTCTAATCTATTCATAAGAGATATTTTTAAATGGTTTACCATTATAGCGAATTTATCAAGCCCTCCTTGTAATTCTGTCAAATGTTAATTTATATATTCTGCAGCTGTCATTAGGTACTTAGAAATTAAAAATTTTGCATCTTCCTTGTGAACTACCTCTTTCAGTATTATATAGTGACCTCTTAATGCCTAATGCTTTTGTGCTTAAGTCTCTTTTGTCTGATATCACCATAGCTGCACCAGCTCTCTTTTGTTAGTGTTGCTTTGTGTGCTTTAATTATTTTACTTTAAAATACTAAGGAAAAGTGTTTCTCAAGGATTCCTTCTCATTAAACTACTAATGACTAATAAATGAAATCGAATGAGTTCTAGAGTTAACCTAGTCCTGAGAACTAGTTTATCAATACTAATTGGTAAAACAAATCCCTAAAAATGAATTTCAGGATAATTCAAATAGGAATGTGGAGCTTGTGAACGCAATGGGGTGGAGGAAGTGAGGCGGTGCTGTCACCAACACTGTCCCTCCCACCTCCAGCAAGACAGGTTTAAAAAGCCATCTGAGCACAACTCATGTGTTAAGGAAAAGTAATATCACCTCAGTGAGAAGTCCTAGCATAATTTAAACCCAAAACATATTTTAAGTCACGCTTCAAAATCAACTTGATTACATTTATCAAAGAAGCAAACTGTTCTAGATGACTGCAATTCAAACCGTAGGCTCACTTAGGACTGGAACATGTCTCTGATGAAATGAGATGTGAATAGGCAAACAATGCCAAGAAGGCACAAGGAGAAACACACTAAATTACCAAGATGCCAAGTCTTCTCAGAGATCACACACAGAATCAAATTAATGTCAAATTAAAGAAAAAGGTACATAAATTTCTCCGAGAAGCTTAAGTTAGCTTTTCTGCACTGCATATGTCAAGGATTTCATGAGGACCACGTAATACTAGAAGATAGGAGACTAGTTTCTAGTCTTTTTTCTGTGACTGAAGAGCTGTACGATCACAGAAAAATCATTTTCAGCTCTCTCTCGGACTTAGTTTCATCACCTCTAAAATGGATAAAATGAATAAAAATTTCTTGATCTATCTTTCAAATCTAACATCTACAAGTCTATGAATCTAGAGGCCTCCTAGGGACAGCATCATACCTGAAAGGGCATCAAGTGGCTACAATATCAAATTAATTGCTTCAGGAAATGTAAGAAAAGCAAATTCTGATAAAATCAGCTGATTTTCCCAGCATACTCTAAAAACCATCCAGAAATGTGCTAAGATACTCTTTTCTAAAAGGAAACTTTAAGCATACCAAAGCTTACCCTAGATAGGTCAAATCATATAATATAAGGGGAAAACATAAAATATACTCAGTTCTAGAAGGGAATCAAGTATGGTTATATAAGAATCTACGTAGGACATTCTATGAAGTTGTTCACTTCCAGATTGTCTCTCCTTCAATCATTCTGATCACAGCAAAGTATCAATAGTGGGGCTGAGCACCCCGCGATATACTAAGAGTTAGAGGCTGCCATCCAGAGATGTGCTGGTGCCCTTGATGAAGCCACCTTACATGTCACAAAGGAATCTACCAAACTTCAAAGTTGTTTTCAAATCAGCAGCATGACTGTCAGGCCTGGGTGGGGTTGGCAGCCGAAGTGGAATGTGGGGGAAGCGGTGCTTGTTCTTGTACTGATTTTCATCTTTATTACTGCTGGAAATTACAGGAAGTGAGTATGAGGACAGCAACATGATGCAAGTGGCAAAGCTCCAGTAGGTTAGGTAAGAGGGGAAAAAACGTAAGGCACCCACAAGATGGAAATGTATTTCCCTTTTTGTGCTCTAACCTTGGCAGTGTCTCCACAGGAAGGTAATATATCAAGGTGAGAGTTTGTGCCCCAGAGTTTTCACAACCCTCTTCTTTTCCATCGTTTGGAGACACTGCGCCATCTGTCTCTGTCAATTTACACTTTCATTATCAATACATCTAAAGGTGCTTCAAGTTTTATGTGAAATTTATTTTATAGCTCTATTAGTAGCATAAAATGAAATCGATGTCAAAATAAGTAAAATTTCCTGAATAGCATTGAAAGGGGTTTTCTTTTAGAGTTGCAGAGAGTTCCACTCTTTCAAATCCCTGTTTGGGTCATCAGAGGGACAGAGAATGAAAAAAAAATCATTGTGGTAAGAATAAAATAGACACCTATTCCTTAGAGAGCTTAGTTAGTGATTTAGGTACTACCCACAGTCTTTGAGCAGAGATCCCTCTTTTTCTAGTTTTACCTCATGAGCCACTGATCTAGGTGTCTTTCCCTGACTTGATGAAGGCAAATTCTCCCAGGAATTCAGGTCTTTCGTATTAGAATCATCTCCCTTCTGATCTTTTCCTGAACAAAGAGAAGGAAAGAATGGATCAAATGCAAAGGCTTACACAGAAGGAAAGGTTGAGTCTGAATGAGAACAGCCAAGCTGCACAAAGAGCATTTTTACCTACTTTTCCCTTTTAGAGTCATCTCATCTTTAACATCTATGTTAATCACTTTCCTCCCTCCTTTGAAAAAACAAGAGCAAACCCGATCCTTCTTCTAGGATTATCCTCAGGAAATTGATTTTTGAGTAGTCTCTTTGTTCCTACTTCCACAATATTCAACAAATTACTCTTCAGGTAAATCCTAAATATATACAACCTACAGAAACAATGCATTGGGATCTATAGAACACAAGTCTTCTGTGTTTCAGAGTCTACTTCTTAGACAAAGAATAGTGTTACATAATTCTCACTTTAACTGCTTGTATCATTACTAATAAATAAATTAGCAATATGTTAATGTATACAGAAAGTGGTTTTAGGCTTTATTGAAGAATGTAATATGAGTCATCCCTATGAAACTTATTGCTAGTTTTATTACAAGATTGTTGCTAATTACTCTGTTAATTCCACTGCACAGAATCTTTCAGATAGAAGCCAAGAGAGATTTTTCTCTGATCTTAGAATTGAGCACTCAGAGTAGTACCGTTTCCTATTATCACGGTAGCCTTAAATATTACAATTTAGAAATCTTGTGTCACAATAGAAAATATAGTAAACAAATATGTTGAACACTAAAATGTGCATTCTTGAATGTGTTAAAATCAAGTAGAAATTATAAACTATTATAAGATAAATTTTATAAGTATATATTAAGAAATATCAATGAGAAGACAACATACCAAAATTAATGTGAAGTAGCTAAAGCAGTATTTAAGGAGAAATGTATAGTTTAAGGCATATTAATAAAAAAGAGAAAAAACTGACAAAAATAAGTTTTGTATTCAATTATAAAGGCCAAGGAAAACTGAGAAAACCCCAAAAAAGAATAGAAAGGGAGACACCATAAAGAAAAATAAATAGAAAATAAACTAAAACAATAAAATAATCAACAAAGTCAAAGAAAAAGTCTTTGAAAAAGACTTTAAAAAACACAAATCTCATTCACTACTCAATTAATAACATTAAAAATAAAAAAGGGCACAGCCACAGATCCAGCCATCATCTTTAGAAGTAATAAGCAAATAATATTTAGAATAAGCAAATACAAGTACTACTTTTAGAATAAGCAAATACGAGTATTAATTTCAGACAAATATGATAAAGTGGAAATTTTTATAAAGAATTATAAATTATCAAAACCTACTCAATAATATGTAGAAAGCCTGAAATAGTATAATAACCACTTAACAAGTTAAACTAATAATCAAAAATCTTACTCGAGGAAGAAAAGGCAGCTGGGCCCAAAGAGGGATTTGAGATTCTATCAAACTTTCAATAAACAAAAACCACATGACCCAGCAATCCGTCTTTTGGGTAGCTACCTAAAAAATAATGAAAACATGTATTTACAAAGATGTATCCCCATGTTCACTAGAGCATTATTCATGGCAGCCAAGACATGGAAAGAACAGAAGTGTCTTTTGATAGATGATTAGATAAACAAGATGGGTCTTTGTACATACATACAATGGAATATTACTTGGCCATAAGGAAAGATGAAAGACTGCCATTTGCCATAACATGGATGGATCTTGAGATTATCATGCTAAGCAAAATAAGTCAGACAGAAAAGCAAAGAAGAATGGAAATGGCGGTAAGAACAGAAATCAATAAAATAAGGAGAAAAATAATAAAATAGAACCGACACCTGGTTTATTGAAAAGATCAATAAAATTGGTAAATATCTTTACAGATGAATCAGGAAACAAAAGAGAAGAAACAAACAATCTCAGGAACGAAAGGGAAGACCTCACTATATTTTTGATAGAAATTTTAAGGACATTAAACAAATACTATAAATAACTTTATGTCAGTAAATTTGACAACTTATATGAAATGAATAATTTGAAAGACATAACCTACCATATCCCATCCAAGAAGAAATACATAATCTGAGTAGCTCTATATTAAAGAAATTTAATTTATAGTTAAAAATCATCCCACAAAGAAAACACCAGCGTCACCGACAAATTTTACAAACCATTTAAGAAAAAATACAAAATCTTCACCAACTTTCCATGAAACTGGAGAGAAGGAAACTCTTCCCAGCTGATTTTATGAGGTGAACATTACTGTATTTGTCTGCTAGGGCAGTCATAACAGAACACCTCAGACTGGGGGGCTTAAACAACAGAAATGTATTTTCTCACAGTTCTTAAGGTCGGAAGTCCAAGATCAAGGTGCTGGCAGGGTTGGTTTCTCCTGAGGCCTCTCTCATGGCCTGTAGATGGCTCCTGATTATTGTGTCCTCACAGGGCCATTCTCTGTGCCTGCATGTCCCTGCGTCTTTTCCTTTCAAAAGGACAGTAGTCCTATTGGATTACGGTTCCGTCCTTATGTTATTTAACCTTAATAACCTCTTTAAAGATCTTATCTCCACATACCGTCACGTAGGGGATTGGGGCTTCAATGTACGAATTTGAGGAGGAAACACTTCAGTTCATAACAACTATCTTGATACCAATATCAAAGATACTAGAAGAAAACTACAGATCAACATCCTCCCGTGAACAGAGATGCAAAACTCCTTAACAAAATTTGGCAAATCGAATCCAGAAACATAAAAAATGACAGTACATCATGACCAAGTGAAGTTCATCCAAGAATGTAAAGTTGGGTAACATCTAAAGAGTAATCAGTGTTATTCACTACATGAATATACTTAAAATGAAAAATATGTATTATAATCATCTCAATAGGTGCAAAAAAAAAAAGAATTTGACAAAATTCAATTCCCATCTACTAAAAACAAACCTCAGCAAACTATGAATTAAAGGGAACCCTCTCAATCTGACAAAAATATCTACATGAAATCTATGACTAACAACATATTCAAGAGTGAGATGTGCAACAAGTGAAGGATAGCTGCTCTTACCACATCTTCTCATCAGATTACTAGCAGTAGTAGTGGCCAGTTCTGTGAGACAAGAACAAGAAGAAACAGAGATTGCTAAAGAAGTAGAAAACTCTTAGTATTTGAGTATGTTAGCGGGAACAATCTAAACTGGAAATATAAAAAATTAGTATGAAAAACCTGAAACACTTGGAAATAAACTTAAAACATGATTAAGACCTGTACACCGAAAACTACAAAGCATTGCTGAAGGAAATGAAAGGATACCTAAATAACTGGAGACCTATACATTGTCTTTGTATCAGAAAACTCAATACTGTTAGGATGTCAAATCTCCCCACACTGGTCTATAGCTTCAACATAGCTTCAATCCAAATTACATCAGGGTTTTTTTGTAGAAATTAATAAGCTAATTCTAAAAATTATAAGGAATGCAAAGGGCCTAAAACAGCAACAACAATTTTGAAAAATAACAACACTGGGGGACTTACACTACCTGAGTTCTAGACTTATTACAGAGCTATAATAAGATATGACACTGAAATAAGAAGAGATGTATAAATCAATGGAACAGAATAAAAACGTCCAGATATAGTTCTACACATATACATTCAATTGATTGTTGACAAAGATGCCTAGGTAATTTAATAGAGAAAGCACAGATGTTTCAAAAAGTAATGCTGGAATAACTGGATATCCACATGAAATAAAAAGATCCTCAATTCTTATATTCACACCATTAAAAACAGTCAAAACAAATTAAATCACAGATCTAAATGTAACAGCTAAAACTATAAAGCTGTAGAAATGAACAGGAGAAAAATATTTGTGGTCTGGAATTATGCAAATATGTCTCAGTACACAAAAAGTATGAAGGATAAAAGAAAAACTGATAAACTGAATTTTCTCAAAATTTACTGTTTAATTCTAATAATTTCTCAGAAACTTTCTCTTGGATTTTAGACATAATAATTTCCTGTGGTCATACATCACACTTTAATTTTACCTCTTTGATCCCAGTTCTGTCATTGATATGGTGCATAATGTAAGTCAAGTTCCCTGATGTTCCCTCTACACTTCAGTTTCATCATCTATAGACTAGAAATACTAAGAGTGCCTGCGTCGTAAGGATGTTACAATGATTAAAGGAGGTATTACAGCTGAGTCATTCAGCACAGCGCTTGACACAGGGTCAGCATTTAATGTGTTGGTTATTACTGTTAGTTTCCAGAATTCATTTTCTTCACTTATTATTTTTCAAGAAATATTTATTTCATTAAAACGTGATTACTTTTCCGTGTATTACAAAGAAATACTCATTAGAAAGCACAAATTGGTAATTACAATATTGCCCCGGGGATATGAAGACAGTTTGGGGAATAAAATCGATAATGTTATAAAGATTTCATAGGGTGTCAGATGGAAACGTGTTATTAGGGAGACCACTTCATGGACGGTGCAGATGCCTGACCACTGTGCTGTACACCTGAAGCTGAAGCTGAATAATATTGTCTGTCAACTATAATTTAATATATATGTAGTCACAGGATATGGAGTACAGCATAGGGAATAGAGTCAAGGGAATTGTAATAGATTTATACAACGCCAGAGGGGCAATAGATTGGGAGAGGGGAGTTATCACTTTGTGAGGGGTGAAATGTCTAACTGTTACATGTTTTATACACCTGAAATTAATTTTTTAAAAAAAGGAGTAAGAGAGAGAGAGAGAGAGAGAGAGAGAGAGAGAGAGAGAGAGAGAGAGAGAGAGAGAGAGGAAGGAAGGAAGGAAGGAAGGAAGGAAGGAAGGAAGGAAGGAAGGAAGGAAGGAAGGAAGGAAGGAAGGAAAGGAAAGAAGGAAGGAAGGAAGGAAGGAAGGAAGGAAGGAAGGAAGGAAGGAAGGAAGGAAGGAAGGAAGGAAGGAAGGAAGGAAGGAAGGAAGGAAGGAAGGAAGGAAGGAAGGAAGGAAGGAAGGAAGGAAGAAAGAAAGAAAGAAAGAAAGAAAGAAAGAAAGAAAGAAAGAAAGAAAGAAAGAAAGAAAGAGGAAGGAAGGAAGGAAGGAAGGAAGGAAGGAAGGAAGGAAGGAAGGAAGGAAGGAAGGAAGGAAGACTCAAAGCCTGGAAACAATGATACTAGAGTAGCAACCAGATTTTGGTTTCTAAATACTATTCTTCAATAAAAGGAAACAAAGCTCTTTGGAGAAATGGCTGAATCTAGGAGCAGAGGGAAATGCAAGATAAGCCTGGAGGATTTTGTAATGCAGTGAAGTAATGAAGTGCTCAAAAAGCAAAAGGTGGGGCTGTCTCAAAGGGACACAGGAGTCAGCCTGAAAGACCTCCCAAGGGCTAGAATTTGAACAATAAAGTAAACAACACAACTAGATTATAATACAAAGCATAAGAGTCCATTCTGATATAAACAAATGATTGAATAAGTAAAGAAAGGTGAGGAAACAAGTCTTTAGAGATTAATCCCAAATAATGTATACATACTCCCTCTTCCAGGAAGCAGAGCTTAATTCTTGCTCCCTTCCCCCCCCATATAAGAGTGGGCTATACTTAATGACTCACTTGCAAAGAGTAAGGAAAAGGAAACAAAGTAAGTTTACAGTAGAGAAAACACCACCTTAACCAAGTGATGAAGGTTAACATTATTATCACAGATGTCATGTGCCCCCTGATATTACGTGATAAGGAGGGCACTTCACTTCCGTGGCATTCCTCCCCTAAACCCATGACTCCAGTCTAATCACAAGAAAAGCATCAGAAAACCTAGATTAGGGACGATTCTACAGGGATATCTGGCTACTTCTCCACAGCCTGTCAAGGTCATGAAAAACAAGGCAAGACTGAGCAACTGTCACAGACCAGAAGAGACTGGGGAGACAGTGTAATGGAATATCCTGGACTGGACCCTGGAACAGACAGAGAACACTAACAGGAAACACATGGTGAAATTCTACTAAAATCTGGAATTTAGTTAATACTACTATGCAAAGCTTAGTTTCTTAAAGGTCCGTTTTGAAAGTGTGCCATGGTAACAGAAGACGCTAACAATATGGAAAACTGGTGAGGGTGCTATAGGTGCTCCGTACTATCTTTATAACTTGTCTGTAAACCTAATACTGTTCTCAAATCAACATTTTTTAAACAAAAGGACAAAATTTCCTTCATACATTTTCCTTGCCATCTTCTAAATTATAATTTGTGTAATTATTTGTCTTTGGCTTATTAGTTTGCTCGATTTTTTTCCCCCTACTCTTTCAGAGAACCAGATATTGGCCAATTTCTCTGGTTTTGCCTTCAGATTCGTTTATGTGGTATTAATTCCTTCAGATTCTTCATTTTCTAACATCTTGAGGTGAATAATTAGTTCATTTATTTTCTCTCTTATTTATTAGTAAAAGCATTTAAGGATACAGACTCACCTCTGAATATAGTTTAAACTGTATCACATACGTAGGATTCTTATTTTCATTATTTTCAAAATTGTCTGGTAGGGTACTTTACCAATCTAATTGTTATATGGATGCATTTTATTTTTATTTATTTTTACTTCCAAGTGGTCAGTTTTTGTCTCTTTAGTTTGAGGTTTGTTTTTCATTTGTTTTAAAACCCGAAACAAGTTCAGTTCATTACCTTTACTTGTTTTCTTTACCCATCTGACCAAACCTCAACATTGAATGAATTCATCAACCTAATTTCCCCGTACCTTGTACCCAAAGCAAAATGTCACAGGAGAGATTGAGTTAATTAAAAAGTAATAATCACTAATTTTAAAAAAGTAATAATCACTTTGGCAGACACTAGTTATCCCAATATATCATTCTCTCTAGAGTTTTATTTTAGCTGTGCACATGGCCACCTAGAATAGAGAACATATTCTAAGGCTTCCTTGCACTTAAGAATGACCATGTGACTAATCTCTCTCTGACCAATGGAACAGACGTATAAATACCCTGTATCAGCTTCCAGGAAAGTTTCTTACAAGAACCTTTCATGTTTATTACCTCCTTTTGTCTTCTGCTTCTACCATGCTTCTTGAAATTACAAACGTGGTGGCTATGGCCTCATTTGGACCATGAGAATGTAGACAACCCCCTAAGCCTTGCTAAGTGGAAAGCTGGAAGCAGTCTGGGTCCTAAAACTTCTTGGGGAAATAAGACAGATATTATTAAGGGTACAAACTTCCAAAGAGTAGTAAATAAGCCATAGAGATCTCATGCACAGTATAATGAATATAGATGACAATATTGTACTAGAATCATCAAACTTGCTAAGAGACTAGAACTTAATTATTCCAACCACCAAAAATAAAGGATAATTATGTAATGTGATAGCGGTGCTAAATATCACTACAATAGTAACCATATTACAATGTATAAATGTATCAAATTAATGTGTTATACATCTTAAATTTATGCAATGTTATGTGTCAGATAAATTCAATAAAAAACAAAACAAAAAATAAAAAGCTTCTTGTAGCAGAGCCAACATTCTAGGCCCGGACTGCCTACCTCAGACTTTTATACGGGAGATAAATAAACTCACAGCTTTTTAAAGCCATTGATGTTTTACTTTTCTGCTATTCACAATTGTACCTAATCCTGACCAATACACATCAACTTCTAATGGGCTTTCAATATGGTCTAATACATAGATTTGAGGGATTAAGTTATTCTCCTACTCCTCCCAAAGTTTATTTCAACTCTCTCCTATTCTCCTAAGCTTCTAACATTTCCTTATCTCCCCCTCACTCTCAGCAGATGACCAGCTTGCACTTCACAGAAAAAATAAAGCCAGTAGGTGGAATTCTCTGGTCTTCTTGCTACCTAACAGACCAATCCACCACCTCTGCACACCTGTTTCTTTTCCTAGTGTGATGACACAGGAGCAGTACCTTCCATTAAGGCTTTAGATCCCTATCCTTACCCTGCCCTTTCTTTTTCTCACCTACTCAATTTCTCCCTCTTACATAGATATCAGTCAAGCTTTAGAAAATATTTCTTCATCCTCCCAACTTCCTCCAGATACCAGCCTATTTCTCTCTCTCTTCACAGAAGAATTTATTGAAAGAGTTGTCTCAACCATTCACTGTCTTTATGTCATCACCTCCCACTTACTTTTCATCCCACTCCAATCTTTCCATTCCAATCCACTCTAAATCTAACTTTAAAAAAAAAGTCTTATTTTGTTTATATATGTCTCAGAATCATATCAGGTTGTTGACAATCCTCTTCCTGTTAAAACAGTCTCATCTTGCTTTCCATGGGACACCACACTGGTTTTTCTCCTATTATCCCATATCTCATTCTCTGTCACCTTTGCCAGATCATCTTCTCTATCTAGATATTAAATGTTACAATTCTAAATACTATTATCTCCTCAAGATGTACAATATCTCCCTGGGTGATCTCATCCATACCCATGTCTTCAACTATATTTATACACAAATAAATCACAAATGTTTATCTCTGGCACAGACATGTCAACTATTTCCTGCAGAGAAAAGTTATCACTACATAGCTCCAGTTGGATGTCTCACAATCATCACAACTTTATTATACAAATGTGAATTCATAATTTCCTTGATATCCCCCAAACAATAACCAACACCAATGCCAATTGAACTTTTTCAAGTTCTTTCCTTAATGAAAGGTATTGACACTAACATGCAGTTATACAATTTGAGAACTCACCTATTATCATTTACATATATCTCTCATTTTTCCTGATGTTTGGTTCATCAGCAACCTTGTATTTTGACCTCTGAATCATTTTCATTTTCTAATGCCACTACCATTGTGCACACTACCACCTTTTGTATTGATTACTGCCTTAGCCTCTTAACAAGCCTATCTCCCCTCTTACTATCAATCCAATATATTCTGAACACTAAAGGCAGAGAAATAACAGATAATAGAAACATACAGATAGGAGTTCCAGATATTGGCATTAACAAATATATTTTAAAGGTTCTATGGTTAAGGCATAAAAAACAAATTGAAATTTTTAGAATTCAGACTTCTATGGTTGAAAAGGAACCCAATAGAAAGAATACTACTAAAAAAATAGTTGAAACTAAGACATTAATGGTGAGTTTAACAGCAGATTGAATACAGCTAGACAAAAATAAAATTAGGAAAAAAAGAAGAAACATGGAGTGATAAAAAAAAAAGTGGAAAACAGGAGAGGGGAAGAAACAGAGGATTCAGAAAGAAGGCCTAATAAAAGTAAAACTGGAATCTAAAGAGGAGATGAGAGAGACAAGACAGAAATAACACGTGATTAGATAGACTGAGATTTTTCCCCAGAAAAAGAAGACAAATAACCTTTAAAGAGGCAACAATAAGATTGAAGCTGACTTTTCATTAACAATAATGAAGCCAGTAGACACTGTTGAAATAAAATAACTGCCAAACTAGAAGTCTATGTTCACAGAAAATACCCTACAAGTACCAAGGTGTGTGTGTGTGTGTGTGTGTGTGTGTGTTCGTGCGCGCGCATATCTCAAAACTGAGACTTCATAAGCAACAGGCCTGCACTAAAGGAAATAGTGAAGGGTACTTTCAAGCATAACGAAAGAAACAAATCTCAATGAAGGTCAAAGATGTCAAAAGACATATAGAAAAACAAACGTGGTAAATATGCAGGTAAAGCTAATTAAATATTGACCATTTAAAACAATGATAATAACAACATATATGTGGAATTAAAACAGGCTATATATATGGCATGAAAATTGGAGGAATTTGGTGAAGAAAATGGAGTTAAAAGGCACTAAGGTTTGCATCGCCTGGGAGGAAGGTAAAAGAGGAGACATCACTACAGATGGTATGGATATTAAATGGATGATAAGGAAATATTATTAAAAACTTTATGTTAACAAAAGTAACTTCTTCAAAGACACAATTTTTTGTTTTGGACATAGGTGTTTTGATAGAATACAGTCCTTCAGTGCCATTGTTTTTTTGTTTTTTTAATAGAATGCTCCTTATTTTAATTTTATCTGTGGTCTCCTTGCAGTTAAATTCAGGTTATTCATTCTCAACTGGAATACTGCATAGGTGATGTTCCTTTCTCAGTGTTTCACATCTGAAAGCTAATACTGTCCATCTCTCCTTCTTGGTGATGTTAATTCTCATCACTTATTAATGAATGGTGTAGTCCAATTTTTCTACTACATAATTACTCTTTTATTTTATGCTCTCTTGCAATTAATAAGCAGTCTGTTGGGAGACACTTTGCTACCATACACACATCCTGCTCATCATCAAAATTTCCACCTAGGAATTACACCAATTCGACACAAATTATTTCAAAAAATAAAGGAAGAGAAAATACTTCTTAAAATATTTTCTTACACCAGAATTACCCTATTAAAAACAAATGAAAATATTAAAGAAAATAATATCAATATCCATCATGAACATATAAACAATAGTCTTTCCATACTTCATGCAGGTTCACTTGTATATCCATACTCACAACTCAATTCCAGAAGAATCATAGATCTAAACTTGAAAAGTTAAATTATAAAACTTTTAGAAGAAACATAGGAGAGTATCTACATGACCTTGGAAGAAGCATTTCTTAAATAAACACCAGCCATAAAAGAAAATATTGAAAAACTGGACTCCCTTCAAATCAAGAATTTTTATTCATGAAAAGATACCATTCAGAAAGTAAAAAGGCAAACCACAGAGTAGGAAACGATATTTGTAATACCTATATCCTATAATGGACTCATATGGAGGATATATACAGAACTTCTACAACGAAAATCAGACTACTCAACAGAAAAATAGGAAAATTATTTGAAAAGATAAAAAAACAGATAAAAGAACAGATGAGGGAGGACAGCCAACTAGCCAAAATTCATATGAAAAAGTGCTCAACTTCACTAGTTAACAGGGAAATAGAAGTTAAAACCACAATATAATACCATTGCACAGCCACTAGATTGACTAAAATGAAAAATATAAACAACACAAAGTTTTTATGAGGATGGGGAGCAACTGAAAACTTCAAACACTGCTAGTGGGTTAATCACTTTGGAAAATCAACATTCAACATCTACTAAAACTTAAGAGATGCATCTTTATGACCCAGCAATTTCACTCTTTTGTTGATCCCCACATAAATAAGGACATAAATTCACCAAAAGACATTTACAGGAATGTTCACAGCAGTACTATTGTAATAGCCAAAGACTAGTAACATTCTGTCTCCATCTAAAGTAGAATGGATAAATAAACTGGAGTATAGTCATTGAATAGAATATTACTCGGCGATAACAATGAATAAATCACAGCTATATACAGCAACATACTTGAATCTTACAAGCATAATATTAAATAAAAGAAGTTAGACTCAAAAGAGTACATAAAATATGATCCCATGTATATAAAGGCCAAAAGAATGCAAAATTAAACTATGGTACTACAAGTAAGGATAGTAGTAGTCCTCTGAAAAATGGAAATGATTGAAGGGGACACACAGGTACACTTGGATGCTGGTAACGTCCTGCTTCTTGATCTGGGTGCTGGTTTCACAAGGTACAGTCACTTTGTGAAAATTCATTGAGTTTGTACACTTATGAGTACTTTATTACATGCATGTAAAATAAACCACATTGGAACAATATTTTATTGTGCTTCAATAAAAACACAAAAGACAAGCTAGAGCCTAGGAGAAGATCTTTGACGTATATAATAAACATAAGATTTTTAGCTATAATACCTACAATTTTTTTTTTAAAAAAAGCAAACAACCCAATAGAAAAAAAGCAGAAGAAATGAACAGAAAATTCAGATGAAATGGAAATGGCCAATAAACAAAAAAGATGACAAGCTTGTTAACATTCAGGACACTGTACATTAAAACACTGTGATAACACTTTAACTCATCAGTTGGGAAAACTATTAAAATGGATAAAATTCACTGTTGATTAGGGTTTAAGGAAATAGGTTAAAGGAAGTGTAAACTAAAATAGTATCAGTCCCCTTTAAATGTACATAAACTTTAACCAAACATTCTTCTTCTTGATATGGCTCATACAGAAATACTCAAATGTAAAAACTGAGCAAAGAACAAAAATATTTATTGCAGTACTGTTTGGGACAATAAAAATCAAAACGTCTTTCAATTATGTCACAGTCAATAAATTAGGGCACATCCATAAAATGGAATTCTAAGCAGCCTCCCCTAAATTTTCCTCTTGTTCAAAGCAATTAATCTCTGCCTGTTTTCACCAGTGATTCTTGTCCTGGATTTTCAAATTTTCCTAAATTCCCCTAATTTGTATCCTACTGCCCTTTGAAAGGCTTTCAAACTTGATGAAGCTCTACTGAGTCAGAATAGTTTGTGAGGTACAGCATAATTAGTTCCGAATAAAATTAAAGAACTAAAGTTGTGGGTCATGTATTTGTAAATTATATCAGAAGTAAAGTTATTAAGCTAATAATATCATTTTGTTAAAATATCCGTCTGACAGAAAAAGTTACTGTTTCCATGACCGGTAGAACATTAATCAGTTTTATTCCTAATTCAGCAAACCTATTTCAAGATGACTTTCCTAATGGATGATGCAGACTGTTCCTCAAAATGCTCTCATCCAACTTTACCCTCTTACTATTCTGATTATTTAATGAGTTGAATAAATTATTTGAGACAGGTTCTTTCTATATTTGTGTGAGTTTTTCTCTAATATAATGTAGCTAAATGAATGGCACTTAAATGCAGAATAATTTTTCTAGCATATGTGATTTTAACTTTTAGATAAAAAGGATTGTGTCTACATGTCTACAATGCTTTTAAGAATTTTGTCAAACCTTAAGCTTTCAAAATGATGATATGAGTAAATCATCATTTTGATATGAGTAAATGAAGAATCCTCAAGTTTACTAGACCTTGTACTTTTTAAGTAATCTACCTTCTTTTAAAGGAATAGTAAGCTCTGTTAAAAATACTTTTTTAACTAAACAAAAACCTGCTAGACTTGCTGATCTTTTTTTTTTTGCCCTATGCCAGATAGCTTCCTCTCTACTGTTTTAAAGATTAAATGATATTTATTGTCATGCCATCTTGTCATATAGATTTTACATTCGTCCAGCAGTCCCTCAAGAGATTCCCTTATATAATTCTATTCAAAGTTGTACAGGTTTGTATTTTCATCAATGAATATAGCACAGACCATTAACAAATTAAGCCCGAGTCTCAATCTGTACTCCTTGGTCCCACTTCTGCAGAACGGGTCCTTCCGCGACAGCTCTTAGCACACCTGCACACTAGTGTAAACTCTACTGTCAGGCTCTCTTCTCCAGGGTAGACATCCCTAGTTCCCTGTTCCACTCCCTTAGCTCCTTACTTGATCGACATTGAAAATAAATGTGATGAAACTTACTTCATATCCGAGAAACCCTTTATTCTAGCTTCCACTGAAAAAAATTCATAAACTGATAATCCAGTGTTAGTCTGATTCTAGAGCATATGCCTTTATATGTGATCTGTTCTATTCTGCCTCACTGGAAGCTTTTAGGACCTTTTCCCTGTGTTTCGATATTTCACAATAATGTGCCTTGGTGTGGTGTTTTTTTCCTTTTATTTTGCTGGGTACTTGAACTTACTTTCAATCTAGACACTCATGTCCTTCAGTCTGGAAATTTTTCTTTAATAATTAGCTCCTCAATCTTCATTTTCCCCCTAAATTGCTATTAGTTGAATCCAACCTGTCTTGTATTCCTTTTCTAATCTTTTTTCTATTTTTCTATTTTTTTATCTTTTTATTCTATTTTCTGAAAGATATCTCCAACTTTACTTTCAACTCTAAATTCTTTTATTTCTGCTAATACTTGCTACACTTTCCTAAGAGCTCTTTTTTTGTTTATTGAATGGTTCTTGTTTTAAACATCCTGTTCATGTTTCTTGATGGGTACATCTCTTAGGTTTCTAATGTTAATTACAACATTTATTTATTTGTTTGATTTTTACCTGCATTGACTCTGAATTTGTTTGTTTGTTTTTTCCAATTTATTTGGTTCACTCACAGGCTTTCCTTAGATATCTGGTGACTTTTGGCCATATATTCATGTATAACACTGAGATATTAAGAAGTTGAAAGGAGCTGTGTGTATGGGGCTCATTGGCTAGTATTTGTACTTACTATATGCTAATTGAAACACACACACACACACTCATTGTTCTTTAATTGGGAACTTCAAAAGTCCAAGACCTTTTCTCTTGGGAGAGCCAACTCCCCAGGGAGAATTCCTGTCTGGGAGTATAAATCTGGATGCTAGCATTCTAAGAGCTGAGTGGAGGAAAAAGGACTGTTGAGGGGAAGGAGGGAGGGGGACTCTTAACATTGTGTTAAGTGAGACTTTCAACTATTTCCCCCTTTTTCAGTCCAGCATCCTACTCCCACTCTCCGCTCAGCCAGCCTTCAACCCAAAAGAACTCATCTACCTTCACCTCTCCAGAGAGCAAGCCTACCCCGTTCTGTTAAGGTGAAGGAAGAATAATCTTGCTGCACAGACTGACAGAAGGGATCTAAGAGTCTAAAAAATTCTAATAAAGACTTTAAAACAAATATTCTATTTTTAGCTCTACTTCCCCTTAATTACTAAATATTTCACAGTTCAGTAAATGGGAAAATCTGATAGTTTCTTATTGGCTGCTTCACCTCCCCATCCCTTCTGGCAACTGGGCTTCTTCTCCTCTTCTCTGCTGACATCACTGCCCATCTGCTTTCCATATTCCAAAATGGTAAGCCTTGTTCATCTGCTGTTGTCTCCTCTTCTCAGTTGTTGTGGGTTTACACCTTTTCATCCCTCCACTACTCTTCAGTAGGATTTCTAGAGGGAACATACCCCTAAGCATGTGCTCCGCCTGCCATGTCTTAGTTCAAGAATCTCTCAGGTCCTTGTCTCCTCAATATACTTTAAGCACAGTTTACCCTGGTCATGTCCTTTAACAGCTCAATTTTTAACATAACTTTAACATAAAGTTTTTATAACATAAACAAAAACTTTAATTTTTATTCCTACTATATTTCACCTTGTTTAATTCCCTTTCCAGATCTGCTAAGATTACTATTCTATAGCAATTTCCCCATATGGTTATCATAGGATTACTGTTTCTATTTGCCTGCATACAAACTCCCACAGTACACTGCAGTCTCCTTGAAGAAACTATGCTTTATCTACATCTCTATTTCTAACCCAGAATACAGTGCCCAGGCCAGAACATTCACTAGATAAATGTCTATGGAATAATGAATTTTGTTATCAATTGTCATTGTGTGGTCCATTTTATTATACATTTCTCTAGCAATAGAGTACTTTTCCCAAGTTTGGACAAATGAAGGTGCTGGGCAAAGGGGAAAGTTTTTCTGTTATGGTGGCAGTGTGTGCCCCTCTATCATGAACTCTAGAGTGGTAGATTAGAATGAATAATTATTTTTTTCAAAATAGTTATAATCACTTGGCTAGAAGAAGGGTCCAAAACAGAATCAAAGAAGGAATGTAATAGGTCAAAGCTGGAGAAGAGGCACTAAGCATCAGTTTGAGGAATGGAACATGAAGTGGAAAAAAACTAGAAGATCAGGAGTAAGGCATACAAGGCCATAAATTAATGGAGTTCATGAAAAATTAAACGACATTAGAGACCCATTTTATGTGTCCTCTTGTGCAACTTAGGGGAAAATATGAAAGTTTAAAAGCACCTAGCTGGGGAGAACACCTGCTTCTCCCATTCTACTCATTCCTGGATTCCCTCGCCTTTGGATAAGCAAAGATGTCCCTTTCTCACCCATCCTGAGATCCAGTCCATAAGAAAGTCTATTTGAGCTCCTCTGGTATCCAGCCCTTCTCCTTGGCTCAGGCACTGGAGCAGGCCGTTTGTAGAGGCTGTTTGTGGAGCAGATCCTGAAAATCCTGGCTACATGGCAATGCCTCATGGGCTGGGTATTGTCACAAGAGGATGGTAAGGAACGATGAAACACAAAGAAAATGTGAACGGATGAAGTAATGGTAGTAGAAAGGTGGCAATCTTTATAACTTCAGTGACTCAGGAAGAACCAGAATTCAGCCTTCAAGTTTCTTGAAGTGTCAGGTGATAGAGATTCCATGGGAGTTGAGTGAGTCTAGGTTGCCTATTGGATGCTTTCTACTAGTGAGCATGGTCTATCAGTTGAGTCTAGTAGCAGCCCCTTGTATAATATCCTATTGAGACTCCTTGACCAATGGTCAGAGTCAGGATGGCTCTAGATAAAGTATAGAACTAGGAGTGAAGGACATAATTACTATGAAAGATGTGTGGACTGATTTAACTACCTGTTGTACATTATGGCAGCATTTGGGCACTATGTCACATGACATTTTACCCACATATGGCACAGTACCAAAAGTACTTCCCAGTGACTCCTTTCAATACTGACTTATTAAGAGGTGGGCATGAACTTAAAGGGCCTGAAGAAGTACAAATACAAATGTGGCCCTGTCTCAGACACATGTGTGGGAAGGTCAAAGAGAAATATATCTTAAGAAAAAGTGGGGCTGCCTGGATGAAAAAGGTGAGAGATTAAGAAGTACAAATTGGTAGTTACAAAATAATCATGGGGATGTAAAGTAAAGCATAGGGAATATAGTTAATAATGTGGTAATGACTATATATAGTGTCAGGTGGGTACTAGACTAGTCAGGAGGTCACTTCCTAAATTATAGAAATGTCTAACCACTATGCTGTACACCTGAAACTAATACAAAATAATACTGAATGTCAACTGTAATTGAAAAAGGAAAAGTGGGTTGATGGGAGGAACTAAAGATGACCCAGCACAAAGAACCAGAAAGTAGTAGTCTGTCTCGGCAAGGACACTTACTGCAATGAGAATTGGGTTCTCTCCCAGGATACTCAGGAAGTGACAGAGTAGCATAAACCCTGGGCTCCCTAGCTCAGGTCCTAGATGGCTTTGTATAATTCAGAATATTGACTCGATGCAATAAGATCACCAGAAAATTCAAGTCATCATGATTAAGTTTTACGAGACTCTGAAACATGAAGAAGGCCAAGAATCTTCACACAGACTTTGCCACTAGGATATTTACGTAAGTGACTAGTGAACCAGTTAAACTTAGAAAATGAATCTCCTGTGTATTCCACCATTTTCAGAACAATAAGAGGATAATTTCTGACTTCAGCCAGCATCGTTCAAGCATCTCCAAGGGAGGTTTTAGGGCCACAAGGTACTCCAAGCACATAATTCCCTGTCCTTGGATGGTTCGGGTGACCCTAATCTTGGCGTGGCCAGGAAGCAGAGTGCCTACCCACCAGGATGAAGAAAACTTCCTCTTGATCCAGGGTTGCTCTGCACTACTCTAGTTACAGGTTGGTTTAACCTCTCAGTGCTGAGTGAAACTCACTCAGTTCTTAAAGATCGCTTCATTTTTCACTAAGGGCTCAAAAGCATCTGGTTTGGTAATAGAAATTGGTCATAAATCAAAATTGCTACTCTGTCATTTCTTAAAGGACAATATATCGTAGAAACTACAGAGTAGTAGTACCTCTTCTGCTCTATGCTTTCTTCTACCACTAAGAGCAGCTCTGAGATAATGTTCAACTCAACAAGCATTTATTACACACCTACAACATGCAAAGTACTCAGCTTGCTTAAGCAAACAGGAAAAAGACAACCTTTATCCTCAAGGAGTTTGCACTTTGATAGGGAAATATAAAAATAACAATAATATGAAGCAATAAACAAACACTCTAATATAGATGTAAATAAAGCCTGATGGGAGTCCAGAAATGAGAATACAACTCCAGCTGGAATTCCATGAAAACTATGACTGCTTTTAGTAAGTGATTTTGGGACTGTGTCTATAGCTAAAGATTTTTAATTCGAAGTAATTTGGTTTTCTCTTTCACTTTTTCTTTCTGTCTCTGTGTCTATCTCTCTTATTTTGGACTTTAAATTCATCTACTTAACTTTTCAATTTTACAAACCATTCTCTTTTCTTCAGGAAAGAGACCATTCACTAGGTGGCAATAAAGAACAAAACTATAAATTACCATAACATAATGTACTACTTTTTGAACATAGAAAAATATATTTAGAATCTAAAACGTTCTGCCACAAAAATATTAGAATTGCTATGTTCATTGTAACTTCTTTTAAGGAAATCCACTCAGTCTGGCCACTTGCCTATTAATTTGCAAATGTGTTAAGTAAATGGGTGCCTCAACTATCTTTTTGGGTGTTGCTTTTTATCCTTTTCATGAAAGCTAAAATAAAGGAATAGAGTATTTAGGATGCAAACTAGAAAAAAATATTGAGTCATAATTACATTTAAAAAGATGCCAGTAAAAATTATAATTTCATAAGACTCTTGAGTAAATGGTCAGAAGATTGAACTGTTAGTGTGAAGTTAGCTTAAAAAGGAAAAAAATTCAGATTTTTTTAAAAAGTCAGATTACACAAAAGGAAAAACTAATTCTGGACAGTAATCAAAGAAATGTAAATTAAGGATGCTCAGGGTATCATTTCATAACAACTAAATTAGCAATATTTCTTGCTGTGATTAACACCAAAAGTGGTGAGGTTACAGCTGGTAACGTGCTTAGCCTCTTCTGGAAAATAATATGGCAACAAATGGTAAAGGTAATACAAAACTCAGACCCATTAGCTCAAGAATCCCAATCCTGAGAATTTTTCCTAACGAAAGAAGTCAACCAAAGAATAAAATCTATAGATTTTAACATCTTGTCTATAGTAATGCCTGTTACAGAAGGGATAAAAACTGGAAAGACATCCGTGCTCCAGAT
Organism: Rhinolophus hipposideros; assembly: GCF_964194185.1. NCBI lineage: Eukaryota > Metazoa > Chordata > Mammalia > Chiroptera > Rhinolophidae > Rhinolophus > Rhinolophus hipposideros. Next base: position 62,988,894 of record NC_138061.1, read on the forward strand.
GAGTAACATCACAATTGGAAAGGAAGCTGCTTCTTGGTCTTTCAGAGTGTAAAAGGCACCAGAGGAGCTCTGGGCGGAGCTCTAGCTCAAACCTGCAGGGAGCACACTGACTACAAGGAGGCAGGGGACAAGATGGAACGGGAGCTGAACATAGAAAGAATAAGGCAAAGTATAAAAGGAACGTTGAAAAATGAAAGCAAGCTACTAATGTTTGAGGCAAGGCAGTGACAATACAGGTCAGCTGGGAGACAGCTGGTAGCGAATTAAAACACTGCATTAGTATTATGTACCCAAAGCTTTCTTCTTTATGTTTCTGTGCTTCTTTGTACTTTGCAAATTTTCCACAATATGTTATACTTATAATCAGAAAAAGAATGTTATCTGAAAAGAGAAGACAAAACACAAGAGTCTAATCCTTGCTGCTCTAAGTGTGATGACTTGTTAGAAATGCAGAGGCTTGGCGCCCACCACGGACCCAGTGAATCAAAATCTACAGGTTAACAAACCCAAAGGGGGGTTCCATGCATATTTACAGCCCGAGGAGCACCACTCCGGCTCCTTCTGCTCCCCTAATCCCCCCAGAGTGTGTGACATGTGAGAACCTACCAGGTTTTGTTGCAGTCTTTCTGGGTGAAGACATGTCCCCATGCCCGGATGAGAGGGGTAAAAGGCTCTTGCAGATACTGAGGCTTGAGTCCTGAGAGTCAGGCAGCAGGTCTAATCAGTATCCTGGGGCCAGCACACAATTGTCGTTCACCTGGTCAAACACACCGTGCAAAGGTTTCCATTAGACCACTGGTGTTTTCATAGCTTTCAAATGTTACTGCTCATTTACTCAGTCCCCATCACTCAGTGATTTAATTCTTTTAATGTCACACGAGTACGCATGCTAAAGTAGGTGCTAGGAATACAATATTGACTGGATAAGAATTAGCTAGAGTCTGTCTTCAAGGAGTTCATGTTCAATCTATAAAACGTCCTCACATAAGCACTTATTTTCTTCTCTAATCTTTTTCATATAGGCCTATAAAATCATGTTACATTGCTCCCATCGGTTAAAACTTAGAGTTTTCTTGTCTCATGGCCTTTCAATTAGCTACCTGCAAATGAAACGGGATTACTGTAATTGAATCTAAAAGTTAATGTTTTGAAACATATATATTCAAAAAATTTTAGATATAGGATATTAAGAAAGATTATTTAAAACAAGAAAGTAAAGCAAAAGGTAGGTGGTATGTCCTTTCAATGTTACATGAGGATGTTTAACAGGCCCTCCCAAGGATTATTTAATTATGTAGATAATATATAATTATTTAATTATGTAGATAATGCATAATTATGTAATTATGTACTGTACTTTGTTCAAATCATTGTTTACTGCAGACTGACAGTCCTAGACTTAGTAAATCACATTAACCTATGTATTTTTGTACAAATAATTTCTATATAATAGAAAAAATAATACCAAACGTTATAATTTGTTGTCTTGTGAGACATGAACCAGATTTTCACAATCTAACCTAACGTTCTTACTCTATTATTGGTTCAAAATGCCAAGAAAACCTAGATCCTCAAAATGTTCTCTGGTTCCTTCATTAATTAATAAATTAAACAAAATTTTTAAGATGGTTTCATTCCAAATTGCAATGAGTCATGTTTTTAATTTATTGAAAATTCTACTTTGATGGAGGAAAGAAAATATTGTTTTAAAAGAAGGGCAGCTGTGGTAATTAAAGGATTGCTGTAAAGGTTTCCCTCCAACTCCTGGGGAAGGTGTGACTGGTACTAAGAGAATAGATTTAAATGACAAGCCCCCTTGGAAGTAGACCTGAGAAGTTAAAAACCTCATTGTTCACTAAAAATGACACCCTCCACTTGTCAAATACATGATTTAAAATATTTAAAATTGTATAATCTTAATTAAAGACAATTAAAATTAATTTCCTTTGGAAATATTCTCAGATAATTTTAAGATGCTCCTTGATAACTGGAGATACTCTTACTTATTAAATACCAGGGCTTAACTATGCTGTATGCTACATTCCACCAAATAAACTTGTGGATGGCCCTGAACCCCAACAACTTATCCTCTTTATAAAAACACACACACAGTCACGCACACACACGCATACACACATGCACACACACTCACACACGCACACACGCACACACACACACACATTAGTAAGATTTCTGTGGCACACAGATGAATAGACTGAAATCCATATTAACCCATACCAACAGTTACCAGTTTCAAATCTTCCATACAGGTCAGCAGAGCTTCCAAAGCAAACAACTTTGATCAGAAAAGCATACCCACTTCTGGCATCTGTTAGTGCAGTGAGTTTGAGATACCCTGTAGAAACACAAGAATCAAACTGGATGGATTGTTCTTCTTTTACATGTTATCCAGTACATCTTAAAACAAATACACAAAAGAGTATAATATTAACCTGATTAACATTTAATTCAATTTTTGAGTTGCAGTTATTGTAGTAAATCAGTAACTGTAAGATTATGCAATTCACTATTAGCAAACGTGTATTGAAAATTAGACAGTCTATAAAGTCTGCAAAAATAAATGACACACAAAAACCAGAAACTTCATTTATTGATTATAAAGCAAAAGTAAAATTTCAGGAAATATAGTAAAAGCCTCTGCCATATCACCTCCCTCCCCCGGTGCTGGGCTAAGTAAGCCTCCACCACTGCTTCCCCTTAATTTGTTTTTTATAATGATTTCTGGACTTATGTCCCCAACTTGGACCATAAGCATCTTGAGGGCTGGTACTATAATTATAATTTTTGTATCTTCAGTGACTAGCACATTCTAGACACTAAAGAAATGTCTTACAGATTAACAAATTAGTTTCAGGCATACCTCAGAGATGTTGTAGGTTCAGTTCCAGGCTACCACAACATATATCTCAAGAAAGTGAGTCACATGAATTTTCTGGTTTCCCACTGTATATAAAGGTTATGTTTACACTATACTGCAGAGTATTAAGTGTGCATTATGTTTAAATAAAACAATATACATACCTTAATTTAAAAAATACTGTATTGCTAAAAAATGCTAATCATCATCTGAGCCTGTTGGAAAAATGACATTGATAGACTTACTTGACGCAAGGTTGCGACAAACCTTCAGTTTGTAAAAAACTCAGTTATCTGTGAAGTGCAATAAATTAAAGTGCCATAAATTGAGATATGCCTATAATTCTATGAATAATGTGTATACATCACCAAGCAATCTGAATAACCATGTCAAGAATTCTGGGAAAACATGAAAGTCAGTTCCCTAAATTAAAGGTTTCTCTCCAACTCCTGAGGAAGCTGTAGAAAATCAGGGAATTAACCCTGGAAAGGGGGAAACTAAAAAAAATTACTTGTTTTGGGATATAGCAAAGATGATAGAGAAATAAAGTTCCAATATGGTGTAAAGTGGTCTCATCTGATCATAAGAGGAAGAAAGCACAAGTATTTAGTTTGCCCAGTCAACACAAGCAGGGCATTTTTGTTCAGGAGTTAGACAGACAAAGAGCCAATAGATACCTTATCTCCTTTCATAGTCTCAGCTAGGGTTCTATTTTCAGTATATCTCAAACTCACTCAAAATTAAAACAGATGCGAACAAAGACCATTTCATCATGTTGGACTTTGTTGGATACAAGATACTAAAATATAGAATTTTAACCTGAGGCCACTTCCAATTCTTTTCAAAATTCTATTGTGCATCCCTCTCTGAAACCTAGACTGGCCTGGAGAGAGGGAAATGAAAGACACTTCAAATGTCCCATACTGAGTAATCCTGCTACCCTAACTGAAGTTACCTCAGAGATAAAAGTTCTGTAAAATCTATATTTCCTGCAACCAAATTTCAAGCTTCTTGGACTATTATTATTTAGCATGTTTTATACCTTTTTAGAATTGTTTTTAGTTTAGTTTTTTTTTTTTTAAGGAATAGGGTTGTTGCTTTTTCTAATTATAAAGACAAACAATATTTATGTAGAAAGTAAAGTTACCATTAAGAAATTTCATTTTTGATTAGTAGTTTGTTAATCATTCTCTGTATAGTGTGTGTGTGTGTGTGTGTCATGGGGTGTAAAAGAGGGAGAAAAGAAGTGCTGAAGTGATACTTCAAGAGCCACTGACGGTTCTGGTTAGCGCAATCAGGAAAGAAAAGAAATAAAGGTATTCAGGTTATGAAGGAAAAAATAAAACTGTCTTCATTCACAAGATTAAGGATTTTGTACATGATTATACCTCAATAAAGCTGAGTTTTAAAAAGCCATAAAAAGATCATCTACTTCAATAAGAGTAAAATAAAAATACATAGAGATAATTATGTAAAAACAATTTTAAAAATCAAGTAATTAATGCAAGTTTAAACATTAAAAAAATGTTCGTAACCCTCCAGTTATAGAGAGAACAGTCACCCCTCATGGGTCCTTACCATCCAGTTTGTATTAAAAACATTGGAACCCAATGTCAACAATACTTAGTTATTAGCAACCAACGGACTGACACAGTTGCCACGAACCACTCTTGAGCAAATATTTTTTCAATTATTTGTATGACATTAGTAAAAATAACTGTTCACTAAGAACATCATTTAAAAGTGATTCCATGACTACTGGTCAAGATGGCAAAGGAGGCAAACACTGCGCTCACCTCCTCCCATGGCCACATCAAAATTACAATGAAGTTATAGAACCACCATCACTGTGCACCACCTGAAGACTAGCTGAACAGAATTCCTGTAACTAAGCATATAAAGAAGTCACAATGAAATTGGTGGGAGGGGATGAGACATGGAATGGGCAGGTCCCACACCTATAGTCTGGTGATTAAAAATTGGGAGAAATATCTCAGTTGCATAGTTCCTATCAAGGAGCAAGGGGTCCCAGGCCCCGCAGGGATCCCCAGCCCAGAGCACCAGTGCTATGGAGAGGAGTCCCCATAACATCTGGCTGTGAAACCTGCAAAGATGTGTTGAAGAAAGAAAGACAAAGGGCTGCTGGAGACCTAGGCACTCCAGGTCTTAAAGGGCCTGACGAAGACTAGCTCATTCACTAACTCACTTGCTCTGCGCTCCAGCTCAGGGGAAGCAGCTCGAAAACCTCCGGGGACATATGGGAGGAGCTGAATTAACTACCTTCAGGATGAGGGCTACAGGAGCAGGGGTTAAGAGCAGCTCTCTCCAGGATGCAAATGCTAGCAGAAGCCATTTTTCTTTTGTTGAGTCCTCTCCCTATCCAGCTGGCAGGCACAGGCAACCATCAAATCTCAATTCTCCATTCACCTGGCTAACACTGTTCACCCCGTCCTGGTGACTCCATGAGACCCCACCTCACCCACCTCATGCACCTTGTCCAAACTTCTTTCAGCGGCTTTTCCATACAAGCAGCCTGCCTTGGATCATGCTAAAAAATTTCCGAATATCTCTCTAAGGCCCACAAACCCCAAACAAGCAGCAACTGGCCTCAGCCTGCCCTGTAAACAAGCAGCAACTGACCTCAGCCTGCCCTGTAAACAAGCAGCAACTGACCTCAGCCTGCCCTGTACCGCTTGTTAAGTGGTCTCAAGCCCAGCAATAGTGGCAGCTGGCCTCAGTTTGCAGTATAGCCTCTTCCAGATAACTCTAAGCCCCGCCCAAGTGGCAAACAACTACAGATCACTTTGTAGCTCCTACCAGGTGGCCTTGGGCCAGGCACAAGCAGTGGCTAACCTTGGCCTTTACCCTGCTGACCTCCCAAGAGTCCTCAGAACCAACACCTGGTGGGGTGCTTCTGATGACACCAGAGCACCACCCAACAAGCTCCACAAATAAAAAACCCAAAAGGCAGACTTGGCAGCTACCAGAGCCTGGCTAAAGTGAATCCCACTCAGTGGGGTCTGCCCCTGACAAACAGCTCATGCACTGCAGTTGTCACGCAGGGGACCCTGCTCGCTGCGCCATTTGTCGTGCAGGGTCTCAGCTCCCACTCCCCGCATAAGAACACAGGACACGGTAAGGCCAAAAAGGAACACCCACGGAGCCATAAGTAGGGGAGTCAAACCAATATATTCTCGCTGGCGGCTGGGCTGGAGACACAGGAAGCAGGATCTACATAATCTGCCTAACAGCAGTACGCGCTTGCCAGCCACCATCTTCTAGCTAGCCCCCATTCCCCTTCTGCTAGCATAGCCACAGCAGTTATATTAGTGGCCAATGGTTTACGGGTTACAGCTGACAGCCAACTAGCCACAGCTGCTGACCATCTGATCACAGTTGATGGCCATTTACTACCCGAGCCAGCACCTTTCTATGTGAGGCCGAGAGCCTGGAAACTGTTTTTTGGGGGCTTTGTCCCCACACTCCACCCCTACAGGGTCTCGCCTCACAATCTATGCGACAAGTGTCTTCCGCGAGGGTCCCTGTGCGAGGAGCCTGGAGGTGAATGCAATATCCTGGACACAGCCAGGCTCTCTGAGCACAGCCAGGGTTTCTCAGGGCACCACCAGTACTTCTGGGCACAGCCAGACTTCCTGGGCTTCTTAAGGTACCACCAGTCTCCCCGGGCACAGCCAGGGTTTCTCAGGGCACCACCCCAGTACTTCTGGGCACAGCCAGACATCCTGGGCTTCTTAGGGTACCACCTGTTTCCCCGAGCACAGCCAGGTTTTCTCAGGGCACCACCACAGTACTTCTGGGCACAGCCAGACTTCCCGGGCTTCTTAGGGTACCACCAGTCTCCCCGGGCACAGCCAGAGTTTCTCAGGGCACTGCCACTCTCTCTGGACACAGCCAGACTTCCTGGACACAGCCAGGGCTCACAGGGCACTGCCACTCTCTCTGGGCACAGCCAGACTTCCTGGACACAGCCAGGGCTCTCAGGGCACTGCCACTCTCTCTGGACACAGCCAGACTTCCTGGACACAGCCAGGGCCTCAGGGCACTGCCACTCTCTCTGGGCCTCTCAGGGTACTGTGCTGGAACAACAGCGGCTCACATCAAGGTGCTTACATATTATCAATGGCGTCCAGTCAAGACACAAAAGCAAACATTCTCGCCAGTCCCACTACATGGTGGTATGTTCCCAAATAGTCAAGCGTCCAATAAATTAGGGATGGAAGGCAATTCCCCATAGTCCATAGTCATTCGCCAGGGCTGTCCTGGGGGTGAGGGATAACCTTGACCTCACCCTCATCTCCCACGGAGGACTCAGCAAGCATTTCCTCCTGGGACTAAAAGTCCTGCATCCGGGCTGCCTCAGCAAGCAGTTCCCAGCCCACAGGGCGGCAACAACCTTCGCTTTCTCCGCTTTCTCCGGCCTCTGCTGGTTGGGGAACCATCCACATCTTTCCACCCCTCCACGGGGATCGAGCTCTCCGGCAGCTGCTCCTCCTGGTCTTCCTCAGACTGAGCTTTCATACGCACAAACTGCTCCACTGCCCTTCGGAAAGCTTTGGCCGGCACCGTATCCTGCCGACTACGCCATGTGTCACGCAGGGGACCCTGCTCGCTGCGCCATTTGTCGTGCAGGGTCTCAGCTCCCACTCCCCGCATAAGAACACAGGACACGGTAAGGCCAAAAAGGAACACCCACGGAGCCATAAGTAGGGGAGTCAAACCAATATATTCTCGCTGGCGGCTGGGCTGGAGACACAGGAAGCAGGATCTACATAATCTGCCTAACAGCAGTCCGCGCTTGCCAGCCACCATCTTCTAGCTAGCCCCCATTCCCCTTCTGCTAGCATAGCTACAGCAGTTATATTAGTGGCCAATGGTTTACGGGTTACAGCTGACAGCCAACTAGCCACAGCTGCTGACCATCTGATCACAGTTGATGGCCATTTACTACCCGAGCCAGCACCTTTCTATGTGAGGCCGAGAGCCTGGAAACTGTTTTTTGGGGGCTTTGTCCCCACAGCAGTCATAGCCAGCCCTCATATCCAGTCAGTCAGAGGGTCAATCCCTCCCACTGATAGGTAAACAGCAACCAAGGCTCAACAACAGGAAGGCACACACATCTCACACAAGGGACACTCCTGGACATCTAACTCAGGTAACCAAGGAGACTGCACCACTGGGCCCCACAGAACACCTACTACAAAAGGCCATCCCATCAAGACTGGGATATACAGCAGATCTATCTAATGCATAGAAACAAACACAAGGAGTTATCAACATGAGGAGACAAAGAAACCTGTCCCAAATGAAAGAACAGGAAAAAACGTCAAAAAAGGAATTAAACGAACGGAGACAAGCAATCTGCCAGACACAGAGTTCAAAACCTGATTATAAGAATGCTCAATGAACTTAGGGGAAGAATAGATGAACTCAGTGAGAACTTTAACAAAGAGATAGAAATTATAAAAGAAGAACAAGTCAGAAATGAAAAATACAATAATTAAAATAAAGAATACATTAGAGGGAATGAAGAGCAGTTTAGATGAAGCAGAAGATCCAATCAGCGAGCTGGAAGACAAGGTAGCAAAAAATACCAAATCTGAACAGTAATTTTTTTTTTTTAAATGAGGATAGTTTAAGGGACCTCTGGGACATCAAACACACCAACGTTTCCATCATAAGGGTACCAAAAGGAGAACAGAGAGAGAAAGGATTTGAAAACCTATTTGAAGAAATTATGACCGAAATTCCTGTAACCTGCAAATAAAACAGACATACAAATCCAGAAAGCGTGGAGGGTCCCAAACAAGATGAACGCAAATTGGCTGACACCAAGACACATCATAATTAAAATTCCAAAGGTTAAAGACAAAGAATCTTAAAAGCAACAAAAGAAAAGCAGTTAGTTACCTACAAGGGAGCTCCCATAATACTAGCAGCTAATTTCTCAATAGAAACTTTGCCGGCCAGAAGGGATTGGCAAGATATATTCAAAGCTAAGTACTACAACCAATATTTCTCAGCAAGGCCATCATAAGAATCAAAGGAGGGGCCGGCCCGGTGGCTCAGGTAGTTAGAGCTCCATGCTCCTAACTCCGAAGGCTGCCGGTTCGATTCCCACATGGGCCAGTGGGCTCTCAACCACAAGGTTGCCAGTTCAACTCCTCGAGTCCTGTAAGGGATGGTGGGCTATGCCCCCTGCAACTAGGATGGTGGGCTGCACCCCCTGCAACTAGCAATGGCAACTGGACCTGGAGCTGAGCTGCACCCGCCACAACTAAGACTGAAAGGATAACAACTTGACTTTGAAAAAAGTCCTGGAAGTACGAACTGTTCCCCAATAAAGTCCTGTTCCCCTTCCCCAGTAAAATCTTAAAAAAAAAAAGAGAGAGAGAGAGAGAATCAAAGGAGTGGTAAAGAGTTTCCCAGACAAAAAATATGTGACAGGAGTTCATCACCACTAAACCAGTATTACAAGAAATGTTAAAGGAATGTCTTTAAGAATAGAAAAGAGCAAAAATATGAATAAGAAAATAAATGAAAGAAAAAATTCTCACAAAAGCAAACAATAAAAGCAGTGAATCAACCAACTATAAAGCTAAGTACAAAGGTTAAAAGGCAAAAGTAGGAAGATCATGTGTAATTACAATAAATTAAGGGATATACACGTGCAAAAGAAGTAAAAAATGACAAAAACATAAACATGGAGGTGATGAGTAAAAATCATTGTGACCTTAGAGTGTGCTCAAACTTAAGTGACCGTCAACTTAAAAGACACAGCTATAAACATAGCTTGGTATATATGGAGCACATGGTAACCATGAACCAAAACTCTACAAGTGCTATACAATAAATAAAGAAATCCAAACTCAATGCTAAGAAAGTCATCAATATATAAGAGAATAAGAAAGGAACCAAGAACAAAAAAGCAATCAGAAAACAGTTCATTTCATAAAAGAGGAATAACTACATACCTATTGCTAATTACTTTAAATGTAAATGAATTAAAAGACAACCAAAAGACACAGGGTGGCTGAATGGATTAAAAAAAAACACAAAAAACAAGATCCATATATATGCTGCCTACAAGCAACCCATTTCAGATTGAAAGACACAACAGACGAAAGGTAAAGGGATGTCAAAAAATATTTCATGCAAATAGAAGTGAAAAAAAAAAGGCTGAAGTATCAATAATTAGACAAAACAGACATCAACACAAAGGCTATAAGAAACAAAGAAGGACATTTCCTAATGATAATCAGTCTAATGAGAGAATATAATGCTTGTAAACATTAATACATCCAACACAGGAGCACCTAAATAAATAGAAAAATATATTGATGGACATAAAGGGAGACATCAATGTTGATACAGTAGTAATAGGGGACTTTAACACCCCATTGACATCAATACATAAATCATACAGACAGAAAATCAACAAGGAAACAGGGCCCTTAAATGACACATTAGACCAGATGGATTTAATTGATATTTTTAGAACATTTCAACCAAAGGAAGCAGAATATATATTATTTTCAAGTGCACATCGAACATTTTCCAAGATAGATAGACCACATGCTAGGCCACAAAACAAGTCTCAATAAATTTAAGAATATTGAAATCATATCAAGCGTCTCCTCTGACCACAGTGCTATGAAACTACAAATCAACTACAAGAAGAAAACTGGAAAACACACAAACACATGGAGGCCAAATAACATGCTACTACAAAATGGATGGGTTAACAATGAGATCAAGGAAGAAATTAAAAGATACTTTGAGACAAATGAAAATGAAACACAACAACCTAAAATTTATGAGACATAGAGAAAGCGCTTCTAAGAAGGAAATTCATAGCAAAATGGGCCCACTCCAAGAAACAAGAAAAGTCTCAAATAAACACTCTAACCTCACATTTAAAGGAACTAGAAAAAGAATAGCAAACAACACCCAAAGTGAATAGAAGGAAAAAAATAATTAATCTGAGAGCATAAATAAAAGGAATAGAGTCTAAAAAAGCAATACAAAAGACCAATGAAATAAACAGCTGGTTCTTTGAAAAGATAAATAAAATTGATAAACCTTTAACCAGACTAATCAAGAAAAAAAGAGAGAGGACCCAGAATAAAATAAAATCAGAAATGAAAGAGAAGTGACAACTGACACCACAGAAATACAAAGGATTATAAGAAAATATTACCAACAATTATATGCCAACAAATTTTAAATACTATAAGAAATGGATAAATAGCTAGAAACATAAAATCTTCCAGAACTGAGTCAAGGCAAAAAAAAAAAGAAAAGAAAATCTGAACAGACCAATTACTACAAATGAAATCAAATCACTAATCAAAAATCTCCCAATAAACCAAAGACCTGGACCAGATGGCTTCACAGGTGAATTTCACCAAACATTAAAAGAAGAATTAATAGCTATACTTCTCAAAATATTTCAAAAAATTCAAAAAAGGGTAAAGATCCCAAGCTCATTTTATGAGGCCAGCATTATCGTGATTCCAAAACCAGAAAAGACATCACACACACAAAGAACATTATAGGCTGATATCCCTGATGATCATAGATGCAAAAATACTCAACAAAATATTAGCAAACCAAATTCAGCAATATATTAAAAAGATCATACACCATGGTTAAGTGGGATTTATTCTTGAGGTGCAGGTTTGGTTCAGTATCTGCAAATCAATTAACATGATACACCACATAAAGAAAATGAAAGGTAAAAATCATAATGGTAACGTCAATAAATGCAAAAAAAGCATTTGACAAAATCCAGCATCTATTTATGATAAAAATTCTCATTAAAGTGGGGATAAAGGGAACATACCTCAACATACTAAAGCCCATATGTGACAAACCCACAGCTAACATCATACTCAATGAAAGCTGAAAGCATTTTCTTTAAGATGAGGAACAAGACAAGGTTGCCCTCCTCCACCATATATTGGAAGTCCTAGCTACAGCAATCAGACAAGAAACAAAAGACATCCAAATCGGAAAGGAAGAAGTAAATCTGTTCTGATTTGCAGAAGACATGATACTACAAGGTGCAATCAAAGAATATGGTGAATGCTGCTGCCGAGTGTCATCCAGGTGATGCTAATTGTTTTTTAAGCTTGATGGAATTGTGTGAGCTGAGTTTGTACCCAGAACACTATGGTGAACTCTGAATATTATAAGGGCATTTTAGAGCATTTAAGAAACGATGTGCATAGAAAACGGCCTGAAAAATGGGCAAATGATTTCATCCTCCATCATGTCAACGCTCCATGCCACACATCACTTCTGGTACAGCAATCTCTGTCAAATAAAAACATTACTGTGTGTCCTCATCCACCTTATTCATGGAACTGGCACTGTGCAACTTCTGGTTCTTCCCCAAAGTCAAAATGACCATGAAAGGTAAATGTTTTGAATCGATTCAGGACATCAAGGCAGCCACGATAGTGCACCCTGACACTCATGAAAGAGGACTTCCAGAACTACTTCAGAAAGTGGCAAGACAATGGGATGAGTGTGTTCAAAGCAAGGGGGAGTATTTTGAAGGGGATTAATGGCAATGTGTATTTTACTGTAATTTTTTTTTATTTAAACATTCATCATAGTTTGATCACACCTTGTATATATAGAAAACCCAAAATATTCCACCAAAAAAACTATTATAACTGATAAACAAATTTAATAAAGTAGCAGGATATAAAATTAATATTCAGAAATTAGTTGCATTTTTATACACCAATAATGAACTATCAGAGAAATAAAGAAAATTATCTCACAATTGCATCAAAAAAAAATACCTAGGAATAAATTTAACCAAAGAGGTAAAAGACTTGTACTCAGAAAATTATTAGACACTGAAGAAAAAAATTAAAGAAGATACAAATAAATGGAAATATATGTATTATGATCATAGATAGGAAAAATTAACATTGTTAAAATGTCCATACTACTCAAACAATCTATAAATTGAATGCAATGTCTTATCAAAATACCAATGGCATTTTTCACAGAAGTAAAATAATCTTAAAATTTACATGGAACCACAAAAAGACCCCAAATAGCCACAGCAATCTTGAGAAAAAAGAATAAAGTTGGAGGCATCACACTACCTGATATTAAACTATACTACAAGGCTATAGTAATCAAAACAGCAATGAATCAAAACTGCTGTGATCAAAAGTGGCATAAAAATAGACACACAGATCAATGGAACAGAATAGAGAGCCCAGAAATAAACCCACACCTGTATGGTCATTTAATCTATGACAAAGGAGGCAAGACTATACAATGGGGTAAAGACAGTCTATTCAATAAATGGTGCTGGGAAAACTGGACAGATACATGCAAATAAATCAAACTGGACCACTTTCTTACGCCATATACAAGAATAAACTCAAAATTGATTAAAGACTTAAATGTAAGACCCGAAACCATAAAACTCCTAGAAGAAAACATAAGCAGTAAGCTCTGTCATTGCTCCTAGTGATACTTTTTCTGATGTATCTTCTTGGGTTAAGGAAACAAAAAGCAAAAATAAACAAAAGGGACTACATCAAACAAAAAGATTTTTGCACAGCAAATGAAACCACCAACAAAATGAAAAAAACAGCCTATTGAATGGGAGAAGATATTTGCCATTGATGCATCTGATAAGGGGTTAATAAAATTTATAAAGAACTCATACAACTCAACAGCAAAAAACAAACAATCCAATTAAAAAATGGGCAGAGGACCTGAACAGACATTTCTCCATAGAAGACATACAGATGGCCAATAGGCATATGAAATGATGCTCTACGTCACTAATCATTAGAGGAATGAAATTTAAAACCACAGTGTGATATCACCTCACACCTGTCAGAATGGCTGTTGTCAATATATCAACAAACAACAGGTGTTGGTGAGGATGTGGAGAAGCGAACCCTTGTACACTGTTGGTGGGATTGCAGATTGGTGCAGCCACTATGGAAAATGATTGGGAGGTGCCTCAAAAAATTAAAAATAGAACTACTTTATGACCCAGCAATTACACTTCTGGGTATTTATCTGAAGAAATCCAAACCACTAATTTGAAAATGGATATGCATCCCTATGTTCACTGCAGCATTTACAATGGCCAAGATATGGAAGCAACCTAGGTGCCCATCAATAGATGATTGGATAAAGAATATGTGGTACATTTATACAATGGAATATTACTCGGCCTAATAAAGAATGAAATCTTACTATTTGCAATAACATGGATGGACCTAGAGGGTATTGTGCTGAACGAAATATGTCAGACTGAGAAAGACAAATGCCACATGATCTCACTTATACATGGAATCTAAAGAACAAAATAAATGAATAAATAAAACAGAAACAGACTCATAGATACAGAGAATAAACTGATAGTAGCCAGAAGGAAGTGGGGTTGGGGTTTGGGTGAAAAGACTAAGAAATATAAATTGGTAGTTACAAAATAGTCATGGGGACATAAAGTACAGCATAGGGAATATAGTCAGTAATATTGTAATAACTATGTATAGACTAATCAGGGGATCACTGCATAAATTATGTAAATGTCTAACCACTAATGCTGTACACCTGAAATTAATACAAAATAATACTGAATGTCAAATGAGGGTGAAAAAAAAAATAAATATTTTTAAAAACTGTAAAACTTCTGGAGGATAACTATATTGGTGCCCAAGGACTATTCTAACAAAGTTCCACAAACTGGATGGCTTAAAATTTAAAAAAATAATAATAATAACTTAAACCTAACAGTAAGAAAACAACCAATTTAAAAATGACAGAAAAAGTCTAGATTGCCTTGAAAAGACTGTTGGTAGAAATATGATGTTAAAGGTGATTCTGATGAGGAGTCATAAAGAAAAGAGGAGAAATGTAAATAGTGAATACATATATAGTCAAGAACAGAATGTTCCTGTATAGACAAACTTTAAAGGTTTATGTACTGAGGCCTTAAAAGGATAGGACACTGAGAGAAAAGTGATCTTTGTTACAAAGTGGCAGAAACTTGGCTGAATTCCACTGTTGGGTGGAAGGTAAATAATGAACTTGGGTATTTAGCTGAAGTGATTTCTAAGCAAAGTGTGGGAGATGGTAGCCATGGCTTCTCCTTGCTGCTTAGAATAAAATGCAAGATGAAAGAGAAAAATTGAAGAAAAAGTTGTTAAGCAAACAGGAACCAGCACTTGATGATTGGGAAGATTCTCAACCTATTGTAAACATAAGAAATGTCCAAATGTGTAAAGAATTTTTATAAAATTTTATTGGAGCCGAATTGACAACACCGCTGGGGAGCAAGATCTCAAATGCTCCAGAGAATGACAGTTTTACAGTTTCTTTTATGCATCTGGAATTCAGGAGGAAAGGTAAAGATTACATGAAAGCAACGGCAGGGTTAGATACAGAAGCGCTAACCATCTTATGTGCTGTCTTGAGGGGGTCTGAGAAAGAGGCATTTCAAAGATGTGTTAACTCAGACGCACAAGAATAATGAACAGGGCAAGTTAAGGAAAAGGTAAGCCTTTTACTAAAGAAGTTATAAGCCTAGGGTGTAACTACCCACCAGGACCTGCGCAGTTAGGAATTCATGATCAGATCACCCTGTGAGGTAACTTTCAGTTAGATTTATTACAGCAGCCCTTTTTCGTCCCCACTATCCAAGATGTCATGCTGTGGAAACAGGACTAAAGGTGAGGCTGGAAACTTTCCCAAAGAGCTAAGATGTGTGACTCGTGGATGCAGTCAGCCCTCTCAGCAGAAGCACTGCCAGCTTGGACTGAAAGAAACAGAGCCAGAATGCAATGAACGCTGTCAGACCTTTGGTGTTTTACAAACAGCAAACAGGCTGCCCAAAGGGTGCTTCTGCCTCTGCGGTCTGAGGTCAGGGTCCCCTCCCGGAGGGCAGTGCACAGGCCAGCAGGGCCTCCCAGGGCCCAGAGGCCAGGCTGACCCAGACAACTCTTCTCAGGCCTTGCAACCTAATAGCATTTGCCTTGGTGTGTTTTGGACTTCCTTGGGACCTGTGACCCCTTTTTTCTTCCAAATTCTCCCTTTTGGAATGAGAATGTCTATCCTATACCTGTTACACCATTGTATCATGGATGGAGATAAACTGTTTTCTAGATTTCAAGATGAACAAATGGAAAAGAATTTTGCCTTAAGTTAGACCATAACCTAGGTCTCACATTTATCTGATTTAGAAGATGATATTTGGGATATTTTGATGAGATTTTGGATGTTGGAAGGGGTGAAGACTCTTGGAGATGTTAAGATGAAGTGAAGGTATCTTGTCAATGGTTAAGGACATGGCTTTGGGAGGCTGGAGGCCAGATTGTTTTGGTTTGAATTGTGTCAACCAATTGAATTATGCTGCCAAGGAGTGCCAGCAACCAGCAAAGGATAGGAGGAGACAAGGAAGGATCTTCCCTTACAGCCTTCAGAGAGCACGGCCCTGCTGACACCTTGATTTCAGAGTTCAAGCTTCCACAACCATGAGAGAACACATATCTTAAGACACTAAATGCACAAACCACAAAAGAAAAAAGATCGGTAAGACAGCACTAAGAAAATACAAAGACAAGCCACAGTATCTGAAAATGGACTTGTATCCCAAACAAAAGACACCTATAACTCAAAAAGAAGATAAGCAACCCAATATTTTTAAGTGGGCAAAAGGTTTGCATACACACTACACCAAAGAAGAAATACAGATGGCAAATAAGCATATAAGACGTTCAACACCACTGGTCAACAGAAACATGCAAAAGAAAACAATTATGAGATACCATTAGGTAACTCAGAATGGCTCAAATGAAGCACACACACAAAACAATACAAAGTAGTTCTGTGGGGATGAGAAACAACTGGAACTCACACACTGCTGTTATGACCACTCGGCTCATTATTCTGCTTGATTTTGCTTAGCAGCATTTTTCATTACCTTAAAGTTTACTCATGTATGTAAGTCGGAATGTCTCTGCTCACATGCTTACTGTCTACCTCCCACAATGTAAATATCATGAGGCTGGTGACTTGGTCTCTTGTCATCACTGTGTCACCTCAGTACGGAGAAAAATGGCACAAAGTGGGCAGTCAATACATATTTATTAAAAGGCAGGAAGGAGCAGAAAGGACACTGAGATAAGTAAAGGGATGGGGGCGAGGAACACAAGCACAGCAGTCTACAGAGGGACCAGCTACTGGTGTGAAGAAAATGAATTTAGACCACCAAGAGGCTGCATACGAGAGCTTTGCAAAATCCCACTTTCAGGCCACCCCAAACCAATGAAATCAGAATCTCTAAATTTTACAGATCTTTTCAGAACACTTTCATGTGCAACCCACTGACCCACAACATTTATCATATGTTGTGCCCAGCTATGTAGTCCGTTGGCCTTTCTAATCAAATCTGTCCAACAGGCAGCCAATTGGGGAAAGGCAAATGGAATCACATTACTCCCCAAGTCTTATTTCTCTTTAAGATGCTTACAAAGCCAAGACTAATAAAATGAACCTCATTGGTCAGATATGTCTGAATAAAGTCTGAGTTGTTTTCTGCACTTAGAAGCAAACTGTTATTTTTGCATTCCTCAGAAATTTAATAAAATCAAAGGAAACAGGTGATGGCTAAGTTTGGAGCATTAGCAAAATGCTCTGCAATTTTTTTTTAATTAAATTTATTGGGGTGACAATTGTTAGTAAATTTACATAGATTTCAGGTGTACAATTCTGTATTACATCGTCTATAAATCCCATTGTGTGTTCACCACCCAGAGTCAGTTCTCCTTCCATCACCATATATTTGATCCCCTTTACCCTCATCACCCACCCCCCACCCCCTTACCCTCTGGTAACCACTAAATTATTGTCTGTGTCTATGAGTTTTTGTTTCTCATTTGTTTGTCTTGTTCTTTTTGGTTTATATACCACATATCAGTGAAATCATAGGGTTCTCTGCTTTTTCTGTCTGACTTATTTCACTTAGCATTATACTCTCAAGATCCATCCATGTTGTCACAAATGCTCCTATATCATCTTTCCTTAACGCCGAATAGTATTCCATTGTGTATATGTACCACAACTTCTTTATCCATTCATCTATCGAAGGACATTTTGGTTGTTTCCATGTCTTGACCACCGTAAACAAAGCTGCAATGAACATTGGCGTACACGTGTCTCTATAGAGAAATGCTTTTATATTTTTGGGGTAGATACCCAAGAGAGCGATTGCTGGGTCATATGGTAATTCTATTCGTAATTTCTTGAGGAACCTCCACACTGCCTTCCATAGCTGCTGCACCAGTCTGCATTCCCACCAACAGTGTATGAGAGTTCCTTTTTCTCCACAGCCTCTCCAACACTTGTTACTATTTGTTTTGTTGATGAAAGCCATTCTGACTGGGGTGAGGTGATATCTCATTGTGGTTTTCATTTGCATTTCTCTGATGATTAGCGATGTTGAGCATTTTTTCATATGTCTATTTGCCATTTGTATATCCTCTTTGGAGAAATGTCTCTTCAGGTCCTCTGTCCATTTTTCAATTGGGTTGTTTGTTTTTTTGTTGTTGAATTTCATGAATTCCTTGTATATTTTGGATATTAGCCCCTTATCAGAGGAACTGTTTGCGAAAATCTTCTCCCATTCAGTTGGTTGCCTCATTATTTTGTCAATAGTTTCTTTTGCTGTGCAGAAGCTTTTCAGTTTCATATAATCCCATTTGTTTATTTTAGTTTTTACTTCCATTGCCTTTGGAGTCAAATTCATAAAATGCTCTTTGAACCCAAGGTCCATAAGTTTAGTACCTATGTTTTCTTCAATGCAGTTTATTGTGTCAGGTCTTATGCTTAAGTCTTTGATCCATTTTGAATTAATTTTGGTACATGGTGACAGATAGCAGTCCAGTTTCATTCTTTTGCACGTAGCTATCCAATTCTGCCAGCACCATTTATTGAAGAGGCTGTCTTTCCTCCATTGTATGTTTTTAGCTTCTTTGTCAAAAACTATCTGTCCATATTTATGTGGTTTTATTTCTGGGTTCTCAATTCTATTCCATTGGTCTATGTGTCTGTTTTTCCGCCAATACCAAGCTGTTTTGATTATTGTAGCCCTGTAGTACAAGCAAAAATCAGGGAGTGTGATACCTCCAGTATTGTTCTTTTTTTTTAATATTGCTTTGGCTATTCGGGGTCTTTTGTGGTTCCAAACAAATCTGAATGCCATTGGGATTTTAATGGGGATTGCATTAAATCTGTATATGGCTTTGGGTAATATGGCCATTTTAACTATGTTGATTCTTCCAATCTATGAGCACGGAATGTCTTTCCATTTCTTTGTGTCTTCTTCAATTTCTTTCAAAAATGTCTTATAGTTTTCAGCATATAAATCCTTCACATCCTTGGTTAAGTTTATTCCTAGGTATTTTATTCTTTTTGCTGCAATTCCAAAAGAAATTGTTTTTTCTATCTCTTTTTCTGAGATTTCATTGTTGGTATATAGGAAAGCAATGGACTTTTGTACGTTGATTTTGTAGCCAGCAACTTTACTGTATTCATTGATTGTTTCCAATAGCTTTTTGGGGGAGTCTTTAGGGTTTTCTATATATAGCATCATGTCATCTGCAAAGAGTGACAATTTAACTTCTTCATTCCCAATTTGGATGCCTTTTATTTCTTTCTCTTGCCTGATAGCTCTGGCGAGGACTGCTCTGCAATTTTTAAACTCTACCTAGACCCAGTAACAGGACCCTTCGAGAATGATTCTAAGAAAGTCAATCTGCACACATACCACCATGGGTGCACAACCAGGCAGGTAACAATAGATTTAAACAACCAGGCACTATTTTAGGCTTAAAAAATATATTAACTCAGGTAATCCTCACAACAACCCTATCGGACAGGACTGTTATTATTCCCATTACATGGATAAAGAAACAAAGGCACATAGAGGTTAAATGATTTGCTCAAAGTCACATAGCTAGTAAGTGGTGATTTCTGAACCCAGGCAATCTGCTTCAGTCCGTCACCTTTTTTCCACTAAATTGTAACAAGTGATGGCCAAGCAGTCTTTTAAAAAGTTAGTCTGCAGCAGAAATTGGAAATCAGACTATGTGTACCTTGGGCAAGTCATTTAACTTCATTTTACATCTGAAAAATAGAGATAATAATAGTACTTGCCTCACAGAGTCCAGGTGGGGATTCAACAAGATTAAGCATGGGATGTGCTTCGAGTAACAGTGCTTGGCAGTTTTAAGAGCTGTCGAGGTCAGCCATTATTATTTGTATCATAATACAGCCCAAATGGTCAGGGAGAAATAACAACATGTTAGACTGAAAATTTCCCCTGGTGATCTTAGAGCTGTAGATTCTATGGATTCCCAGTACATCAGATCCAATATGAAATACAGTAATAAAAAATTTTCACAAAAACCATGAACTGCCACTGGGACAAACCCACAGCCCATCCAGTCCAAGACTATGAGTTAATCTGACAATGGAGAGCTCTATTTGCTACAAATAGTTTGTTGCTTTTTAGCAAATATCCACAATTTTCAAGCTGTATAAATGCAACTACACCTCAGTAGCCAGACTCCAAAATAGCTGCAAACTGCAGTGGATTCTGGTTTGACTGGAGAACATGTGATAGGAGACGATCCTGTCAGGTGGTAAATGTCAGCCCTCCTCAGTCACATTTATATAAACAAAAGAAGAGCAAAATGAGAACTCAAACAAAAATAGGTAACATTCATTATGTACTTCTCACTGTACTAAACGTTACCCATGCAGGACCTCATCTAATGTTCACAACACCCTCCCAAAGTTCCCAGAGAAAACCCCACTGGTTAACCTCACTTTAAATCCATCTCAAACAGGTACTCAACACTGCCTGGCAATCCACCTTCCTTTCCCTAGCTGGTTCACTTCCCCTCTCCTGAAGGACTATGTCACACGTCTGTCCTCACATGCTGACATCCCGCCTCTGCTGCCCTTGCTCTAAACCAATGACCACCTTCACAGACAGACGGCGCCTCTACCACTGTCTGACCTGCACCCATTGTCTCAGTGTCCCTCTGGTTATTTGCAAGCCAACCATCCACCTGCTCGAGGCTTTCTCAGGTATTCAAGGACTTCCCCCTGCAACATCCCCTCCCTCGCCTGCATGTCTCCCTTTCTACAAGTTCAATCCCAATGGCATATAAACATATTCTGTTTTCTTCTATCTTAAAAAAATATATATCCCCTTCGACCTTAAGGCCCTCTACTCCAACAAGTTGTTCTTGTTAAAATGAATAAAATCCTCCTGCCAAATCCATCTTACACAGTAGCATTCACCACAGCTGACCCGCCACCTTCCGCTTTTTTGGCTTCCCCTCTTGTTTTCGCATACTCTCTACCTAAGTGGTTTCATCCAGTCCACTAGTTTAAATACCATCTCTACGGGGATGATTGCAAAGATCAACTCTAGCCCTGACATTCCTCAGGACTTTGGACTCAAATTTCCAATGGCCTATTTGACATCTCAACTTAAATATTTACTAGGTTATTTGTGTCATGTATATTTTACCACAATAAAAATAAATAAATCTACCAGATTATTGATAGATGGAGAGAGGGCTGGAGCAATGAATGGATATGTAAATGTTAACGGTGGGATCTAGGTGGTGGGTGTACAGAGTTCACTGGAAAATTCTTTCCAACTATAGTGCTTGTATGTCGTATGTTGGAAAAAACCTGCTAGGCATCTCAAACCGAACATAGTCAGAACATAATTCTTTATTCCACACCTTCCAAAAAGGCAAGGTCTCGCCTATCTTGTTCACTGATATTCCCCACTTCTAGAACGGTACGTGGCACACAGTTGTTCAACAACAGCTGGTGAACTGACTGATGAATTAATAGTTCTCTCTTAAGACCCTCAACCCTCGCTGCCCTGGCGTGAGAAGGAAGCTCTTGGCCTCCCAAGTCCCCGGAGCAGGTCGGGGCCCAGCGGGACCTGGCGCCTGAGTACGGCTTCTTCCCAATCATGTCAGCGCCATGCTCTTCCACCAGAGTCCGAGACCTTTCGTTATCACAGAGCCGAAGCGTGTCCAGTCCCAAACCTGTCACACACGGGCACCACAACCGATGTCACGGCGTACCCCGCCGTCACATCACGCTGCCGAGGCTGACGCCCCCAGGCTTCGGAGGACTCGGGCCTCTCCGGCCAGAGCCCGCCACCACCCCGCCCGCAGTCCTCCAGGTGTCCGCGGCGCCAGTCCAGTCCTCCGGCCCGGGCCCCAGTGGCAGCTTCCTCTGCAGACCACAGTGCGGGCCAACCCCGCCCTGTCACGCCGCCGGCCGCGCAGCAGCCCCTCCGCCGTCCCCGGCCCCCCTGCCCCCAGCCCTCTCCTCACCTGACCCGCGGGGCGCCGCTCCGCCAACTGCCCGGGCCGCTGCGCCCGTTGGGCTCTCGCGGGAGCCCGCTGGCCCCACGTGACCCGTGCGGTCCAATCCTGGCGGCGCCCGCGAGGCTGCGCACAGGGGCCGCCCCGTGCGGCCTTCTGCCTGCCCCGCGCTGCTGCCTGGCCGTGGGTGTCCCATCGGTGCTCTGCCCGTGCGTGTCCCGCTCCTAAGCGGGGCTCTTAATGCCAGCAACTCTCTGGGCCATGCCTACCTCCTGAACCACTGACGACTGTGTTCTCTAGGGGTTGTCGCCTGGTTCACACCTGCCCTGCACCCCGTACCGAGTCACACAAGAGCCAGGTGTCGGGGTGGCTTAACGGTGACAGAGCAGGGCACTACAAAGAGCGCTTGGGCACTTTGAACAGGACACACTATGGCAGAAGGAGTCGTTAAGCTGTGCCAGACCGTGAGCTCAGCTGGCTGCTAGCCGATTGGACGTTTCGGCTGGGACGTTTAGCGTAGGAGGAACGCGGGGTGCAGACGTTTGTCAATAGCCGAAGCCAGATCTTTCTCTGCGGGTTAGCACAGCTCTCTCCGCGTGGGCCCGCTCCGTGTCCCCTAAAGGCACATCAGGGCTGCATCACAGCCCACAGCCTTCAGTGTTGGTCCACGGAGACAGGCATGTCCTGACGCTGAACTGGGAGGGAGCGCGAACAGTCGCCCTCTGTGCAGGCCGAGGGTCGGCTCCCGCTCTTGAGTCACTGACGGCAGATGCTTTGTCTCCAGCAGAGGCTTCACCTTCCCTCAGCAGCCCAGGCACCTTCCAGGTGAGTGGTACAAGGGCCAGGTTAGGATTCCTCTTAAAGACAGAGCCCATGTCTGATGTGTCTTTTGTTTCTCGAAGTGTAAAATCAGAACTGCCTGTGGTCATCATGTCTCAAACAGGAGCAGCATGAATGAATGCAAATGTTGCATATGTTATTGTATCCTTACGTAAACGGCTGTCATGGCGACACACGGAAAAATTCCCACCCACAGCACCAGGGAATCCCTGACTGGGGATTAAATGAACACTTGGCAGGAGTGGACCCTGCAGCCTTAGCCTATCCAACTTCCTGCTAAATCACACTATACTCCCAGCAGGCACTGACCCACAAGCTGTTTCTCTTTTTATTAGTGAAAAATTCAAAGAACTATAAAGTTTAGTGTTTTCTAAAGGTTTCTACCAGACTTTGGAGGTCATTTCAAATCCTTGTGTCTCACCAGTGACTAGTAGTGCAACAGTCTTGCAGGCCTGGACTTAAGTCCTGCCCTGCTGCTGAATAGCTGCTGACCTTGGGCAAGCTACTTTTCAACTTCTGCCTCAGTTTCTCTTTTTTAAGAAAGGAGACATAGGGTAATGAGTGTTCAATGAGGCAAAGGATGGAAGCATCCAGCACCGTGTCTGGCAGTAAAATGCTGCTTTGCTTTCCCAGGAAGTTAGATCCACACATTTCCCTAGGGCTGTGGCTCTCCCAGAGTTTCTGTGCTCACTGTTTTTCTCTCTCACTGTCTTTCACTAAGCAGAGGCCCTGCCAAAGTCTTGGTCTCTGTCCTGTTGTGGGTAAGGCTGAACACCCTTCACAAATCAGGCCGGACGTATTCATGCACAGACAGTCATTCTAAACGCAGAATCCAGAAGACCAGGTTGCTAATGTTCCCTTTCCTCTTGGCCCCAGGACTCAGTCTCGTAGGACTTTCTAACGCAAAACCCCAGGCCCTTTGTCCTCAGTCAGGTCTGGTCCCACTCTAGTCCTCCAGCCCAGGTTTCAGCTCTGCCTCTCCTAGTCCATCTCTCCAGGTGCCCTTTCTAGCCTGGCTGAGGAATCTCTCAGCTGTCCCCTTCCTGCGCCCCCCCCCCCAGACATGACCTCCTCGTGTCCTGTTTGGCCCTATGCTAACTGAAGATCCCTGGAGAATGGGGGAGCAGCAGTGGCCAGCATAGAGATGTAATTCTGATTCCGCATCTCTGCCCCTGATCTAGGCATCCAGACTTCCTCTGGGATGGACCCTGAGGGGTCACACTCCAGACCTTAGGACCCAAAGTCATTTCTTCACCATGCTCAAGTTCAGGCTTTTCTAAACCTGGCTTGAGGCCACACAAGGGCAGATAAGAATAAGAAACAGTGACAGGAAAAAAAAGAATCATTGCAGTGACGCTACACTTCCACAGGACCTACCGTGGTACAGGCCTCGGCTTCGCAGCCCAGTTTATTTTTAGATGGTGTTCTTCACACATAACCCCACCAAGTGTGAGCTGATGAGGACCATGAGCTTGGAGGAAGCTGTGCGGGCCTTTTCTGTATGTTTCTTTTCCTCTGCTCAGCTTTGAGAGACTTCACATGAAAGACTATAAAAATAAATTGGGGAAAGTACAATGCCAATAAAAATCTCCATGGAGGCTGAAGAGTACTTTATTTAAAGTGCACAAGGACATGTACTGACTTCACTGTGAATTCCCAGCTGTCTAGTCCCTGAGCCTGGCACATGGTAGATGCCCAATACAGATTAATGGATTGATCCATTAGTTGGCTGCTCAACCATTTGCAGAGCATGCATTCACCCAGCCCATCACTCTGAATGCACATACCACAAGGACAGAGAATCCTTAGGCTTTGATGGGAGAGCTGCTAAATTGGCAGGCGAGCCTGCCACAAACTCTTGTAATAAATGTCCTGGCTTTCACTTGGAGCTGTACTTATTAATAGTAAAATAATGGTGTGGCAGAAAGTGAACTGCAAACCCGGCCAAATTTTAAGAGAAAAGCTGGATGTGTGACTTTCGGTGTTTATGTATTACCAGTTAGTCTATGCCAAGCCCTGTGCTTTACAGCAAGAAAACAGACGTCGCCTTTTATTGCATCTTATTATCTGGACAGAATATGGTGCATTCAGAAGACAACTTCTTTGTTTCTTTCCAATGCTATTACAACTCGATGCCCACATGCATTTTTTTCCTAGGCCCCTGAATATAAAAGCTTGGGCAGGCACATACATTTAAGCACCTAAAAAAATCCTGTTTCAGTGCAAGTCTCTCTCAGACTTCTTATCTAAGTGTTATGCTACCTCGGCTTTGAGGCCAGGACTGCTTTGGACTGGAAAAGAGATATGAGAAATGGGCATATCTGTTTCTCTTTTCTCACTGTCTTCGCACCCACATCCTACTCTCCAGACTCAGTGTCTGATCCCTCTGCAACAGGAATGCAGCACCGAGCTCCAGGCTCAGCAGAGGTTTTGAGCTGGCAGGTGTCCTGAGAGAGAATTTGTGGTTTCCCTAAGAATTCACCTGCTACATATGTCCAAGTGCAACTCTGCTACCTGGGTGAGGTTGCCTCTGGCCTGCTGTTTACAACACCCTCCCTCTGCTCCTGCCTTCCACTGGCTCGTTCCAGGGCACCCATGTATTTTGCAGTTTGTTGTGAATAACAGTGTTAGACAAATGGGTAAGTAGAGGTCAAAATGCAGACTTGGCTTTGTGTCCCAATGAAAGGTTTCTCAGGGAGGAAGGGCCACCTTCATGTAATTCATCAGCCACGGGAGGTGCACTTTTGTCAATCTCACCAGGGCACCCTCTCTGTGAGCTGAGACTCTGGCTGTCTCTCCATTTGAGTCCACATCACCCCCGCTTGTTTTACAGCGACTCCAGGCCATGCCCCACTTGTAGGTCCACTTGGCTGTAACAAGAGCTTGCACGTCCTTACCCTACCAAGGGTGTTGGCAGCTCAGTCCTGGGCCAGTCGTCTTTCTCTTTCTCTTTGCTCTCCCCCCAGGCATGTTGTTCAGCCATCCCCTCTCACCTTTACATTGTTCAGGCACAGGTCAGACACCAAGCCCTCATATCCCTCCCAATTATAGGAGACACATATCAAGCCTTATAAGTTATTTTCTTCAAGTCCTTCTCATGTGGGCAAAGATGAAAGAGAAGCACCATCCTCCCTCTCTCCTTTCCTCACCAAGGAGGGAAAGCGGGTTTGGAAGGGGAAATTTTCGTAGTCCTCCAACAACTTTTTTCAGAGCAATTTTCCATTCCTGGCCTCTTAACCCTCTAAACCTTCATAGGCTTTGGGTGGGTGATCATCAGTGCTGCTGGCTGCCAGAGGAGGTGACTCTTAAAGTGTGAGTGGGTGTTAATTGAATGAAGGAAAGAGAGTGTGCCAAATAGGTGTGTTGGGCACAGAGCATAGCATATTCTGGGAACTCCATATGACTGCATGAGAAAGAGAGAGCTTGAGGGATGGTCAAAGAGATGGAACTGGAATTGGAGAACTGAGTTGTACCAGATCCTAGAGGGTTGTGCATACTATGCTAAGAAATTTGAATGCTATCTTATAGGATTAGCCATCAAAAGATATTTTTAAAAAGAGAGTACATGGTTTTTATTTTCCTCTTTGGCTACAATGTGGGAAGTTATGGTGAAAGTGGAGACTTCTTTGGTGTGAGCTAAGAACATTAATAAACAATGTTCAGAGAATCTTCCAATCAGAGTAAAAGAATTTCTCACTTTTTTCTTATTTCTCAAAGTCTTTATAATACAGTCTTGAAAGCCACTCCTTGGTTCTCCTTGGTTTGCCAAGTTCTTAGGTAGGCATTATAATTAAGAGAGAAAGGCATGGGTTTTATTTCACTCCACTATTCACTTGTGAACCTCTCTGGGTCTCAGTTTCCTTACATATAACAATGACCCTAATAATTTATGAGTCAGAATAAACCAGATTATGCTGCTATAATAAACAAACCCCAATTCTAGTGACTCATAGCAGTAAAGGTTTGATTGTTGCTCTCAACGCATATCCATGTGGGTCAGCAGACAGTTCCACTCCATCTCCCTGACTCCAGCCCACAGGCTGGAAAACACTCACTATCTGGAGCACTCACCATCTCATACCCTGTGATCACTATGACTGATGGAAAGAAAGCTCTGAAGGGTCCCACAACTACAACTAAATGTCCCCCTGGATATGGCATGCATTCTTCTACTCACAACTCTTTGGTCAGAACAAGTCATTTGGCCCCATTCTATCACCAAGAGACCCCTGTGTGATATCACATATAGCTCCCCCACAAGGCTATGGTGGGAGTTAAATATGGTTGCAAACATGAGGAGCTCAGCACAGAGCTTGAAACCAAGCAAGTTTACCTGAAGAGACATTTCTCCAAAGAGGACATACAAATGGCCAAGAGACATATGAAAAAATGTTCAACATCACTAATCATCAGAGAAATTCAAATAAAGACCACAATGAGATATCACCTCACCCTAGTCAGAATGGCTATCATCATCAAGACAAATAGTAACAAGTGTTGGAGAGGCTATGGAGAAAAAGGAACTCTCATACACTATTGGTGGGAATGCAGACTGGTGCAGCCGTTATGGAAGGTAGTGTGGAGGTTCCTCAGAAAATTACGAATAGAATTACCATATGATCCAGCAATCCCTCTCCTGGTTATCTACCCAAAAAATCTGAAAACATTTATCCATAAAGACAAGTGTGCTCCAATGTTCACTGCAACTTTATTTACGGTGGCCAAGACATGGAAACAACCAAAATGTCCTTCGATAGACGAATGGATAAAGAATGGATAGATGAATGGAATTGTGTATATATACCATAACTTCTTTATCCATTCGGCAGTAAGAAAAGATGAAATAGGACCTTTTGTGACAACATGGATGGATCTTGAGTGTTGCCATGCAGCAGCCTACCTGTCTGTCTCCTTGTACCTGACCCTAAAGAAAGGAGAGTCTGTGAGACAGTTCCTTTCAGGGACTTTGCTTCACCTTTGTGCTTGTACCTATGTCTGCCTGTTTGGCCCCAGAAAGATGGCTGGCTAGTCAAAAATGGGTACAACTTCCCACGGGAGTTGAGGGGGCAACCCAAGCCAGACACAGCCATGTGGGGACCATCTGTGGAACTCGCGGGGTCGATAGAGGTGGACACAGCCCCCCACCTTTCCCTGGCTAAGGAGGGCCTCTGCCTCTGTGGTTGTATTCCTTCCCACAACCTGCAGGGGAAGAGATTCAATGATGTGCTCTCCATCTATTCATATGCATATAGGTTTTGTCCCTTGGGGAAGTACATACATCCTGAAACTAATAGTTCCACTGCCTGCAGGCAAGGGTGTCTGGTTTGATTCAGTTTGCTATTATAATGTATGGGATTCACAGATCTTGAGATTGACAAGCTTTATCTCCTTTACTTCCTCACCTAACTAATAAAACTTATGCATTGGCCCGATTCCGGGCTCAATCCTTGAGGCTGGAGTTCCTTGGCCCCGCTTGCCGTCTATTCTTGGCTGCTGTCTTTCTTAACCCTGAGCCACCCTCCTTGCTCCCCACAACTCTTGTTGCACGGGATGCAACACTTGAGAGTATGATGCTAAGCGAAAAAGTCACACAGAAAAAGTAAAGAACCCTATGATTTCACTGATATGTGGCATATAAACTGAAAACAACAAAAGAACAAGACAAACAAATGAGAAACAAAAACTCACAGACACAGACAATAGTTTAGTGGATACTAGAGGGTAAGAGGGTGGGGGGGGTGGTACATGAGGGTAAGGGGGATCGAATATATGGTGATGGAAGGAGAACTGACTCTGGGTGGTGAACACACAATGGGATTTATAGATGATGTAATACAGAATTGTTCACCTGAAATCTATGTAACTTTACTAACAATTGTCACCCCCCAATAAACTTTAATTAAAAAAAGAAAAAGGAAAAGAAACCAAGCAGGTTCAGACAAAGTTCTTCTATGAAGAGCAGCCTTATTCATAGCTGTAGTTAAGATTCCCAGCTTCTCACTAAGTACTTTGGGGAAAAGATTGTATCCTCAATTACCCATTTAGACATTGGGCCTTCCATTTCAAAATGATAAAAGGACATTTGAAAATTTCAGAAGGAAAGCCTGGTTGAGAAATAAATAAATAAATAAATAATAAATAAATAAATAAATAGGCATTGGCAAATGTCTGTCTTTAAGTCATAGACATAGAGGGCGCTCAAGGACAGAATTTGGGGAATGGCAGTTGAGTATCCCTCCTGTAAGTTGGAAGGCTCTTGGCTGCAAGTCAAACTGGGTTAAGTATGAGTAGATTTATTACCGTGAGAACTCCAAGTCTCACTGCAAGACAGAGGTCCCGGATGGTTGATTCAGCATCTCATTTATGTTAACAAGAACCGAACGTCTTTCTATCTTTTTGCTCTGGCATCCACAGTGTTGATTTCATCTTAAGACTGGTACCTTTTGAGGTCATGGAAAGCCTGTAAGAAGCTATCCACTGGGGTAGATATAATAAACAATTGCTTTCTGGAAATCTCCCCTAAAAATGCACAGGGAGCTTCTCTAAAAGTTCCTGCAAAATATCTGCTTATATTTCATTGGCTTTGTCACTAGCAAAAGGAGTTGCCCTTAAACCATTGAGTCTTACCCTGGCGGGAAGGAGGAAAGGATGCTGAGAGACAACTAATAGTCTACTCTGTACCCCTGAAAATAAGCAGGTTTGGTTCTAACAACTATTTCAGAGATAGGTTTCAACAGCTGTTCTTTAGCAGTGTCTTATCAAAGAAATGGGATTACTTGGTAGGGTGTGCCTGTCAGCCAATGAGAAGTCCATTAATGGAGAAACACAGAGGAGACCCTGCATCTCCCCCCTCTTCTCTTCCCATCCACCCACAGTCACTAGATGTCTCCGTTCACATTCACCGTTAAACTCTCCTTCAGTTGTTCCCTTTCTGTACTAGAGCTTCATAGCACAGTTATCTTTAAGGTTCATTCTACAGAATCTATTATAGCTAAAACCACATCACAGCATTGCTTTGGGGCCTCAGTAACTGTACCCCTTGCAGTGGAATTCAAGATAATTCCACCTTAGTGAAAATATCTGGTTTGGCCTGGTGGCTCAGGTGGTTGGAAAGCCCGTGCTCCTAACACCTAGGTCGCCGCTTCTATTCCCACATGGGCCAGTGAGCTGCGCCCTCTACAGCTAAGATTGAGAACAACAGCTCTCCCTGGAGCTGTACTGCCAAGAGCACGATGGCCAGTGTGAGCTGCCTGCAGCTGGCGAAAGCTGCCATGAGCTGCTGTGAGTGGCCAACAAAGAGGGGAGCACAAGGCTCATAATACCAGCATGGGCCAGGGACCTGTGTCTTACACAACTAGACTGAGAAACAACGGCTTGAACTGGAGTGGGGTGGTGGAGGTGGAAGAAGGGGGGAAATGTATAGATAGATGATAGATGATAGATAGATAGATAGATAGATAGATAGATAGATAGATAGATAGATAGATAGATAGATAGATCCCTTTAGAGTACTGCATACCCAGAGATATCTCAAATTCAAAATGTATAAAATCAAACTGGTTACCAAACGTGATACTCCTTGATAGTCCTTGTCTCGGTTGATGGGTCCATGATGGGTCCAATTGTCCTTCTGCTTCTGCTCTGGATTCAGCAGTGGTCTCCCAAGTGATCTGATGACTTCTTATCTCTCACAAAAACCAGACTAATCTTTCTGATTAGAGTTCTGATTATAGCAGATACCTGCTGAAAAGCCAAGCTTAGTTTATCATCTGTCCCCACCCCATCTCTTGGCTCTTTCTTGCCTCTCAGTGCCCTGCTCGGTCTGTGCGTCTTGATACCCCTCCCATGCCCATCAATGCTTAAATTGCCCCTCTCAAAGGAATGCCTTGCTACCCCATCCCATACCCTCCCCTGAGGCAGGATTCATTTCCTTCTGGGAAAAGTACCTGTTTTCTACACCGTCATTATAGCATTCTTCTCATCGATTATAGTAATGTGTTTGTATTTCACCTCCTTCATAGGACACAAGCTCCATCCATGTTCATCTCTATCCTCTGAGCCTTGCCCAGAGCCTTCTATACAGTAAGTGTTCAATGAGTGTTCAACTGAAAATGGGACAGAGACAGATAGAGCTGTTCCAGTGGTCTTCCTCTTTATTTGCTCCAGGATTGACTCTGAAGCTGAGTCTTTTATTCTGTAGCATAGATTTGTGTAACTAAAGGATGGAATTGTATGGCACTGACCGTGTAGATGGGCAGTTGGGGAATCGTGTGCAATTCAGACACAGTTAGCAGTGGAAATTGAGCACGCTCACTCTTGGCCAATGGATCTGTAACTTTCCGTAGAACCCACCCTTTCAATATGGGGAGCAGGCATGGTATGGTTAAAGCAGAGTTGGGAGGACCATTTTTAAAATTAAACTTTTTATTTTTAGATAATCATAGATTCACATACAGTTATAAGAAGTAATACAGATTTTACTGTTTTGTCCAGTGGTAACATCTTACAAAACTATAGTACAATATCACAACCACAATATTGACTCAGAGAAAATCCATCCCTCTTGTTCAGACTTCTTTTGTTTTACATGTACTCGTGTGTGTGTGTGGTGTGGTAAGTTCTACACAATTTTATCACAGTTAGGTACATGTACCCACCACCACAGTGGACACACAAAACAGTTCCCTCACCATCAGAACCCCTCCTGGTTCCCTTTTATAACCGCACCTACTTCACTCCTACCTGCCCCCTGCTCCCATGCTCCCTCCTTTGCCTATAGTAACCATGAATCTGTTCTCCATTTCTATAGCTTTGTCATTTTAAGAGTATAATGTACATGGAATTATACTGTGCAAACTTTTGGGATTGACTTTTTCTCAGCATAATTCTCTAGAGATCCATCCAAGAGTGTATCAGTTCACTTCTCCAAGTGTGGATGCACCAGAGTTTGTCTAACCATTCACATGGTGGAAGTACATCTGCAGTGTGTCCAGTTTGGAGCTATTACAATGAAAGCTGCTTTGAACATTCATGTACAGGTATTTTTGTGAACATGTTTCCCATTTCTCTGAGGTAAATGCCTAATATGCAATTTCTGGGTATTACTGTAATTGTTTACTTTTTTATAAGAAAGTGCTAAACTGTTTTCCAGAGTGCCTATACCATTTCACATTCCCACCAGCAGTGAATGAGTGACCCCACTTCATCCTTGCCAGTATTTGGTGTTGTCACTTTTTATTTTACCATTCTGATACATACGTAGAGGTATTTTTAAGGTTTGAGTTTGCAGTTCCCTAATGGCTGATGATGACATTGAACATCTTTTCATGTGCTTATTTGCCATCTGCTTATGATCCAAAGTGAAATACCTTTTGCTTATTTTCTAATTGGATTTTTTGGAGGTTTTTTATGGTTTAGATTTGAGAGCTCTTTATATATTCAAGATACTGTTCCTTTGTTAAATATGGGGGAAAGACCAGTTTATCAATATTTCCTTTTATGGATCATGTCTTTGTTGTCAAGCCTGAGAACTCTTTGCCTAGTTCAAGATTCCAAATATTTCTGTTTTTTTTTCCTAAAAGTCTTAGTTTTACATTTACTTGTTTTATATGTCTAAGATCCATTTTGAGTTCATTTTTGTACAACGTGTAAAGTTTAAGTCAATGTTCATTTTTTTGTCTATGAATATCCAGTTCTTCTAGCACCATTTTTTGAAAGGCTATTTTTCCTCCATTAAATTCCTTCAGCACCTTTGTCAAAGATCAGTAGGGGATATTTGTGTAGGTGTTTTTCTGGGTTCTTTATTCTATTCCATTGATCTATATCTATCCCTCTGCCTATATTATTATGTCTTGAGTACAGTAGCTATAGAGACAGCTTTAATACTGGGTACAGTGATTCCTCCCACCTATTCTACTTTTTCAAGATATTTTAGCATTGTAGGGCTTGTACCTTTCCATATAAATTTCAGAACATATTATTTTATTTCTGTAATGTAAATTATATTAAAAATATAAAATATATAAATTTAATTTAACTTTTTCTTTTCTGGGAATTGTTTTGTTTGTTCTATACATAGCCAGAAAAGAATGTTATTTGAATGTCGGTATACTCTAAACTTTCTCCAAACTCAAAAAAACATAACTTTGTTCGCTTTTAATATACTTAATTTGTGGCTTTTATTACTGAAATTAGAGTTTGCTTTTATACTATTAATAAGTTTATTAAATTTGTATTTAGTCATTTCTTTTATCCCTTCCCAGGCTAGTCAAAAATTGTTTCTCTTTTGTTACTTTATTTAGTAGTTATGTTAGTGTTACAACATTTGGTTTAAACTTGAACTAAGCACCTTGACTTGTAATCCACATTTTCCTTTTTTTTTGGTTCAATAGAGGAAAATTTCAATTATTGAGATGCCACTTCAGCATCATGTTGAAACAGAAAATTTTTCATGATTGTTCATTGTAATTATTAAGCCTGATAATGTCTTTACAAAAGGATGCCTCTGCCTAAATCACTATTGCTGATGTATTATGGTGGTGCAAAATTAATTGCGGTTTAAAAGGTTAAGTAATTGCAAAAACCACAGTTATTTTTGCACTAACCTAATAAATCACATAAAGTACACTCCAGTATCTGCACTGGAGGGCTGAACAAGAGTACATATGCCTTTAATTTATATGAAAAAAATAATTTAATGGCTAATGTACTTGTCTACACCAAGAAATAGACTCACCAGCCTATAGTACCATCCTGGGGAGGTCCGTTGGATATCTCTTTAACAAAATTCTAAAATACAACTGTTTTGTCCTCCCAGATGAAACAATCTCCTCTCTTTGACAAAAATAAAGTGAAAGTTTCTCTGCAAGACTTACAAAGTGAATTTTAGAATAAGCTTGTCTATGTCTATAAAATACTTTACTGGCAATTTGGTAGGAATTGCATTTAGACCTTTAAATTAATTTAGGGAGAATTGACATCTTTACTGTGTTGAGTTGAAAAGCTCACTTCTGCTTTACAATTTAGTGGTAAATGTGTGTATGTTTGAGCAACTTCATACAGATGCTGTGCTGGCACATAATAAGAGCTTAATAAATATTTATGGCAGAGAGGGAGGATGGGAAGGCCAAACAAAGTCTTGAAGAATGTGGATCTTTGGTTCCCAAATCTGGCCATACCCACAACTTCTGCTGAGCTTTGTAAAAGTACAGATTTGTGGGTTTCATCTCAACCCTGCTGCTTCAGAGTCCTCAGGGGTGGAGTAGTGAAGATGACTTTTTTATTTTTTTCAATTAATTGTTATAATTAAGGTAAAATTAGTTAATAACATTATACAAATTTCAGATGTACAACATTATAATTCTATTCCTGTATACTCTATTGCGTGCTCACCACCAAAAGTCTAGTTTCTAAATGTTCCCAGACATTTGACCTTCTTTTCCCATTCTATTAACACCCTCTAGAGTTGATGTGAAGGTACAGCCAGGTTTGAGAAATGTACAATGGAGAAGCCAGACAGAAGCAGTTTGTAGGCAATGAGCTGAGTCCCTTAGGACTGAGCTGTTCTTTCTGATATTTGCCCTGAGACAAAGCAAGTGGCAGCTGCAATTAAATCTGCCTAAGGCAAATTAACAAGTTCTTCATGGAGACAGGATTCAAAAGAAGTAAACAGACCTGAGGGAAGGGGAGACTAGATTAATTTTGAACCTTTAGCCACCCATTTCTTTTCCAAAGAGTAAATAGGCAGCCAGAGTTCAGCAGAGTGCAAGTAGTTCCAGATTGTAAAAACTGTTATTTATTCACTTCATTACACACTTAATCAATTCCCTAACCATGAGGTCTACAAAACTGTAATAGTGCACCAAGGGAGCTGGCTGCTGCCTAAGAGCATCTGAAACAAGACTGTTCAGATGCCTGGAAATTTCTTTTTCATTAACAGAAGAACAAGCCAAATGACTTATAAGACTTTCCTATCATAAAAGGAACAGGAAATTAGAAATAAAAGCACATGGAGAAGAGTGCATAAATTAGGTTTTAGAGCACAGGCTTATTTCAACCTTAGTCTTGGTTTTTGTTTGTTGCTTTCAGTCTCTATTTTCATGTAAAATTCACTATATAAGTAATAAATATATAAAAGTAAAGGAATTTTTAACAACATATATTCTCCTAAGCCCATCTTCCAAACACTGGATGGTTTCTCTTCCGTTGCTGAACATTCCATCTGTGCATTGAACTTCCCTTTGTGTATACATGCTTTTCTATCACTGTAATCAGCAGTGAGCATACGATTTTGAGGTACTATATCAAACACTTTTCTAAGTTGTGACTTTTTTTTTAAGATTTTATTGGGGAAGGGGTACAGGACTTTATTGGGGAACAGTGTGTATTTTCAGGCCTTTTTTCCAAGTCAAGTTGTTGTCCTTTCAATCTTAGTTGTGGAGGGTGCTGTTCAGCTTCAAGTTGTTGTCCTTTCAGTCTTAGTTGTGGAGGGCGCAGCTCAGCTCCAGGTCCAGTTGCCGTTTCTAGTTGCAGGGGGCACAGCCCACCATCCCTTGCGGGACTCGAGGAATCGAACTGGCAACCTTGTGGTTGAGAGCCCACTGGCCCATGTGGGAATCGAACCGGCATCCTTCGGAGTTAGGAGCATGGAGCTCTAACCACCTGAGCCACCGGGCCGGCCCTAAGTTGTGACTTTTTAAAATTTGTTTTCTTGGCTGTATAATATTTCATTGTGCTACTGTACTATATTTGTCTTTTTTACCATTCTATACTTAATATTACTGTATTTTATTCTATTGTCATTTCTAGAGTATTCCATTAATTTTTCACCATTGACATAATTTGTCTTTAATATTACCATATTCTAACGCATTTTGCCATTTTTAATTTGTTGCTGTTACCAAGAGCACTCCAATGAATATCTTAAAATACACGGATTTTTTTTTCTGATTCTGAATTATTTTTTTGAGATAAATTCTCAGGAATGGCATTGTTAGGTCATTGGACATAAGCAATTTTAAGACTTTTAATATTTCTGAGCATGTCCTGTTGCCACGCAGCAGCCTACCCGTCTGTCTCCTTGTACCTGCCCCTAAAGCAAGGAGAGTCTGTGAGATGGATCCTTTCAGGGACATTGCTTCACCTTTGTACTTGCACCTTTTATCTTCCTGTTTGGCGCCAGAAAGATGGCTGGTCAGCGAATGACAAGTAAGATTCCCCAAGAGGGGGACAACTCAAGCAAGGCGCAGTCGAGTGGGGACCAACAGGAGAATCCACAGGGTTCATAGAGGTGGGCACAGCCCCCCCCATCTTCCCCCCAGCTAAGGAGAGCCTCTGCCTCTGTGGCTGCATTCCTTCCCACAACCTGCAGGGGAAGAGATTCCATGATGTGCTCTCCATCTATTCACATGCATATAGGTTTTGTCCCTTGGGGAAGTATATACATCCTGAGACACATTCAGCTGCCTGCAGGCAAGGGTGATTGGCTTGAATCAGTTTCCTATTGTGAAGTATAGGATTCACAGATCTTGAGACTGACAAACTTTTTTTTTTTTTTTAATTAATTTTATTGGGGTGACAATTGTTAGTAAATTTACATAGATTTCAGGTGTTCAATTCTGTATTACATCGTCTATAAATCCCATTGTGTGTTCACCACCCAGAGTCAGTTCTCCTTCCATCACCATATATTTGATCCACTTTACCCTCATCACCCACCCCCCACCCCCTTACCCTCTGGTAACCACTAAATTATTGTCTGTGTCTATGAGTTTTTGTTTCTCATTTGTTTGTCTTGTTCTTTTTGGTTTATATACCACATATCAGTGAAATCATAGGGTTCTCTGCTTTTTCTGTCTGACTTATTTCACTTAGCATTATTCTCTCGAGATCCATCCATGTTGTCACAAATGCTCCTATATCATCTTTCCTTAACGCCGAATAGTATTCCATTGTGTATATGTACCACAACTTCTTTATCCATTCATCTATCGAAGGACATTTTGGTTGTTTCCATGTCTTGGCCACCGTAAACAAAGCTGCAATGAACATTGGAGTACACGTGTCTCTGTAGAGAAATGCTTTTATATTTTTGGGGTAGATACCCAGGAGAGCGATTGCTGGGTCATATGGTAATTCTATTCGTAATTTCTTGAGGAACCTCCACACTGCCTTCCATAGCGGCTGCACCAGTCTGCATTCCCACCAACAGTGTATGAGAGTTCCTTTTTCTCCACAGCCTCTCCAACACTTGTTACTATTTGTTTTGTTGATGAAAGCCATTCTGACTGGGGTGAGGTGATATCTCATTGTGGTTTTCATTTGCATTTCTCTGATGATTAGCGATGTTGAGCATTTTTTCATATGTCTATTTGCCATTTGTATATCCTCTTTGGAGAAATGTCTCTTCAGGTCCTCTGTCCATTTTTCAATTGGGTTGTTTGTTTTTTTGTTGTTGAGTTTCATGAGTTCCTTGTATATTTTGGATATTAGCCCCTTATCAGAGGAACTGTTTGCGAAAATCTTCTCCCATTCAGTTGGTTGCCTCATTATTTTGTCAATAGTTTCTTTTGCTGTGCAGAAGCTTTTCAGTTTCATATAATCCCATTTGTTTATTTTAGTTTTTACTTCCATTGCCTTTGGAGTCAAATTCATAAAATGCTCTTTGAACCCAAGGTCCATAAGTTTAGTACCTATGTTTTCTTCAATGCAGTTTATTGTGTCAGGTCTTATGCTTAAGTCTTTGATCCATTTTGAATTAATTTTGGTACATGGTGACAGATAGCAGTCCAGTTTCATTCTTTTGCACGTGGCTATCCAATTCTGCCAGCACCATTTATTGAAGAGGCTGTCTTTTCTCCATTGTATGTTTTTAGCTTCTTTGTCAAAAATTATCTGTCCATATTTATGTGGTTTTATTTCTGGGTTCTCAATTCTATTCCATTGGTCTATGAGTCTGTTTTTCCGCCAATACCAAGCTGTTTTGATTATTGTAGCCCTGTAGTACAAGGAAAAATCAGGGAGTGTGATACCTCCAGTATTGTTCTTTTTTTTTAATATTGCTTTGGCTATTCGGGGTCTTTTGTGGTTCCAAACAAATCTGATGATTTTTTGTTCTATTTCTTTAAAAAATGCCATTGGGATTTTAATGGGGATTGCATTAAATCTGTATATGGCTTTGGGTAATATGGCCATTTTAACGATGTTGATTCTTCCAATCCATGAGCACGGAATGTCTTTCCATTTCTTTGTGTCTTCTTCAATTTCTTTCAAAAATGTCTTATAGTTTTCAGCATATAAATCATTCACATCCTTGGTTAAGTTTATTCCTAGGTATTTTATTCTTTTTGCTGCAATTGCAAAAGGAATTGTTTTTTCTATCTCTTTTTCTGAGATTTCATTGTTGGTATATAGGAAAGCAATGGACTTTTGTACGTTGATTTTGTAGCCAGCAACTTTACTATATTCATTGATTGTTTCTAATAGCTTTTTGGTGGAGTCTTTAGGGTTTTCTATGTATAGCATCATGTCATCTGCAAAGAGTGACAATTTAACTTCTTCATTCCCAATTTGGATGCCTTTTATTTCTTTCTCTTGCCTGATAGCTCTGGCGAGGACTTCCAACACTCTGTTGAAAAGCAGAGGTGATAGGGGACAACCTTGTCGTGTTCCTGAACGTAGAGCAAAGGGCTTCAGCTTTTCACCATTAATTATGAGGTTAGCTGAGGGCTTGTCGTATATGGCCTTTATTATGTTGAGGTATTTTCCTTCTATACCAATTTTAGTAAGTGTTTTAATCATAAATGGATGTTGTATCTTATCAAATGCTTTTTCTGCATCAATTGATAGAATCATATGGTTTTTGTCCTTTATTTTGTTTATGTGATGTATCACATTGATGGATTTGCGTATGTTGAACCATCCTTGTGCCCCGGGGATGAACCCCACTTGGTCGTGATGAATAATCTTTTTAATGCATTGTTGTATTCGATTTGCTAGAATTTTGTTTAGGATTTTAGCATCTGTATTCATTAGAGATATAGGTCTGTAGTTTTCTTTTTTTGTGTTGTCCTTACCAGGTTTTGGTATCAGGGTAATGTTGGCCTCATAAAATGAGTTAGGGAGTACTGACTCTTCTTCAATTTTTTGGAAGAGTTTGAGCAGGATTGGTATTAGATCCTCTTTGAAGGTTTGGTAGAATTCACTGGTGAAGCCATCTGGTCCAGGAGTTTTGCTTTTGGGAAGGTTTTTGATGACTGATTCAATTTCGTTACTGGTGATCGGCCTGTTTAGATTTTCCACTTCTTCTTGGTTCAGCCTTGGAAGGCTATATGTTTCTAAGAACTTGTCCATTTCTTCTAAGTTATTAAATTTGGTGGCATATAGTCCTTCATAGTATTCTTGGATAATCCTTTGTATTTCTGTGGTGTCCGTGATAACTTCCCCTTTTTCATTTCTGATTTTGTTAATTAGTGTCTTCTCTCTTTTTATCTTAGTGAGTCTAGCCAAGGGTTTGTCGATTTTGTTAATCTTTTCAAAGAACCAGCTTTTTGTCACATTAATTTTTTCTATTGTCTTTTTGTTCTCTATTTCATTTAGTTCTGCTCTGATTTTTGTTATTTCCTTTCTTCTGCTGACCTTGGGTTTTGCTTGTTCTTCTTTTTCTAGTTTTTTAAGGTGTAACATGAGGTTATTTATTTGGGATTTTTCTTGTTTCTTGAGATAGGCCTGTAATGATATAAATTTCCTTCTTAAAACTGCTTTCGCGGCATCCCAAAAATTTTGGTAGGATGTATTTTCATTGTCATTTGTTTCTATGTATCTTTTGAGCTCTCCTCTAATTTCTTCTTTGACCCAGTCGTTCTTTAAAAGTATGTTGTTTAATCTCCATGTATTTGTGTTTTTTCCTGCTTTCTTTTTGCAGTTGATATCCAATTTCAAAGCTTTGTGATCAGAGAATATGCTTGGTATGATTTCAATCTTCTTAAATTTGCTGAGGCTGATTTTGTGTCCCAATATATGGTCTATCCTTGAGAATGTTCCATGTACACTAGAAAAGAATGTATAGTCTGATGTTTTAGGATGAAGTGCTCTATATATGTCAATCATGTCCAATTCATCTAATGTGTCATTTAGGGCTGCGATTTCGTTATTTATCTTCTGTTTGGATGATCTATCCATAGCTGTCAATGATGTATTTAAGTCCCCTAGTATAATTGTGTTTTGGTCAATTTCTCCCTTTAGTTCTGTTAGTAGTTGCTTGGTATATTTCGGTGCTCCCTGATTGGGGGCATAAATATTGATGACTGTTATGTCTTCTTGTTGTATAGTCCCCTTTACCATTATGAAATGTCCATCTTTGTCTCTTGTTATCTTTTTCACCCTGAAGTCTGTTTCATCGGAAATCATTATGGCTACACCTGATTTTTTCTGGGTACCATTTGCTTGAAGTGTCAATTTCCACCCTTTCACTTTGAGTCTATGCTTGTCCTTGTAGCTGAGATGTGTCTCTTGTAGGCAGCATATGGTTGGGTTTAGTTTTTTGATCCAATCTGCTACTCTGTGTCTCTTTATTGGTGAGTTCAGTCCATTTACATTTAGGGTGATTATTGATATGTGAGGATTTCCTGTCATTCTGTCTTTAGTTTTCTGGTAAGGCTGTGTCTCCATTGTTTCTTTGCCTTTTTGTTGTTGTCTGTTATTTCTGTGTGGTAGTATTCTATGATGTTTCCCTCTGTTTCTTCTTTTATTACAGTATATATTTCAGATTTGGATGTTTTTTGAGTGGTTACCCTTGAGTTTATGTAAAAGAAAGTTTGATATTTAGAGTATTCCAGTTTCTTCAGTCCGCTTACTTTCTCTATTCCCATATTCCAGTTCAGGCCTTTACGCTCCCCCTTTTTATGTTTCGGTTGCCACAAGTTGTCCCTGTTGATGGTGGTCTAATAGCCTCCTTTAGTATTTCTTGTAGTGCAGGTCGTGTATTAGAAAATTCCCTCAGCTTCTGGATGTCTGGAAAGGTCTTTATTCCTCCTTCATATCTAAAGGAGATCTTTGCTGGATATATTATTCTTGGCTCATGATTTCTCTCTTTCAATAGTTTGAATATTTGGTTCCATTCCCTCCTAGCTTGTAGAGTTTCTGCTGAAAAATCTGATGATAATCTAATGGGCTTTC
This sequence comes from Rhinolophus hipposideros, assembly GCF_964194185.1. Classification (NCBI taxonomy): domain Eukaryota; kingdom Metazoa; phylum Chordata; class Mammalia; order Chiroptera; family Rhinolophidae; genus Rhinolophus; species Rhinolophus hipposideros. The sequence goes on from NC_138061.1 coordinate 63,030,216, forward strand.
CTTTGTAGGTTACCGTCTTCTTTTCCCTGGCTGCCTTGAGGATTCTTTCTTTATCATTGATTTTAGACAGCTTCAATACAATGTGCCTTGGTGAAGGCCTGTTGGGATTGAGGTAATTAGGTGTTCTATTTGCTTCTTGGATTTGAGGATCCAGTTCTGTCCACAAGTTTGGGAAGTTCTCATCGACGATTTGTTTGAATATATTCTCTGTTCCCTTCCCTCTTTCTTCTCCTTCTGGTATACCCATTATTCTTATATTGCTCTTTCTGATGGAGTCAGAAAGTTCTTGTAGAGTTCTTTCATTTCTTTTAAGTCTCAAGTCTCTTTCTTCTTCCCTCTGTGTAAATTCCAGGTTCCTATCTTCGATGTCACTGATTCTTTCCTCCATCTGGTCAACTCTACTACCTAAGCTGGATATTTTATTGTTAATTTCTTCTATTGAGTTCTTAATCTCCAGAAATTCTATTTGGTTCTTTTTCAAGATTTCAATCTCTTTTGTAAAATGCTCATGGTGTTCTTTGATTGTGTTTCTGAGTTCATTAAACTGCCTTTCTGTGTTTTCTTGCATCTCGTTCAGTTTTTTCAGAATTGCGATCTTGAATTCTCTGTCATTTAAATCACAAAGGTCCATATCTCTAAGTTCCTTTTCTGGAGACTTTTCACTTTCTTTCTGAGCTATCTTGTTGCCTTGGTTATTCATGGCAATCACTGATTTACTATTTCTCTTCCTCGACATCTACAGGAGTGTCTTCTGCAACAGGTTGATAGGTATGCGAAGAGCTTTTGGAGTTCCAAAGCTCTTTCTGCACCAGATTCAGAGCCCGAATGTTTCAGCAGTTCTGTTTACTCCTGCAGGGATCCGCCCAGATAGGTGGGGCTAGGGGCGGGGTGAGTTGTGAGAGGTGGCCCAGAGCAATGGCGGCGACCACCACCACAGCCAGTCCTGCTTCCACAGCTCCCTCCCCTTTGCCGGAACTAGTTGAGCTGCAAATCTGTGTCTGCGGTCCACAGTTCTCAGAGCAGCAAATATTCTGTCCTTTGATCCGACACTGCTACTTTATCGCTTCTAGCATCAGGCAGGTGGGGGCGGGGCGAGCTCTGGGAGGGTAGGGAGGGGGCGGCTAGTCTCCGTGCCTAAGGCTTCCGCTCTCCGCTCAGCAGTGAGGGCTTAAACCACCGATTTCAGCCCTCTTCCCTCAGTCTTTGCTCCGAGGTCTGCCGTGAGCGAGCGTTGGGTTCAGCGGTTTTGTATGCTGCCCCCTCAGCCCTGTGGGCCGTAAGCGGAGCCCTAGCAGTCCGAGTCCTTCCCTCTCCCGCAGCGGCGGTAGTTCCGGGAGCAGCGGGCTCCGAGCACTGAGCTAGGTCTGAGTCCTGCGCCCGCGCGGCTCCGTCTCCGCACTTCTCCTCTCCCTCCTCCCCCGCTCGCGCGATTCACCCACCTGGAGGTGAATTCAGTAGTCGGCCTCTTCGTCTTGCCTGTCTGCTGTGCAAGGAGTCCTTTGTGGAGTTATTGTTGTTCGATTCGTTGTAAATTCCAGGGGAGCGTTACAGAGGCTCACCTCACGCCGCCATTTTTTTCAGTATCCCGAGACTGACAAACTTTATCTCCTTTACTTCCCCTCCTAAGAAAAGCTAATGCGTAGGCCCGATTTGGCGCCCAGTCCTAGAGGCTGCAGTCCCCTTGGCCCCACTTCACTCTATTCATGGCTACTGTCTTTTCTTAACCCTGCGCCACCCTCCTCGCTCCCCACAACCTTCGTCACGCGGGACGCGACAATGTCCAGCTTCACCAAAATTTTGCCAATATTGGATAGTATTTTTTTAAGTTTGCAAATATGATGAATATAAATGAGTAACACTGACATTATTTTGATTAGAATTGTGTTTGTCCATCATTTTCTCTTTTATTGTATAATTATCTATTGAAATTTTTCATTAATCTATTATAAATTTTAATGGGCTTTATAAATATTAATCTCAATTTACAATTATGTAAGTGGCTTCCCAATCTATTGCTCCTTTTTACATGAATTTTGTCATTGTTATTTCAATATCATCAACCTTGTAGTTCTTTGTTATTCTTTTTATCTATTACTGTTAGCTAGAGTTAAGTTTACTATTCCTCTGTAGATCTGACACACTTGGAGTCTGTTTTGTTTTCTACCAGCTTTTTTCCTGATGTGGGTTTTTTGTTTTTTTCTTTTTTGGTTTGGGGTGGGGGTTTTTTGCATTTAATCACCTGTATGTAATTTTAGTAGATGAAGTAGCTTTGAATCCAAATCATCTTTTTCAGTTATCCTCGTTCTCTCTGTGCAGTTGCCCTCCTGCCCCCACATTGAGAGGCTGACTGCCTTGTGTTTCCCAGTATGTAGTGCCGAGTGTGTTCCTTGGCTCACACTGTGGTCCATCAGGTCTATTTCTTTTGTGCATTTGCTAATCCCACATGGTTTTAGTTTTTTGTTATGATGTTGACTGTATGTCTAATACCTGGTAATGCTAGATTTACCACTTCACTCTCCCTTTCGTAATTAAATGTTCCTGTCTTATTTTTCCTGTATATAATCTTCAGAATCAGGTTGTTGACTCCAAAAGGAAACTTCTTTCAACAGAATGTATACCCATATGGAGTTGCATGTGAAGAACACAGAAAGATGTCAAAGTACAGTACACTCATGGCCTTTGAGCCAAGACCCATAACAGATTGAAAACTCCTTGCACTAATGGAGAACTAAAGGGTGGAAACTGGAACAGTACATCTGTCCCAGGAAGTGTGTACCAGTGCAGCAGCAAGATCTTGCCTTGTCCTTGTTTATCTTGATGTAGGAGGTTTGTTCTCAACTTCTTTCACAGGAAAGCCACGAGTGCAAGGACACACACACACGACTTAAATACCAAAACTGAAGAGTGGTCACAGCCACTAGCCAAAATGTACCGCCGTGACACACATGATCTTTTCAAAGTTAGTTCTTAAAAATTGGGCCAGACCCTCCATCCAGGTCACCTTCTTGGGCACCTTCTCTTTCCTGGTGGCAGAGCCTGTGGGCACAGTCTCTGAACCAAGAACACCCGAGGGCTTTACCATCTGATCACAGTCCAAAGGACTCCATGCAGAAACTCTCTGCCTCAGCAGACTGCATTCCCCGAAAACAATAAGGAGCTGTGACGGGATGGCATCACCATTGGGCCAGCAGCCTTCTCTAACCAGAACAGTTGCATTGCCTTCTAATCTTGCTGGACAGCAGGACTTGATTAAGCCTCATTACAGAGAAATATCCTGTGAGGGGAAAAGCAGGACTCATGGCACATGATGGAAAGACGTGTGTGTTACACAAGCTCGCATGGAAAGACACATTCTTGGGGAAATGTAAAAATGCACCGAAAGTAGAATCCGTGTGAATCCGCTCCTACTAGCTGTGTGATCTTTAAAAAATTATAATAAACCTTCTAAGCCCCATTTACAAAAGAGGAATAAGAACACCATTTAAAGTGGATGTGAGGATTAAATGAAATCACTATAGAAACTACCTATGCACTATTACTGTCTTAATGTCTAAGAGGACAAAATAAAATAATTTGTTATACAGGTTTAAAGGATGTACTTCTCTATCCAAAAGCAAAGTCCTCTTTATATCCTCCAAGACTTCTCCCCATTTCTAGGATGAGAGAGAGGATATATACAACAAAGGTCCTTTACCTTTTGGGGGTTACAGATCTCTTAGAGAATTTAAAGAATGTTAAGAGCTGCTTTTCCCAAAAAAAGCATATAGGTCAGCCTTCTCGGCGTGGTGGCGTCTGTGTATGCTTTAAGCACATCTGTGGGCTGCCCCATGGCATCCAGGCTAAGAACTCATACCTTGAGCTCTCCTGCCTGCATGCCCGCTTTCCGTCAGCAGGAAAGGATATGTGACTGCATCTGGACTCAGCCTACCTACATTCTTAGCCATTGTCCATAGCTGAGAGCTATTCAGTCCACCCCAGACCCTAATAGCCTTGCATTAACCAGTACTTCTCCCCATTCCACCCCACACCTCATGTGAGAGCACAGCTCTGACTGCCTAGTTCTTTTGTCCACATGAAAAAAAGAACAGGATTGGGTGCATTCATAAGGTTGCATGATCTCACTGAAGTCATTTCCTTCTTTATGATTGATAATAAAAATAGCTAACACTTTCGAGTCTTTACTATGTGCCAGGCAGTGCGTTAAACACTGGACACACATTGTCCTCTAACTCTTACAGTAACAGTATGACGGGGGTTTTGTTATCTCCATCTGGCAGTCAGTTAGCTGAGTCGTAGACAGTTTAAAAGCTATTTGCTGCAGGTTACCCAGCTAGTGAGCAGTAGGGCAGGGCTTGGCACCTGAGCCCCTCAACCACAAAGCCCTGCTGTCACTGCTCTGCTCTCCACAGCCTCCATCAGGGCACTGCAGATCTCATGGGACATTTCATAAATACTGACACTCACGGTCCTTAGTTGCTTCTCTGTCAGTCCCCCAAGCAATTGCTGACTCTGTGGGCTCTCAGCTCCCCAGCCTGAGGAGCCTTCTCTGGAAGACTGCCACCTGCGCCATGTAAGCCATTCCCTGAATGCTCCACACTTTTGTGAATCCATAATGACTCATTCCCAAAGTGGTCAGGGTGTCCAATTTCCCCACAAATGGCATGCATGGTCTTCAAAGCCTCCATGTCATCCCCTCTATTAACTTGTTGCTTCCCGTTTCAGATAAGAACCGGCTCTTTTATCATATTTGAATTTTAAATATCCACCCACCTTATCAGCTTGCTTGCCCTGTCCTCTAAGAATCCACTTCAGTCATTTGGTGCAAATGTAGCTGGGACACAATGGAATGAAAGTGAGCAGGTGTGTTTCAATGACAGCAGAATCTTCATGAGGCAATGCCTCAGTAAGTGTCAGTGCACCTTGAAAATGTGTTTATGTGACAGTTTCTTGAACATTCAGCATTTTTTAACTACTAGAACTACATACGTTGTAGGCTTTTCACAGAATATTGGTGGTTTAGCAACCTGTCAAGAGTTTAGCCCGCTTTATTCTGAGTCTGACAGTTTTTGTTACACTTACTCCTCCCATGTCGTCATCAGTATATGACCCCGGCCTGGTGACCTAGTCCCAACTTCTGCCAGCATCTTTTGTGAGTAGTTTGACTTTCTTGATCAGGAAAGAGTTCGCTGTGCTGAACCGCAGTGGCTCAACAAGAAGGGCCATGTTACATGATCCCAGACTCTCCTCTGAAATCCACGGAGCCCAGGGGGAGGCAGCAGCAGATAGAACAGACATGAGCACTTCACCAGCAGCCACCAAAAGACAGAGGCCTGGGGAGAGACGGTGCACCCAGCTAGTGCTGGAGGTGGCAGAGCACAGCACCGAACACGTGGTCCAGGGAGAGGGAGACCTGGGGTTACATTCTGACTCAGTCACTTATTCACTGCATGACCCTGGGAAAGTCCCAAATGTGTCATCTGTAAAATGGGAATGATAACAATCTTATAGGGTCGTTGTCATGATATGGACCATGGAAAGTGCTCAGTGAAAACACATGCCATGATGATGTGTCACCCGCCCCACAGAGGGGATGCGAAGAGAATGCAGTGATGTCCTCAGACCATCAGCCAGCAAAGTGGACTGAAAACACTGAGTCCTACTGAAAGAACTCAGCGCTGCCCCATCCTATCCACACAAAGGGTTACCCACCTGAGGGCCATCATCTGTGTCCTCCAGGTCTTCCCATTCGCTTTCACTATCATGGGAGACTTTAGGAGGCAAAGACTGTGAGAGAGCACCCCAAGAACAGAACTGTGGCAAGGGAATGGTCCCTGAATCTGCTTCCAAACATTCTCCACAGGGTAGCTGGTCTTCCAATGTATGGCTGATGGTAAGATACACTTCATCCTTCATGGTAGGAGAAGGGGCTTCAGGTGGATAGCAGATGTCACCTTCTTCTTCATCGCTGTACAATTCAGGATGAGAAAAACAGAAACCCATGCATCTTCCAGCATTGATCAGAAATTCCTCTCTCCACCTTCCCTTGCCTTTCAGGATGCTCATCACGACACATCACAGGAGAGCCAGCCAGAGTTCAAACAGTTCTTGCTAAAGACTGCTCTAGAACCAGGGGGTGAACAGTGCAAACAGTGCATAAGGCATGACCCCTGTCATTGAGGAGCCCCCAAATTAATGGAAAGAGTGAGCAGTAACAATCCAGGTCATTAAGTGCTATGGTAGAAGCAGCACAAAGCATTACGGGAGCAGAGGAATCTCCTTACCGAGCCCAGGATACCATGGGGGACTTAACAAAGGGCACAGCATTGAAAGCAAATCTATGACCCAGTCCCAGGACTGACTCTTCACACGGGGAGTCAGTCAGACCTAAGGCAAGTTTATTAACTCCTCTGGAACTTCAGTTTTCTCATCTGAAAAGTGGGAAGATAAAGAAATTTATAGGACGTTGGGATGCTTAAATTAAATAATTCTGAGACAGCCATCCAGGGCTCCTGGTACAGGGTAAGGTCTCAGGAAGTCGAAGGTGCCATTATTCCTACTCTGATTATGATCTTTATTTCAAGAGAGGAATTAGATGGAAGGGGCTAAAGCAGGAGGCTAGGAGCAGCTCAAGCAGGTGACCTTCAAAGCACTGCTGTGCAAATATCAAGTCCTTTTCTGAGTGATGAAAAAGTGCACATTTGGAGGCAGTCAGCTGGAATGACATTTACTCGCCATGTGACACAAGAGGCAGATGAATGGTGAGGTTTACTGTCTGCAATGAAGCAGAGACACAACGACAGGAGAGACATCCAGCGGCTGCACAAAGTCACCACGCATGCTTTTTGATTAGAAAGAGCAATCCCTGCAGACGGAAGAAGAGCATTTTGCACAATTTCAAACATGCAGAGGAGGAGGCGCTCAGAAAATAGCTGTTGAAAGTCTGGTTAGAGATGATGAGTGGGAAAATCTAAAAAAAATACACACAAATTTAGCTTTTTACCAAATACATGAATTTTGTTTATCAGCCTCCTTCCCCACCCCCAAATGAATGGGTTGGCTTAGCTTCTTGTCCCCTGACCATCCTTTCCCCTTCCGGTAATAACTCTTTTCCCTTAAAATCAGCAATGGCACCTCCCAATAGCTACAAGCCCCCAAATATACATAGAACCCATCCCCCTCCCCAATAAAGCCAGAGTGTCTGTCCCAACCTGTTTTGCTATCAATGAGATATTATTTCTGAACACGAGAGCTACAGGGTATACGTAAAAGTACATTTCATGTGAATATACACATATTCTTGTGTATATAAGGAGACTGTATGCTAAAAGGGCTAAAGAAGAACATTCATTTTAAGAAACCAGTATTTCAAAATGGTTAAGCACCTCAAGGGAAAATTTGTTTAAAGCCCTAAAGTATGAGGTGTGATCAAAAGATATGGTGAATATTTAAATTTAAAAAAAAAATGTTATTACGGTAAAAGACACATTGCCATTAATCCTCCACAAAATACTTCCCCTCACTTCGAACACACTTATCCCGTCATTCTTGCCATTTTCTGAAGCAGTTCTGGAAAGTCCTGTTTTGTGAGTGTTGTTACTTCATCCTCGATTATGACAACATTCCATGTCACACATCGTTTCAAGTATGGCAATTTCTATCAAATGAAAACATTACAGTGTGTCCTCATCCACTTTATTCACTGGATCTGGCACCACCCAGCTTCTGGCTCTTCCCCAAAGTCAAAATGACCATGAAAGGTAAACGTTTTGAATCAGTTCAGGACATCAAGGCAGCCACAACAGCACAACTAAAGACACTCACAAAAGAGGACTTCCAGAACTGCGTCAGAAAGTGGTAGGAATGATGGGATAAGTGTGTTTGAAGCGATGGGAGTATTTTGAGGGGGATTAACGGCAATGTGTCTTTTACTGTAATAATTTTTTTAAATTTAAACATTCACAGTATTTTTTATTACACCTTGTACTTGACCAAATTGTGTAGAAAATATGATTTCTTATAAATATACTGAGGGAATACCATGGAAGTTTTGTTAAAGAATGGGAAATAATAAATTACTGGATATGGTAAAAAAAAAAAAAAAAAAAAAAAGAATGGGAAGTCCAGCCTGTTGCCCAGGCGCACCCCCGCCCCAAGCAACAGCCCCTCCCTCCCTCCCTGCCGAGGAGAAGCAGGTGACAACAAGTGCCCATTGGCCACTGCAGCCACTGCAGTGCCTGACTGTCCACACCTCAACTCCCACCAACATACTCCTCCAACATTTCTAATAAGCTCCTTGCTCTCCAGGTTTGATTTGGGTCTGTGGCTATGGGCCTCACCTGGATAGGGACCAGGGAGGCCGTCAGCCTGAGACACAAGGTGGACAAAATGTCTGGAGGGGGCTTGGTGGCTCCCCCAGGGTAAAATCCTGGCCCTCATCCCACCACAAGTCAGGAAGGAAGAATGATTCCCTTTCCACAATCCTTCCATGCATGCCACGAGACTGCCCTTGAGATCTGACCTAGAGTTGATTGTGGGCATGGAGAAAGGTGAGCAAGGAAAGAAGAAGCACAAGAAGGCCTGTGAGAGCCCCAAGCACAGCCTATTTCATGGAAGGAGACAGACTTGGCGATTTGGGGAATTTGAGTAGGACAGTGGCATTGCTTTAGAGCAAGACTAGATGCTTTGACAGGTGGCCATGCTAAGTAAAGAGGAAGATCCTTCGCCCTGGGCTCAGAGCCAGTTCAGGGTCTCCCATCTAGAGCCTGAGAGGACCAGAGTGCTTGGAGCTCTCTGCTGACCCCCAGACATATTCATTGACCTCATTACCTTCCTATCAAGCCATCTGACAAAGGGAGCCTTTTATAGACAGGTGATGCCTAAAAGAATGTGGAGACTCCTTGGGCTCCCTGCCCAGCCACCTCCCCCACACGGCTGGCAGGGCCCCAGAACCAGTCCCCCCACACACCTCCAAATCCTACAACTCTTCAACAACTGCTTTTAAGGAAAAGTATCCCAGTTCAGCTCTGAGGTCAGTGAAATCATCGTGAAGCCTCTGCTTGTTACAGGGTATTTACTGAGTGGAAGACACCAGGCCATACTCCCCTGGACAGCTGTCCTTTAGAGACTTGGGCCACCAAAATCATGTCCACTTTCCAGGAAGACAAGTCTTCAGGCTTGAAATACTATGGTGTTGTAATTGCACTGTTTACTGTGGTTGAATTTTCAGCAAAGCTCAGGGTTTCTGCCTTCATGTGAGGGTCAGCCTTCTCCATTTATCCAGCATCAGGCCCCACCTGATGTCCCCATTAGCCCTCATTAGTGCAGCTGGGAGCTTGGGGCCACTGCTCCTGCCAGCCCCGATTTGAGCATTTAACAGGTGACATTTGCAGTGTCTCTAAGACATCAAGTGGAAAAGTTCATACTCCTACTCCAGAGCAGGCCTTCACAGGGTGCCCCTGTGCCCTCCCATCTGACCAGAAGCTCTCGCCTCATTCATCCCTTGGCCAGCTGCTCTGATGGCATGGCAGCTGCGGTTGAGTTAGACCTTTGGCTCCTAATTGTTTGCTATTCCAGGAAGAGTGCGTGTCCTCCTTTCCCAGAAGGCATAAAGTAACTTTGGGTCATTTCAAGGACTCTGGCTTCATTTTGCATTCTTACATGACTGTGAAGACTTCTATCATCTCTTTCACTAAATGATTGTTGCTGAAACTTCATGCATTTTAATTACAGGAATTTAACTGAATGTGCCAGAGGTGGGAAGAGAGGGAGATAGAGAGACAGACATAGAGAGAAGGGAGAAGAAAAATAACCTTAAACATTCTGCAATGACCAACTTTCCACTCAATGAGTGTAAGCTGGGAAACCAGAATCTACCATCCTTTCATTCCTGTAAGACCAGCATTTAAATATAAGCATTTTGCAGACAGCGCACAAACGCAAGCCATCAAACTTCATCTGAGATCAACCAAAGAAAACGAAGTTTGCTCCCACACCAGGTGGGGGGTGGGGTCACATCACATCTTCCAAAGTGATGTTCAGGGTAATGTGGCTTCACATGATTTTCACCTTATTCCCTAACTTTGGAAACTAACTTGTATAACTCCAGCCAAGTACCAAGCGGTCCCTCTGGCAGGCACTACTCCAATGCTTCTCCATAAGCATGCCTTTTTACATCATGCTTTATATGCTACTACAGGGTATAGGGTCTCCAGATATACGATGCAGTAAAAGAAGAGAACAGGGAAAGAAAAGCAAAATCTCATCTTCTTCACAACACTCTGGGCTGCTGGGGTGCTGGCAGCCATCGGGCTATAGGAAGTAGCCACCTAGCAGATGGTAAGTTCTGGCAGTTTGCTGGGAATTTCAATTGACAGACCTGTTCTTTAGTTGGAAATAGCTCAGGGAAGGGAAAGAACACTGTTGTTCTGTTGGTTCCTCTGTGCACCAGGCGCTGTGATAGCGCTCTTCATGTGTTACTCCTTCTGACCTTCACAGCACCCTGCGGAATTAGGAGGTCTTCATCGATACTGGAGAAGTCTCCAGCTCAGGAAAGTCAACTCTCCGCGCACGTAAGTGGGAAGCTGAAACAAGGCCACATGATCCAGAAGTCCTTGTTCTTTTTGTTCTAAACTGCAGAAAGAGTGTGATTCACAGATGCCAGAAACAAAGAGGCAGTTGCCTGGGATTCCCACCTCAGAACCGAGCTACAGACATCCCGAGGGGGTGGGCAGCAAGAGCCACAAGCCCACTTCTGAATCCCAATTCAGACCCCTCCCTTGAGCTGGGGGCACTGTTCAGCGACTGCTGGGAATGTACCATGCTTTTCATCTTTAGGGGACACTCACGACGTGTGTAGTGAGTGCAAGCTAATGTCCTGATGGAGGAGAAGCTAACATAGTTTGAGTCCTTCCTTCAGAGAGAAGAAAGGTTCCTGACTGGGAGACAGAAAGCCCCGTAAAGGTGAAGCCAGGACATGTGGGGAGGCAGGTCTTAGAGGCATCACCAAGACCACGGGAGTCCAGTGTAAGGGGGAAGAGGTTGCCATGGAGGGACCCAGTGTAGAGAACAGTAAGGCTGCCACCTGGGCAATGGGCATGGGACAGTAACCATGATGGACTGAAGACCAGCGACGCCCTGCAATGTTCTGGACAAGCCCTCAGGGCTCGCATAACTGTAGGAAGGAGCAACTCTCTCCAAAGACGGCAGGTTTGGGACATCTGGTCTACTCTTGCAAGGAGGGACACTACACCAAATTTAATTTGATTCAGAAAAATAAAATAATGTGAGGCTTCTTGCAAAAAAAAAAAAAAAAAGAGAAAGAAAGAATGACACAATGATAGGAGGAAATAGGTATCAGGACTTATAAGTAGATGACAGAGAAAGGCAAATTTCACCTTAAGGTAAGGAAACACTTTCACTTTCTGATCAACAGCTATATGATAATAAACTGGGCCACTTCAAGAGGAAGCAAATTCTGCATCCTTGGAGATATTCAAGCAAAAGCAGACCCCCTACTTCAAGGATGTCGCACAGCAGACTCCAGCATGAGTTGTGAGGTTGGATTAGGTCATTGAGTCAACGAATGAAACAGTGACTACCTGTGCAATAATTAGTAAAAATATATACTATTGTTAATAACTGATAACCATATTATACTAAAGGCACACAGCAAGTCCACTCCAGGGTTATACTTTATAATCCAGTTCTCAGGGTCTCAGTCCATCACCCCAAACTATAGCAGTAAAACCTTTAAAAATCCAACAGTGGCCCCACGACTATAGAGAAGTACATCTCCTTTTATGTTTTCTACAAGATCATACTAATAGTTATCCCTGAATAAATCTCTGTAGATTGTTCCCTTTATCATATAACCAAGCCTATCAATTACTGCCTAGAACACACTTGTTTTTATGCATTTTCAGAATGAAAGGAATACCACTGACGAATGTACTTGCCCACTTTGTTCTGCTTTGCAGAATAGTTGGTTTTTGTTTGGATGGCACAGTAGTCTTTAAAAATAAATGTGTTTGAATATTTTTAGGGAACATAGTCTGTCTCTAGTTAGTCATAGATCTCATGCTGCCTAATTGCGTGACATGGGCTGCTTCATACTTCATGTTACCTACCTGTCCCTATAGATCTGCCCTTGTTGGTCCTCTAGGATAATTAACAAAAAAGAGCTGTTTAATCTCAGTGGGTTTACATAGTGTGAAACACAAGCCATTGTTCCTCATCATTTGCCTGCTTCATGCCTGTGCGTCTGGCTACACCTCCACGAGCATTGTCTTACCCTTTCTCAGTATTTGTACACCTCGCTCTGCTCTTAACAGGTCTCCATGCACCTTGGGCATCTAATAAATTCTGTCAAACTGAATCAAACAGCATGTTTTCCATTAGGACAAGACTGAGAACTGGAAATACCTGGGGGTTGATGGGCACAAAAATGCAGACCTAAGTTAAAAATGGCTATTAAAATGAATGTTCCAATCTGGTTTTGAAAATGTAGGTTTTTTTAAAGCTAGTGTTGATTGTAAAGCATCATGTTAGCAATAGAAATGATGATGCACACAGGAACTTCTTTCTTACCACAATGCTTCAAGAGGCCAGGAGGGATGCAGGACAAAGGTTTGTGTGCTGCAAATAAAACCCATGGCCTGCCATCTGTAGTCTCCTCCTGCAAGACCACTGGGCGGGGTTTGCTTTTCCCAAAACTCAAAAGCTGTGGTTATAAGCTGATCCAGACCTAATGCTTTCTTTATGTCCACCTCCCCTCCAAATACCTAAGACACTGCTGGGCCCAGTAAGCATCTGAGCATAGTCATTGATTGCTCAATTGTAATTCCTAGCAATGAAATTTACAAAAAATGTCTGCAAATGTGGTGAGTCTTACCTTTCAAGTCTCTGGATATCACAAACCGAATAGCAGTTTTGCCTCAAATCCTTTTCCAAAGAGGTAGCAGGTGCTGCAGCAGCCACTTCCTGGTGCAGTCTGCATAAATGAGGGTGGGAATCCCCAGGACACGTGAGGGAAGTGGCCCAGGGTCGCGCTATGTCTTGGTCCCATTGTCTCTTTCTGGTGGCCTGATGGATGTCCCCTGTGTCTGGGGAAGCACTGTATCTCTGGCTGTCCCCTTGACCCAGGCTGGGGCTCGGTTCTGAGTCAGTGCATGTTGCCCTGGTAAATTCTTTGTCAGCTGAGAGCACGGGTGTCTATGAAAAGAAGTGTTAAGGATTAGGAGATTCATGGTGCACAATGAGTGGAATATAAAAATTGCTTCTTTAAAAAATAATAAGTTTTTTTTATGTGATTATAGAACAAAGCAGTTATGAGATGGGCTATGACGTCAGCCTCTCTGTCAGGACCCCAGCTCCCACTGGCCTTGGGCAACACACTTGACCATCTCCAAGCTACTTACCTTGGGACCTTTGGAAGCTCTTGATAAACATGTTATTTTTAAAATTTAAAGTTGTTTTGAAAACTTAGAAAATATGAAAACAGAAGGAACAATGACACTTTTCAATAGGATACAATTTTTTAAAGTTTCTTTGTCTTCATCTGTCCTCATCCAAGATGGCCCATTTTCACAGCCTCATCTTCCCTCCCATCCTGAGGCCCTTTCCTGGGTCTCCTTCTCACTTCTCCAAACATTACTTGATTCTCCTCAACTGCTAACATTCTCATTGGGCCTTTTAGGTTCGGATTTTGATGGCTCGCTAATGGTGTGCTAACACCACTCAACTTTCTATAGGAAAAAAACACATCTGTACTTCATAGTTTTCAGTAGAAAACTATGTATTATCTAGGGTACAACCTGTGGGTTACCTGATTCTGGCTGTATCCATTGCTCTGAGCTAGTTCATAACTCTGTGTAAATAAATGTTGTTCTTTGAAATCTCTTTTGCATAGTTTTAATATCTGCCTGGTTCCCTCATTGAATGAGTTAGAGAACATCATTAACATGTGTTCATTTTTACATCTACGTGAGAGTTCTAATTTTACCTTTCCCTGAAAATTCTTTTAGCACTTCCATTCCACGACCTATATCCCTAACGGAATGCAGCACATGGATGTTTGAGCCAGACAGGGCTGAGCTCCTGGCCCTGCCCTCACCTATAACAGAGGAACCTTTACTCTACCATCCAGCCTAGTGGTCTCTGCACCTGTCTGATTGCCCATACCCCACAATGGAAGGGAGCCCCAAATATGTACTGTTATTAATCATAAACACTTACGACTCTACTGATATACAATGTACACTATAAAGAGTATACCAAAAATCAAAATTTGAAATGGATAAGATAAAAAAAAATAGGAAAAACAGTTATGTTTTCTCTCATACTCCTTGGGAGACCCCCAAAATCTCCTTTTTAACCACTCCTCTCCCTCCAGCTCATCTTCCCCGTACTCACTCCCCAGCAATCGTTCAACCTCTTCCAGGCTTCCAATAGATGGAGTTTCTGCTTTTTCACTATCACTCTCCCTCCCAGCCACCAGTGTCCTCACTTTCCTTTTATTCTGCTTAGATTACATGATCTACCCCATAAACACTCCCTTAAAACAGAAAATCCTGAGCTCCCATCCTCTTACCCCTCTCTGCCTCCATCCTATGTTACTCACAGGTGCTGCATTTTAATTCCAAGTCTTAATGACACTATGTATATGTGGACTTCATGCCTGCTTCTGAGACACTGACTAATGCCAGAAGCATGAGCGCAGAGGTCAAAGGGCACTCAAGACTTCCAGATAATCTTTCTCTACTTCCTTCGTAAATTCAGCTTCCTGTCCTCTCTACTCTGTACATTATTTCTCATCTTCTCTCTCCTCAAATATTACAACCAACCCCACTGCCCTCTTACTTCATGGTGAAAATGGATACATTCAGATAAGAATCCCTCATCCCCTGGAGTAAACTCTACTGAACAGTAGTAAACTCTACTCCAGCATCCACCTACCAGCCACCACATTTTCCTGCTCTTCAAACCAGGCTTTTGTCCCCAGCATTCAGTCCCCAGATGAAATTGCTCTGATAAGAATTTCTAATGACCTACCTATCTCTTCCTAAGGCCACAGACCAATTCTCTGTCCTCATCTCAGTCTGCCCTTCAGTACCACCTGACATAACCAGTCCCTCAGCCTTTTCTTCAAGAGCATCCTTTACTCGTTCACTCTGAGACATGAAGTTTACTCTCAACTCTGTCCTTACCTGCTTTTCCTGCCACATCCCAGGCCACTTTGTCTCATTTGCTGTCTCATTTCTATGAACAAGACTTCTCAATGTTGGGGTGTCCCATGACTTACTTCTCAGCCCTCTTCTTGACTTTTTCTGTACTTTTTCCCAAGATGGTATCCATTTCATGGCTTTAAATGGTGTTATTTGCTGACAATTCCCAAATCCACTTTTTCCAGGACTGACCTCATGCCACTTCTTCACAAATAACTGCCTACTAGACATCTCCATTGGCTGCCAAGAACTATCACTTCTTCTCCATGTACTGCAAACTGCCCCCTCTAAGCAACCCCTATCTTGGTAACTGGTACCACCCTTCATCCTGCTGCTCAGGCCAAACTTTGTTTTCTTTCCTCATGCCCATATCTAATCCAAAAGTAATCCTAGGGGGTCTACCTCCCATATGTATCTGAAATCTGACTACTTCTTATCAATTATTTAGCTACAACCTGAGTCCAAGCCTCAATAACATCTACCTGAATTGCTGCTGGCTTACCTGCTCCAGTCCATCTCCACCAGCAATCTGACTGATCTTTCTAAAGTGTAGACCAGATGAGGGTATGTTCCTCCTTGACCCTTCACCCTCCCACCCCCCCACCCCCTCCAGTGGCTTCCTGTTGCAGCCAGGAGCGAATCAGCACATTACCAAGACCTACAAGGTCCTACATGAGCCCCAACAGCCTCTACAACTTCTCCTTCCACTGTCCCCTTCAGTAACTACAGTCCAGGCACCAACTGTCATCTTTTTGTCCATCAAACATCCAGGCCATTTCTGTCTCAGAGCCTTTGCACCTGTTATTCCTTCTGGCTGGAATGACTTTACTCCAGATGTTTGTACAGCTGCCTCTTTTTCATACGTACTTTATTCTACTTATGAACTAAATGCTCCCTTCCTTGGTCTTCAATCTGACTTTTGGAGCCACACATATGAATGAAAATTCCTCTCCACTGGGCCCCAGGTAGGAGGATTAAAAAAGTACGCCCACTATATCTTACCCCAAGCCCTCCCACCAAGCCCTTCTGGGCTCTCATGGGTGAAGCTATTCTCCAGGACAGAAGGACAACCTTTCCTCTGACATTCCCTAGATATCTCAACAAAAATACATGGTAGAAAGCCCCTCTACCTGATCTTTGTGTATGCGAACTTGACCCTCTCTCACGCCGTTCAGTTGCTTAACTCAATTGCTGTCATCTAAGCTTGTTTCCAAACTGGCAACTTTCTGATTTCCTTCCCATAGCTCTTTTCTCACCAAAGTTGGTATCAAATGACCTCTTGGAGTCCGAACATCAAGACAATCTGGGTCACCAAGTCCTCTGTGCTCTCTCTAGTGCCTGTCACCCTCGGTGATGATAAGTGATGGTTTTTAGCCAGGTCTTATAGATGAAGAATCATGATGCCTAGAGAAGTGAGGCAATTGCCCATGGCCCATGCAACAAGCAAATGGCAGAGCAGGGGCAGGTGATGCTGGGGTGCCCACACCGATCCCCCTCCGGGACTTACGCCCTATCCCTCAGCTTCTGGGAGTGCCTGCTGCTTAGGCCTGTCAGCTAGCCCCTGTCCAGGAACTGGTCTCAGCTCAAAGGAGTTGCCAAAGGTAGGCTCCCTCCTTTGGGGCAGCCCACGTCCCAAGGCTGGTTGATGCTGGGTGCTAAGGCACAGGGTCTTTGTCCCACTTAAGGACAGCTCAGAGAGGCCATCCCAGCTCCAGAATTCCCTGTGGGTCAGCTGAGGCCCCTGTTGCAGTTGCACCACATTTTTTCCACTTCTACCCAGCCCTGTTTCCCTCACCCTTCCAAGGGTGTTCCCAAGAACCAGCCCCATAAACCTGTTGCATTCAAATCTTTGCTGCAGAGTCTGTGTCCTGGGGACCCAACAGGTGGCATTGTGATGGTTAATTTTAAATGTTAACCACAGTACCCCAATATTGGTCAAACACTAGTGTAGATGTTTCTGTGAAGGTATTACTTAGGTGAGCTAATGTTTAAATCAGCAGACTTTGAGTAAAGTAGATTGCACTCTATAATGTGGGTAAGCCTCATCCAATCAACTGAAGCTTTTAAGAGAAAAAGAATGAATAGTGCCTCCAGACTGCTTTAGGACACATGCTGTAACATCAACCCTGGGTTTCCAGTGTGCAGCTTGCCCTGCAGAGTAAGACTGGCCAGCCCCCACAATCACACAAGCCAATTCCTTCAAACTTCTCTCCCTCTCTCTCCCCTTCTCTCTTTGTCTCTTATACACACTTGCTCCTGGCACATATAAATACATACACACACATACACATCTTATCAGTTCTGTTTCTCTGGAGAACCTAATACAGGTATCGGGTAAAACCCAATTTTCTGATTCCCATGCCTCTTTTCTTTGCACTAGACTATACATACCTAATTCATGCTATAGGAGGGTGGATATACAGCCTGCTCTCCATTTCATTTCTCGGAATGAAAATTCTTCCCTTTCCTTACTCTGGTTTTGTACCTACTCCCTCTGTTGCAGTTTCCCCTCACTGATGCTTGGTCTATCAGACAGCCTGGCTGTAGCGCTCTCGTGGCCTAGATCTAAACATGTAACCATCTATGGGAAGACGCAACTGTCGAGAGAGAGAAGGAGGGAGTGATAGGAAAAGGCAGAGCTAGGACCTCCTGATCCTGTTACTGACTAACTGAGGTTAGGGAACCAGATATTTCTCTGCCCCAGGGAGAGCAGACGGTGTTGAACCCTACCTAAAGTGAAGCTGGGCCTCTCAGAACCGCCAGACAAGAAAAGGGATGCCTGAGGCATGTGGAGAGAGCAAGGGCACCATATCTTACCTGCCATCCCTGGTCCACCTCAGGCAGCACACCTGGAGGGGGTCGGCACAGCAGGAGCGTGACTTCCTGTGAGGCCCCTTGCAGTACATTGAGCACCTCCTACAAGAAACCAAATTCCACAGTGAGCTGTGGGGCTGGCATGGCTGTGGGGTCTCCTCTTCTGTGCTGCCCACTCTCTCCCTGGTGCTGGCTCTTCCACCCCATAGAGAACTTTGGAGAACACCGCTATGGGCCTGACTCCCCAAAGTGTGAGGAGTCAAGAGCACTACCTTTGGCTCTAACAAAGGTGATGCACTGATGCTGGCCTGGAAATGGCCAGGGTCTGCCCGGGGCCTTTCGGTGGCAGCATCTGTCAATACTGATGACTTTTCTTCAAAGAGACAGTAACTCAAACAAATGGCTGTTCCTCTATCAAACTCCCATCCCTCCTAACCCCTCATCTCAGGACCACCAGTCACGTAGGGACCACCACCCCAATCTAAACAGCCTGACCCTCGGCCCTGAGCTTCCTGCCATTGCTCAGCTCAGGCCTTTGAAACCTCTTACCTGTGATATTGCCATGGTTCTCAGACAATGGTTCTTGGATCTGAAATTAAATAGATGAAGGCATCCCACCCAAACATACACTGTTCTGTGGATTCTGTACCCCTCCCCACCTCACCTCACCCCAGAGCCTATCTCCTCTTTTGTCCAGTGTGTGCTGTGCTCTGGAGGTGGGCCTTTGCAGGCTGCAGTGAGGCTTCCTGTTGGGCTTGGCCAATGGCAGCATAGGCAGGGATCAGAGAGGGAGAGGAGAGGGAGGTCGGTGTTTGTGTTCCTGCCTTCCTCCCTGTGAGGTTGTCACAGGATGACTGCACTCCTCAGCGAATGTCACAGCTCATGTCAGTGAGTCCACGGAACCCAGCTGTCCCAGCTCCTGGGGTTGTGTAATTGCTCCTTCCTATTTCCCCTTAGGACTTGGCGGGGGAGGTGAATAACTGCACCCCCTGATCCCAAGGCTCCACACTCTCCCTTGTCCACACCTTTCTCAAACTCTCCTCAAATGACTCAACTTTCAGCCAGGACTCTGACTGATATGTATGATATTTCATGGAGCATTTGTTCTATAAACATTGAGAAGTGCCTACATTCACTATTTTTTATGATACACAAAACAACTAATGTAATGCTATGCATCAAAAACTGTAAATTTAGTAGAAAATGGGGAAGAAGGGCAGACAGGAATCTATCATAGTCCCTTCAGCCCTCACACCCACCTCCCAGAATACGTGTTAGGAGGCCTTTAGCCAGCACAGAAGATGGTTTTATCTTCAGTTTCATTATGAACCTAATCAAAGCAAGACTTACTCGACGTCAGATATTTAAGAACTAAGATGGGAGAAAATGTCTAAGATGGCAGATTAGGTAAACGCTATGCGTGCTGTCTCCCAGATCACATTAAAATTACAACTAAATTTTAGAACAATCAACCTCAAAAATCGTCTGAAGACTAGCTGAACAGAACCCTATAACTAAGAATATGAAGAAGAGGCCACACTGAGACTGATAGGAGGGGCAAAGATGCAAAACGGGTTGACCCCAAACCCCCAGTTAGTGGTTGAACACTGAGAGGGGCACCTCAATGGTGGAGGTCCCCATGAACAGGGAGGGGTCCCAGCCCCACACTGGGCTCCCCAGCCCAGGTGACCTGTGCGAGGAAGAGGAGTCCCCACAACATCTAGCAGTGAAAATCAGGGAGGACTCTGTCCATCCATCCCGGTGAGATGGAAGGTGGCTAGAAACCCAGACGTCCTAGTAAAAGGCCTACACATTGACTTGCCTGCAAAGACTCACCTGGGCTCCAGTGCAGGGACAGCAACTTGAGAGGTGCCAGAGACATACAGGGATAGACTGAGTTGTGTGGGTCTGAGTCAAGGGCTGGAGGGACAGTCACCATTGTCCCTGTGTGGAGGCTGCCTCACACATAGCCTAGAGAACATCTTTCCTATGTTGAACCCTTCCCAAAGGGCAAAATCAGAAACTGCATTGGTCTGGTAAAAATCTGTGCATGCACACCACCTTGGTGACACCTTGGGTCCCACCGCACCCAACTAGTACTACATTGCCAGGGGCACTCTTAGCTCATGGGTGGCCAGCCCTGCCCCACAAGCTGTGGAAGCCTTTTACAGAAGGCCTGAGGCAGTCTGGGGAAATTTTGATGGTGGGCAGTCAACCACAACTTGTGCTACAGTGCCTCTTGGGTGACTCTCAGGGATCTGTGGACGTGAGGGTGGATGGTGTCTGGTTGTAGTGCTTTCAGGGCACTTTGTGAAGTGGTCACAGGCCAGGCACAAGAACTGAATCTGCATTTACTTTGTAAAAACCACCAGCCTTGACTCATGACTCCCTGGGACATAACCCTGCCCAGTTAGGGCTGCATCACTGGCAACTCTCAATACCGAGTCAACCAGCCAGGCTCATGCACCTAAGGTGGTTCTTTCAGTGGCTGAGCCTTATGGGCACCCAGCAGGTGGAAACAGGCCTGGGGGGCCCTGGACCTTTTGCTAAGTTGCCCCAGGCCCAATACTGGTGGCAGCCAGTCTCAGTTCACAGTGAGGCCACCGCCACATGTCTCCAGGTCCAGCACTGGCAGTAGCCAACAACATATAGCTTTGTAGCTCCTGATAGATAGGCCTAGGCCAGTCGCAAATAAGGCTGAAATCAGCCTGTACAGAAGCCCCTCCCAAGAGACACCAGAAACAATACATCGAGAGGCTACCTGCGGACCACACCAGAGTGCTACCCAATTAGTCCCACAAGCAGCACACCTAAAGGGTGATCTCAACAGGTACAAGAGCCTGCCGGGGCACATCTCCCTCTGAGGGGTAAGACCCCACACAGCAGCTCATTCACTGTGGGCATAGCCATTCCTCACAGCCCATCAGCCCGATACTTAATTCCACCCACTGACATGCCAAAAGAAATCAAGGCTCAACTACAACAGGAGAATACACATAGCACACACACCTGGAGCACACTCCTGGATCACAGGTGGTCAGAGAGACTGCACCACTGTACCACACAGGACACATACTACATAAAGCCACCAGGCAAAGACTAAGAGACACAGGAGATCTACCTAATATATAAAGCAAACACAGAGAGGCAGCCAGAATGAGGAAACAAAGAAACATATCCCAAATAAAAGAACAGGAGACCCCTCCAGAAAAATAACTAAATGAAATGGAGGCAACCAACATACCAGAGACAAAGTTTAAAACACTAGTTATAAGAAGGCTTAAGGAGCTTAGTGAAAACTTCAACAAAGAGTCAGTGAACATAAAGCAGGACATAGAAACCATAAAAAAAAAACAGTCAGAAATAAATAATATAACAACTGAAATGAAGAATACACTAGAAGGAATCAACAGCAAATTAGATGAAGCAGAGGATCAAATCAGCAATTTAGAAGACAAGGTAGCAGAAAACACCCAATTGTAACTAACAATAAATGAAAAGAGGATAAAAACAAACAAAAACAGTTTAAGGGAACTTTGAGACAAAATCAAGTGTGACAACATTTGCATCATAGGAGTACCAGAAAGAGAAGAGAGGGAGCAAGGGATCGAGAACTTACCTGAAGAAATAACGAGTGAAAACTTCCCTAACCTGGTGAAGAAATAGACATACAAACCCAGGAAGTATAGAGAGTCCCAAACTAAATGAACCTAAACAGGCCCATACTGAAATACATTACAATTAAAATGACAAAGGTTAAAAACAAAGAGAGAATCCTAAAAACAGCAAGAGAAAGGAAACTAGTTACTTACAAGGGAGCTCCCATACGAGGTCTGACAATTAAGTTTGCGAACTTATCACCATGTGCTTACATTGCTAGCACTGTATGAGTACAAATAGGTCGGTAAGGTTTCATAACCTTGGTATATAAGTGTCACAGCTGTATTCGTGTTGATGTGTAGTGGTGTCTTGCTGATTGGCCTTCATTATTGTTGTTGCATATTTTTGTGTTCCGTCACAAGAATGTCTGAGCTTGAATTAAAGCAATGAACAAACATTAAATTTCTTGTTAAACTTGACAGAGT
Organism: Rhinolophus hipposideros; assembly: GCF_964194185.1. Lineage (NCBI taxonomy): Eukaryota > Metazoa > Chordata > Mammalia > Chiroptera > Rhinolophidae > Rhinolophus > Rhinolophus hipposideros. The sequence continues at coordinate 63,052,336 of NC_138061.1, forward strand.
GGAAGTGAAATCAGGGACATATTACTCCAAGTTTATGGGAATAATTTCATGAAGAAAATGACACAAATGGATTAAATGTTTTTCTGAGGGTAAAAAAAATGTGTCACTGATAAAGAGCGGTCAGGGTGGCCAGTAATGAGCAGAATTGATGAGAACATCACAAAAATTCATTGAATTATATGCCAAAATCATTGGCTGACTGTGAGAAGCATAGCAGATCAAGTGGAAATTGATAAAGAAACAATTAGGAAAATCTTAACAAAAATCTTGGCATGAGAAAAATGTGTACAAAAATGCTCCTAAAGGAGCTCACTGATGAACAAAAGCAAAGGAGAGTCGAAGTTTGCCAAGACCCTTTGGAGAGGCAAGGTGATGTTTTGGGCCTTGTTATCACTGGTGATGAAACAGGGTGTACCAATATGACACTGAAACAAAGGGTCAAAGTGCACAATGGAAATCAGCCAATTCTCCAGGACCAAAAAGTTTCCGTCCGTTCAAATCAACAGTCAAAATGATGTTGTTAACCTTTTTTGATAGGAGAGGGATTATTCATTATGAATTTGTACCAACTGGACAAATGGTTAACCAAATTTACTATTTGGAAGTGCTGAAAAGGCTGCGTGAAAAAGTTAGATGAAAAAGACCTGAACATTTCATCAACAATTCATGGCTGTTGCATCATGACAATGTCCCAACTCACATGGCACTGTCTGTGAGGGAGTTTTTAGCCAGTAAACAAATAACTGTATTGGAACATCCTCCCTACTCACCTGATCTGGCCCCCAATGATTTCTTTTTTTACCTGAAGATAAAGGAAATATTGAAAGGAAGACATTTTGATGACATTCAGGAAATCAAGGGCAATATGATGACAGCTCTGATGACCATTCTAGAAAAAGTGTTCCAAAATTGCTTTGAAGGGTGGACTAGGTGCTGGTATCAGTGCATAGCTTCACAAGGGGAGAACTTTGAATGTGACTGTAGTGATATTTAGCAATAACGTATGTAGCACTTTTTCTAGGAAAAGTTCGTGAACCTCAGATAGTCAGACCTCAGACTATCATGGATTTATCAACAGAAACTTTGAGGCCAGAAGGGAGTGGCAGGAAATATTCAAAGTGATGAAAAATATGTGCCTACAACCAAGACTACTCTACCCAGCAAGGCTATCATTTAAAATTGAAGGAGAGATAAAGAGCTTCCCAGACAAGAAAAGCCTAAAGAAATTCATTATCACCAAGCCATTGAAATGTTAAGGATACTATTAAAAGAAATGTTAAAAGGACTACTTTAAGAAGAAGAATGGGGAAAACAAAACAAAAAGATCAAAAATATAAATAATAAAATGGCAATAACTATGTACCTATCAATAATCACTTTAAATGTAATTGGATTAAATACTCCAATCAAAAGACATAGGGTGGCTGAATGGATAAGAAAACAAAACCACATACGTGCTATCTATAAGAGACCCACCTCAGACTGAAAGATACACATAACTGAAAGCCAAAGGATGGAAAAGATATTTCACACAAATAGAATCAAGAAAAAAGCTAAGGTAGCAATATTATATCCGACATAATCTTTGTCACTTATTATAGTGACAAAGAAGGACATTGCATAATGATAAAGGGATAAATCCCAAAGGAGGACATAACCCTGGTAAACATCTATGTACCCCATATAAGAGTACTTAAACATATAAAACAAATATTGACCAGCACAAAGGCAAAGATCAACAGTAACACAATCATAGTAGGGAAACTTAACACTCCACTGACACCAATGGACAGAACTTCCAGACATAAAATCAATAACAAAACAGAGGCCTTAAGTGACACACTAGACCAGATGAATTTAATTGATACTTTTAGAGACTTTCACCCCAAAACAGCAGAATATACATTCTTTTCAAGAGCACATGGAACATTTTCCAAGATAGGTCACATGTCAGGCCACCAAACAATTCTCAATAAATTAAGAAGATTGAAACCATGTGAAGCATCTTTTCTGACCACAGTGGTATGAAACTAGAAATCAATTACAAGAAAAAAACTGAAAAACACACAAACATATGGTGGCTAAATAACATGCTACTAATAAATGGGTCAACAATGAGATCAAGGAACAAATCAAAAGATACCTTGAGACAAATGAGAATGAAAACACAATGACCCACATCTACGGGACACAGCAAAAGCAGTCCTAAGAGGGAAATTCACAGTGATGCAGGCCTACCACAAGAAACAAGAAATATCTCAAATAAACAATCTAACTTTACACCTGAGGGAACTAGGAAAACAACAACAAACAAAGTCCAAAGTGAGTACAAGAAAGGAAATAATAAAAATCAGAATGGAAATAAATGAAATAGAGGGTAAAAAAATGGTACAAATGATCAATGAAACCAAGAACTGGTTTTTTTAAAAGACAAAATTGGCAAACCTTTAACCAGACTCATAAAAAAGAAAGAAAGGACTCGAAGGAATAAAATCAAAAATGAAACAAGAGAAGTCACAACAGACACCACAGAAATACAAAAAAATTTAAGGAAATACTCTGAATAACTATGCACAACAAATTGTATAATCTTGAAGAAATAGATACATTTCTAGAAGGATACAATCTTTCAAAGCTGAATCAAGAAGAAACAGAAAATTTGAATCGACAAATTACTACTAATGAAATCAAGTCAGTAATCAACAATTTCCCCCCAAAAAAGTCGTGGACCAAATGACTTCACAGGTGAATTTTACCAAACATTAAAAAAAGAATAAACACCTATTCTTCTCAAACTATTCTAAAAAATCCAGGAAGAGAGGAGACTCTCAGCTCATTTTACGAGGCCACCATTACCCAGATTCCAAAACCAGACAAAGACATTAAAAAAAAAAAAAAAACAACTATAGGCCAATATCCCTGATGCAAAAATCCTCAACAAAATACTAGAAAACCAAATTCAACAATACACTAAAAAGATCATACATCACTATCACTATCAAGTGGGATTCATTTCTGCTTTGCAAAGTTGGTTCAATAAGTCAATTAATGTGATATAACACTTAAACAAAATGAAAAATAAAAATCATATGGTCATATCAATAGGGGCACAAAAACGGTTTGACAAAATCTAGCATCCATTTATGATAAAAATTCTCTGCAAAGGTGAAATAGAGGGAACATACCTCAACATAATAAAGACCATATATGATAAACCCACAGCTAATATCATACTCAAAGGGGAAAAGCTAAAAGCATTCTCCTTAAGATCAGGAACACGACAAGAATGCCCACTTTCACCACTTGTATTCAACATAATACTGGAATTCCTAGCCACAACAATCAGACAAGTTAAAGAAATAAAAGGCATCCAATTTGGAAAGGAAGAAGTAAAACAGTCCTTATTAGTGGATGACATGATACTATATAGAGAGAAGCCCGAAGATTCCACCAAAAAACTATTAGAACTGATAAATGAGTTCAGTAAAATTGCACTATTAATGTAACAAAATTAACATACAGAAATTGGTTGCATTTTATATACCAATAACAAATTATCAGAATGAGAAGTTAAGAAAACAGTCCTATTTATAATTGCATTAAAAAAAACCACCTAGGAATAAATTTAACCAAGGAGGTAAAAGGCCTGTCCTTGGAAAATTATAAGATATTGAAGGACGCATGTACCATACTCATGGATAGGGAGAATTAACATCATTAAAAGATCAATACTACCCAAAGCAATGTACAGATTCAATGCAATCCCTATCAAAATACTAATAGCATTTTTCACAGAACTAGAACAAATAATCCTAAAATTTATACGGAACCAGAAAAGACTGAATAACCATGGCAATCCTGAGAAAGAAGAACATAGCTGGAGGTATCACGCCACCTGATATTAAACAAAGCTACAAAGCCATAGTTGTCAAAACAGCATGGTACTGGCATAAAACAAACACATGGATCAATGAAACATAACAGAGAGCCCAGAAATAAACCCACACCTATATGGTCATTTAAGCTGTGACAAAGGAAGCAAGACATACAATGGGGTAAAAGACAGTCTATTCAATAAATAGTACTGGAAAAACTGGATTGATACATGAAAAAAAAAAGAAAGAAACTGGACCACTTTCTTACTCCACATACAAGAACAAACTCAAAATGGTTTAAAGACTTAAATGTAAGACCCAAAACCATAAAACTCCTAGAAGAAAATATAGGAAGTAAATTCTCAGATATTACCCTTAATAATATTTTTACTGATCTATCTCCTTAGGCAAGGAAAACAAAAAAAAAAATAAATCAATGAGACTAAATCAAACTAAAAAGTCTTCACAGCAAAGGAAACCATCAAAACAAAAGGACATTCTACTAAATGGCAGAAGATTTTGCCAATGATACATCTGATAAGGGGCTATCCAAATTATATATATATATATATATATATATATATATATATATATATATATATATATATATATATATATATATATTTATATGACAAAAAAACCTCATACAACTCAACCCAAAATATGAACAGTCCAATTTAAAAAATGGGCAGATGACCTGAATTGAAATTTCTTAAAAAGTTCATACAGATGGCCAACAGACATGAAAAGATGCTCAACGTCACTAAACATCAGAGAAATACAAATTAAAACCACAACAAAATCTCACCTCACATCTATCAAAATGGCCATCATCAATAAATCAACAAATAAGCATTGGCAAGGATGAGAAAAAGGGGAATCATTGTGCACTGTTTGTCGGATTGCAAATTGATTCAGTCACTACAGAAAACAATTTGGAGGTGCCTCAAAAAAATAAAAAATAGAAATATCTTATGACCCAGTAATTCTACTTCTGGGATTTTATCTGAAGAAATTCAAACCACATATCAAAAAAATATATGTACCCCTACTGCAGTGCTAGTCACAATAGCCAAGATCTGGACACAACCGAAATGCCCATAAACAGACAATTGGATAAAGAAGTGGAATATATATGGAGTATAAGTCTGCCATAAAAAAAAATGAAACCTTACCATTTGCAACAACATGGATGGACTTAGAGGGTATTATGCTAAGTGAAATAAGTCATACTGCGAAAGACAAATACCATATGATCTCACTTAAATGTGGAACCTAGAGAACAGAATAAACAGATACAGAGAACAAACTGATAGTTGCTAGAAGGGAAGGGGGTTGGGGGACTGGGTAAGAAAGGTGAAGGGATTAGGAAGTACACATTGTTAGTTACAAAATAGTCACGGGAATTTGAAGTACTATATGGGCGTATGGTGAATAACATTGTAAAAACTATGTGTAGTGTGAGATGGGGGTCCTAGACTTATCAGGGGGAATCACTTCATAAATTATATAAATGCCTAACCACTACACTATACACATGCAACTAATATAAAATAATATTGAATGTCAACTATGATTAATGTCATATATATATAGTCATGGGATGTAAAGTAAAAAAAAAAAAAAAAAGGACTAAGATGAAAAATTAAATGTGAGAATGTGCTGCCAATTGCTCTCTTTGTGTCGTCACAGTCAAGACTCCAGCTATCATTTTCAAGAGCCCAGAGTGTTCCCCATGGCAGGTGGGCCTGAAGAAAGCACAACTGACATCAGCTTACACACAGGGCTGCATCACTCGTGGCCTCCTACCTGGAAGACAAGGCCTTCTGTGGGCCTTCCATTCACAGCCAGGATAATGTCACCAGCCTCTAGGGCTCCATTCTCCTCAGCTGGCTGCGCTGGAAAGAGCTGCTTAATCCTCACAAGATCATTCTTGAGGTGGTTGCAGCTCTCTCTCTCCATCTGGACAAAACTGAATCCCAAACCACTGGTGTTCCTTTTCAGTGTGACTTCAAACTTAGGTCCTACATTGCAGGACGCAAATAAAATAAATCCTTCAGTAGATTACAAGTGAAACTACCAGACTCAGAATGCAAACTGTAAGCAGATGGATTATTCATTTTACATTAAAGGATTTAATTTGGTTAATTTTTATGACAGAGTCCATTGTATATGTTATACATCAGTGTTGTCCAATGGAAATACAACGTGCACTACAAATACAAACCATATATATAATTTCAAAGATTTCAAATAGCTACACTTTTAAAAATGGGAGGAAACTGGTTAATAAAGTTAATCATATATTTTATTTAACCCAATATATCTAAGGTACTACCATTTCAACTTGTAATCAATACAAAAATTATTAATGAGATATTTTACTCTCATCTCATGAACTAAGTTTCAGAAATTGAGAATGTGTTTTTATCAATTTGGATTGGACACATTTCAAGTACTTAATAACTACATGTCACAAATGGCTATCATAGAAGATAGTGCAATTATTGATAACCAACAAAGTTTATATGTAAAGATAGACACATATAATATGCCATGGCATTCAGTAAAACTTGTATCACATTTACTCCTAGTACTCCCTTAGGACCTCAATCATTTTTTAATATACTGGGAATTAAATTTTGCATAATGAGACTATGGAGACAATGATGGCTAACTCTATGGAAATATTTTAGCTGCTGTTTTGTTTAGCCATGTGGACTGGCCATCAGACAAAAAAGCAGCCTCGGGGCACCCAAGATGGACAGTCCCAGGAACCTAGGTAGTCTGGCAGGCCCCCTCGTCTTCCTTCACCCACTCAGTGGGCAATCAGTCAACAGGGGCAAAAGCACTGCCTTGTGAACTGTGACTTGGGGCAAGAATGAAATCATTGGAAGCTTTGAGGTTCAAGTGTGTCATATGACCAATTTCACTTTTGCCGTCATCTGGCCCCTTCAGCTCATTTTGTGGTCAGTTTCCCAAAGTTCCTCACTGGAGTCAGCAGAAGAGCAATGAAAGAGGACAGACCTGTGTTGTGCACATGTGTCTCCCCTCCACCCAAGCCCCTCACTCACGATGGCTACTTACATTCAACCCGACTTACACCTTCTGGGAAATCTCTATAAAAGGATTGAAAAGTGGGTAAGCTCCTAATCATGATATCCTGAGGAAATAAACCTTTCACTAGCGGGAAACAAAATCACAGTCAAGTGCAGAGAAGCAACCGATGGAAGATGTGCAACGAAGCCCCTGCAAACTGATGGTGGGTGTGCTTTTCTAAATGCTGCTGATACCAAGGCTAGTTTCTGAACACTTCCTCTCCCAACCTGCTTCATTATTCCTCAGATCTTTTGTTACAAATATCTTGGCTGGCATGTGGAGCTTTGGTCAGAAAATGCATGACCCTTTTACTCCGATGTCATTCCCAGATACTGATAACAAAGATTCCAGCAGCTGATCAGAAAACCTCAGAAGGTTTCAGGGCAGAATTATGCCTGGTAATCATTTGGGACAATGCATCACTTTTCCAGAGACATATTCCATTGGATTGCTTCCACTACATTAAAAAGCCAGCCACATCATGACTACCATTGCTCACTGTCTTTTGGGAACCCAGAGGAAGCCTTCCTGTCTTTCATTTTGAGTTGGCAATTCAAAAGCAGCACAGGATGACATGACAATAGTAACATTCAATTCTCTTCTCCTCTCACCATCTGTCGCTGAAACACAGCTTGCAGGCCTGCCAGGCAAGGCTGTTGCCAAGGAAACAGCCGAGTATTCATCTCGCATCCGGTGATTAACAGAAGAACACTGCTGTGCAGTCCTGGGGCCTCTTCTCTCTAAGACCAGTCTTGCAACCTAGAAGGATGGGTGGAAAACTCAATTTATATTTCACATGGCACCCAGGAGGCTCTCCCTTTACCCTACAAATGCTTTTTAATTTTCTGATATATTTCCAGTTGCTGCTTCATTTGAATCTCAAATCAAAACCTCCAAGCTAGCCTGTTTGCTGAGATCCAGAGGCATATTTCCAACTGCCTATTAGACAAATTCTCCTGGAAGTAATACATGTGCCTCTATTTCCATGTATTCAAGATCAAATTCATCATCTTCCCCTCACTCACTCTCAGTGTCCCCTCCTCGTTCTGCCAAAATCATTCCTCCCCATGGGTTTCCTCTCCCAGAACATGGAACCATCCCTCAACTAACCTCCCAGGAGCCTCACTTGCAGTGGTCCAGCCCCTCTGCCCTCCAAACACCCATCTGGCTTTTAAGACTTGAATGTTCTCCATCAGAAACATCTCTCCAGTCTTTGCATTTCCTTCATTCCCTCTCCTGCCAGAGCTCAGCTCCTTGGCTTGCTGGACCATATGTTTTCCCTCTGAGGTCCACTCTCCTCAGGGTTACGCACAATGCTCTTGATTAACAGTCTCCATATTTCTTATCAGCTGAAGTCCCAACCTCTAGCAATCTGGCCCCCATTTCCTTCTGCTTTGATTTCCACTCCTCTTACCAACACACTCTAACTCCTGTTACCCAAAGCATGGTTCAAGAGCCAGTGGCTAGACATCACCTGGATGCTTTCTAAAAATGCCAAGCTTCCATTCAGGGGACTTGGCTCTGCCAACATCCTTCTGTTGCAATTGTTATTCAGCACTAAGCACAAAATCCCAGAGTGACAATTGCTACCTGGCACCACGGTCAGTAGGCTGGCAAGTACTTTCTGTACTCATGTTAATTAGCAGAGGTCTAAAGAACAGAGACTACTAATAAATTATGATTCTGTTCTCAAGGTATGACAACCAAAGTCGCCAATATAGGTAAATGACTGCAAATCAGAAGACTGCTTTTAGAAAGAAAACAAAGTTTCCTGAAAAGGGCCCCAGGAATTTTTTGTGTCTCTGCCCATTACCAAGAGGGTGAGGCCAGCTCTGTGGTTTAGGACACTGGGGCAAGTAAGAGCTCCCACCCTCAGGCGGGGGATGGAACACAATGTGGTAACATTCAGATGCTGCCTGGGTGCTGCACAGGATAAATGCAGAGTGGGTGAATGCCTCCAGCTCTTGATGTCATGAATTTCAACCGTATTATAGTGAAACGACTCCCAGAATAGTGCAGCCTGTAATCACACAGTGTGATGGGAGTGGCATGAACTGGGGTGGGGGGTCAGCATGTGCAAAGATGGGTTTAGTGTGCGGATCTGAGAACAGGGGAGAGCACTGGGCAGTTACGCGGAAGCAGAGAGCGAGAGGGGACAGCCAGGGCTAGGAGGAGAAGTGCCTCCACGCCATCGGCTCTGTTTAGCTGTGTGATTCCAGAATCCAGGCAAATGACAAGGAAGGTTTTCAAGGTTATTTATAGGGGTGAGGTTTTCTGCTTGAGAACATCTATCTACTTCTTCCGGGCTTTCACATCCCCATAGAAAAGTGGTGATGAAAGGAAAAAATGAAAGAAAAAAACTGACAAAGAAGAAAGTCTGGTTTTGTTTCCTGCCTGCCCCCTCCCACCCAGAGGCAACTGCAGCATCTAGTGTTGTCCCTGAAAGCTCTGGAAGGAAGAGCAGCGCCCCAGTTATGGGTTATGGAGCACTTACCTGCCCACAGCCCTTGAGGCGCTGCACGGCCTGCTTGTGGGTGAGACCGCACAGGCTCACTCCATCCACTTGCAGGAGCCGGTCACCTGGGAGGGAGACAGAGCTCATGTCCTAGGGGTCCCAAGACTGCAGGAAGGACGCCCGGGAGACCCCTGCCTAGCGCCCCTCTGTGCAGCCTCTAGGGCAGGAAGCAGAGCTGCCACGAACCCTGCCTGGGCTCTGTACACCTTCACACACCCGTGATGGAGAAGTCTTTCAATTATTGGCTCCCAGAGTGGCAGAGCCATCTCCATAAAACCTCGTCTTTTCTCCTGTTTTCCTCTGCAACTGTTTTTGAAAGTTTATTCATGTTGCTTTGGGGTCAGGGAGACCTGGTTGATGCCAGGAACACTGGAATTCTAGGGGAAACAAAGTAAGATCGTACGTGCCCTTTTTGGTTCAATTATGGCTGTTTTGGAGAACAATATAAATAACTCCTTCATTTAGAGCAGTTGACATGAGGAAGGGCAGAGAGGAGGCTCGCTAGTGCCCCTCCCCCCCACGACCACTAGAGTGTGTCACCAATGCACACTCTCTCCTGCATGGGAAGTACTACTTCTCCGGTAAAGGCCAAACAGAAACACACTTAGTTAAAATCTTATATTTTAAAATCACCTCTGGTTCCCAGTGTGCCACTACAAATATCTAATTCCCACATGAACCCATCAGGTGGGAGGACCAGGCTAAATCATTCCCTCTTGCCAGGTGAGGAAGCCATGACTGGTGAGGCAGTCATTTGCACAAGGTCTCAGAGTGGCAGTGGGGCTGCGCCACCCAGGCTAGGCGCGGCCCACGCGGAGATTCACAGTGGCCAGCACGACTCGTCCCTCACCCTGCAGGATCTGCCCTTCCTTGGCCGCTGGTCCTCCAGGAACAATGGACTTCACATAGATCCCTCCAGAGAGCACACTCGTGTTAATGCCACCCTGAAAAACACAAGGCAAAACGCATCGTCTGTCTACCCAGACTGGAGGGCCTCCCCGGCCTGCATTACTGAAACAGCCCCCGTCTGCCTGCCACTCTAGCCCATTACCTCATCTCCGTTTGACACCACCTTATCGATTCACTTGTTTGCTAAGCCTATATTATCCATGAGCAGTAAGGTTAAGCCCTCATAAGCAGTCTAACAGCACGAGCTGCGTGAGGGGCGCTGTGCCGACCGCCCTCCGGCCCTTGGCAGGCGCTCCGAAAACGGTGTCACATCAGTGCCCACACCGTCTCTCCATAAGGGGCAACCAGCACAGGTGCATACGGTTACGGGCTGATAGCTGGGACATCCAAAAGCTGGTGCCCGGCATGTCCTGTGTGCCTGTGTTTTGGTGTGCAGATATGAAAGTAAAATTAAACTACACAGTGTTCTGTAACTTACTTTTTTAAAAAACTTAATAGTTGATCGTGAACGTCCCTACAGGTCACTAGATAAAAGTTTAACTCTATCTTTTTCTCCAATTTCTTCATGCATGTATACATACATACACAGAATTTTATGTCAGTGGGATTATATCATTCTTGTACAGTTTTTTCCTCCCTCCTCCAGGATCTGCCAGAGAGAGCTCAGAAACCAAATGCAAAGTGTCCGTCCTGAGTGGAGGTCTTACCAACCTGACTTTGTCCTGGCCTTGGAAGTGGGAGCACCAGGCTCTATCATAACCCTGCTCTGGAGGGCCCTGGGCCACCCCACTCACCTTTGGCTTGTGTCCCTGCAGCCCCACTCTGCTGCACTCTCTTTTTTGTCCAGATAACCTTAGAGTCAGGACCCATCACCTAATTTCACCCACGCTGCTCATCCCAAGTTTGTCCTGTGTCTCCAAGTTTGTTATTGAACTCCCACCCCTAGTAAGGCCCCAACTGACTTTCTTGGTTCACCAACTTCCCACATTCTGCTTGCACCAATGAGCACGTTATCAGAGGTTGCGGACGAGTGGAATGCCCACCAAAGCTCCAGAGGCACACCATTTCAACTGTTTACTGTCTGAGCTCTCCTAGTAACTCTTACAGTCACGCTGAATCCAAGTGTCCCGTCTTCTTTAACCAGTTCCACACAGTACATTCCACTGGCATTGGTTTCTGAAGGTGACGGAGGACAAGAAGAGCCAGCACCCTGCCCCAAAACAAACAAACGAAAATAAAGAAAGCATGAGGGCTCTTGTCCTGCCTAAGCAGCTGACACCTCTTATCTCTCATCTGCTCTCAGGGGCTGGAAGCATTGCACACCAAAAGGGGCATGAGCTTCAGGGTTGGGCCAACAGGGGATTTGTTCCCAGGCTTATCAGCTTCTCCCTGTATCACCCTGGACCTGTCTCTTGGACTCTCCATTCTTGGTTTCCCAATCCACAGAACTGGAACGAGAGATACTCTTCTAACTGACTATGAATGATGGCCTGCACGTAGCAGGGGCTCAATAAATGTAGGTCCCCTTCTGTTTCTACTCAAGATGCAAATATCATTATGAGAGCTGAAGTCATCCAGACATTTCCTAGAGCTTCACACATGACACTAGCCATGTGATTGCATGCTGGATACTAGACGCACAGCATCTTCTTGAGCAGAAGAAAACCCCAGGAGGAACTTCAATCAGCCACAACAAGAGCGGCTGCATTGGGTCTCTACTTTTTAGGGGTTGGATGCTTGAGGAAAGGACAGAAGATAAGAATTATCTATCAGGTGTCAGGAATTTTGCTTAGTACAGTGACAATAGCCATGTATGATTTGTATGTTCATTCATCTGATTATGCAACATTAATTGAGTGCCTATTATGCGCCAGGAACTGTGGAAGTTGCCAGAAAGATGGCAGTGATAAGATAGACCTGCCCATATTGAACTACTGTCTCGTGGGGGAAAGACTTTTAATGAACTGCACCCAGAAGATGGAGGCACAGATACTCCCAGCCTTTTGTCCTTTCTGCTCCCTTAGCTTAGCTGCTTCTTGGCCCACCATGTTGGAAAACACAACTAAAACATAGGAAACTAAAGAGGCTAAAGTAAGCTGAAAAATTATCAAGTCAACACAAGAAGTTTCAAAGAGATTGGTACAGTAACAGAAAAAAAAACAAAAACAAACAAACAAACAAAAAAAAACAGTTGTTCCAGAGACCCTCCCACCCTACGGTCTAGCAAAGTGTTTTGGCCGAATTTTAAAATTCAAAGAGTGAAGCAACCTTTGGAGGCTGAGATCCAAAGTGAGAGTGTAAACTCAACTAGCCACTGACGGTACTGTCTCCACAGACGGCCACGTGACCCTGAAGCGCCCAGTCTGTACACGCTGTACAGCGGTGCTACTGTCAGCCGTGGCCTAGGAGCAACATAACTTCTCCAGCTGCCCACCACACACAAGCTCGCAGCTCTGCAGCCCCACAGGCCCCAACCTGAAGCCCTCTCAGCCCTGCTTCCTGCAAAAGGGGTCCTTCCAAAGTGCAGCCCCAGGGCGAAGGTCTCCCGCTCTGGAGTCCCCTCTTCGGATTCAAATCCCAGCTCCGCCGCTTACGCCCTCAGAGACCACGGGCATGTGCCTTTCCTGTCTGTGCCTCGGGTACCCCACCTATAATTAACAGGACTGGTGATAGTAATTATCTCATAGGCTTGTCATGACGCTTACACGAGACAACACCTCCCAGTGCTCAGGACCTGGGTAAGCACTCAATACATGTAGTATTATTCTCTTGTTACATCTGGCTCTTCATGCAACAGGTGAGCACCAGGGCCAATTAGGAAGGACTGAGCAATCTTAGAGACCTACTGTGAGCCAGATCCTGGGCACTTTGGGCTCCACAGCTCTGCGGACAGGCATCACTACCTCTATCATAAAAGATGAAACTGAGGCTGACAGAGATGGGGTAAGTTGTCTGTGTGAACCAGTGCCAGCAAGAAAGAGAAGGCACACACACTCAGCCTGGGTAGTGGAGGAGCGCTTAGGCAAGGCCTGGTTTCAAAGGTGCTAGCAACATTTAGAGAAACCAGTAAGGAGAGCTAAGCACCCTGGGTTACAACAGTGGGTGCTGTTACCTTCTCTGAGGCTGATGAGTGAAGGAGGGAGTGGCTGATGGAAACTAGAGAGCAGTTCTACAATACAGAGGAGCGTGCTCTTCTAGAGGGACATAGCCAACCTGAGCACAGGCACAGGTACAAGCCTGTCCTTCCTCGTCCTCCAACTGCAGGCTTCTACCAGGGTGTGAAATTATACAGATATGCATATATATATATATATATATATATATATATATATATATATATATATATATATATATGAAGAGGGTGCCAAAAAAATGTATACGCATTTTAAGAAAGGATAATTGTATTAAAACGTAATAGTCAATATATACTGATAACAAAAGATGAATACAAGTCACATTTGACTTCTGCAATTACAAGAGGTGCTCAGAGTGGTTACCATCAGTGTCCAGACACTTCTGATTACGGCAAACTACTGCTTGAGCAACGTTGACCGAAGTGTTCACTTGCATATGTTTTTTTGGCACCCCCGGTATATCTGCCCCCTTCTAGGCACAGAGCTCCTTAAACTCTTGTAATTTCCTAAGTGATAAGGGACTAGGAGCATTTTTTTTTCTAATGTTTGGTGGCATCCCTGATTCCTGACACAAAGCTCCTAAATCCCTTGGAATTTCTTGGGTGATAGGAGTGGCTTTTGTTCTAAAGAGATAACTCTTGGTGGGCTCCCGGAGAGCTTCAGGATGGTGGCGGGTCACCAGAAAGACCAAGCCATGATTAGAAGCTTAGAACGCTCCACTCCCCCCCGGCCCCCATCCTCTGAGGAGGGGATAGGAACTGGAGATTGAGTTAATAATGATTGATCGCGTCTCCGTGTGATGAAACCTTCATAAGAATTTCCACAGTATGGAGTTCAGAGAACTTCCGGATGGGTGAACACATATGTGTGCCAGGAGGACGGTACACCCAATCCCACGGGGACAGAAGCCCCTGCTCTGGGGCCCCTCTCAGACCTTGCCCTATGCATCTCTTCATCTGGCTGCTCACTTATACCCTTTAAAACATTCTCTGTAATACATCGGCAATAGCAAGTAAGTTGTTTTCCTGTATTCTGTGAGCTGCTCTAGGAAACTATCCAACCTAAGGAGTTTGTGGGAACCTCAATTTGTAACCATGGCAGATAGAAGCGTGGGGAACTACTTTTGCTTGGCATCTGAAGTGGGGGCAAGCTTGTGGACCTGAGTCCTTAACCCATGTGATCAGGCACTAACTCCAGTCAGTTACTATCAGAATTGCTTCGTGTTGGAAAGCCCACACATCTGTTGTCACAAGTGTCGTGAGCGGGATAGTAGTGTAATAGTAAAGGAAAGCAGGGAGATTTTCTAGACCCAGGCAGAGCCAATCAGAAGACAGAGGGTGACATAGTCCACGAATGTCAGCGTCGCGGGGCCAAGAGCAGTCGGGAGAAAATAGACCATTCCACCCCATGTCCAAGGAGACACAGCCGGAGGGTGGTGGCTCTGGGCCGAAGCACACGGTTCTCCATACACCACAGCAGCCATGTTTTCTACCTCAGGTGTGGTTGCCAAGAGCAAAGCCACTGAGTTGCAACTTGAGGACCAGCTAGAGGCCAAGAATATGATACCTGGGTGTCCATGCACTGTCCTTGGCAGCAACCAATGTTGTTACCAGGGACATTTGTAATTAGTGACTGAGGACACGGGAGGCTTGAACACGGATCCCTGGGGTCTAGGCCCTTTGCCTTTTCCCCTTCATGTCCTTCTTAACACCATACAGTGCAGACATTCATTTCCATTTTGCAGATAAGAAAGCTGAGGGCCAGAGGGATTAAGTGACTTCTGTCCACCTGACATAGCAAATAGAAAGCAGAGAGGGGCTTTGGAGCCAGGGCTATTAGGCTCCACAACCTGTTCTCTTTCCTCCAAATTCTAGAGAGTGAACCACGGGCATGATTACCTTTAATGGGAGAGTGGCCAGCTGAGGCCTCCACCTGGGCAGTAAGCTCTGAGTCTCAGCCATTTCTAGTTCTTCAATATTCCTCTCCTGGTCTTGTGTGTGTGATGGAAAACTTCCCTGGTGCCCATTGCTCAGGTTGTCCGTAGAGCAGACCCCAGACTTGGCTGTGCTGTTCTTCCCATCGCTTGGGATATTTCCACAAACACCTATAAAAACAAGCCAAGAAGAAGTCAGCTGCTTGGAAAGCTGGCATCACGGTGGCATCTCTACGTGCGGTGCGGCATTTTCCTTCAATGACAGAAAGACTTTTTATAGCTGCTGGGAACAATGTGAGCTTAGCACCTCATGAAGATGATGCATTTAGAATAAAGGAAGGGAAGATTCTGGATATTATTTAGGAAGCTAAGTAGAGCTCTGCAAACAGCTATGAAAACGCAGGATCAATGGAGAGTTAATTATGCCAGCTCCCCTTATTAAGCTCTTGCCATTTGATGGGCAACACACACACACACACACACACACACACACACACACACACATATTTTTCCAAGTTTTTAATATATGCACCAGGAAGGTGTTATCCTTGTTCCAATTTGAGAAAGCAGCGACAAAATAATCAAGTAGCGTTCCCAAGATCCTACAACCAGCATACGGTGGTGCTTTTAAAGCTGGGCTCTTCCAGAGACTCAGCTGAGCACACCTATAATCACCATATGATCCAAAGTCCTTCAGGGGACTTTATGATACCCAGGCAGTGGACTCCCTGTGGGTGAAGACTGGGCCACTGATTCCATTTACCCCTTGTCTGACCCTTGACCTGGCACAGAGGAAAGAACATGAGTCTGGGAATCAAAAGGTAAAACCTCTGGCAAGGTACTTAATTCTGGACCTCAATTTCTTATACCTAAAATAGACACAATATGAGCTAACTTGTAGGGTTGGTGAGGCTTAGGGGTTATATACAGGGATTCATGTGGAGAGAGAGAAATAAGGAGAAATTATAGTTTAGTACATGGTAAATCCCATAAATGCATTGGCTGTTAATATGTTAATGTTAGTTGTACAACAAAGGTATATGGGAGGAAGGCGCACTAGTTAGACTTCCTTTAAATCTGGATATAGAAACACAGAAGGAGGTTTAACTACTTTTGATACAGACTCATTAGCACCAGGGGAGTTTGCAAGCCCACATGTTGAATGAATTTAATTTACTGAATTAGATTTGAAGTTATTCAAACCTAAAGGTATTCAGTAGAGAACGGTGGAGCCTCCGTTCTGTAATGCCTCATTCCTAGCTGGATCGTGCAGATTCGACTGCCACATGGCCCTGCCAGTGTTGTAAGCATCTGTTCATTTTCCTCCACACCCTCTACAAGAAACAAAGGCAGGACTTATGATTGAATTAAAAAGTCAAGCTGTGCAACTTATGTCCCACCTAATGGAAATACAAGCTAGGAGACCTTCTGTGGGTAATTAAAACTCAATCCACTGTAGACAGTGATGGCTGCTCACGATGGGAATGTTATGTCTTATCTCTGACCTTCAATCCAGACCGCCTGCCTCAACAGCAGCCTAACCAGGTAGAAATTCATGGCAATCCAGCCTCCATTCATGGTAACCCAACCAGCATCACCATGGAAAGTTCTCCCTCCAGCAGTTGTAGCAGCTGTGTAGGAACCCCAGCTGTGAAGAGGCAATGTTACCAACCAGTGACTGGGGACCCATGGCGAGGGGACTTGTAATTCACAGGCATTGTGAAAAACTCTTTGTCCTAAACTCTAATGTGAGGCTGTGGTTCGAGTCTTGCAGACTGTGTACCAGTTTTTGACACCCTCTAAAGACAGCAGTCCATCCTTGAACAACACAATCAATCCCAGCTCGGCTGCATTATGTTTCTGACACGAAAAAGGATTGTTTGATTAATCCTTTCTGTCCTTCCCCTGTGCAAAGTGTGCAGGGAAGAGCTAAAACATTGCAGGAAGAATTGTAACAATGTTGGGAAATCCAAGGGGCACAGTGAGCTGGGGCTAGTGTTGTAGAAGTTCTGGGGCAGGTCCCTGAGTCAGTTCAAACCACAGGATGAAAAGCGCGTGGCTGAGGTCCCAGCTTTGCCACCTCCCATCCGCCATGGATTCTGGACAAGAGGCAGCTGCAAGACCTGGGAGAGCCTTCCAGGGATCGTGTGTCCATGTGCAAGAGTGAAAGAGCATGCAAGTGGTTTTCAGAGGGTGAGGGGAATAGGGTTCCTACATTAAGGACCTAGAAAACGCTGGCTGCCGAGATATGACTCATTTCTGTACATAAGGGGAAAATGTACAATGACCTGGAATTTGAGGAAGAAAGCCATAAGCCTGGATTTGCAGGCTGCTTGCTGTTAAATTACAGGGTCATGCAACCAAAAAGCAGCGGTGGTCCCAGGTAACTGAGAGGGAAGGGGATGTTAACCTCCCCCATCACCTCCATCAATCCCCAAACCTGCCCCAAATAAATACAATAATATTATTCTTTTGTATAGGCAATTGTTGCTCTCTCATTCTTACCTAAAGGATGAATAAAAGCATCTTTTAAAAAGAACTCTGTTGATTTCTAACATGCCGAGCCTTATCCATGTAAGACAGCATGCTTGCCATGCAAATTGAACTTTAAGAACAGTTCTCAGAATCCTTCCCACCTGATTGCAACACCTAAGCCCCAACTATGTAGGATTCTGGAGTGCCACTTTCAAAAAGTACTTTGGTCACAAAAAGAATGTCCTCCCTGTCTTGTAAGAAGAGTGAGCAGAGAAACACACAATGGCGGTATCAGCCATGTCCAACGAGGGACTAGAGCAGGCCACTCCATTCAGCAGACAAGCAACAGTAGAGTCCATTCTGCCCCTGCAGTTGCACAGCTTATTGATTTTGCCACTTGGTCACTAATTTGCAAGCCACTATGGCGTGGAAAGCAATGCAAAAGACTTCCATGGACTCGAAGAACCAGTACTCCATGGTAAAAGTGTACCTGAAAATAAAGGAGGGTGGCCAGCTTCTGAAAGCAGGTGAAGACATACCTTTTGACTGAGAAATGATTAATTCTATGTTGTCAGGAGAATTCTGAATCATTCGAACAGCCATGTCGAACGTGAAGCCCTCCAGACTGATGTGATTCAAAGCTAGTATCTGCCCTCCTGGAAAAATAAAACATCTCAGTATCTGCCCTCCGGGAAAAATAAAACATCTCAAAGAAATAAAACGTCTCAATAGTACTATCAAAGAAATAAGAAACAGTAGTTCTTCAAGATGCATCTCTGAATTTGAAAAGACGTACCTGGTTTGATCTTTTTAGCCTTTTCAGCGGGTCCCCCAGGTATAACAGAGGATATAAAGATGCCAGGGTCAGCTTTGCCTACATCTTCTCCCTCGTTAATGACAAAACCTGTATCCAGTGATGTTTAAAAAGATGCTACTTAGTGATTTTGCAGCTCAGAGAGGTTAGATTATTAGCTTGAAATCACACAACTACTAAGTGACATCACTGATATTTGTGCCTGGGTTCTCAGACCCCCGCACAGCTCTTTCTACTCTACCAAGACACATGGTGAAAAGCGGATTGCCACCTATCAGTAAGCACAGCTAAAGCTAGGAACACAGCCCACCCATGTGCACTGGATTTGCTCCAGTAGATAGATAATCAGAGGTAGGAAACAGATGATTTTTAATTAAGTACTTTGTCTCCTCAGTGTCTTGTTTCTTGTGTGGTTTTAAGGGTCTTCTAACATAATAAATAGTAAGCGATGAAAAAGATTGACTATTCCACCCTATAACTAAGAATCTAAGTATACTAGAGAAAGGTTGCTACATGATACTATGAGAAAAAAGTCCTTTTCTATCCTGTGCTCAGATCCTCACGATATGCACTCCCAAATCTTATCAGGCCTAAAAGGAAAACTTGGACCGAAAAGTCCCACTGCTCTTTAGGGATACTTCAAGTGAGGAAAAAGCAGAAATGATCACTGAAAAGGCAAATTGGGAGAGGAGAGACAGCAACTGGGGGGGCTGGGAAGGGCAGGTTGAAAAATCAAAAAGGAAACTCACACACACCTCCCCCAAGCCCAGAGGGAGACACTGGGTCTCAGCTGCCAGGAGCCCTCTTACCAAAACCACAACGTGGATCCCGGTTCAATGTCACATGCACAATTTCTCGATCCAGTTCAGCTGTGAAGCTCTTTCTTTTATTTTGTGACCCTAGGAATCAAAACAGAGCCCCACATTGTGTTTTCCCTGCAAATCATCTGAGACTTAATACAACAGAGGAGGAAGTACATCATACATGTGCTCAGACATGTGTGTGTGCACACGTGTGCACACACATACACACACAATACTGGGACTGCATCTCTGAACACACTTCTGATGAGCTCACTGGGTCAGTGTGGCTCAGCAGGAGACAGGACAGGGTAGGGTGGGCCACGGTGCTTGTTTTCTGTACAACTGACTATATCTATTTTTTTTTTCTGTTTTGGTCTTGGGACGAGACAGAATTTGAGCAGACAGATACTTGCAGTCAGTGAAAACAAACTAAAATTAGAGCACACAGGTGAAACAGCAAAGCCTTCCCTTCCTGGGCCTCTGATCATCAGGGGTGCTGTGGTCCCACAGGCCAGCACAGGTGCCCTAAGAGCTTCCCCCGGCTTGGGTCTTGGAGGAGACCCAAAGCAGAGCCCTGAGGGTGTTCTGCAAATGGACATTCTGGGGTCGGCCTTCTAATGCTGAGCACAGAGCACATGGGAAAAGGACTAAATGGTGAACCCCCAGCTCTCCCTCCCCCAGGGACCAGGGTGAAACCTGGCAGACATTTCACGGTAAAAAGCCTCTGTTGGGATTCCAGATCCAATCCCCAGGCTCAGTGCCCATCGAGTATTAATATTTTCTCTCGTTCTGGAATTTCTTTGCCTTTCTGTTCCACCAGGGACGGACCTGCCCAGAGGATCATGACCCATGGGAATATGTTGAATACTGAGAGAGCATGTTCTGGGCCCGCGAGAAGAATATCGTAACTCAAAGGGATGCTGCATTTTTCTAACCACCACACTGCACAGCGAGCAGTCCCCGCGCTGGGCCAGACCACTGGGAATCTTCACCAGCACTACCACATTTCAGGTGGGCTAGCACACCCAGCCAAAGGCAAAGAAAGACTGCAATTGCTCTTCACAACCAAAAGCTGCTTGGAAAACAATTTTTAAAAAGAAAGAGATTAAAATACATACTGGGGAAGCAACCTGAAGCAGTGGCAAAAGACTTGGAGCAAGCATCACCTGTACGGTTTCCCTTACCCCAAAGCTGGTCCACGGCCCGGCCCACTGCCTGGCCCACACCTGTGCACACTCTCTGAGCAGGCAGCCCAGAGGCAGGCTCACAAGTCCTTGGCTTCTGGATCAAACAGGTACTCCCCAGCTGCTGCCGGCCAGTGCTGGGGCTGTGGGGAGAGGCGACAAGATGAGACAAGACGCCCTTTAGGCCACCTCCTGGCATCTGTGAGTACGGGTGGTGGCCTGGGGGAGGCAGCCCCGTGCCTAATAAGCCAACACGTCGGTACTTGTAGAGAGATCCCATCAGGGCTGATCAAGTTATACGCAGAGCACCAAGACTCACTGTGGGGTTGTTCTTCTTAGATGGGACCATAAAGTCACCCAGGCCACCAAGGAACCTCCCGATCTCTCTCCTTTGGATTGCATTTGCAATGCGTTCAGACCTCCATTTCCTTAGCCATTAAATAGGAATCATATTCTTATTCCCCAGGCTCGTGATGGCTCCAAAATGAGGTAGCAGTGGTGAAGCGCTGACACTTTTAGGGCTTCTGATGTGTTGTTGCCGCTGTTGTATTTTGCTGGGCCGGGCACGCTCCGGCACCCCCACCTATGAGTGTGGTGTTTCCTGAGGGCTCCACACTGTAGCTTACCTGCTTGATCCCTGCAGGCATTTGGGTTGGCTAGGCCCTCATCAGACCAGGCTGAGAACTAAAACCTTCCATGCAGGCCTTCAAATGGCCTTTGCCGAGCCAGCATTCTAGTAAACAAAGAATGTTCAGCGCCCTAGGAGAATAATGAATTACGTGGGAACCCTGCCCCACCTGCCTCACTGCTTTGGGCAGCTGGACCGAGGCAGGGATGCCGACACACGCAGCTTCCCACGGAGCCTCTCGCTGTATCTTTGGATTGGTGATGCCAGGTGCTCTGGGCACAGAGCCTGGCACTATTCAGAGGGGCCAGAGCTAGAAAGCGAAGAACAGTAGCAATAGTGGATAGAAAGTGGGTGCAGAGGAGAGGTACAAGCCCATAGCTATTCTTCAGAAATTAGGGGTGAGGCCTCCTTATGACTTGGCTCCTATTTATACTGTGCATTCCAGCAAATTCCGCCCACGTTGACTGAGATCCTAAGTGCCAGGCCCTGGGCTGGCAAGACACTGAGGGTAAAGGGAATCAGACTGGGCCCTGCCTTCTGGGAGCTCCCAGAGGTGGGGTGGCTGCAGGATGTGGGGTGGCTGCCTTCCTACCATGTAGAGCCGAGCAAAGTGCCCAGGGAGAGGCATTGGCAGAACGCTCCTGGGTTCAAAGGAAGGAGACACCCCAGCAGTATAAGAGGGGCCGAGAAAGGCGTTTGGGTGGGCCTTTGGAGGAAAAAAAGGGCTTTTCTGTCTCAGGTTTCAATGGCTCATGTGATCTGGGCCACACATGCAACTCTACAGTTTAAAAAGGAAAAGGACCAGCATGTAGTGCCAGTCGCAAAAGGACAAACACTGCATGATTCCACTCATAGGAATTGCCTAAAGTAGTGAAACTCGTAGAGACAGAAAGTAGAAGGGTTGTTGGCAGGGGTTCAGGGAAGGGAAAATGGGGAATTGTTGCTTAATGGACATAATTTCAGTTTTGTGAGATTAAAAGAGTTTTAGAGATTGGTTGCACAACAATGTGAATATAGTTAACACTCCTGAACGATAAACATAAAAATGATTAAGATGGTAATTGTATATTACGTGTATTTTACCACAATTAAAATAAGCAATTAAACTGCAAAACTAAAAAAAAAAAAAAAAAAAAAAAAAGCCATTTTATTACTGAAAGTCTCCACACGCTGGTCTCAGAGCTGAGGAAATAGCAGGTGCGCTGCTGTTGTCTGGAAGTTCACTGTTTAACCAGAAAGACAGGTAAATGTTGTGGGTGTGAAGGTGGATGGGATGAGATGTGGCTCTAAATGGAGCCCGTGAGGTCAAAGAGCCACCCTCTGCCAGCAGGCAGGAAAGGCTTCACGGCAAAGGCGACGTGAACCAGGGCTTGTGTACCAGGGTGGGCACCCCGACCTCTAAGGGGTGCTGAGGAGACAGCTGCTCAGGAATGGCTCTGGGATGGAGCGCCATCTCTCCCATGAAAATGTCTGCCTGCTGTCCATCTTCCCATCCTGGCTCTGCGCCATCCAGTCACATGCCCTGGGCTCCAGGTCAATAGCACGACCTGCTCCTGCCCCCACACACCCTGTGCTTGTCAGCTTTGTGGGCACCAGGAGGCAGCAGGGATTGTCTGTCTTGCTCACCGAGGACTCCTCAGCACCTAGCCCAGGACAGGCTCACAGCACGCGCTCAACTTATTTTTCTAGAAAGACTACCTGGGCCTTTGCTGAAGGTGTGCCTGCATATCTCCTCTCCCTCTCACCGTGCCCACATCCTACTGGTGTCACACACCCCATGCAGCTCCCCCAACCCCTTTCTTGGAAATCACCTTACCCTCAAGCGAGCCATAACACTGCAGCATCTGTGTCTGTCTTAAATATGAAGCCCATTCTGTCCCCTAAGAGGGTCTGTCTTCCTACGACCTCCCGGGAGACAAGGGGAAGGGTACCAACATTTGGACCCACACTGCAGACTCAGCCCATGG
This sequence comes from Rhinolophus hipposideros, assembly GCF_964194185.1. NCBI lineage: Eukaryota > Metazoa > Chordata > Mammalia > Chiroptera > Rhinolophidae > Rhinolophus > Rhinolophus hipposideros. The sequence goes on from NC_138061.1 coordinate 63,075,672, forward strand.
TCAGTATTCTATAAGACCCTTTAGTTCCCACAGCCACCCAGTGGGGTGGGTATTACTGTTATTGTCACTGGACAGATGAGGAAACTGAGGCACGGCTGTGTTAAATAACTTGCTCCAGATCACAGAGCACTAGACACCAGAGCGGATATGGGTAACAGACTTCTAGACACCAGGTTCGCTGCAGAACCCTATCTGAAGGGGACCCACGGCTGAGTCACCTTTACACCAGCCACAGCAGAAATGCTGACTGTCTCATCCATGTCACAGAGACCAACAGAGCAAAGTGGACATCAAGGCGGACAGCAAGGTGGGCCCTTGGCCCACCCCACCCTTCGGCCGCAGCAATGGTGGGCAGTGCATGTGAGCTCAGGCTCAGCTCATCCTGACAGTGCCCTGCCTCAAAGTCAGTCCTCCTCCTGTCCTAGAGCTTCCTGTACATCTTGGGTGCTCCGCACCCTCAGGTCTCTCCCCTTGGCCAAAAGACTAGGAGAGTTAGCACTTCCCAGACAACCTTCCTCCAGAGGAGAGAAGGAGCGGTGCATAAGTGTCCACCCTCTTGTCTTGCAGACAGACAATGATGGAGACCGGTACATTATTGGAATTGAGCCTTGGCTGCCCACAAGGGCTTGCCCCCCTTTTTTGACCTTCCGTCCTTCCCTGTCTTACTTTCCATGCTCACACCTGCTTTCTGTCATCATCTCCACAAAAACCACCTGCACCCAAGTCAGTGCCTCGGGCTGTGTTTCTGGGGGCCTCCCAGATGACCAAGCACCCTAGAATTCCCTTTTCAAGTAAGGGTTGTGAGTAACCTTTAAAGTGAATTATGAAGGGTTGTGAAAATTTGGCATTTGTAAACTAAAATTAGAGTAGTACCAGAGTTTACTTAGGATGCTAATCCAGCTTTCTACTGAGAGCCTGGCTTCCGGGCAATGCCTCAGAGTTCCTCCTGTGTGTGCCCACTTGCAGGTCCTTGGAAGCCCAAACATCCTCAGAAAGGGCACTTTGCAGTCAACACATTCTCTAGGTGGCCTTGAGCCAGTCATAGCTTCTTCAGGCTTTTAAACTGTAAAGTGCTACAAAGTACTATTACTTTGAATGACAGATTAAAGATGACCACACATGGTTTGACACTCCTCCTTCAAAGAGTGGAGTCTGTTTCTACTACTTTGAATCTGTGCTGACCTGAGACTACTTGACCAAAGGGTATGGCAGAAGTGAGGCAGTGCCATCTCTGGCCCAGCTATGAAGGAAGACTAGCGGCCTCACCTTGGGCCCTTGGAGCCCTTATGGGGACAGAGTCCCAGAGAGCAGTTTCCAGGCTCTCGGCCTCATGTGGAAAGGTGCTCACTCGGGTAGTAAATGACCATCAACTGTGACTGGATGGCCATCAGCTGTGGCTAATTGGCCATCAGCTGTAACCAGTGAGTCGTTGGCCACTAATATAACTGTCGTGGCTGAGGTAGCAGAAAATGGGGGCTAGCAAGAAGATGGTGGCTGAGCCTGCAAGCACAGATTGCAGTTAGCAGGGCGGATTGCAGCTAGCAAGTGGGGTTGGTTGGTTGGCAGAGAAGCAAACGGCAGGTTGCGGATCGTGTGGCTCCTGCTTCCTGTGTCTCTAACCCAGCCGTCAGCGAGATTATAGTGGTATGATTCCCCTATCTACGTCTCTGTGAGTGTTCCTTTTTGGCCTCACCATGTCCTGCATTCTTATGTGGGGAGTGGGAGCTGAGACGCCATATGACACCCTGCATGACAGCCCTCAACTACAGTGTAGAAGCCTGAGTACCTCGCTGGAAGCCCCATGTGGAGAGGGCCTGAGACTGCAGGGAGTGAGCAGGAGCCAGCCGAGCTCACCAAGCCAGCCATCCCTCCCAAGGGGCAGGCCACGTGATTACAGCTGTCTCAGAGCCTTTGGGCCAACTGTGCTGAGTACCATTAGGTGATCCCAGTCGACAGCACATGAAGCACAACAATCAGCCAGCTGAACCCTACTTGAATTTCTAACCCAGAAAACTGTGAAATAGAGTAACAACATGGTGGCTGTTTTCAGCCACTGTGCTTCGGGGTGTTTTGTTACACAGCAACAGACAGCGATAGTTTTGCTTCATCGTTATTGCTTTAGTCTGCAGTGCACAGTGACATATATTTGCATCAACAGAATGTGGGGCAACAAGTTGAAAGAATTACTTTAAGAGATGGTAGATAGATAGATGATGGACAGACAGATAAGATAGATAGACAGACAGACAGACAGACATAGATAGATATGTGTATCTATGTCTACATATCTGTATCGACATCCAGACGACTCGCCCATCCCCTCTTGCTGAAGCAGATGTGTAACTCATCCAAAACAACAGCTCCTTCAGTCCCTTCATCAGTCATGGGAGCCTGCGTATCTGTGCTATTGACATAACTTGCCATGGAAGTGCAATCCAGCTTCTAGGCTATTTCTAAATTTATGGATCATTGTGGTATAATGTCAAGTTGTGTTTATAAGCTCATTATTTTCACTTCCAAATTAAATTACTAGAAATCCATCAACAGAGAAAGAAGCATAGTATAGAGGTTAGGAGTAACAGGCTCCAGATCCAACTGTATGTATTCGAATCCCAAACTCTCTGTTTCTTCCCCTGTAAAATTGGGAGAACAACAGAAACTACTCCAGAGAGTTGGGAGAGTTAGTTGATGTTTATATGTGCTTAGAACAGCACCTGGCTCACGGTAAGACCAAACAGGTTTATTGCAACTTGTCTATTTTGTCCTCTTGGATTTCATGTTGTCACCTAGTTCTTCCTCCACTAAAAGATAGAACAACGTAGTAGGGACATGGGATGTCTGCCCTATACTGTTTAGCATAGACTTCTCCCATAACTGGCCTTCAGGAAATCCCTGCAGAATTGCTTGGTAGTTACCCAATGAATGCATACTTCCCTTATACATCTGACATCCTTTAAACAATTTCTTTAGGAACAGATCGCTCTGGAGTACCAAGTATGTGATGGTTTGGACCCAGAGAACAGGTGTGTCAAGCCCACCTGCCTCCGATTCCTACTGCACCAGTTTCCCTGCTGGTGTCCCTGGTGAACTTGTCCAGTGACGTGCACAGCGGGCCTCCTGCAGCATCCTCCTTCCTGGGTGACAACAGTGCATTTTTGGAGCATGACATTCTCTGAATCCATGTAAGAGGCTTGGACTGGGTCAGGCGTGCAAGACTCAAACTGGCCATTTGCACACACTCATTATAGTCTGAAATTTGAAAGAAAAAGATAAACGTAAATACACACAAGAATGACACCGGCTTCATCGCTCCTGTGGCAGCAACACACCCTAGGCCCCAGGCTCTGTTCTCTCTTTTCTTTTCCTGCTGTCTTTCCTCACGTGAACTTGTGGAATTCTTGTGATTAGCACTGAGAATGCCAAGTCTTCCTAATTCGCATTCGCTAATGGGAGAAAGAAACCTCAGGGAGAAAGAGATGATATGCTCGCCCTCCCCCTGCAGCTAACAGGACTCTGAGCCAAGGTTTTGATGGGTGTTAACCCGATAGCATTCACGGTGATGTCACCAAGCCCACAGAACCATGTATAAAATTAATGGCTGCCATTCATTCTGCTCCTGCCTTTATAAAACTGTCCTCACAAATGTTGTAACCAACGTGTGTTCAAATTACCTAGGCTTCCAAATTAGGCTCTGCGTCTCTACACAGTTTAGTTCCTTGGTAATAATATTTAAATTAAGATCAAATTTTTCAGAAATATGAATATATATCAGATATGTTGAGTCTCCCAGCTTTGACACTTCCCTTTCACGCTTGATTCAGAAAGATGTAATAAATGATTCTAATGAAGTCCCTAACTGGAAACCATAGACGTGAGTGACTCTCACTATTTCACTACTCATGTCATTCACGAGAAGTTGGGATTGGATGGATAGATCCTGCAAATTAACTAGGCTTTATACAAACCCCTGTTTGCATTTTGAAAAAGGAAAATGATGACTATATCCTGGCCATCTGCTCCCTGCTGAAATCGAGAAGGCTAGTGTGGCACATGGTGCTAGTGTGGCTTCACGTGCGTGTGCGTGTGCGTGCGTGTGTGTGTGTGTGTGTGTGTGTGTGTGTGTGTGTGTGTATGAAGTGCCTCCACTGTGAGGGTGTCTGTAGGCATTTATTTCCTCAAGCATACCCCTCCTTTCTCTACAAATGGTATCTGGTTCATTGCCAGGTCTCTACCCCCTGAAACAGGTAGCCTTAAGAAAATACTTTTTTAGAATGTTCTGTGTCTAGGAGGCATTTGGTATCATTACTCTCATACAATGGACAAGAAAGAACAGAGGAATCTAAGCAATTTAAATATGACCGGCAGCTTTTGTGCAAATTGCACGGCATCTTATTCCAGAGCCTGGACCTATTCAGATGCATAGTAACAACGGTAACAACACCAACCCATAGATGCTGAATGCCTATTTGTGCCAGGCCCGGTGGTAAGCACAGTATCTGCATTGCACAGTTTAATCCTCACAATAACCCTGGGGAGTAGATATTATTATACCCATTTTATAGATGAGGAAACATGAGGCTAAGAGATAGTAATTTGCTCAAGGTCCCAGGACTGGTAAGTAGTAGGGCAGGACTCACACTCACGTCGGCAGTCCCCAGAGTCCACACCAGAAAAGGGACACACCAAGGACGCAGAGAAAACCAGCAGCAGAGGAGGTTCATCTGAGGCATGCTTAGCCTCCCGACTGCCAGGGCCCAAAGGGACAGGGAGCTTAGGTTTAACCAAGGTAGATATTAATATTCACAGGAAGACCCTCTAGGTTGAGATGGTTGTGGCAGGGTCTCAACTCAAGAGAGGTTTAATGGATTTGAAAGATGCTTTTGCATAGACATTGAGGATACAGGAGGATGGGGCAGTCCCCTGCATAGGGGGCTCATGGAAGGTAGCAGAGGAGCGAGCACCCCAGTTGGCTCTGGTCAGGGCTGTCCCCAGCACAAAGCTGGACAGCATCAGGGCACTGGGGAGGAAGCCCTGTGAACAGGAAGGGGCCACAATGACATCAGGAAATGAGAGCAGACGTCACACACTTAGCATCAGGCACTCAGCACAAAGCAGGGGCTGGCAGAGCTGGTGTGGAGGGCGCATTACCATTATTAGGCCTCAGCTTAGTGGGGTTCAATGGCTGGACAAACAGTGCGGGGATAATTGATTGGTACATAGAAGAGCCAAGAGTTGATCACCTTTCAGGAATGGAAGGAAGGGTTGCCAAGAACGTCCCAAAGCCACCAGCATGCCATAGAGAGTGGATGGTTTCTGTCCACAGGCCATGGGTGACTCATAGCATAACTGGCACCAGGGGAGTAGATGACAAATGTCCAAATAGGTCTGGACAGCAATGCTACAGTCTAGGTTAGTTACAGTGTTTCAACGATGGAGGAGACGCCCAGAGCCCGGGCCCATGAGGAAAAGGGAAAGGGAACCAGAGCGCGATCCTGGGCAGCCCACAGCAGAGCTGTGGGATCTTACAGCCACAAGCACGTGCAAGGGCGAGAGCATCCCTGCAGCCCCACCCCACAGCTGAACCGGCTGAGAAAAGGCACGTGGACCCCGCTGTGCAAGATGACAGATCCTGCCTCATGTAGTTCTGATATTGTGCACTTGTAAAATCATGGCAATCTTTCTCTCTCCCAAGAGAACCAAGTATAACTAATAAACTAATGTGCTCATTGAGACAATTCACAGAAGAATGACTAATAAACATTTGGAGAATGTTCAACTTCTCAACAAAGAAATACCAAATGAAATGTCAATGAGAAATCATTTTTACCTATCAAACGACCAAGGATAAACATGATTATATCTATTCAGGTAAGGATGCAATGGAACAGGAAGGATGATACTGGGCATGGGAACAACACTCAGGAAAACAGAAAGGACCTTAAAAATGCCCCAGCCTTTGTACCCAAAAATTACACTTCCGAGACCTAGCTACAAGGTACAGAAAAAAATTTCTTTCAGTGACGTTTATTGCAGTATGACTCAGAATACTGAAGAATGAAAAGCAACTTAAAATCAAAATAGAGGGATAATTAAGTAAATAATGGTGTTTGCACACTAATCATCCATTCATTGAAAACAACCTGCTTTGACCATCTCCCACTTGACATACTCTGTTCTGTGCTGGAGCTGTGAAGGCAGTGGGACACTGTCCCTGCCCCGCAGACTGGAAGCGGACAGATACAAATAAAAAGGGCAGAGTATTACAGGTGAAAAGAAAGAGTCTGCACAAAAGAGGGAGCAGTCAGCTCCACCTGGGAAGGGAGTACAGAGGCAATCAATCAGGAGAATCTTAGAGGAGGCTGTGCTTGATCTCATTCTTGGAGAATGGAGCTTATCTTGGTGGTCTGAGCCTGGAAGAAGGCAGGAACAGTAATGCAGGTGGAGGCCATATTGAGCACATAGTCCCCAGACCTGAGACTTCTTTGGGTTCAACAGCCGCCTGCAAGACAGCAGGCAGTGTAGCTGGAGAGCAGAGTGCAGGAGACAGAGCAAGAATTATGTCAGGGTTGGGGCCAGATGCGAAGGTCTAACATGACATCCTAAGAAGCCTGGGCTTGTCTTAATAGACAGCAGATAGCCACTGATAATTTTCAGTATGGAAGAGCATAATTGGATTGGTCCTTTTGTCCCTTTGAAAGCTGAGAGCAAGATGAGTTAGGAGGGTCATGACTCCTGGCAGTGAGCCCATCTGAGAGCACTTGGTGGGGTGGGGGCGTCGGCCCAGCTCCTCCTAGTCACTTGCAAGGTGGTCTCAGGTGAGTAAGTTGAAGGTCACAGTGGAGGGATATGTGTGGAAGGATGAGGTCAACTGTGGACACCCTGAGTTTGAGGACTGTATGGGGCCATCAGATGGAGACATCTGCTTCTCAGTTGGATGCAGTCATTGAAAATGGTGTGTACAGAGAGTTTCTAACACGAAGACATTTTTTGAAAAAGAAAAATTGTTTGATTTTTCTAAGAAGACATACAAATGTCCAACAGGTACATGAAAAGATGCTCAGCATCACTAATCTTCAAGGAAATGCAAATCAAAACCACATGAGATGTCTCCTCACACCTGTTGGAATGGCTAGTATCAAAAAGATGCAAAGATGGTAGACTAGAAGGGCACTGTGCCAACTGCCTCCCTGGATCATACCAAAATTACAAATAATTTATACAACATTCACCGCAGAATTCATGTGAACACTAGCTGAACAGAACCTGTAAACTAAGGATTTAAAGCAGAGGCCACCACGTCCAGACTGGTAGGAGGGAGGGAGACGTGAGGCAGGCTAACGCCAGGCCCACGGAGAGAGGGCGAACCTCGCCAGGGGCACCTCAGTGGTGACGGAGTCTTCTGTTGGGACCCTCCATCCCCTTCCGGCACCCCAACCCACAGTCCCTTTGCCGGGAAGGAGAGGTCCATGATAGCTGGCAGTAGAAATCAGTGAGGAGTCTCTTTGCTCAACTCGATGGGGCAGAAGGCACCTAGAGACCCAGTCATCCTCCTGGGGAGCACTCACCCGGTCCCAGGCGGAGGAGTTGGCTCCCCAGGTGGAGGCCTCGGAACCCACTAGGAAGGACTGAACTGAGCTCCTGTGGCGCAAGAGCTGCAGGTTTGGAACCATTGTTCCCACTGTGTGGCGCTTACACGAGTGGTGTACAGGAGGCCGCCACTTTTTCAGGGTTACGCCCTCCCACAGACGGTCAGGTTCAGGACGCACTGGCCTGGTGGAATCGGCGCAGGCCTGCGTGTGTGCGCACATGCTGCCTTGGGGCCCCGCTCTGCACACGGCTTGCTCTGCGGTGCAAGGGTGGTGATGGCTGTCGGCTGCTCTGCATGACCCGCGGGCTGCTGACTGGGGCAGGCAGAGACTGAGAGTTTTCCTGAATGTTGGGCTGGGCCCTGTGGGGTGGCTCCATTAGGCAAGGCATTCGTGGAGTGTTCGTGTGGGCTGGTTGCCAGTACAAGAGCAAACGCTGCTCGGACTTGGTGGAGGCCACTGACCACATCCCATGGTGTCACCTAGAGCTGCACTGCTGGGGACACCATGGGCCTCTGGTGCCTGGACCCCACCTCCACAGGCCACAGAGGGTTTTTGCAGCAGGGGACAGCCCGCAGCAACCTGTGGGGATTTTTGGTGGTGAGCACGCCCCCAGATCCCAGGACAGCCAATTGCGGGCAGCTCACTGTGAGCCTGAGTGGGAACCCAGTGCATGAGGTACTGAGCCCTTCCCCTCAACACAACTGGTGCAGAATCCCCCTGAGACTCTATTGATGAGCAAGCAGTCTGCAGATTAAAGTGAGAGGAGAGCCTTTTTTTCCCCCTTTTTTCTTATTTCTTTTTCTATTTTTCTTTTTTTTAAAATTCATTTTGTTGTTCTTATTGTGTTTGGCCTTTTTTTCTTTTCCTTTAATCTTTCTCTTTTTCTTCCACCATCCTCCTTTTTCTTCTTGTTATTATTTTTTTCTTTTTCTTTTTATCCTTTTTTTCTTTTCTTTCTCTTTCATCTTTTCTGTTCCTATTTCTTCTTTTTCTTTTGTCTGTTTTATTTTTGTTGTTGTTGCTGTCCAGGTTTCTTTGTCTTCTTATTGCTTTGGTTACTGTTTTTCTGTCTCGTTCTGCTGTTTTTGTCTCTTTTATATTTTTGTTTGTCCTGTCTGATCATTGTTTATCAAGTTTTTGTGGGGGTGTATTTGTTTTTTGGTGTTGTTGGTTTTTCCTGCTTTGTTTTTGTTTTGCAAAGTGGGTGAGGGCCTAGTACTGGTCTAGGAGCTGAGACTACACTGAATTTGTAGAGACCACTGACAACAGCTTTTACCCACCTATAACACCACCTCACCCCCCTACAGCTACATTGTCAGGGGCACTCTGGGTGCCTGGGTGACTGAATCCACCTTGACAAAGTGTGAAAATTTTTTTTTACACCAGCAGACAGTCCACAGAGCTCTGGGGTCATCTTTGTGGTATTCAGTGAACCCAATCTTGTACCACACCCACTCTGGAGCAGCTATTGGGAATTTGTGACATTGAGCTGGAGGCTGGCTGTAGTGCCTTTGGGACACTGTACAAAGGGGTCATAGGCCAGATATTGGCATTAGACCTGGACCTGCATGAATGTCTTAAAACCCACCAATCATGTCTCGTAACTCACTTGAATTCCATCCTGCCCTGCTAGTGCCACATCGCCAAAGGCCCACTCAACACTGGGTCAGAAGCCAGACACATGCTTCTAAAGAGCCTCTTTCAATAGTGGGGCCTTATGGGCAACTGTAAGGTGGCAACAGGCCTAGGGGGCTCTGGGCCTGTCACTAAACTGCCTCAGGACCAATGTTGGTGGCAGCCAGCCTCAATTCACACAGACCACCCCCACATGACTTCAGGTCCAGTATGGGGAGCAGCCAACGGGGTACAGCTTGAGACACCTACCAGGTAACCATGGCCCGGTAACAAATAGGGCTGAAACTGCCCTGAGTGGGAGCCCTGCCCAAGAGACTCCAGGACCAATACACCCAGAGGCCAGTGACAGACCAAACAAGAGCATTACCTGGTTGGACCTATAAGTGGCACTCTCAAAGGAAATTTTCCACAGGTAGAAGAGCCCACAGGGGCCAAGCCTCCTCTGAGGCTGTCAACCTTCACACAGCAGCTCATACACTGTGAGAAGAGCTAATTCTCCCAGCTAATCAGCCTGCAGGTCAATCCTACACTTAGATAAGCCAAAAGCAATTAAAGATCAACTACAACAGCGACACCTCTGGGACACACAGGACAGGAGAATAGGGAGACTGTGCAATCTGAATATAAAGGATACATACTACATAAGACCACCCAACAACGACTGAGACACATAGGTGTTCTACCTAATACTTCAAAGCAATCACAGAGCAACAACCAGAATGATGAAACAAGGAAACATGTCCCAAATTAAAGACCAGAAGAAACCTCTAAAAATAAAACTAAATGAAACAGAGGCATCCAACTTGTCAGAGACATTGTTTGGAACACTGATGATAAGAATGTTTAAGGAACTTATTGAGGATATAAAAAAGGATTGAGAAATTATAAAAACCAACTAGTTAGAACTAAAGAATACAATAACTGAAATGCAAAACACACTCGAAGGAATCACCAGTACATTAGATGAAGCAGAGGATCGGACCAGTGATTTAGAAAACAAGTTAGCAGAAATCACCCAATCGGAACAAAAAGAAGAAAGAATAAAAAACAATGAAAATAGTTTAAGAGACCTGTGGTACAACATCAAGCACAACAACATTAGCATCATAAGAATACCAGAAGGAGAAGAGAAGGAACAAGGAATTGAGAACGTATTTGAAGAAATAATGACCGAAAACTTCCCCACCCTGGTGAAGGAAACTGACATACAAGCCCAGGAAGTGCAGAGAGTTCCAAACAAGATAAACCCAAACAGGCCCATACCAAGACACATTATAGTTAATATGGCAAAGGTTAAAGACAAAGAGAGAAATCTAAAAGCAGCAAGAGGAAGACAGTGTGTTATATACAAAGAAACTCCTATAAGACTATCAGCTGACTGTTCTACAGAAACTCTGCAGGCTAGAAGGGAGTGGCAGGAAATAGTCAAAGTGATGAAAAACAACAGCCTAAAACCAAGATTGCTCTACCCAGCAAGGCTATCACTAAAAATTAAAGGAGTGATAAAGAGCTTCTCAGAAAAGAACAAGCTAAAGGAATTCATTACCACCAAACCAGCATTGCAGGAAATGTTAAAAGGGCTTTTCTAAACAGAAGAAAGGGGAAAACAAACTACCAAAGAAGACCAGAAATACGAATACCAAAACAGCAATAAATATGTACCTACCAATAATCACTTTAAATGGAAATGGGCTAAACGCTCCAATCAAAAGACATAGAATGGCTAAGTGGATAAGAAAACAGGACTCATGTATATACTATTTACAAGAGACACATCTCAGATCAAAAGACACACACAGACTGAAAGCAAAGGGATAGAATAAGATATTTAACACAAATGGAAACAAGAAAAAAGCTGGGGTAGCAATACTTATTTCGGATAAAATAGACTTTAAAATGAAGACTACAATAAAAGACAATGAAGGGCACTCCATAATTATAAAGGGATCAATCCAACAAGAGGACATAACCCTAGTAAACATCGATGCACCCAACATAAGAGCTCCTAAATATATAAAACAGTTTATGAGTCACATAAAGTCTGAGATCAACAGAACTATCATAGTAGGGGACTTCAAAATCCCATTGTCATCAATGGACAGATCCTCTAGATGGAAAATCAACGCGGAAACAGTGGCCTTGATTGACACTTTAGACCAGTTGGATTTAACCGATATTTTTAGAACATTTTACCCCAAAGCAGCAGAATATATATTCTGCTCAAGTGTACATGGAACATTTTTCAAGATAGACCACATGCTAGGCCACAAAACAAGTCTCAGTAAATTTAAGAAGACTGAAGTCATACCAAATGTCTTCTCTGACCACAATGCTATGAAACTAGAAATCAATTGTAAGAAGAAATTTGGAAAACATACAAATACATGGAGGCTGAATAACATGTTGCTAAATAGCAAATGGGTTAATAATGAGATCAAGGAAGAAATCAAAAGATACCTCGAGACAAATGAAAAAGAAAACACAAGTACCAAAAATCTCTGGAATGCAGTGAAAGGAGTCCTAAGAGGGAAATTCATAGCAATGCAGACCTATCTCAAGAAACAAGAAAAATCTCAAACCAACGGGCTATCTTTTCACCTAAGGGAACTGGAAAAAGAACAGCAAAACAAGCCGAAAGGGAGTACAAGGAAGGAGATAATAAAGATCAGAGCATAAATAAATGAAATAGAGACTAAAAATAAAAAGCAATGCAAAAGATCATTGAAACCAAGAGCTGACTTTCTGAAAAGATAAACAAAATTGACGAACTCTTAGCCAGATTCACCAAGAAAAAAGAGGACCCAAATTAATAAAATCAGAAATGAAACAGGAGAAGTGACAACAAACACCACAGAGATACAAAAAATTTTAAGAAAATACTATGAATAACTATCTGCCAACAAACTAGACAATATGGAAGAAATGGATAAATTTCTAGAAGCATACATTCTTCCAAGACTGAATCAAGAAGAAACAGAAACTCTGAACAGACCAACTACTATCAAAGAAATTGAATAGGTAATCAACAAACTCCCAAGAAGCAAAAGTCCTGGACCAGATGGTTTCACAAGTGAATTTTATAAAACATTCAAAAAAGAATTAACACCTATTCTCCTCAAATGATTCCAAGAAATCCAGAAAGAGGGAAGGCTCCCAGGTACATTTTACAAGGCCACTGTTACTCTGATCCCAAACCAGACAAAGACATTTGAAAAAAAGAAAATTACAGGCCAATAACCCTAGTGAACAAAGACACAAAAATCCTCAACAAAATACTAGCAAACTGGATTCAGCAACACATTAAAAAGATCATACAACACGAACAAGTGGCATTCATTCCTGGTATGCAAGGTTGTTTCAATATCTACAAATCAATTAATGTGATACACCACATTAACAAAATGAAAAATAAAAATCATATCATCATATCAATAGATGCAGAAAAAGAATTTTATAAAATCCAGCAGCCATTTATGATAAAAACTCTTAGCAAAGTGGGAATGGGAAGTAGTATGATTATGTTGATCATATCTCAACATAATAAAGGCCATATATCATAAACCCACAGCTAACATCTTACTTAACGGGGAAAGGCTAAAACCTTTCCCCTTAAGATAAGGAAGAATGCAAGGCTGCCCACTTTCACCACTTTTATGCAACAAGATCTGGAAGTTTTAGCCACAGCAGTCAGACAAGTAAAAGAAATAAAAGGTATCCAAATTGGAAAAGAGGAAGTAAAATTGTCTTTATATGCAGATGACATGATACTATATATAGAGAGAGAACCCCAAAGACTCCACCAAAAAATCTATTAGAACTGATAAACAAATTTAGTAAAGTTTAGGATACAAAATTAATGTTCAGAAATCAGTTGCATTTGTATACACCAATAATAAGCTATCAGAAGGAGAAATCAAGAAATCGATCCAATTTACAACTGGTTCAAAAACAATAAAATCCCTAGGAATAAATTTAACCAAAGAAGTAAAAGACCTGTACTCAGAAATTTATAAGACACTAAAGAGAGAATTCAAAGAAGATATAAATAAATGGAAACACATACCATGTTCATGGATAGGAAGAATTAATATAGTTAAAATGTCAATACTATAGATTCAACGCAATTCCTATCAAACTACCAATGACACTTTTCTCAGAAATAGAACATATAATCCTAAATTTATATGGAACTGCAAAAGACCCCAAATAGCCACAGCAATCTTGAGAAATAAGAACAAAGTGGGAGGTATCACACTACCCGACCTCAAATCATACTACAAGGCTATAGTAATCAAAACGGTATGGTACTGGCATAAAATAAACACATAGATCAATGGAACAAAATAGAGATCCCAGAAATAAATCCATTCATATGTGGTCATTTAATCTATGACAAGGGAAGCAAGAATTTACATTGGGGTAAAAAATGTCTATTTAATAAATGGTGCTGGAAAAACTGGACTGACACATGCAAAATAATGAAACTGGACCACCTCCTTATGCCATATACGAGAACAAATTCAAAATGGATTAAAGACTTAAATGAAAGACCCAAACCATAAAACTCCTAGAAGAAAATATAGAGAGTAAATTTGCAGACATTACTGTGAGTAATATTTTTACTGATATATCCCCTCGGACAAGGGAAGTAAAAGAAGAAATAAACATATGGGATTATATCAAACAAAGTTTTTTTTACAGCAAAGGAAACCATCAATAAAACAAAAAGGCAGCCTACTGAATGGGAGAAGATAATTGGCAATGATACAGCTAATAAGGGGTTAATATCCAAAATTTATAAAACATTCATTCAGCTCAACACCAAAAAAAAAAAAAAAAAAGCAACCCAATTAAAGAATGGGCAGAGGACATGAAGAGACATTTCTCTAAAGAGGACAGACATTCAGATGGCCAACAGACATGAAAAAATGCTCAACCTCATGAAAAACTAATCATAGAGAAATGCAAATAAAAACCACAATGAGATACCACCTCACTCTGGTCAGAATGGTTATTATCAATAAATCAACAAACAACAAGTCCTGGCAAGGTTGTGGAGAAAAGGGAACCCTGGTGCACTGTTGGCGAGATTGCAGATTGGTGCAGCCACTATGGAAATCAGTATGGAGGTATCTCAAAAAACTGGAAATGGAACTACCTTACGTCCTAGAAATTCCACTTTTATGTATCTATCCAGAGAAATCCAAAACACTAATTCGAAAAAATATATGCACCCTCATGTTTATTGCAGAGCTATTTACAATAGCTGAAACTTGGAAACAACCGAAATGCCCATCAGTAAATGAATGGATTAAGAAACTGTGGTACATTTATATGGTGAAGTATTACTCGGCTATAAAGAAGAATGAAATCTTACAATTTGCAACGATATGGATGAACCTAAAGAACATTATGCTAAGTGAAATAAGTCATTCCGAGAAAGGCAAATGATCTCACTTATATATGGAATCTAAAGAATTGAACAAATGGGGAAAGTAAACAGAAATAGTCTCAGAGATATAGAGGGAAAAGACTGGTGGTTGCTAGAAAGGAGGGGGTGTGGATGAGGAAGAAGGGGAAGGGATTAGACAGCATAAATTGGTAACTACAATATTGCCACGACAGATATGAAAGACTGTTTGGGGAATATAATCAATAATGTTGTAAAGATTTTGTAGGGTGTCAGATGGGCACCTGTCTTATTAGGGAGACCCGTTCATGGATGGTGTAGATGCTTGACCACTGCACTGTGTTCAACTGCTGAAGTTGAATAATATTGTATGTCAACTATAATTTAATATATATAGTCACGGGGTATGGAGTACAGCATAGGGAATAGAGTCAATGCAATTGTAATAGATTTATACGATATAAGAGGTGCAATAGATTGGGGGAGGAGGGTTATCTCTTTTTGAGGGGTGAAATGTCTAGCTATTGCATTGTTTTGTACACCTGAAACTTAAAAAAAAAAAGGAAAGAGGCACAGTCATTTAAAAAGAAAAGACAAAAGATGACTAGAACTGATGATGATGTGGACCAATGGGACCCTTTGTGCACTGTTGGTGGGAATGTAAATTGGTGCAGTCACTATGAGAAAAGAAGCATGGAGTTTCCTCAAAAAATTAAAAATAGAACTACCATATGGTTCAGCAATGCCACTTCTGGGTATATACCTGAAGGAAATCCAAGCACGCTAGCGAAGAGATAACTGCACTCCCATGTTCATTGTAGCATTGTTCACAATAGCCAACATCAGAAACCACCTAAGTGTCCATCAACAGATGAATGGATAAGGAAAATGTCATTATATATACAGTGGCATATTATTCAGCCATAAAAAATGAAATCCTGCCATTTGAGACAATACAGACGGAACTTGAGGGCATTATGCTTAGTGAAATAAAACAAGCAAAGAAAGACAAATACTGTATGTTCTCACTTGTACAGAGAATTTAAAGAGGCTAAACTCATAGAAATATAGTGTAGAATGATGGTTGCCAGGGACTGACGGGTGGAGAAAATGGGGAGATGGTGGTCAAAGGATACCAACTTCCAGCTATGAGTACACATAAGTCTGGGGACCTAATGTTCAACATGGTGACTATAATTAACAGTAGTGTTACACACTTGAAAGTTGTTAAGAGAGTAGCTCTTAAATGTTATCCCCACAAAAACGATAATTATGTGAGGGAATGGAAGTGTTGACTACGTTGTTGCGGTAATCATTTTACAATATGTATGTATACCAAGTCATCACACTGTACAGCTCAAACTTAACATTTTATTTCAATAATATTTCAATAAAGCTAGAGAAAAATAGCTTCGACCCAGATAAAAAGAAGGGGAAAAAATTGCTTAAAATAATCCTTTTAATGAAAATGTTAGGTTCCTGAAAATAGAATTTGCAGTTTGAGAAAACAATACTATTATGAGAAAAGTATGGCTTAGAAGGACTAATTTCACAGGTGAGTCCACAGATTCTTTATAAATATTTTATCTTCACTGATAACAGACAATAAAAGCAATATTAATGAAATTTTACATTGTATCTCAGCAATAGCAGGTAAGATATAATTAATTTACATTAATTATCTGCAGCTCTCTGGAAACATCCTAGAATGACCACTCCACGATTTCAATGAAATATTTATATATTTATTTGGTTTTGCTGCAAATAAGACACCACTTTATTTTCTATGTTTGGTATCGGAAGGCTCTGTATCGGAAGGCTCAGCACTTTTGTTTCCCAGTTGGTCCCTCATCCCAGGACTCCAGAACCTGGTGATATGGCTCCCACATGAATTGGCTGGCACTGAACAAAACTCCCACAAACAGGAGCTGCCGTTATGACTCATGTTGAGCAATGAACGCTGGACATGGAGCTAGAAACATCCCACACACTATACCGCTGGAGCACAGCGCACACCTGCCAGATAGATGGCCAGTGTGCTCAGTTGAGGACATCGAGCTCAGAGAGAGCAAGCGAGTCGTCCAGTCATACAGCTAAGAAGTGGCACTGCCCTGACTCTAGTGGACGCCAGGGGCCACATTCCAAGCCAGGGGTTCTCAGACTTATATCTGCATCTGAATCACCAGGGTTCTTTTTCAAATGCAGATTCTAATTCAACGGGGACTTGAGATTCTGCAATATTAGCAATCTGCCATGTGACGTGCATGCAGAGACCACTCTATGAATATGAAGGGCGAACCTCTGTGGTATATTGTTCCCTTCCATAACTGAATAAGAAATAATGATTAGAGATCAACAGTCCATGTGATAAATCCAGCAATCAAAGGGAAATCTCTCCATGCTGAGAACATAGTATCTACTCACCAGTTGCAATGCGGGGAGCATTCATCTGGGCATGAAAGCCATGCTGGGCAGAGCAGAGGCCCAGTAAATATGTACAGGTCTTGGCTGAATCAGTGACAAATGTGTGCTTTTTCCCAGTGATGCTGCTTGTGATGGTGAACTTCTTTCGCTGAAGGAAGCAAACACAGACTTTAATATATTGATAATCCTTACCCATTAAAGCCTGGCTGTCCAGAGAGTAATCAAGTGCTGGGCCTCAGCTTAATATCAAGGTTCTAGGTGTCAGAAATGTTTGGCACATGTGGTCTAACTATGGCACAATATTTCTTCTCATTTTAAGGAAAATCCCTCTTTTTATTTTTCTTTCATTCATAAATCAAATGTTTGTTAATCGGCAATTGCCACCTGCCAAGGAGGGGGCTAGGTGGAAAGAATATGAAATGAGTCAGGTGCACACTTGGCCCTAAGCAAGAAGTGAACATAATCTTCAGTGAGCATTTTAAAGACTGTTAAATATACAAACAGTTTTCATTGTACAAACTCCCAGAAGTTGCAGACAAAATCTCAGGTAGCAAGGTTATAGAAAAGAAAAAAACCACTGTACGTATTCTCATATTTCTTGTTGTTATGAGCCAGGCTCTATTCTAAGTGCTTTTTGGGTATTAGTTCATTTCCTCTTCAAAGCTACAGAATGAGGGAGGTTCTAACATTATCCTTATTCTACAGATGAGGGAGCAGAACACCAGTCCTCAGAATGCAGCAGGAATAGAGGTCACATCACCAAGAAACACTTCCCCCCATTTATACCTCAAGGCCCACATGCAAAGCGATAACATTTGTACAGCTCACTGGGATAAACCAGAGAGGATTATCTGTATGGTATTATCTATATGGAGCTTTGTGGAAAAACATAACTTTTTGCAATATATAATTCTAATAAGAACAATAAAACGAAGTATAGAGATGACATCAAATACAAATGTATATATAACTTCCAAACAAAATCTATATTCTAGATATTTCCTTAAGAACCTTGAGCTTTCTCCTATAAAGACAACTTTATAAATATAGAACTTATGCTTGAAAGAGCTCCCTGAAACGCCTGATCCTCTTTAACGCTGATCCCTTTTAATTGATGATACTCACCATTTCTAAGAAATGCCATTCACACAAGTTGGATACTAACAAAAGGAAGATTATTATTCATTGTTTTTTCTCTTAGAAACCGCTTTTTACCATTAGTCTAATTTTAAATAATTTGAGCATTCTCTAGACTTTTCTTTTATTAACCAATGTAATGTTGAACCGTCTTACACTAATGTGAATGGATATTTGAATCCAATTGAATTATATTATTGCTAATATTTTTTAATAATGTTTTTTCTCAAACACTCATAGATGCTGCCCTACTAGCCTTAATAATGCTTCCTTAGTATTAAATTACAATAATGCATAAACTCCACTATGGATCATTTTATCCACATTTTTCCAAAGTTGAATATTTGCCTGGAATCCATCTACTTTTTCAATGTACATTATGTTTTCATACAGTCCTGACAGTTTTATATTTAGATAAGTAAGTCATGTTTAAAAATCTAATAGCTAACCTTTAACAAATCTGAACAGAGAGTATTATTCTAATATACACACATGTGCGCGCGCGCACACACACACACACACACACACACAACACACACACTCCTACACACCACACCCCAATCTTTCAGTTTTTCTCTCAGCAAAAGTCTCATTTTGGACATTAGTGCTCTAAAGTATTAAACACGACAGCGAGTGGAATTCTGGCCCTATTTCTTGGCATAAAGCTGAAAATAGTCTTCACTACAGTGGTTTAGATTTTATTTCCCATCCTGATAACATCACTTACTGGGAAATTCATATCTGTAGGCAGATTTTCACATGGGTGAGCTGCTCTGTGAAAGAGATGATGTACAACTTGAACCTCGGGGTTTTCATCACAAACATGGAGAACTTATTTACACCCTTGTGGTTGCAGCAGAAGCATACTCGGTGCCTCCGTAATGTCATATTTGTTTCAAAGCACTGGTTTGCCATTTCAAATATTTCATCCACAATCGTTTTATTGCTGTTGCTGCTTGTTTGCCTTCTAGTTTGTTTTGTTGCTTTGATACACCTTTGCACAACAATATTCTTCCAGACAGAGGCAGATTTGCCATGAAGTTAACCAAGCTGACGCTCCAGGGCCTCACTTGGGTAGGCCACTTCCCAGGAGGGACCGTGGCGATGTTTTCATGTTTTCTTATAAAACAGGGAAAATAAGATGCTTCCGCCACAGTGAGTTAAGACCACTGACACTTCTTTCCACTCCAGCTCGTTTCCACTTCTCCTCACCACAGGTGGTGATGTGTGGTGTGGAAGCAGATACCACTAAGGAGAAGCTGAGAGGGGAATACATCCAGTGTAGATTCAGTGAGTTTTATTTATGTGGTTCGCAGTCTCTTCTGCAATGATTTCTTGCTCGCCATCCCAGAGTACTCCTTCCATTGGGCCAACTCCTCCAAAGTCTCAACATAATGATATTGGGCCAGTAGCCAATGATATTGACTGGACCCCACAATACCCAGCACCAGAAGAATGCGGGGTCAGCCCTGGAGGGGAACCTGGCTCAAAAGGTACACAACCGGAGGCCAGTCTGCAGGAAATTTTTTCAAACATCAGAAAACTGTTTTAAAAAATTTAGTTCTCCAAAACATCCAAACAAATGGAAGTTCTGTCCTATCAGGGATAGACCTTATAAAATTGTATGTACTGCATCATCAATACACCACATAGTATTTTTCTTTTCTTTCTTTTTCTTTTTGATGGGAATCACTTGAAATAAAATTTATTAGATTTCTTGTGTTTGTAACACAGAAACCTGTGACAGCACTACAAAGAGCAAGCATGTCTGTACAAAGCTGCATGTTTTATGCATCAACAATAGAAACAACCTCCAATTAGTCATGTTCGAAGAAAGACTAAATTATAGTTCTATTTTCTCTAGAGAAAATGATATTACAAAAGTGTCATCAAATAAAAATGTGATCATAGTGTGTGCCAACCAAAATTTGGAAGGAAAAGAGAATTGTAGAGTTTACCAGGGAGTTAATAAAAATATTATTTTTTGGCTTTTGTGGTTTTTCAGTGCTTGTTCAGCCTTTTCTTTTTGTCTCAGGTGTACAAAACAATGTAATAGTTAGAGATTTACACCCCTCACAAGTGATAACCCCCCTTCCCCAGTCTGCAGCCCCTCTGACATCGTATACAGCTGTTACAGTTCCATTGACTCCATTCCCTATGCTGTACTCCACATCCTGTGACTAAATATAGATTAAATCATAGTTGACATTCAGTATTATTCAGCTTCAGCTTCAGGTGTACAGCGCAGTGGTCAGGCATTGTTCAGCTTTTTAAAATTCACAAGTTGTGATATTTTCTTTTCTCATTCTAAATAAATATCCACTTTCATACCTTGGTTTGTATTTGCAAATTGATATTCCTTTCCTTAGATCCCTACAAAGATGGTATTCTCCACTGCTTTTCTCTTCAGATATTTTAGCTATTGCTAATAACCAAGAATGCTTACTAACATGGGTAGGTTCCTTATTGTACAATGAACACTTTCTCAATTGAATAACCTTCTGAATTAATGTCGTCTCTGTCGCAGACAGGCTGCCAACACACCTACAAATCAAATTCTTTGAAAAGCTCATTTTTCCCTATTTCCTTTGCTACTTCCCTGCAGGCTGGCAAGATGAATGATCTGGAATTGTTTGAAGCATTTTGGCTTCCACTATTAATTAAGCAAATATCAACCCAGATTCCTGAGCTCATTCTCCTATTGTTCACAGTTCCCCATTTTGTGTTTGCGGAAGTGTGAAGAGTTCAAGTCATTTTCTGTGTAAGATGCATATTTTGTGGCAAGCAGCTGGTGACATTACTTCCTGTGATGACTTTACTATAAAAAAAGACATTTATGCTGAGAATTAGGATGGTTATCAGGGCATGGAAATCCTAATTAGTGGCACTTTTTTTTTTTAAACTACTAAGTTGTCTTGTGAACCTGATAACTTTCCAGCTTTGATCAAGAAATCATTCCTGGTTGTGGGGAAAATAAATATCTGTAAAAATTACACCAACTTAAATATAAAGTATTTATTCAAAGGGATTGTTAAACTTGAAGACTTCAAAAAATCTGTTTTTCAAAACGACTTTTCAGGTTACCTGCATTTTTATAATTTTTGGGGGGGGAATATTAGGGACAATGTTTTAAAACAAATTACATTAAAAATTTTGAACAATTAAACATGATGTAAAGAAAATAAAGAGTAATGCAATAGTACCGAATTAATTCAATAATTAAAAGTCTTCAAAAATTTTAATTAAATTAAAGTCACTAAAGTCATTAAAATTCTGAAAACTTCCCAAACATAAATATCATTTATTTTAGATATGTTTAAAAAAATTGGGAAAAAGTCATTTTCCTGACAGCATATAAAAGCAATTTTGATAAACCCAATTAAATTATGCTCAGCTATTATTTACTTTTAGATGTAAGCTTTTTCCCTAAAGGCAAACAATAATTTACTTTGAAATTTTATCAAGAATCATACTTTAACAATATGCTAACTTCAACAGACAAGATGGAAGAAACAAAAGAAACACTGAGAAAATGAATAAAACCAATTACCTTCTACTTAGGAAATTGTACCATCAGATAATGATAATAAAAACAGCAAACTTGCCAGCAGGGAAAATTAAAAACCATAACATAAAATAAAGTAGAAAGAAAAAACTAAATTTTTCACGGGCCACAGGATGAAGAACTTCATGATTTATAGTGAAATCATTATTGAAGTCATGGCATATGGACAGGGTTGACACACAGGACAGGCAGGCAGATGAGGTCCCAGAGTACTCTCTGCCATGGGGGTACACATAATGTTTTTTCATGCTAAATTTATCATAACTAAATTCAAGGAAGTATAAATACTCATGCAAATAGTGTTCAAATACAATTTCAAATGTACATTTAATAGGGATTTTTTTTAAGGCTTTTAAGCTTTCAGTAGGTATCAAAAGTTTGCAGTGACCAGTATCCTGTATATAGCATACCTGTAGCCCACGGGAGACAGGCCAGGTGCCTCAGCACACTGAGTGGGAAGGGAAAATTAAAACAAGGGAAGTGTTTCAAAACCTTGCAGACTCCACTGCACCTACAGTACACCCTCCTCTCCCGCCTCCCACCTCCAACCAGGCTCTCAACATTGGTGGATTCCCCAGATTAGGAGGACTTTACCCAGAGGGAAAGCATAGCCCTTTAGGCTGATGGCTGTCAGTTAGGCTAGAGACGGTAGGGAAAAAATGGCTTCCTGAGTACTCTCAAATCCCCTGATAGATTTCTTCCAAATATACCGCAGTGCATCAAGTACAGGTTAGCTGGCAGGCTGTGTGCTTATCTGGCCAGGAGAAGATCACATGACCCATTGATCCTTTAAAGAGGTAATGGATTGTACAGAGCATTAATGATGAACACAAAATGGACTCCAATATTTCTGATGGTTCAAAATGACAGTGACGCCAGAGCGTTACGTGAAAGGCGTACCCAGTGAACACCCTAACCAGATAACTCCAGATGCAGGTGGAGTGTGACCATCTGGATGGCTTATCAGACTGCAGATGGGTGCACAGCACCCAGTCTCCAGCATAAAATCAGAGCTCTCCAAGGGCTCATGGCTCAGACCTCAACTGACGAGCTGACAGCCACACTCGTCCCAGACTGAGCTCTTGAAGCCTCGCCTCCTGACCATCTCACCAGTCCAGCCTGACACCTGACGCTTCACACCCCAGCACCACAGGACTCTCACTGAACACTGGACTCTCTCATCCTTCTTGCATAAGACCCTGTTCGCCTTCCCTAGCCCCACTGCTTACAAACCTGTGTGACCCTCCTGTGTGAAACCATTCTACCTCAACTATTGGAGACTGTCCTCTGGCCAGAACCTTTGTTAATGCCCATGGTAAACTAAGTCAGTAGAACTAGATCCATGGCTTTATTCTAATAAGTCTGACACTGTGGAAAGACACAAACGTGTGTGGGACTGCTCCTTTGAGAGTTGCATTCCCCTCACGACACAGATCAAAGGAAAATGAAGCATGGGTCTGAGCTACACTCACATAAGTTGAAATCTTCCTAATTTCTCTCCACTGAAATTGTAAAGTTGCAATTCTGCTGTTGTTTTTCACTTCGTATATGATGACACCCTTGGCACAGATCCCTAAGGCCATTTCCTCCTCTGGCCTTGTCTTCTCTGGGAGAACTCGATGAACTAGCACTCCATATTCCGGGAGCTGCTGAGCGACCTGGAGCAAAAAAAAGGCCAATTTAGAAGAGACAGTCACACTTGTCTAAATAAAGAGCTTCAAATCATTCCATGAAAAACACCTTAACAGATGTTCTGAAAAAAAGATAAAAGAAGGAAAGGAAGGAAGGATTGCCAATAAGTTTAGGAAACACTGAGCTAAACAGATCTCCTTACTACAGAATTTCTCTGCACCTCTGATATGATAGCATTTTGCTATTTTTTTAATCCAAGAAATCCTTTCTTCGTGGAGTACCTAAAACAATACCTGGATTAGAGTTATTATGAAAATAGCGTAATAATATTCTGGACAAGGTTATAGAATTCAGACTGTTCTGGGCCATCTCACAGTAAGGGAATCTTTTTCCCAATTGTGTCAATCAAAGGCAACTGCGATATTATCTGATCTAACCCCTCCTTCATTTTACAGATGGAAAAATTAAAACCCAGGCACGGAAAACAACCATCAACCGTTAACAGGGATAACATGGTTAGCATCCCTGCTAAAGCAAGATAAGCCATCAAAATCCTGCAGAGAAAAGGACCAGTCACTAGTATTTTATACCATGTGGCAGTGCCTCAATGGGGTCCCCGCAGACCAAGGTGTGTCCTCAGTTGACCAGTTTACCAGGTTAGGGGACTGAATTTTGTCCGGGACTTGAGGGTCATTCAAAGCTGGGACTGCAACAGGCCAACCCGATTCTTAAGAGATGGAGTATAAACCTAACACAAATGTGTTTAGTCACATCTCTAGCTTGGTCTCTACCATCCTTATCTTCACCTAGACAACTCCAGTCCTCATCAGAAGGTTGATGCAACCAAATTCACAGCAGGGACATCTTGTTCCAAGCACTTGAAAACCTCTCAGCAGGGTTTCATTGGCAAGATCCAGTTTCCCATCTCTACTTCCCAGCAGAGGGCACCATATCTTGTCCAATCTCTCTCACTCCCAGGTAGGGTCACAAAAACAGGGACAGATTGTGGCTTCTGAGAGCTCCTTTTCAGGTACCTTGCCAACCTCTCTCCTTCTACTGACAAATAACCTCTGAAGATAGGTTCCGTTTCCTGCAGAGCCTACAGCTCTTCACATAATCTTGATTAAGTTTCTGGACCACGCACCTCCTTTTAACTTTAGAGAAACCCTGTCATCATCACCTTCATCCAAAACAATATTTATTGAGCACCGGTGTGAAAATATAGGCATGTGCTTGAGGTATGACAAAGCAGGGCCACCCCAAAACAATTAGGTAATTTTTTTTAAAGTTCTTGATGTGATATTTCTTAAATTTTTTAAAGATATTAAAGTACTCTCTGTTACAATAAAGGTGCCTTTGCTAGCTTGCATACATTTTTTAATAGTTTAGTGTTCATTTTTAATTACATAGAAAGGGATATAATACTGAATTATTTGGAGCCACAAAATTGTTAAAATGGTAAAGCGCCATTTTAAGCATTTCCCACCTATTATTTCATTTAATCTTCACAGCAGTTATGAGAGAGAGCTGTAGCTCTGTCTTTTCAAATAAAAAATAGAGGTGCAGAGGGTTAAGTAATCTGCCAAAGTTCCTTTTGGGAGCCAGGAATGGGAATATGAGTCTATTTACTTCTGAGCTTTCACTCAACAATTCAAGTACAGAGTTTCTCTACAGTCTGGAAACATGGCTGAATATATATATATAAGATTGTCAAGGGCATCTTCAGTCTGTAAAAAAACAAACATTATCTGTCTCTGTGCTCTGCTTGGAATCAGTAGCATCTCTCCCAGTCCCTTCTGTGTTGCTATTACTGATTATCCTCTCAGACGGTCACTTTATCTCCACATGCTCAGGGCATCTCACAATTTTCCTCTGCTCCCTACAGTGGGCAGCAAAGCTGAGACTTGACCCAGGCTCTCCTGGCTCCCAGCCCACGAGGCAGCCTTGCTGTACTGAAAACTGTTGGAACCAATGGATTGTTTCCAGATATTCATCAAGAGATTCACAATTCATAGTCTTGATACTAAAATTCCACTCCTGAGAATCTGTCCTAAGAACACATAGTACATAATCAATACAAACTCTTCTCATAGACATGTTCAGTGCAGACCCGCCAGGCTGGGTTGGGGGAGAGTTCTCAGAAGCCAATGATTTCCTAAAGGCAGTAGTGCTGGCTTAAAACGGATTATCAGGCAGGTTTAACAAAGGATATTTACAAAGCATTTGTAATTATCTGGGGAATACATATGTTATAAAGCTAAGTGGAGAGAAACACAGGATACAACCAGTATGATCTCCACCAGAAAAAAATGTTGTAATAGCATATCACAACCCCTAGTGATGTGGAAAAAATAGTTTCACGGTTCAGGCACTTTGGAAAACACGGAGTTAACCTTGAACAGGTTGTTCTGGAATTAATATGCTAATGTAGTTGTGAATCTTCCAGACAGAGTATGGCATTCAGCATTACCCAAATTGGACTTCCGACAAATCCCCTTCTAGTGGCCACTCTCCTTCACAGGTGCGCTGATGGCTTTGCAGTCCCCACTTGTCCCTTGTCAAGGGAATGCTGCATGCTCTTGACAAGAAAGACATACAAAGGCTGGACTCTGGAATGCCGTGAGCGCCTTTTGGCCAGGCTTCTCAAATGAAATGCTTGGGGTCTTATACCATGCTGGGTGCTGCAGACCGTTCTACCAAGTGACACAACAAAAAGAATAGGCCAGACCTCACCCCAGCAATTCTGCTTTCTAATATCTGTCTTTATTAAAGGCGAAAAACACATGCAGAATATTTCTATATGTCTCAGGAGACTTTGTACAGAGAAATGTATAAATCCCGGAGCTTCCTTTTGAAACTGGCCCCAACTCTAAAGGCCCAGCCAGATATCTTGTCCTGGGGAAACTGGGCAGAGGGGGGCCTCCTTCTACACTCCTGTCCCCGCACCCAGCTCTGTCTCTAGGAGCACAGCGGTCACTCCCGCCCATCCTGACAGAGAGTAACTGGTATCGTTATCCTTCTCCTGGACCAGTTATCAGTGTTGCATGCCTCTGGGTACCTGTCTGTCCTCCCAGGAGACTTGGGATTCCCTGGAGGCAGGAAGCATGTCCTTTCCATCTCTGTCTCCACCTCTACTGCCTGCAGTGCCTGGCTCACAGCAGCTGTAAGCTGTGGAGTGAGCAAAGCCTATTCACTGTAGGCTGTGTGTGTGCCCCAAAACATGGAGGACTGAAATGCTGCTGCTTTTGCTCAAAGGCTGAGGAGAGAGTGGACCAGAGCTGCGCCTGGACGCATGGACTATCTGTCTGTCTGTGCTGCAAAACTGGGGTCTTCCAGTGGCTTTGCTTTTGGCCCGCAGCCCAGTTTTGTACTTCGGTCATCCCACATGTTGTCTATGAGAAATGTGGCCTCCCAGCTCACAGAGGGGTGACTATGGTCTCTAAGGTTGAAGAAAGGCTCTGTCATACCCACACCAGCCCTCTAAATCCTACACATCTTTGGGAGTCATTTCCAATGCCACCTGCTTCCAGAAGCCTCTGTTTGCCCCACAGGGTGATGGAGCGTCCTCCTTCCAGAGCCTCAAGTCTCTTGCTTGCACCTCCTCCAGCCCTAGGAAAGGCTTCAGAGGACATTGCTGACTGCGTGCCCTTGAGTACCAACATCCCTTCTCAAGAGTGTAGAGGCCTTACCCTCAAGTACTCCAGCTCTGCATCCTCTCCCAGGAGCACAGGACCCAGGCGGTGCATCTCCGACACTTGGACTTGGACCCTGAGAGCGGTCATCCTCTCAATCAGACTTGCTGGGATGTAATCTTCAACTCGAAAATAGGCTTTGCTCTCTCCCTGCTGCAAATAAGATGCAGAAGAAAAGGGGCTTAACCGGGATGCCTTCTCTGCTCTCGGATCAGAACAGAAGCCTGTCTGCCATCAGAACCCAGTTACGGCCCCAGGGCAAGGACGCTTCTTTGAAGTGCCCACGTGGGACTTTGTTTTCCTACCATATTTAAAGTTGGGCCGAACCATGTGACATGAAGAGAAGGGAGGAACTACCCATTTTTGAACCCCTTTTGTATGCAAAGCGGTCCTCAGAACACATTGGCTCCTTTGGTCCTCATGAGAATCCTACAGGGACAGCCGTATTATTGCCATTGCCAAGATGAATACAATGACCAAGGAAGTCATTCAACAAGGCCAAGGTCACACCACTTGGAAGTGACAGAAACAGATTTGGTCATCCAAAGCCCTCACACAGTCTGTGATGCCATGCCACTTGTCAAAAGGCCCAGAAAAACCCTGGCCCTGAAACTTTGGTTTTTTTATTCATTTAGCATTTCCATGCACATGTGCTTCTTGTGCACTGTTCCCTCTTACAAAGGACATCTTTGCTGTGACACTATCTGTCCACAGGAAGGTGATCTAGAGGTTGCCCCATGAATGAGAGAAGATGTGACACCCCCACCCCGTCCCAGGCCTGAACTTTCCTCATGTCTACTCTTTAGGGAAGCCGAGGCTGTACCCCACCAAGAGCTGCTGGGAGAGGCCCCCTGCTGCCCAAAGCTGGGTTCCCTAAAGCAGACTCTGGGGCAGAGAGGTATGCAGAAGGTTTGGAGATGCGGACTATAAAGAGGAAGGCAGGACTTGGCAGAGGGAGAAGGTCCCTTGTGGTCCTGAACCAGCCCTTCCTGGTCTCAGGCAGCCCCTCCCAGCCCAATCTTGTGCAAGATATTTCCCCACAGCTGAGGGCAACTCCACAGCTCCCCAGGAGGAAGGTAGCGGGGAGCCAGGAGCACTGGGCCTTGTCACAGTGGGGGGTGGGCAAGTCAGCCTGATGAGGGAATCGGGAGGAATGCACAGCATCCTCTACACCCCATGCTCCTGGCGTGGCACAGGCCTGTCCCCCTGTGGCCGTAGACCGAGAATCCTCCAGCCTAGGGCTGGTCCGTGCCAGTTCTGAGCTTAGCTCAGAAACACAAAGGAAAACAAATTACTAAGCAATCTAGTGCATACACAAGCATTCAGAATGGTATTAAAATGGCCAAAATCCAGAATACTGACAGCACCGAGTGCTGACAAAGACGCGGAGCAATAGGACGATTCACTCGTTGCTGGTGAATGGAACGCAACATGGTACGGCCACTTTGAAAGATAGTTTTTTGGTTTCTTGCAAAACTAAACATACTCTTACCATATGATCCAGCAATCGTGCTCCTTGGTATTTACCCAGAGTTAAAAACTTATGTCCACATAGAAACCTACACATGGATGTTTATAGCAGCTTTATTCACAATTGCCAAAACTTGGAAGAAAAGATGTTATTCAGTAGGTGATGGATAAATAAACTGTCAGACAATGGAATATTATTCAGTGCTAAGAAGAAATGAGCCATCAACCCATGAAAAGACACGGAGGAAAGTTAAATACATGTTGCTAAGTGAAAGAAGCCAATCTGAAAAGACTCAGTACCATATGATTCCAACTAAATGACATTCTGGAAAAGGCAAAACTATAAAGACAATAAAAAGATCAGTGGTTGCCAGGGGCTAGGTGAAGAGGGAGGGATAAATGAGTGGGGCACAAAAGGTGTTTAGGACAGTGAAGCTACTCTGTGTGATACCATCATGGTAGATACGTGTCATTATACTTTTGTCCAAACCCATAGAACAACACCAAGAGTGAACTTAATATAAACTATGGATTTGGGATAATTCTGATGTGTCGACGTAGGTCATCATTGTAACAAACGCACCACTCTGGTAGGGACGGCTGGTAATGGGGGAGGCGGTGCGTGTGTGGGGGCACGGCGTGTATGGGAAATCTTTGGTCCTTCCACTCGATTTTGCTGTGAACCTAAAACTGCTCTAAAAAAAATAAAGTCCATTAAACGTTTTAAAAAGTTTTTAAGACATTTGACCCAGCATCTCATTGCTAGGAATATGTCCAAAAGAAGTCAAGATAGAACTTAGAAAGCTCCAGCACAAACATTTATTCCCATGTAATTTAGAAAAGAAAAAAAAAGGAAAGATCAGAAGCAACTACAATAATAATAATAGTAGTTATGACATGGCACTTCTAGGTGATATTTGCCAGTGAGAGAACCGATAAGTGAGCGGAAGTCCAGCCCTGCCATGGGGTAACACATAGCCATCCCAAATGCTCATTAGGAAGCCATGGGAAGACATGTACCATCACATGGGAAAACAGTACATATTGAATGTGGCAATGTTTACAGCTATATAAAAGCCCTGCATGTGATCAAAGGCTGGAAAGAAGGCACCCAGAGGAACATTGTTCTGCTGCAGTGATGTGATTAAGGAGATTTATTTTTATACTAAATTGTCTTTGACTCCATTTTTAAAATGCAAATGTAATCGTGTCACTTCCCTGCTTAGAATTCATCAGTGGTTCCCAATCTTCCACTACAGTGGTTTCCAAATTATTTTTTTTTCCAACACCAGAACCATTTATCAAACAAAATGCAAGCCCGTTAGGAGGGAGACTAAGTTCCTCCCCATCAGACTGGCAGTGCCACCCAGCCTCATAGCCACTGCAGCCAGGGCTGCTCTAAAGTACCTGCAGCTCTCTGGACAGCCAGCCTCCTGGTCCTGCCCACTCAGTGATAAAACACAAGGAAGGGCTCTCCTCTCTGAGTCTCCTCCAGCATCTTTGGTGTGCCCACCACAGTGCCTGGAGCATAAGGAAGCCAGGCATAAGGAGTCTTGGCTGTGCTCTCACCAGCTTACCTAACCTCAAAGAGACACAAGTTTTCACAACTGCAAATGGAAATTACACTGGCTTTGCAAATTTGACATAGGCTTAGATGATGCCAAGCCCGGAGCAGGCCGTCCAGAAATTTGGACTGAGCGAAGAATGCACAAAAGAATGGGTTTGTATAATCTGTTGCCTTTACACATACAACAGAAAAGGGAAGCTTTGCCTTTGGGGGCCACATGGGGGCAGCAGAGAGCGACTCAGAACCACTGGTCCCTGGGGCAATGGGAGAAATTGGGGCTGGGCAGGATTTCTGGGAGAAGCCAGAAGTTGAAGATAGGGAAAATGCAGGGATAAATGAGATTAGTTGGAAACTGGAAAGGTGCAGGGAGTTGCCAAATGGGGTGCCTAGATACAGGATGGGCCCCTGAGCATTGAGGCAAGTGATCCCATAAGAAGGGTATGAGCTCGAATAAGGGTTCTTACTCAGGCTCTCATTTGCCTTCAGTGGGCCTGGCCCACAAATTCCACCAGCTCTAAAGCTAGAGTTAAGGTCTTACATTTAACATCTTGTGTCTGAATCCAGAGACTGAAAGTTAAGTCTTTGTGTAGTTTTATAATAAAGCACTCCTAATCTGGGAGAGGGAGAAGGGAGCTCGCAAATAGCTGTCCTACATGGCTGGTACCATACATGCATTACCACCTGCCACCCTTACACAGCTTTGCAAGAGACTTACTATATTATTTGCATTTTACGGATGAAAAAGCCGAAGCTTAGATGGATAATGTGCGCGAGGTCATATCTATCTGACTTCAAAACTCAGGCCCACTCTGGTCCATGGAGCCTGCTAAGGATGGACTGCTACTGCAGCCAAAGGCCACCCTACCCTGTCCACGTGAGCCACATACAGGGTTGGACGAGAGGCTGCAGCACGGATGGCAACTGCTTTGCTGGGGGGCCTCTGGCTTAGAGCACCCTCCAAATGTCAGGACCCTTCTCCTCTCCAAACGTAGTAGCACAAGGGAAGAGGGAGCATGGTAAAGACCCCAGCTTCGGGGCTGAGGTGACAGGAAGGAGTTCAGCTAAGCAGTGACAGGGCTGGAGGCTTGTCAAAGGTTTCAGGGGACAGGTGTGCTCTGGAGACTGTCCTCCCAGGCTGAGGAAGTGCCCAGAAGAGACCCTGAGGTCCCAGTCTCCATGGACTGAAGTGGGCACAGAGGAGTGGGGGTAGAGGAAGATGCTGGGAATTGGGCTACATTTCCCTGACTTTCCTGACAAAAGGTGATGATTTTCCTGATGGGTGACTTATTCAGAACGTCATCCGGTCCAAGAGGCTCTACTCCATTCACTTATCCACTCCTTACATCAATAATTCTTGAGTAAACTCACGCATTTCGGGAACTGCTTTGACACTGAGGAAATGACAGAACAAAACAAACAAAACCTTTACCCTCAGGTGGATTCCATTCTAATGGAGAGAACAACATTAAGACTGATAAAGGAAGATACCATGGCTGATGGTGAGTGAGAGATGCTATGAAAAAAGACACAGCGGTGTGAGGGGATAGAGACTTTGACGATTCCAGACCTGCAGCCCATTCTGAAGATGTACTGGGTGGAAAGCAAGAAGATATCGGCACAGACTGAAAAGTGGTTTTCAAGCTGCAGTGTGAAACCCCATCAGTGAGTTATGAAATCAATGTATTGGTTCATAACCAGAATTTTTAAAATTAACTTGAATAGACTAGGAAATACCAATGGCGTCACCTATAGAAAGAGTTCATTTTATTTCCTAAACTTTTGCCTCAGTTCTGTTATACAAATGTGTGTGTGTGTGTGTGTGTGTGTGTGTTGAGTTACAATGTCTATCATTTTGTTTATCTTGAGGCATGACACAAAATGTTTGAAAGCCACTGTTCTCAAAGAACCATTTCAACTCTTGAGCTTGTCCTTGCTCTTGAACTCAGTTACAAGGACAAAACAGCAAGCTGTGACTGAGGCCACACCCTTGCCCTCTCAGCCCACACAGTGTGAGAATTAAGAACAGTATTCTGCCAAGGCATCCACACTCGGCGATGGCTGCAGCTTCTCCTTTACAGACTCAAGGTATATTAGTTTTCTGGGGCTGCCATGACAACAGACTGAGTGGCTTAAACAACAGAAATTAATTTTCTCATAGTTCTAGAGGCTAGAAGTTCAAGATCAAAGTGTTTTGATCTTGGATTACTTACTTCTGAGGCCTCTCTCCTTGGCTTGCCGGCAGCCACCTTCTTACTGTGGCCCCCTGTGTTTCCAGTGTCTCTCTGTGTGTCCTAATCCCCTCTTCTTATGAGGACACCAGTCAGCTTGAATTAGGGCCCACCTAGACAGCCTCATTTTAACTTAATCACCACTTTGGGGGCTTGTATATCTATCTCCGTGTTCTGGTATTATTTCTTCAATCAAATAGGTTTTCAATTCCTTGCTCTTTCTCTTCTTCTTCTGGTACCCCGATGATGTGAATGTTGTACACCTGAAGTTGTCCCAGAGACCCCTTAAACTATCCTCATTTGTTTTAAATTCTTTGTTCTTTTTGCTGTTCTGGTTGGGTGTTTTCTGCTACCTTATCTTCTAAATTGGTGTTTTGATCCTCTGCTTCGTCTAATCTACTGCTGATTCCTTCTAATGTATTCATTTCAGTTATTGTATTCTTTATTTCTGACCGGTTCTTTTTTATGTTTCTATCTCCATTTTTATGTTTCCTGTATCTTTGTTGAAATTCTCCCTGAGATCATTGAGCATCCTTATAGCCAGTGTTTTGAATTCTGCATCTGGTACATTACTTGTGTCCATTATGTTTAGTTTTTTTCTAGAGCTTTGCTCTGTTCTTTCATCTGGGTCATGTTTATTTGTCTCCTCATTTTGGCTGCCTCCTTGTGTTTGTTCCTATGTATTAGGTAGGGCTGGTTTTAGTAGAGTGGCCTTATGCAGTAGGTGCCTGTGGACCCCAGTGGCACAGTCTCCCTGGTCACCAGAACTGGGTGCTCCAGGTGTGTCCCTTGTGTGGGCTGTGTGTCCCCTCCTGTTGTAGTCTTGCTTCTGTTGCTATTTGCACATCAGTGGGAGGCACTGACCCTCAGCTACATTGGTTGTGAGGACTGGTCATGACTATAGTAGAGGAGCTGTCATGCAGGGGCTGACCCTACAGAACAGGATTCACTTTAGCAGGGATCTGGTGCCTGTTCAGTTTGCCCTTTGGGTGTGTCATCCTTGGAGGTGGCTGGGTGATGCTTCGGCTCAGTCCGAAGCCAGCCACCAGGTGTTCCAATCCCAGAGCATTCTGGGAGGAGGTTCACTACAGGCCAAGTTCAGCTGCAGCCTGAGCTCTGCCAAGGGCCACCTGGCATGAGCCACAAAATAACCCACAGATGGCCACTGCCTGTGCTTGGCTTAGAGGTGCCTCTAAAGGCTAAGCCATGAATCGAGGCCAGCTGTTGCTAGTGCCAGGTTTAGGGCTGTTCAGGCAGAGAGGGATGGGACAGGCCAAAGCCAGACGCTCTTTATTTGGGTTTTGTGAACCTTTGAGAGATTTTAGGAAAATCCAACACATGACCCAAGACAGGCCATTTATAGGGAAAAGCCACAGCTTGGGTGTGCCTGAAAGTGGGCTGGGGCAGGGTCTCAAAGTCACCAGGGCAGGGAAGGAACTGTGTTAGCCAGACTGATGAAGACTCAGATATGGTGGATGCCTGTGTCTGCATGTGGGGAAGGGGAAGGGCTCAACAAAGAAAGAAGGGCTTTCACCATCTCCTTTGTCCAAGAGAAAACTGTCCCTCCCTTCAGCCCTCACTCTGAAGTCAGACAATACAGTTTCTCCCCATATGTCCCTGGCATCTTTCTAACTGCTGTCCCAGTGCTGGAGCTCAGAGCAAGCAAATTTGTTGTGAGTATGTCCATGTGTGGGCCCTTCAAGAGGGGTGCCTGGGACTGCAGCCGCCCTCATCTCACTCAACCACAATCTCCACTGGTTTTCACAGCCAGAAGTTATGGGGACTTCTCTCCCCAGCACTGGAATCCTAGACTGGGGAATCTGGTGTGGGGCTGGGACCCCTCGCTTGTCTGGGGGTGACCGCTGCATCCAGGAGATATCCCTCCCAATTTTTAATGGTCATGTGTGGATGTAGAACCAGCCCATTCTGAGTCTCTGCCCCTCCTTTCAGTCTCGAAGTGGTTTCTTCTTTATGTCCTTAGTTGTAGGTCTTTGGTTCAGCTAGACTTCAGGTGATTCTCAGTAATGGTTGTTCTGTAATTTAATTCTAATTTTGATGTGATTGTGAGAGGAGGTAAGCACAGCATTTACCTACTCCACCATCTTGACTGGAAATCACCCTTACAATGTTGTTTTGATGGTTAAGTGAGTTAAAAATGTGGAAAATGTCTTGATCAATGGCAGGTACAGTGTGATTGCTTAATAAAGGTTGGCTGTTACTGATGCTGATGATAACTTAATAAATTAGTACGGGGCTTCAGACTAGAGCTACATTACATCATTACAAAATGAATAAACTTGACTTATTCATCTTTATATCCCCCAGAGCCTTATTGGAATGCTTATTGGATGGATGCTTATTGAATGGAATGCTTATTGGATGGATGGATGGATGGATGGATGGATGGATGGATGGATGGATGCAGCTTACCCCACTCTCAGTGGTAGATGCTAACACATTTCTCAAAGCTTCAGTCTGTACATTTCTAACAGTTTCCCCTGTCCCATAACTGCTTCTCCAGGGGTCCCAGTTTCCACCCTACCTCTTCAGGGTAACTGCCAAATTCAGCCTGCAAGGCAAGGACCCCCAGCTGCAGCAGTGTCTCATCACTGCAGTACATCTTTTCCTCCAGAATGTCTTTCCGAAGCTGCAGGTAAAATTGATGTCTTGTCCAGCTCTGCCTAGGAAAGAAATGCAGGAATAAAGGACACTAGAGTGTTGAGAAAGAGGGAGAACACTAAAACCAGAAGGTTTTCTCAGTTTGGGAAACAAGAAAAGGAGAAAAGACAGAATACAAGCCAATAGGATACAGAGGGCAATGCCAATAACACAAGCGTGGTCTCCTTTAACCACACCATGCCTCGTACCACTAGTTGGGGGTTACTTGGTACCAGGCACATCACACAACACCTGCAGAAATGTTTGTTGCTGTAGTTCAAGTGAGAAAACTGATAATTAGTTAGATGGTGTTTCTAGTAAGCAAAGGAACAAAGAGACAGTGACTGAACTCCAAAGCCATAAACCTTTCCTCCAACCTTTATGACAGGGCTGCTGGGAGAGGGGCATGTTGGGGTCAAGGAAGAAAGGACTTTGACCTGGAGTGGAGAATGTTTGAAACAAAATTACAAGTTCTCATTCTGACCAGAGCCTACCTCCAAACACTGAGTTTCCCCTTTTCTGTCAGATTGAAATGCGATCAATAGAAGATCGACCACAATGATTGTTATTTATACATACGTTACACTTTATCAAGTACTTGCCCGTCCAGTATCTCTAACGTCAGCATGGACATATATATCCCTTAAAGAACAAAGGAACAAGTCCACAGCACTCACTGGAGTAGCCCATAGTGACTGACAAAGAACTTGATCCTGAGGAAGAGTGTGAAAGCTCTCAAGGAGGTCTTCTGTGACTGCTTATTCCAGCCTTCAGGGGCTATTTTACACAGTCTGGTTTGGTTGTCCAGGAAAAAGAACTCTTTGCCTGAAACAGAAGCAGAGAGTGTTTTCAGCGGAATACAGTTGGCCAACACCACCCTTCAGATCCACAGCCTGAGACATGCCCATCAGAGCCACCTGAGTGTAGGACAGAGCAGGAAGCAAGTCCTCTGGAAAACTGCTACTATGGAGCTTTTGCTGGGTCCATGAGTGGCCAGAGCAGGCGACAAGGAGGAAAGGGTAAAGAAAGAGAAACTCAGAACCAACAGAAGAAAATATGATTATTTACCTTAGAGAAGATATCACTACTATTTGCTTCCCAACTACCATCTTATTGAAATAAAATTAAAAACAAAGGATTGAGTATTTATTCCATTCCTGCCATGGGCCAGGCCCTCTGCATCAGCTGGATGGTCCCCAAGCAGCCCCAGCCATGGGCATGTTATGAACTAAATGTTTGTGCCACCCAAAAATTCATATACTGAAGCCCTAACCCCCATTGTGATGGTATTTGGAGCTGGGGCCTTTGGGGATGATTAGGTTTAGATGAGGCCATCAGGGTGGATCCCCATGGTGAGATCAGTGTAATAAGAAGAGGCAGAGACCAGAGTTCTGCTTGCTATGTGAGGACACAGTGAGAAGGTGGCTCTCTCTGCAAGCCCTGAGGAGGGCCATGAACCTGACCATGCTCAAACCCTGATCTGGAACATCTCAAACTTCATAACTGTAAGAAATAAATGTATGTGATTTAAGCCACCCAGTGTCTAGTATTTGGTATAACAGCCTGAGTGAAGTGAGACAGGGCATAAGTGGAGTTACATATGTCTTTTAAAATGAATGCTGCCAGTTTGAAAACTCCACCAACCCAAGCTCAGGACTTCAACTCCTGTTGATTTTGTCCTTGAGCACCTCCAAGAGGGAGGTCGAATCAGCCTCAGCCACTAAGGCCCAGCCCCCTCTTCAAGGTAAATATGGACTCCCTCTGCATCCTGCCTGGCTGCCCCGGTCACTTTCCTGGGAACCCTGCAGTTCTGCCCAAGGCCTGCATTATCCCACACCCTTCTCCATGCTCTACAATCTCAGCCCAGAGATATTCTTATTGCAGGTTACCTGGACACAGGAGTTTTGCCAAGTTTTGGAAGGCAAAGCTTTTAAGCAAGTAACCAACCTATTCTCCCCAATGCATATTTATGCTGTAGAGAGGGAAGAAAGTGTCCAGAAAAGTTCAAATAAGAGTTACCACACAGTGCCCAGTACCTAATTTTGAATGCATATATTCCCAGTTAGCAAAATGTTTTATTAATGATTTAATTTAATGAAAATAATTAACAATATAAAAGCAAAATTAAGTGCTTAAAACATTTTAGAGATGCCCTGTTTAGGTCAAGATAGCAGAGTAGATTAATGCTATGCTCACTTCCTCCCACAACCACATCAAAATTACAGCTAAATAATAGAACAATAAACCTGGAGAATCATCTGAAGACTAACAGAACAGAAATACTATAACTAAGAATATAAAGAAGCCACATAGCGATCAGTAGGAGGGACGAAGACTCAACTACCCGTGTGGTAGTTGAGAACAGGGAGGGATATCTCAGCTACAGAAATACCTCCTGAGGAATGAGGGCTCCACACTGGGCTCCCTAACTCTGAACAGAAGTTCTGTGAAGAGGAGCCCCCACAACATCTGCAAAAATCCTCAACAAAATATTAGCGAACAGAATTCAGCAATACATTAAAAAGATCATTCACCTTGATCAAGTGGGATTCATCCCTGGTATGCAAGGGTGGTTCAACATCCGCAAATCAATTAATGTGATACACCACATTAAGAAAATGAAAAATAAAAATTATATGATCATATCGATAGATGCAGAAGAAGCATTTGACAAAATCCAGCAGCCACTTATGATAAAAACTCTTAAGAGAATGGGAATAGAGGGACCATATCTCAACATAATAAATGCCATATATGACAAACCTACAGCTAACATATTCAACGGGGAAAAGCTAAAACCATTCCTATTAAGATCAGGAACAAGGCAAGATTGCCCACTTTCTCCATTTCTATTCAACATAGCTCTGGAAATTCTAGCCACAGTAATCAGACAAGAAAAAGAAATAAAAGGCATCCAAATTGATATGGAGGAAGTAAACTGTCATTATATGCAGATGACATGATACTACCATGTTTCCCCGAAAATAAGACCTAGCCGGACAATCAGCTTTAATGTGTCTTTTGGAGCAAAAATTAGTATAAGACCCGGTCTTGTTTTACTATAAGACCAGGTCTTATATAATATAATATAATAACTGATTTTATTTTACTGTAATATAAGACTGGGTCCTATAATATAATATAAAATAATATAATATAATATAATATAATATAATATAATATAATATAATATAATACAATACAATATAATACCAGGTCTTATATTAATTTTTGCTCCAAAAGACACATTGTCCAGCTAGGTCTTATATTCGGGGAAACATGGTATATATAGAGAACACCAAAGACTCCACCAAAAAACTATTAGAACTGATAAATGAATTTAGTAAAGCAGGATACAAAATTAATATTCAGAAATCAGTCGCATTTGTATATATCAATAATAAACTATCAGAAGTAGAAATTAAGAAAACAGTCCCATTTACAATTGCTTCAAAGACTATAAAATACCTAGGAATAAATTTAACCAAAGAAGTTTAAGACCTGTACTCAGAAAATTATAAGACGCCGAAGAGAGAAATTAAAGAAGATAGAAATAGATGGAAACACATACCATGCTCATGGATAGGAAGAATTAATATAGTTAAAATGTCCATACTGCCTAAGGCAACATACAGATTCAACGCAATTCCAATCAAACCACCAGGAACATTTTTCACAGAAATAGAACATACAATCCTAAAATTTATATGGAACCGTGAAAGACACCGAATAGCCACAACAATCTTGAGAAGTAAGAACAAAGTGGGAAGTGTCATGATACCTGACATCAAATTATATTATATTAAGGCTGTAGTAATCAAAACAGCATGGTGCTGGCATAAAAATAGACACATAGATCAATGAAACATAATAGAGAGCCCAGAAATAAATGCATGCTTATATGGTCATTTAATCACGACAATGGAAGCAAGAATTTACACTGGGGTAAAGATAGTGTATTCAATAAATGGTGCTGGGAAACCTGGACAGACACATGCAAAAAAAATGAAGCTGAACCACCTCCTTACATCATATACAAGAATAAATTCAAAATGGATTAAAGACTTAAATGTAAGATCTGAAACCATAAAACTCCTAGAAGAAAATACAGGAAGAAAATGTGAAGACATTACCCTGAGTAATACTTTTACTGATATATCCCCTCAGGCAAGGGAAGTAAGAGAAAAAATAAACATATGGGATTACATCAAATTAAAAAGTTTTTTCACAGCAAAAGAAACTATCAATAAAAGAAAAAGGCATTCTACTGAATGGGAGAATATATTTGTCAATGATATATCTGATAAGGAGTTAATATCCAAAATTTATAAAAAAAAAAAAAAAAAAAAACTCATTCAACTCAACACCCAAAAAACAAACAACCCAATTAAAAATTGGGCAGGGGACATGAAGAGACATTTTTCTAAAGAGGATATACAGACAGAGGATATACAGAGATATAAAGAGGATATACAGACAGCAAACAGACATGAAAAAATGCTCAACCTCACTAATCATTAGAGAAATGCAAATAAAAACCACAATGAGATAACACCTCACCACAGTCAAAATTTATCATCAATAAATCAACAAACAAGTGCTGGTGAAAATGTGGAGAAACGAGATCCCTTGTGTACTGTTGGTGGGATTGCAGATTGGTGTAGCTACTATGGAAATCAGTATGGAGGTATCTCAAAAAACTGAAAACGGAATTACCTTATGATCCAGCAATTCCACTCCTAAGTATTTATCCAGAGAAATCCAAAACACTAATTCGAAAAAATTTATGCACCCCTATGTTTATTGCAGCACTATTCACAATAGTCAAGACATGGAAACAACGGAAATGCCCATCAGTAGATGACTGGATGAAGAAACCGTGGTACATTTATACAATGGAGTATTACTTGGCCATAAACAAGAATGAAATCTTACCATTCGCAACGATATGGAAAGACCTAGAGAACATTATGCTAAGTGAAATAAGTCAGACAGAGGAAGACAAGTACCATATGATTTCACTTATCTGTGAAATCTACAGAATAGAATAAATGAACTAACTAATCAGAAACAGTCTCAGAGATATAGAGGAAAAACTGAGGGTTGCTAGATGGGAGGGGGGATGGGAATGAGGGAGAAAGTAAGGGGATTAGAAAGCACAATTGGTAACCACAAGATTGCCACAGGGATACAAAAGTCATTTTGGGGAATATAATCAATAAACTTGTAAAGTTTTTGTAGAGTGTCAGATGGACATTTGTCTTATTAGGGAGACACTTCATGACAGTGTAGATGTCTGATCACTGCCTGATCACTGTACACCTGAAGCTGAACAATAATTAATGTCAATTATAATTATATAGATATAGATATAGATACAGATACAGATAGATATAGATATAGATATATAGATATTCACAAGAAGTGGAGTACAGCACAAGGAATAGAGACAGTAGAAATATAAGGGCTGTATGCAGTGTCAGAGGGGTAGTAGATTGGGAGAGAGGGATTATCATTTTGTGAGGGGTATAAATGTCTAACTATTATACTGTTCTGTACACCTGAAACTACCAATTTAAAAAAGAAAGAAATCATGAAAAAGAACCAGTCATAATGAAAAATACAATAACTAAAATCAAGAATACACTAGAAGGAATCAAGAACACAGTAGAAGGGGCAGAGGATCGAAGCAGAGATTTGGAAGATAGGGTAGGAGAAAATACCCAATGGCAAAAAGAAAAAAGAATTTAAAAATGAGGACAGTTTAAGGGACTTCTGGGATAACATAAAGGGTACCAATATTTGCATGATAATGATAGCAGAAGGAAAAGAGAGAGAGCAAGGGATTGAAAAACTATTTGAAGAAATAACTGACTTCCCTAACCTGGCAAAAGAAATAGACAGCAGCCTTGACAACATATTACACCAGATGAATATAACTGATATTTTTTAGAGCACACCATCCAAAATAGCAAAATACACATTCTTTTCAAGTGCACATGAAACATTTTCCAAGATAGACCGCATGTTAGGCCACCACACAAGTCTTAATAAATTCAAGAGGATTGAAATCATATCAAGCACCCTTTCAGACCATAATAGTGTGAAACTAGAAGTCAATCACACCCTCACCCCCCAAAAAAGCCTAAAAAGCACACAAACACATGAGGCTAAATAACATGCTACGAAACAATGAATAGGTCAACAACGAGATCAAGGAAGAAATCAAAAAATACCTTGAGACAAATGAAAATGTAAATATAATGACCCAAAATCTATGGGACACAGAGAAAGTAGTCCAAGGGGGAAAATTCATAGCAATACAGGTCTATCTCAGAAAACAAGAAAAGTCTGAAATAAACAATCAAACCTTTCACCTAAAGGAACTAGAAAAAGAACAGCAAACAAAGACCAAAGTGAGTAGAAAGAAAGAAATAATAAAGATCAGAATATAAATAAACAAAATAGAGTCTTAAAAAACAATACAAAGATCAATGAAACCAAGAATTGGTCATTGAAAGATTAAAAAAAAAAACTGATAAGGCTTTAACCAGATTGAACAAGAAAAAAAGAGAGGACCCAAATAAAATGAAAAGTGAAAGAGAGATGACAACTGACACCACAGAAATACAGAGGATTATAAGAAAATATTACAAACAATTATATGTCAGCAAATTGGACAATCTGGAAGAAATGGATAAATCCCTAGAAACATGGAATCTTCCAAGACTTTATCAAGAGAAACAGAAAATCTGAACAGACTGATTATTACTAACAAAATCGAATCAGTAATGAACAAGCTCCAAACAAACAAAAGTCCTGGACAAAATGGCTTCACAGGTGAATTTTACCAAACATTCAGAAATGAATTAACATCTATTCTTCTCAAATTATTCCAAAAAATTCAAGAGAAGGGAAAGTTACCAAACTCATTTTATGAGGCCAGCATTACCCTGATTCCAAAATCATAAAAGGTATTACAAATAAAAAAATTATAGGCCAATATTCCCAATGAACATAGATGTAAAAATCCTCAACAAAATATTAACAAACCGAATTCAGCAATTTATTAAAAAGATCATACACCATGACCAAGTGGGATTCAATCCTGGTATGAAAGGTTGGTTCAATATTCACAAATCAATTAATGTGATAAACTACATAAACAAAATTAAAATCATATGGCCATATCAGTAGATGCAGAAAAAGCATTTGACAATATCCAGCATCCATTTATGATAAAAACTCTCAGCAAAGTGGGAACATACCTCAACATAATAAATGTCATATATGAGAAACCCACAGCTAACATCATACTCAATGGTGAAAAGCTAAAAGAATTTTCCTTAAGGTATAAGAAATAAGACAATGATGTCCACTTTTACCTCCTTTATTCAACATAGTATTGCAAGTCCTAGCTACAGCAATCAGACAAGAAAAATAAATAAAAGTCATCCAAATTGATAAGGAAGTAGTAAAACTGTAATTCTTTGCATATGGTATGATAGTATATATAGAAAAACTAAGAATTACACACACATGCACACACAAAAAAAACTATTAGAACTGATAAATGAATTCAGTAAAATAGTAGGACACAAGATTAGTATTCAGAAATCAGATGCATTTCTATATACCAATAAAAAACTAACAGATAGAGAAATTAAAAAACAATCCCATTTACAAATGCATCAAAAAATAAAATACCCAAGAATAAACATAACCAAGGAAATAAAGCTCTCAGAAAATTATAATACATTAAAGAAAAATAATGAAGAAGATACAAATAAATGGAAGCATATACCATACTCATGGATTGGAAGAATTAACATCATTAAAAGGTCCATAATACCCAAAGCAATTTGTAGATTCAGTGCAATCCCTATCAAAATACCAATGGCATTTTTCACAGAACTAGAACAAATAATCTTAAAATTTATATGGAACCACGGAAGATCCCGAATAGCCACATCAATGTTGCAAAAAAAGAATAAAGTTGGAGATACCATGCTACCTGACATCAAACTATATTACAAGTCTATAGTAATCAAAACAGCATGGTACTTTCATAAAAACAGAC
This sequence comes from Rhinolophus hipposideros, assembly GCF_964194185.1. Taxonomy (NCBI): domain Eukaryota; kingdom Metazoa; phylum Chordata; class Mammalia; order Chiroptera; family Rhinolophidae; genus Rhinolophus; species Rhinolophus hipposideros. Next base: position 63,118,759 of record NC_138061.1, read on the forward strand.
ATATAAAGATCAATGGAACAGAATAGAGAGTCCAGGAAAAAACTCACACCTATATAGTTAATTATTCCATGAAGAAAAAAGAAGCAAGAATATACAATGGGGCAAAAGCAATCTACTCAATAAAGGGTTTTGGGAAAAATTGACAGAAACATGCAAAAAATATGAAACCAGACTGTCTTCTCACACCATATATGAGAATAAACTCAAAATGGATTAAAGACTTAAACGTCATACCTGAAACCATAAAACTCTAGGAGAAAACACAGGCATTAAACTCTCTGTCATTGCTCCTACTAATATTTTTTCCAATATATCTCCTTAGGCAAAGGAAAAAATAGAAAAAAATTAAAAATGAGATTACGTCAAACTGAGTAGTTTCTCCACAGCAAAAGAAATGAAAAGACAACTTTCTGATTGGGAGAAGATATTCACTCAAGGATACATCTGATATGGAGTTAATATGCAAATTTTATAAGGAACTCATATAACTTAACACAAAAATGAATAAATTAATTAAAACAATCCAATTAAATAATTAGGCAGCGGACCTGAAAAGTCATTTCATCAAAGAGGATACACAGATGGCCAATAGACATATGAAAAGATGCTCAAAGTCACTATTCATCAGAGAAATGCAAATAAAAACCAAAATGAGATACTACCTTACTCCGATCAGAATGCCTATCATCGATAAATCAACAAACAAGTGCTGGCGAGGATGTGGAGAAAAGGGAATCCTTGTGCACTGTTGGTGGGATTGCAGATTGGTGCAGCCACTATGAAAAACAGTTTGGAGCTTCCTAAAAATTTAAAAATAAAACTACCATATGACCCAGCAATTCCTCTTTTAGGTATTTATCCAAAGAAACCCAAAACACTAATTCAAAAAGGTATATGTACCCCTGTGTTCACTGCAGTGTTATTTACAATAGCGAAGACATGGAAGCAACCTTAGGGCTCATCAACAGATGATTACATAAAGAAGAAGTGGTACATGTATACAATAGAATATTACTCAGTCTTAAAAAAAGAACGAAATCTTACCATTTTCAAAAACATGGATGGACCTAGAGGGTATTATGATGAGTGAAATAAGTCAGACTGAGAAAGACAAATACCACATCTCACTTATACGTGGAATCTAAAGAACAAAATAAATGAACAAACAAAAAAGAAATAGACTCATTGATACAGAGAAAAGCTGATGATTGCCAGATTGGGAGGGGGACTGGGTGAAAAAAAGTGAAGGGATTAAGAAGTACAAATCGGGGGCCGTCGGATGGCTCAGTTGGTTTAAGTGCAAGCTCTGAACAACAGCGTTGCCGGTTCAGTTCCCACATGGGATGATGGGCTGTGCCCCCTGCAACTAAAGATTGAAAATGGTGACTGGACTTGGAGCTGAGCTGCGCCCTCCACAACTCGATTGAAGGACAACGACTTGGAGCTGATGGGCCCTGGAGAAATACACTGTTCCCCAATATCCAATATTTCCCAATAAAAATTTAAAAAAACAACAGTATAAGCATTGGAAATTTTTTAAAAAGTGCAAATCAGTAGTTACAAAATAATCATGGAGATGTAAAATACATAGAGAATATAGTCAATGATACTGTAATAACTATGTATGGTGTCAGGTGGGTACTAGGCTTATCAGGTGGATCATTTTATAAATTACATAAATGTCTACACTATGCTTAAATCTATAATTGAAAAATAAAAATTAATTAAAGAAACATTTTAGGGGTGCATAACTTCAAAAAAGACAGGAGTAAATAAAATGATTTTGATAAACGGCTTTCTACAGTATATGTCAACTAATTTCCGCCACATTTACTACCCACAAGGTTGGGAGTGGGGAATACAAAAGGCTTTTGATAATGAGAAAATACTGTTTCCCCGAAAATAAGACCTAGCCAGACAATCAGCTCTAATGCGTCTTTTGGAGCAAAAATTAATATAAGACCCAGTCTTGTATTATATTATATTATATTATATTATATTATATTATATTATATTATATTATATTACATTACATTACTATATTGTATTATTATATTATATTATATTATATTATATTATATTATATTATATTATATTATATTATTATATTTTATATTTTACATTACATTATATTATACTGGGTCTTATATTATAATAAATAAGACCGGGTCTTATATTAATAGAACATTGTCCGGCTAGGTCTTATTTTCGAAGAAACACGGCACCAGGTCTTGGTAAATAAATATGGAAATACCATTTTTTTTTTTTGGGAAGGGGAACAGGACTTTATTGGGGAACAGTGTGTACTTCCAGGCCTTTTTTCCAAGTCAAGTCGCTGTCCTTTCAATCTTAGTTGTGCAGTATGCCATTTAGTTTTAAGTTGTCGTCCTTTTAGACTTAGTTGTGGAGGACGCAGCTCAGCTCCAGGTCCAGCTGCTGTTTTCTAGTTGCAGGGGGCACAGCCCACCATCCCTCGCGGGAGTCGAACCAGTAACCTTGTGGTTGAGAGGACTCATTCCAACCAACTGCACCATCCAGGAGCTCAGTGGTAGCTCAGCTCAAGGTGCCGTGTTCGATCATTAGTTGCAGGGGGCGCTGCCCATCACCCCTTGTGGAAAATCAAACTGGCAACCTTGTGGTTGAGAGTCCACTGGCCCATGTGGGAATCGAACCAGCAGCCTTCGGAGTTAGGAGCACGGAGCTCCAACTGTCTGAGCCACCGGGACGGCCCTGGAAATGCCATTTTTAAAAAACTCAGAAAACCTCATCTAAATCTTCCCCTTGTGCCCTCGGCCCTTGTAGTTGACTCTGACTCTCCACACAAACTCACGCGTCCCTTAGGGTCACTTGCCCCCAAGGGAATGAGCATGTCTCTGTTATAGTTTTGCCAGCAAACCCTCTCAAGCGGGTTTCTATCCAAACCCCAGACTGGTCACTTGTAAGTGATTTAGGCAGGTGGCGTCCCCTCAGCGGCTCTAGGATGTCCACATGGAAAGGGCCTGGGCTGGCACCTGACCGGGAGGAGGCAATAGGGTGTAAGCCTATGGTTGTTCTCCCAGAGCGCACACTGGGTATTTAGATTGCACGTTCCAGTGCTCACTTTGCAGCACACATACTAGATTGCATGTTATAAATCAATAAAAATACAATGATTCCTAAAGATTCTTCTATTCACACTTTACAAAAGATTGAGCAAAATCAATTGATCAGATCAAAAGTATAGAATGGTTATTCATTTTCCTTGAGAGAGAAATCTTTTGAGAGATCTGCTAAGAACTACAGAGAGGTAAGGCCTATCCTCCTACCTCTGTGGCACACTGAATGATCCCACAATAAGCGTGTGAGCCTCTCCCATTAGAGACAGGAGAAGAGAGGAACACCGAGATTATGATACCTAGCAAGCTGGGCTGGGAGAGCCAGGATTAGCCTGAAGGCCCACATTATCCCAGCTTGGCCCCCTTCCCATTGCTTCACACAGTGGTTAAATGGCTTTGACTACAGCAAGGGGATATTTGCAGTCAGTGGAAACAGGGAGGGCAGATATGGGAAGAAGGTGTTAGAAACCCTTTCCTTCAGGATCTTCAGAACGGATTCTTAATTTAGGGTGAAGGTGCTATTTCCCATCAGTCTTGTATGATTAGACAAAACTTTTAAAATATTTTATTGTGGTAAAATACACATAACATAAAATTTAACATCTTAGCAATTTTTTAGGTACACAGTTGAGGGATATTAAGTACATTCACATTGTTGTGCAATCATCATCACCATCCATCTTCAGAACCCTTTGCATCTTGCAAAACTGCAACTCTATACTATTAAACAATAACTCCAATCCCACTTCCCCTAACCCCTGGCAACCACCATTCTACTTTGTCTCTGAATTTGACTACTCTAGGTATCTTATATATTAGAACCATACAGTATTTGTGGTTTTTTTGCAACTAGTTTACGTAGCACAATGCCCTCAGGCTTCATCCATGCTATAGCATGTGTCAGAATTTCCTTCCTTTTTAAGGCTAAATAATATTCCGTTATTTAGCCTTACATGCCACATTTTGCTTATCCATTTATTCACTGATGGACACTTGGGTTGTTTCCACATTTTAGCTACTGTGAATAATGCCTCTATCAACATGGGTGTACAAGTATCTCTGAGACACCCATTTTCAATTCTTTTGGCTATGTATGCAAAAGTGGAGTTGCTAGATCACATAGGAAATCTATTTATAATTTTTTGAGGGAACACCATACTGTTTTCCACAGTGATTGTACATTTTATATTCCCACCTAAATGGAAAGATTTTTAACATTTTCTTAGTGCATTGGGATCGATCAACCAGACCCAGCAAATCACAGAAACTCACAAGGTCTTGCATGCACTATTTCCTAACAATTTTCTGATTTACTTGACACTTGGCACATGAGCACTCGAAGCCTTCACCATGCTAACCCATATCTAAATGAGCAAGGTGAAGCGTCCCAGTCTCAAGCAACTTTCTTAGAAGGAATAGTGCTCAGGTACCTAGATACCTGCATTACCTGAGGCACCAGGTCAGCCATGGGCTGCTCAGGAGACACTAACCTTTCAGGTAAGCCAAGCCAAAGTAAGTGAGCTCCCCAAGGTTGGCGAAGGACGTGACGACGTTGAAGACGGCCCCCACTGTGGACGTGATGTCACATTTCACCTCCAGACACTGCCCACTCAGCAGCACCACACAGAGGTCCCTGAGAGTCAGACAGGATTTCCCTTTGTTGGTCTGAAAATAATGATAGTATTAACTGTAACAACAACCACAAGACATGGAGTATTTATCATGCAAGCAGCTATACTAAGCATTTAATACGCAGTCTCATTGAACTGACAAACAATCCTAAAAGATGAGTATGTTTATGACTCATCTGCTGAGATGAGAAACGGCGCTCAGAGATGGTAAGGGGCTTATTCACAGTGGCACAGTTAGTGAGAGCACAGTTGGACTCAAACCTGCACTCTGCAAATCTGCCAGGCTCCACAGCGGTAAGCAATGCTGAAGAGGCAGGTCTCGCTGGCGTCTCTACCCTGCAGAAAGCCCAGCTGCCCCTTGGGTTCTGCTTCCCAAAAGGACTGCCCACGGCTTTTATCAATGAATCATCATACCTGGGACTGTCACTTAACCTGATACTGTCCCCCAGAGTACAGCAGAGCAAATTTGGGCTGGCAAAGATCCAATGAAGAGAGAGGGCTAGAGCAAGGGGATTACTTCACATCGAGAAATGGGTCAGTAGAGCCCCATCCAAAAACTCATAGCAGGCAGCCTTCTGCCTCTTCACCCACTCAGATTAATTCCAGATTCATCTACCACCACAGCGTCTCCCTGACCACCATGGCCTCTGCTCAGCAGCCCAGGATGGCCTATCACTCCACCACCCCAGTCGGGTAGCCTGTGTCTCTGTACACACTACCCACTGAATGGAGTGTTCGTGCCCTCAATCCCCACATGGCAAATTCCTATGAGTGTCCCAGCAGGCTCAGGACCCTTGGCTGTGGCCTGGACAATAGAGTCACTCACTCCCTTCTCTGCTCCCACGGCAGTTGGTGCCCAAAGCCCAGCCTGAAGCCAGACCTCCCCAGGAAACTGCTCCTTAGAGGACAGTCATGGATGGACATTGGCTGGACATTAAGTACCATCAAGACTATGCCTGCAACAACACCCTGACGCTCCTAACACCCAGGGCAGCCATCACACTCCAGGGGCCAGTGCAGATCTGAGGACCCTGTGGGCGGGGTTTCCGGAAGGATCCTGGGCAGAGCTGAAGACAGGGCACACTGTGAGCCACCATGGCTCCCGCCCTGCAGCACACCTGCATCACCTAAGTGATTGTTCAGCATGTGGGAGCAGGGGCCACCCCTGAGAGACAGAGGGAGGGAGGGAGAGACAGAGAAGTGTGGGCCCTGTGCGTGGGCTTGATCCTCTATAGTTGCCCTCCTGAAATCTCAAGGATTAGATCTCTGAGCCTGTGTTCTAAGTGAGGTCTAATGGGACGATGGAGCTTGGGCTCACAGCGGACCTGCCTCCCCACCTCTGGCAATGGGCTCTGGCTGCCAACTCCTCTGGTGCCCCAAACCCTGCCTGGCCTCCCCATGGCCTATGCCACCCTGCTCATATTCCACCATCAGTCTCCTCTGCAGGGGGCTGGCTCAGGAAGGGTCCCAGTCAGGCACACAAGCTCCAAGCAGCTCAGAGCACGGTGTGGCAGCAGCTGCCCCCACTCTGGACTAGTAGCACCAAAGCTCTTTCTGTGGGTGATTCATCAGGGACAAGCCTCTCTCTCACCCCCAGTCCAGGTATCAATGCCTTTCCACACAGAAAGGCTGCAATCCCTTTGGGGACCGCAGTCTGCCTGGGCTCAGGCAGCAGAGCCAAAAGAAGGGAGACAGACTTTTCTGCCCCAGAAAATAGACAAACGTGTAAATGCCAGAATGCAAGCTCCAGACGAAGAGGACTCTGTTTTGTTCACCTCGCAGATTTGGGGCCTGGATTAGTGCCTGGTACCTATTAGATGCTTAAACAATGTTTCCTGACTGAATGAGGGGATGAAGGCAGAGCTGAGTCTGGAAGGACAAGCAGGACTTAGCCAGAAGCCACACAGGCTTCTTCGTAGAGGGTAGAAGGATGTGCTGAGGGACAGGCAGGAGTGGCTTGGCAGAGCGCTCTGGCAGGAGTTGAGGACGGCGAGTACCCTGGGACCAACCCCCTCTCGGCCCCCAGCCTGAGGCTGCAGTCTGAACGCAGTCAGCCTCCAGACCTGCCCAGCTGCTCCGTCCTCTCGCCACCCTCCACCCCTACCCACTAGTTACCACAATGGATCCAGGCAGGTGCACAGTCACAGGGGACTCTCCAGCCAGCAGGACGAACTCCGGCCTGGAGACCTGCAGGAAACACTCCGAGTCACTCACGGTAGAGGAGGAGTCATCTTCCGTGGGGCTGGACCCCCAGCTTTGGGCTCACATCCCCCAACACCCTACCAGCACTCCCTTCCCCAGAGTCAGCAGGAAACAGGTTTCAGTGACATGGTGATCTCAGAGCAGCAGGGGAGAGGAGGGCGGAGAGCTTTGGGTGATGCTCTATCCTCAGTGGAATGTCCACCTCGTTGTAAGTGTCCTGATTCACTCACGGTCACATAATCTTTTGTGTGTATCGAAATCATACAATACCTTATACAGTACAAATATGTATTATAGGAAATAGATGATTTTTTAAAAACAAAATACCTTTAGATTTAGATTAGAGGAAAGGTTTTTCTAGTCCTGGATGTTGAATCAATAGCATGTGGGAGCAGCCATTCTCAGTTTCACAACGCTTTATGTCTGTATCACGCTTGTGACCCGAGGAATACTTTAATTCCCATCATTATTTAGACCCAGCTATCATTCTGTGAGGTACATATTTTCCGCCTATTTTGCAGGAAACTGAGGCTCTAAGAGGTTAAGAAACTCGCCCGTATCAAACACCGGTGAGTGAGAGGGTGAACATGCTCCCAACGGTGCCCAGCAGGACTCCTGTCTCAAGAGGCCAGAGGTCCAGCCAGGGGGGACTTGTATCCTAAGAGTGTCCCCAGTAGAAGCGTCTTTAGTGAGTGACGAGAAAGAAAAGCTAAAGAAGGTACAGAGTTCTCCTGCACCTTGTGTTGCCCGAGTTCATGACCTGAGAGTGGCCTTGAAGGGCAGCAGGGACTGGGCAGGGAGGGTGAGAGCCCAAGGCCACCCAGGAGGGGGTGTCCTAAGGCTACCCCAGGCTCAGCTCATCTCTAATTTGTGGAGAAGCTTTAAGCAAATCTCCCTGTGACAGGCAGACAGACAAAAGATCTGGGACATGCGGGTCTGAAATTCGCAAAGGATCCAGATGCTGACACAGAAGACCCGGCAGAGGCAGCCTCCTGGGTGAACAGCCTGCCCTGAGAGACTTGTCACAACTCCAGGGGGCGCTGATCCCCCCAATGTGGCTGCAGCATTGTGTGGTTATTAAAACAGCTTTTCAGCTAATGGCAATATAGTGCATTGAGGAAGAGGCGCTGTTTTGTATACACCAGAGTGGCTCTGAGGGCTAATGCCAGGGCTTCTTCTGGCAGAAGGTGCGTCCCGAGACCATCCCAATCTCACTGTCCAGTGCTGGCCCCTCAGTGGAGACCAGGTTGCCTACAGGGAGTCAGGGGTCCCGCAGGCGTGAGCACACTTGCAGGGGCCACCGGTCATCTGTCCCGCTCTCATCCCAGACTTCAACAGCTATGGCCCTGAATTGCAGGTTTCAGGTTTATTTTCATCCAATTCTAGAAATCTCAGCCCAGGGAGTGTGGCATCCCAGAGGACTCTGCCCATTTTCAGTTGCCATTGTCAGCCATCCACCACTCCCTGCTCACACCTCTTTGGGGAGGATCCCTTGGTCCTCTTTTGCTCACCTTTCCCTTATTTTGCAGGAAACGCTTTTGAGAAGGAGTTGCTGGCCATGAGTTTTGTGCTGTCGCAGAGAGAGCAGATGCTGAGCTGGGCTGCCTGCCCTCCTGAAGGTCCCGGGGAGCTTCAGTTGGAAGAGCGCTGGCCAGCGGTCAGAGAAGGGGAGGAACAATTAACAGTGGAAGTGGCTTCCAGCTAGTAAGAGCCTGCCACGTGCAGTGCTCAGCCGGTTTGGGTGTGTACACCACTTCACCTTCACCACACACCTACGGGGGAGGCACCAAGTCCACTTTCAAACAGGGAAGCTGAGGCCCGGGACAAGTCAAGCTGCAGTGTGACTTTGCCCCTCTTTCTACCAGAAGGTGGAGTCTATTCCCCACCTCTTGAATCTGGGCTGGCCTGGAGCTTGCTTTGGCCAATAGAAGGGGCTGGAAGTTGTGGAGGGCTAGTAGTTCTGGAAGTTCTCCCTTTCTGTCTCTCTCTCTCTCTGTGTCTCTCTCTCTTTCTGTTTCTCTCTGTCTCTCTATCTCTCTCTCTGTCTCTGTCTCTTTGCCTTTCTCTGTCTCTCCCTGTCTCTGTCTCTCTGTCTCGGTCTCTCTGTGTCTCTCTCTCTGTCTCTGTCTCTCTGTCTCTCTCTCTGTCTCTCTGTCTCTCTCTCTGTCTCTCTGTCTCTCTCTCTCTGTCTCTCTCTGTCTCTCTGTCTCTCTCTGTCTCTCTGTTTCTCTCTCACACACACCCCACACTACACACACACACACCACACCCCTCTACTATTGTCATGAGTCACAAGGGCATCCAGCAGAGTCCAGAAGAAACTCCCAGCTGAGCACAGCCTAAATTCCCAACTCACAGTCACTGTTTTTTGGCTTTTTGGCTTTTTGTTGTTGTTCTTGTGCAGCCTCACACAATAGAAAATCACAATGACATGGAAGCATGTTGTCATTCCATAACTGAACCTGCACTTGGTTTCCAGATGAGACAGAATGCCCTGACAGCAAAGCTGCTTTTGGGTCCCTCATCACCTTGGCTCCATATGTGCTTAAAGGCGGCTTTCTCACCTGCCAGTGGAGTAGGCTCAGCTTCCTCTGAAGAAGCAAGAGGCTTCTCATCAGTAATCAGTAGAGAAGTAGGATACAGTGCCCACCACCACCACCAGCGTCCCACACCAAGTTCACAGCCCTGGACACTGTGCTGCTCACCTGTTAACAGAGAGGCTGCAGTGACTGTGTGCTGAGGTGCTCAGACTGGGCTCCAGGGAGCTCTGGGTCTCTGTGCTTCTCTCTGAAACTAACCAAACCGCACGCTGGAGGGCATGGGCAGGGCAGAGGTAAAGAACAGGACTTTCCTGAATCAGGTCGTCTGGAGTGTGGATATCAACATTGTGACGTACTAGCTATGTGACCTTGGCAAAATTACTTAACCTCTCTGAGTCTGTTTCCTCATGTGGAAAATGGAAATGAAAATGATAGTTAGAGGGTTGGGGGAGGTTTTAGCAGGGAGATAAAGCACAACAGCAAAGAGCACCCTGTTTTAGGGACAATAAACAAAAACACTTTTTTTACTCTCAGATTCAGTTGAAAAGTAGAGAATAGGAGATTTGAAGATTATTCTACAAGTCATTCTTTTTATCAGCTACAGCAATAACAAAAACAATCTTTTACAAATTACTTTTCATTTCACTCCACCTAGAAACTAATTAAAGCAAAGCTTTTATGTTGTATGGTTTTTATCAACTAGGACAGTTAGAAATCAATAAAAAAGAATTTACGTTACTATAAATAACTCTATTAAACGATATCTCCAAATGAAGCTTTCTTTCAGGGCATAGATGTGTCAGAAGCTCAGCCCCTTCTCTTTCGGGACTTCCTGGAAGAGTGGAGCTTGCATGGGCTCTCTGTCACCACAGCATGAACATCTGACCCACATGGGGCAGGAAACAGTAGAAGGAGTATGGTCCCCACCCCCACCCCCACCAGGGAATGCTCAGGGCACTGTACCCACCTCTGCAGGAATGCAGACACTCCAGGCCCCGATCCACTGGGCTCTCACAGCTTGCCTGACACAGCCTGTTCCTGAGCAGGTGGCTTCTGTCCTGATGCACAGAGGAGCTTTCTTCCATGACTCTCCTCTCCACCTAAAGGCCAAGTGCATCGCACATCCACGTCCCACAGTTGAAAGGGGGCATTTATATAGACACATACAGACTGGCTGTCAGTTTGCGTCAGTGTGGGAGTGTCTGGCCCACACAGTGAGAGCCTGATGATGCATTGTCTAGCACCCAGAATGTACTCGATACCCACCACCCACAGGCACCCTACAGGTAATTCATTTCCTCCCCAATGCCTGGGTACTACACATCTGTGCCTTTGCTCAGGGGCTCCATCCACCGTTGAGAGTCTCCCCACTAAGCTCCTCTGTGCCTCCAAGACCCAGAGCTATGTCTTCTCTACTTCTCATCTTCTATACCTCTGCCCTCAGGGAGATGTAAATGTCCTCTCATCACCTTCCCTCATCACTGCACTCACAAGCCTCTCTATCACACCACATTATACCACGTTTGCTTCCTTGCCTGCCTCCCCAACCTCACTGTGAGCTTTACGCCCCACCTAGCTCACCCAGTTCAGTGCCCCAATGAATGTCCAAAAAGTAGCCAAAACGTGCTTTATGGCTCCCTGATGGAAATGCTGCAGGTCAATGCATTGTCCATCAGGGGACAACACACCAAAGGATGGTAAGCTCTTATGTCTTTCCAACAAATAGACCCCTCTTCCCCCACGGAATTCTCTGGCTCAATGAACAGGAAGGAGCAACATGTCCACACACCAAGAGAGCAGGGGTCCAAGAAGAAGGACAGGATGGACAGGCGTTTTCTGATTGACTGCTAACAGAGCCCACCCCGCCTCCCCAGTTGTCCCCTCCCCTCCTTCCACATGGCTCCTGCATTCGTCTTGCTTTCAGATCTCCAAGCTGCCCCTTGGACAAGCGCCGTGCTGCCAGGCTTTTCTGGTTTCTGTACGGTGCAAACCTTGCATTTGTACCATGGGCACCTCTCTTGCCTCACCTAGTCCCAGCTCTGCCCTGGCCTAAAGGGGGCCCAGTGTTGGTGTACTTCCTGCCCCAGAGCTCCCCATGGGATCAGGCGGAGGCTGTCTTCACCTGAGACCACCTCCTTGCGTGGCTTGTCACCTATCCTGTCCCCTCTCCATCACTCCCCCGCACCCAGGAGTCCTTTCCCAATAAATAACTTGCATAAGAATGCCCATCTCTAGCTTTGTTTCAGGAGAATCTGACCTAAGCCAAATGCCTACTATGTACTAGGCACCGAGGAGAGCACAGGGCAGCAAGCACACAGTGTGACAACAAGGAGACCCTCCGCATATACGAGACAGCAGGTACAGCCAAGGAAACCTCGTGTGAGGCCTGAGTTCAGTGTTGATAGGTGAACTGACTCATGGGATATAAACACGATCTTTTTTTAGGTAAAGAGGTTCTTTCGAAGATCTCAAGGATCTTAGCCACGTTAAGAATCCTGGCTTACACGACGGTCTTCACCAGTGCTGCCCAACAGAACTATGATGACAGGCATGTTCTAAATCTGCCCTGTCCAGCATGGCTATCACCAGCAACATGTGGCTACCGGCACTTGAAATGTGGCAGGTGTGACTGAGGAACTGAATTTTTAATTTTATTTCATTTTAAGTAACTATAATTTAATTAATTTAAATTTCAACAGCCACACATTGACTAGTGGCTCCTGGGTTAGAAAGTACAGACCTCGGAGATGGTTCCCAGAACCAAGCTGACCAGCCGTTTGACATGGAGTTTGGCAGAGGCTGGGTATCCACCCACTTCTTCTCGATGAACCCGACAAGCTTCCAGAACCGACAGCAGGGGCAGCCGCTTGCGAGGCTGGTCTTCGCACATGGTCAGCAGAACGGAGTGCAAGTGCTCCGGGAGCTGCAGCAGCTGGAGAGCAGAGCGCTACGTGAGACATTTGGATGGCTGAGGCCAGGGCCCTGCATGTGTGTAGTGGGGACTGATGGAAACGGATGTTCTTGTACACACTAGACAGGTGCCTAGTGCTTCTGGAGAGTTCGGAGGTAGACACACGGTAGATCACTGAGGCCACCAAATGTAGAGCAGTTATCTTAGCCCTAGCTCTGTGGAGTTAGCCGCTTTCTACTCTGGAATGCCATTTGTTTCAGAAGGAAGAGAGGGAAGGAGGGAGGGGTTCTTCAGCATATGCTCTTGTTACACAAAGATCCCACACATGTTTGAAATATTTATGGAAAATAAGTGCTTGACCAAATAGATTTCCACCTATGCCAAGCACCCAGATTAAACCAAGGATCAGCCTTTGACTGAAATGCACTTGGGCAACCTATTATTTTCTCAGGTTATTTAGGTGACTCTCACTGGGCCTTCCCCCTAGAATGTGAGCTCCAGAAACCTAAGGACAGTGTCTTTTTCACTTTGGAATCTCCAGCAGTCAGCACAAGGTCAGTAATTGTTGGTTGAACTTCATGGTACATGTACACACTAAGAAAAAAATAGATATTTAAATGGCCACCATTATGTGGGGAAGGCTTCAATGCAGACTCAAAATCAGGCTTTTTCTCCTGCTCACCCACTCTGCAAGTCACTTTCCAGATAAAGGCTAGACTGCCATTTCTTGCCATGCTGGGGTTAACCAGGAGAACCATAGAGGAACGAGCCGCAGGTGGAGGGAGCAGTGTACGCAAAGGTTGGCTTTATCTAAAAGGAAGGAGCTATGGACAGACCCCGAACCCAGAGCAAAATGACAATGCCCTTATTCAAAATGATTAAGAATTTCAAGACAGTGACAGCAGAGCACTAAATCAAGCTTGTAAGTGCAGGACATTGTGCTATTACACAGGCCACATGCCTATGAAACCGGCCCCAATTATGGCAGAGCAAGCACCAAAGCCACAGGTGGGAACCCAATTCTGGGGTCCAGGTGTGTCCTGCTGAGAAGTGGAATATAACTCCGTGGGTAGTGGGAGCTACGGAAGATTTCACATGAGGAGGGATATGAGCCGGTGTCTGTTTTAAAAAGAACACTGGGCAGCACTGGGATGTTAAATTGGAGAGGAAAAAGGTAGGAAGGAAGAAAGGAAGGAAGGAAGGAAGGAAGGAAGGAAGGAAGGAAGGAAGGAAGGAAGGAAGGAAGGAAGGAAGGAAGGAAGGAAAGAAGGAAGGAAGGAAGGAAAGGAAGGAGGATGGTGAGAGGGAGGGAGGGATTCTTCAGCATGTGCTCTTGTTACACGGAATTTTTATAGTGTCAAATGAAAATTACAAACACACATATTCTGTAGTCAAAAATTTCATAAAATGCTATGATAAAGAATGTTAAAAGCTTTGTATGTTTTAATCCTCAAAGTCTTTAATAAACCATTCTGAAAAATATTTGAGAAGAAGACATTGTAGGAAGTATTTCCCCAAATCATTTGAGCACAGAACCCATTTTCAGGGGAGCATCTCACTTCAGGAAATGCTGCTTTAAAGCCTGTTTTATAAACCTGTATCTTCAGTACCTATAAAATCCTCCAGCTTGCTATTTCCTCTGAGAAGAGGTGGCAAATAAATCTTATCTTGCTTGCCAAGCCTAAGCTGCGGCTGCCTGCAGTGACGTGTTGAGTAGGATTCTGAGGCTGCCTCTGGACCCAGCAAGAGTGGTTGTGTAATCAGTTGTAATGCCTTCTTAGAACCTAGGAGGACAGAGTGGTGGCACACAGCTCAGCAGATATGGCCCCTACCCTGCAGAGAACTTCTAAGTAATCCAAAGACATGGTCTGGCAGGACTTTAAGTATCTTGTTTACAGACCTGATTTGGTGGAACGTGAAACCCTGCTGACCAGTAGAGGGTTGTTCCTAAAGAGTAGACGAGCATCTGCCCAAGAGAAAAAGCACAGGATTAGATTTCGGTCCCCTCTGTTCTTCCATGGTCCCTGCAAACAAAACACAATTCCTTTTCCATGTGTGGCAGACACTGTTGTCTGCATACCCCACAAGCAGTGGCAACTCCCTTAAACTCCTCTGCTGCCTACCCTAGTGGCTAAAAGCCACAATGACCACAACACCCAATTTTGGCCAAAAGACATAAGAAAAGTAAGGGGCTTCTGAAAAAAGCTTTTTTTTACTGACAAGAACACATGTGACTTAATCCCACTCTTCCCTCCTTATTCCTGCCTTGAATGCTGATGTGATAAATGGAATCACAGCAGTCATCTTGTGACTGTGAGACAAGCATAAGAACAAAAGTCCAGCAGCTAAAGAGTATAGAATAGAAGCAGACAGCCTGGATCCTGGATGACAAGTACTGAGGTGCTGACCAATACCTAAACTTCTTGTTAAGTAAATAATAATTACCTGTGGTTCTAGAAACTGGATTTTAGGCTTTCTGTTTCTTATAGCCAAAGCCATCTGTACATGACACAGTATGGTCCAGCCTGATTCAAAAGCATCAGATGTTGTCAGAAAGCCATGTAGTGCAAAGGAAGAGCATTACCTGACTTCTCTGAGCCTCAGTTTCTTCATCTTTAAAGTGATTATTCTGTCTGAATATTCCTGAGGATTGAATAAAGAGTGCCTAGAGGGCTGGCACGATGGCTCAGGTGGTTGGAGCACCATGCTCCTAAGGCCAAGGTCACCAGTTTGATTCCCACATGAGCCAGTAAATTGCATCCTCTACAGCTAAGATTGTGAACAACAGCTCTCCCTGGAGCTGGGCTGCCATGAGTGACCATCATGAGCAGGGAGCTGCTGAGAGCTGTGAGCAGCTGACTGAACAGGAGTGGGAGTGGGAGGCGGAAGAAGGGGAGGGAAAAAGAGTGCCTGGAGATGGTAATAATAATAATTATCATTGTTATTATTAGACAGAGAACACTTAAACCAAGCCTTGTTCTAAATCTTATAGATATATTAACTTATTTAGTCCTCACCACAATCCTGTAAAGTAGGTATATTAATTGTCCCCTTTTTACACAGGAGGAAACTAAAACAAAGCCAAGTTAGGGAACTTGCCCAAGTAAGATCTAAAACCTAGATGTGACCCCAGTCACCATGTTGCCTCTGGATCACACGAAGTCCTCAATAAATGTTCATTAGGCTTTTATTACAACTGACAAGCAGTCAGTTAAGATCTCTTTTCAGGAAATGACTTTTGGGACTTTGGAAGGGAGACAGTGAATTAATGAAATATGGTATATAAAAGTGCATGCTTACTTGAGCAAGCCACTGAATTTAATACAAGTGGATTTGTTTTTTATATCTCTACATTAAGGGCGTGTGTCCAGTGTTACATGTACCAATTAGCTATCTACTTTGTCTGAAATTATACCCGTAAACCAGCCGCCCACCCCTCTGATGAACATGACTAGACACCTACAAGGAAGTTCACAAAAGCTGCACCCCCATTTGTAGAGAAATGACTCGGAGCAGATGCTGGAGCACTGCCAGAGGCATTGTCCACACCTGGAAACTTACCTGGATTCCATGGGCTCTATCTTAAAGTGTCATAGGGAAGGCCTATGGTAACAATGACAATAGGTTTCACCCCAAATTCCAAATCCAGCCCATTGGTAGATGCTGCCTGGAGAAGAGTGGTGGGAAGGATGTTGAAGGCAACTCCTGACTCCATGGGAAAGAAAGTCATGATTGATTGGTGATGTCTGCCATGAGCATGAAATGGGGTGATAGTGGCATAAGTTGACTTTAAATAGAGACCTACCCACACCTCCACCTTCACCTGGATCTAACACTCCAAACATTGGTGAAAATATCCCAGTGTGTTGGTTAGAGCTGAACGTTGGTCTGAGGAGAAGAGTTATGGTACGTTCCCCAACCTCAGAACAGGGGGAGCATTCTGGACACATCTCCTGAGGTCACTTTCCTAATTGCTCACCCCACTCCCCACAGGATCCAAGCCAAGCTGGATGCAGAGAGAAGTCTGTGATGAATGGAAGAAAACAGTAATATACAGAACTGAGTGGTAGAGATGCTGTAAGAGAAAGAATGGCCATGTAACCCTGCCTGCTGGCCTAATAAACAGGGCTCGAGGCTGGTGCCCTTCACCTCTTAACCCACACTCCCACATGCCATGCTTCAGAAGCATAGATAGTTAAGCTACCAACAAAAATGGCTGTTTGGTTCATCAGGACTTGGTCCCTTCTCACAGTGACCCTCTCCCAGCTTAAACTTATCTTAAACCCTTATCTTCCTGGCCCAGACTCAGCAACACACCTCCTCAGTTCTCAGCTCTGTCTATTCCTTTAGCCTCGAAACTCTTGGAGCCCTTACTCCTCTTCATAGAGGAATGTGTACAGGAGGGAGGAGGGTGTTTTATTCCAGCTCATGTTGGCTCAAGGATGCTCTGAGCAGGGGAGCAACCGGACCTTCACAAGACATTCAGTGGAGGCCAGCTGTGGTCAGGAGGATGATGTCTATTCCTCACCAGTGAGTGCTGGGAGGGACAGGAAAGGATCCCAGGAGTTCTCCCGGTCTGCCTTAGCTCAGGTCCTGTAGAAAGCAGAGCCTGAGGCAAGGATTAAGTGCTGATATTTCATTTAGGAGCTGTAAGCCCAGGATAATGTGGGTGAGAATAAAGGAGAAGGGAGATAAAGACAGGTGTGATGTGCCAGATCACCATGCTGGCCACCTCCTTGTAACAAGCCACACAGTATAGCAGGAAGCACTCAAGATTTTTCTGGAAGGCTTGTAAGACTTACCCATCTTGAAGCAGTCCCAGAAGAAAAAAATGAAGGGAGAATTGTCTCCTCAGTTCCCTCCATCTGTAATTTACCATTAGTTGAGGTCCACCCCAAAGGACATTAGCTCCCCTACATGTTCACATTACATCAGCAAGTCCCTTCAGTCACTCAGAGACTCAGATCCATGGCTCAGGATGTGGCATTTTAGCTGAGTCCAGAGCATGGTAGGTAAAATGGTGTGGGTGGAACATTGCCTGAGACCCAAACAGAGGGAATCTGAGAGGCATCGAAGTGTGTGTGCAGTACAGGTGTCCAGCGATTCACCCTGGACAGTGCAGGAAAGGGTGTAGGGGCCTGGAGTGCTGCCAGTGGGGAACAGCCAGGGACACTGCAACTAGGACTTCGATGCTTTCACTGCTGTGATCTGACTTGGAGACACGTGGGCCCATACAATCCAAACCTGGAAGCCACTGAGGCCCTATTCTTTGAGCCCTGTTCTGGGGTGGCTTCTGAGAGGAGTGGAATTTCCAGATCTGCACTTTTGCCGTGAAAGAACAGGGAAAATGGAACAGACCTCATCAATTAAATGCCCATTATGTCCTGCCCAGTGCTGTGTGTCTGCCTTACACCATTTGCTCCTTTGAATTTCTTCTGTTCAAAATTGAAAATAATGTTTACTAGAACTTTTTGGTATTCAGAAACACAATACATCCATGGAAAAACAAAAATCACCACCGACGTTGCCACCCAGAATTATCACTGCAAACACCTTGGTTTATTTATTTTCAGATCACTCCCTCTCTCTCTCTCTCTCTCTCTCTAACTAGGATCAAATTGTACATGCATATTTTTAATTTCCTTTCAAGTCATTAAATCACTTTCTACAGCCTCATTTTAATACTGTCTTGTTTCATATCCATTCTCACTGGACAATAGCTTGTTTCCAGTTTATCACTCATGTCAACAATACAACAAATATTGCTGCAGTTAAATCTTTACTCGATCAAACTGGCGGCGTGAGATGAGCCTCTGTAAAGATCCCCTGGAATTTACAACTAATGGAACAACAATAACTCCACAAAGGACAGACGAAGAGGCCCACTACTGAATTTACCTAAAGGTGGGCGAATACCGCGAGCGGAGGAGGAGGGAAGGGAGAAGTGCGGAGACGGAGCTGCGCAGGCGCAGAATGCAGACCTGGCTCAGTGCTCCGAGCTCGCTGCGTCCCGGAACTACCGCAGCCGCGGGAGAGGGAAGAACTCGGACTGCTAGGGCTCCGCTTATGGCCCACAGGGCTGAGGGGTCAGCATATAACACGGCTGAACCCAACGCTCACGGCAAACACCTTGGAGCAAAGAATGAGGGAAGAAGGCTGAAAACGGTGGTTTAAGCCCTCACTGCCGAGCGGAGAACGGAAGCCTTAGGCACTGAGACTAGCCGCCCCCTCCCTACCCGCCCAGGCTTGCCCCGCTCCCACCTGCCCAGTGCTAGAAGCAGGACAGTAGCAATGTCAGATCAAAAGAACAGAATATTTGTTGTTCTGAGAATTGTGGACGGCAGACACAGACTCACAGCCCAACTAGTTCTGGCAAACGGGAGAGAGCTGTGGAAGCGGGACAGGCTGTGGTGGTGGTCGCCGCCATTGCTCTGGGCCACCTCTCACGAATCACCCCGCCCCTGACCCCACCTATCTGGGTAGATCCATGCCGAAGTAAACAGAACTGCTGAAACATACGGGCTC
This sequence comes from Rhinolophus hipposideros, assembly GCF_964194185.1. NCBI lineage: Eukaryota > Metazoa > Chordata > Mammalia > Chiroptera > Rhinolophidae > Rhinolophus > Rhinolophus hipposideros. The sequence goes on from NC_138061.1 coordinate 63,137,663, forward strand.
TGAATCTGGTGCACAAAGAGCTTTGGAACTTCAAAAGCTCTCCGCATCCCCACAGGGATTTGGAGCCCTATGACCCAGGAAAAATGTTAACAGAGGAGAAGCCCATTTCCCAGGGAATCCCCCCATTGTGTGAGAAGCTAGAATAGTACAGAGAAAACATAGCACTACTGTGTGAGAGAGGAATAAAAAAGGCTGCAGTCTGAGAGAAAATAAAATTCTACCAACAAGTATTGACAAACGAAAGACCTCTTCCTATCAACCTTTTGCAGAAGCCAGTCCTGTAGATGTCTAGGAAGACAAATAATAAATCAGTAATTGCCATGAATAACTAAGGCAACAAGACAGCTCAGAAAGAAAGTGAAAAGTCTCCAAAAAAGGAACTTAAAGATATGGAAATAGGTGACTTAAATGACAGAGAATTCAAGATTGCAGTTCTGAAAAAACTCAACGAGATGCAAGAAAACAAAGAAAGGCAATTTAATGAACTCAGAAACACAATCAAAGAACTACATAAGCATTTTACGAAAGAGATTGAAATTTTAAAAGAGAACCAATGGAATTTCTGGAGATTAAGAACTCAATAGAAGAAATTAAGAATGAAATAACCAGATCAGGTAGTAGAGTTGACAAGATGGTGAAAAGAATCAGTGACATCGAAGATAGAAACCTGGAAATTACAAAGATGGAAGAAGAAAGAGACTTGAGACTTAAAAGAAATGAAAGAACTCTACAAGAACTTTCTAACTCTATCAGAAAGAGCAATATACGAATAATGGACATACCAGAAGGAAAAGAAAGAGAGAAGGGAACAGAGAATATATTCAAACAAATTGTTGATGAGAATTTCCCAAACTTATGGACAGAACTGGATCCTCAATCCAAAAAGCAAATAGAACACCTAATTACCTCAATCCCAACAGGCCTTCTCCAAGGCACACTGTATTGAAGCTTTCTAAAATCAACGAAAAAGAAAGAATCATCACGGCAGCCAGAGAAAAGAAGACGGTAACCTACAAAGGAAAACCCATTAGATTATCATCAGATTTTTCAGCAGAAACTCTACAAGCCAGGAGGGAGTGGAACCAAATATTCAAACTATTGAAAGAGAGAAATTATAAGCCAAGAAAAATATATTCAGCAAAGATATCCTTCAGATATGAAGGAGGAATAAAGACCTTTGCAGACATACAGAAGCTGAGGGAATTTTCTAATACATGACCTGCACTACAAGAAATACTAAAGGAGGCTATTCGCCCACCATCAAGAGGGACAATTTGTGGCAACCAAAACATAAAATGGGGGAGAGTAAAGGCCTGAACTGGAATATGGGAATAAAGAAAGTAAGCGTGCTGAAGAAAATGGAATACTCTAAATATCAAACTTTTTTACATAAACTTAAGGGTAACCACACACAAAAAATCCAGAATTGAAATATATACTGTAATAAAAGAAGAAACAGAGGGAAACATTATAGAATACCACCACACAGAAATAACAGACAACAACAAAAAGGCAAAGAAACAATGGAGTCACAGCCTTACCAGAAAACTAAAGACAGAATGACAGGAAATCCTCACGTATCAATAATCACCCTAAATGTAAATGGACTGAACTCACCAATAAAAAGGCACAGAGTAATAAATTGGATCAGAAAACTAAACCCCACCATATGCTGTCTACAAGAGACACATCTCAGCTACAAGTATAAGCATAGACTCAAAGTAAAAGGGTGGAAATTGGCACTCCAAGCAAATGGTACCCAGAGAAAATCAGGTGTAGCCATAATGATATCAGATGAAACAGACTTCAGGGTGAAAAAAATAACAAGAGACAAAGATGGACATTTCATAATTGTAAAGGGGACTATACAACAAGAAGACATAACAGTCATCAATATTTATGCCCCCAATCACAGAGCACCGAAATATACCAAGCAACTACTAACAGAACTAAAGGGAGAAATAGACCAAAACACAATTATACTAGGGGACTTAAATACATCATTGACAGCTATGGATAGATCATCCAAACAGAAGATAAATAACAAAATAGCAGCCATAAATGACACATTAAAAGAAATGGACATAATTGACATATATGAAGCACTTCATCCTAAAATATCAGACTATACATTCTTTTCGAGTGTACATGGAACACTCTCAAGGATAGACCATATATTGGGACATAAAATCAGCCTCAGCAAATTTAAGAAGATTGAAATCATACCAAGCTTATTCTCTGATCACAAGGCTTTGAAATTAGATATCAACTGCAAAAAGAAAGCAGGAAAAAACACAAATACATGGAGATTAAACAACATGCTTTTAAAGAATGACTGGGTCAAAGAAGAAATTAGAGTAGAGATCAAAAGATACATAGAAACAAATGACAATGAAAATACATCCTACCAAAATTTTTGGGATGCAGCGAAAGCAGTATTAAGAGGGACATTTATATCATTACCAGCCTATCTAAAGAAACAACAAAAATCCCAAATAAATAACCTCATGTTACACCTTAAAGAACTAGAAAAAGAATAAGTGAAACCCAAGGTCAGCAGAAGAAAGGAAATAACAAAAATCAGAGCAGAACTAAATGAAATAGAGAACAGAAAAACAATAGAAAAAATTAATGTGACAAAGAGTTGGTTCTTTGAAAAGATTAAAAAAATTGACAAGCCCTTGGCTAGACTCACTAAGATAAAAAGACAGAAGACACTAATAACAAAATCAGAAATGAAAAAGGGGTTGTCATCACGGACACCACAGAAATACAAAGGATCATTCAAGAATACTATGAAGGACTATATGCCACCAAATTCAATAACCTAGAAGAATGGACAAGTTCTTAGAAACACATAGCCTTCCGAGGCTGAACCATGAAGAACTGGAAAATCTAAACAGACCGATCACCAGTACCAAAATTAAATCAGTCATCCTAACCCTTCCCAAAAGCAAAAGTCTAGGACCAGATGGCTTCAATAGTGAATTTTACCAAACCTTCAAACAGGATCTACTACCAATCCTGCTCAAACTCTTCCAAAAAATTGAAGAAGAGACAGTACTCCCTAACTCATTTTATGAGGCCAGCATTACCCTGATACCAAAACCTGGTAAGGACAACACAAAGAAAGAAAACTACAGACCAATATCTCTGATGAATACTGATGTAAAATTCCTAAACAAAATTCTAGCAAATCGAATACAACAATGCATTAAAAAGATTATTCATCACGACCAAGTGGGGTTCATCCCCGGGGCACAAGGATGCTTCAACATCCGCAAATCCATCAATGTGATACATCACATAAACAAATAAAGGACATAAATCATATGATTATATAAATTGTTGCAGAAAAAGCATTTGACAAGATACAACATCCATTTATGATTAAAACACTTAATAAAATAGGTATAGAAGGAAAATACCTTAACATAAGAAAGACCATTTCTGACAAGCCCTCAAATAATCTCATAATTAATGATGAAAAACTGAAGCCCTTTGCTCTACGTTCAGGAACACGACAAGGTTGTCCCCTATCACCTCTGCTCTTCAACATAGTGTTGGAAGTCCTTGTCAGAGCAATCAGGCAAGAGAAAGAAATAAAAGGCATCCAAATTGGGAATGAAGAAATTAAATTATCACTCTTTGCAGATGACATGATGCTTTATATAGAAAACCCTAAAGACTCCACCAAAAAGCAGTTAGAAACAATCAACGAATACAGTAAAGTTGCTGGCTACAAAATCAACGTACAAAAGTTTATTGCATTCCTATATACTAACAATGAAATCTCAGAAAAAGAAATACGAAAAACAATTCCCTTTGCAATTGCAGCAAAAAGAATAAAATACCTAGGAATAAACTTAACCAAGGATGTAAAGGACCTATATGCTGAAAACTATAAGACATTTTTGAAAGAAATTGAATAAGACACAAAGAAATGGAAAGACATTCCATGCTCATGGATTGGAAGAATCAACATAGTTAAAATGGCCATATTACCCAAAGCCATATACAGATTTAATGCAATCCCCATCAAAATCCCAATGGCATTTTATAAAGAAATAGAACAAAAAATCATCAGATTTGTTTGGAATTACAAAAGACCCCGAATAGCCAAAGCAACCTTAAGAAAAAAGAACAATGCTGGAGGTATCACACTGCCTGACTTTAGCTTGTACTACAGGGCTACAATAATCAAAAAAGCATGGTTTTGGCAGAAAAACAGACACATAGACCCATGGAATAGAATTGAGAACCCAGAGATAAAACCACATAAATATGGACAGATAATTTTTGACAAAGAAGCTAAAAACATACAATGGAGGAAAGACAGCCTCTTCAATAAATGGTGCTGGCAGAATTGGATAGCTACGTGCAAAAGAATGAAACTGGACTGTTATCTGTCACCATGTACCAAAATTAATTCAAAATGGATCAAAGATTTAAGCATAAGACCTGACACAATAAACTGCATAGAAGAAAACATAGGTACTAAACTTATGGACCTTGGGTTCAAAGAGCATTTTATGAATTTGACTTCAAAGGCAATGGAAGTAAAAGCTAAAATAAACGAATGGGACTATATGAAACTTAAAAGCCTCTGCACAGCAAAAGAAACCATCGACAAAATAAAGAGGCAACCAACTGAATGGGAGAAGATTTTTGCAAATAGTGCCTCCGATAAGGGGTAATATCCAAAATATACAAGGAACTCATGAAGCTCAACAACAAAAAAAACAAACAACCCATTGAAAAATGGGCAGATAACCCAAAGAGACATTTCTCCAAAGAGGACATACAAATAACAAATAGACATATGAAAAAATGCTCAACATCACTAATCATCAGAAAAATGCAAATAAAAACCACAATGAGATATCACCTCACCCCTGTCAGACTGGCTTTCATCAACAAGACAAATAGTAACAAGTGTTGGAGAGGCTGTGGAGAAAAAGGAACCCTCATACACTGTTGGTGGGAATGCAGACTGGTGCAGCCGCTATGGAAGGCAGTGTGGAGGTTCCTCAAAAAATTACGAATACCGACTGTTTTCTAATCCCCTCACCTTTCCCCTTTCCCCACCCCCTTGCCCATCTATTAACCCTCAGTTTTTCCTCTTTGTCCCCAAAACTGTTTCTGATTATTTCATTCACTTATTTTTTCTTTAGGTTCCGCATGTTAGTGAGATCATATGGTACTTGTCTTTCTCTTTCTGACTTATTTCGCTTAACATAATGTTCTCTAAATCCATCCATGTTGTTGCAAATGGTAAGATTTCTTTTTTCTTTATGGCTGCGTAATACTCCATTGTATAAATGTACCACAGTTTCTTAATCCAGTATCTGATGGACACGTGTCCCATTTGGGAGACCACCTCAGGGAAGCTGTAGATGCTTGATCAATGTACTGTACACCTGAAATTGAACAATGGTGAATGCCAACTATAATTTTATATATATTAAATAAATAAATAAATAAATAAATAAATAAATAAATAAATAAATAAAATAATGAATAGAATTACCATATGACCCAGCAATCCCTCTCCTGGGTATCTACCCAAAAAATTTGAAAACATTTGTACATAAAGACACGTGTGCTCCACTGTTCATTGCAGCTTTGTTTACGGTGGCCAAGACATGGAAACAACCAAAATATCCTTCGATAGATGAATGGATAAAGAAGTTGTGGTATATATACACAATGGAATACTATTCGGCGGTAAGAAAAGATGATATAGGAACATTTGTGACAACATGGATGGATCTTGAGAGTATAATGCTAAGTGAAATAAGTCAGACCTAAAAAGCAGAGAACCCTATGATTTCACTGATATGTGGTATGTAAACCAAAAACAACAAAAGAATAAGACAAACAAATGAGAAACAATAACTTGTAGACACAGACAATAGTTTAGTGGTTACCAGAGGGTAAGGGAGGTGGGGGGAGGGAGATGAGGGTAAGGGGGATCAAATATATGGTGATGGAAGGAGAACTGACTCTGGGTGGTGAACACACAATGGGATTTACAGATCACGTAATACAGAATTGTACACCTGAAATCTATGAAATTTCACTAACAATTGTCACCCCAATAAATTAAAACAGAAAAAGAAAACAAATGTTTACTCATGCTTTAGGATAAATTCCTAGTGGCGGACTTGTTGGGTCCTTTTTAGAGTGTTGCTACATGCTGTCAATGGCAGCAATGTGCCAGACCATTTATCCACAGCTTTTCTACTCTTGTTCAATATTTATAATAAGCTAATGGATTAGGTAATCTTAACATCACTTTACAGGTGTAGAAATTGGTACACAGAGAAGTTGACTTGTTGTCATCTAAGAGTTAATAAGTTACAGGCAAGAAAGCCTGGGAATAAAGTTCTTTAAACCCATTCTGCCTCTGTGTTCTTTGGGGATGAACTGGAAGCTGGGGTGACCTGGGATCAGGCATTTCCCAGAGGAAAGGCCCAGATGTGCTTCAGAGATGCCATGCACCTTACCTGAGATAGATCAGGCTGCTCGTTGAAGCTCTGTTGCTGTAGTATTTCAGGGGCCTTGAAAGGAGCAGCCTCTATGTGACAAATGTGGCCTTGGAAAGAAAGACTTCCGGACACAGAAAGCAAGGTTGACCAGGGGCAGACCACATAGTTGGAGGAACCTGGAACCAAGGCAAAGATGAAGCATAGGGACAGGGCCGCCATCTGGAGGACCATGTGTGGGACTGTGCCTACTGGGTACCTTGCAGTACCTGCTCTGGGATGGGCTGTGAGCTAACCCAGGGCAAACACGGAGTGGAACAAATTCAACCCTGATGCAGGTGTGCGCAGAAGCATGTGTTAAGCAAAGCGGCTGCAGTGGTGGCGGGGAAACTAGTACCTGTATTCAAATTCATCCATGGCCTAAGAGTCTCAAGATGAAAGGTAAACAGAAGTCAGCTCCACCTGGAAATTGGCACGAGCCAGACTTCTCTGGAGCCAGCCCAGGGACTCAGGCAGCTGGAATTCTGGGTGTTCTGCAGCTGGGCATCAGAACATCCAGGGCGGGGGAGAGGGAGTAAATACTCAAGAAGATGGAGCTGAGGTGCAGGGGCACAGCTCCCCTTTCATCCTGGTTGCTGCCACCTGTCATGCTGACTGCGCATGTGCGATCACACTTGGGCTGGCAGCAGCCAAGCACGTGTGCCTTCTGAGTTGACACCTGATTGTGGGGACTCAGTGTTTGTTCCACTTGTCAATTTAATGCCTCTTAGCTACAAATCCATCTTTCAATAACTGCTCGTTCCTTTAATCATCTCTCCTTTACAGCGAGCGTCACATGCAGCTTTCTCAGTAGAGGGCGCTGGAGAGACACTGCTGAAGGCGGGTTCTCCTGCTGTTTCTGAGGGGTCCACGGTGTGAGTGAGGACACCCCATCACGCTTTGTGCGGACTCCTGCCCAGGACGCGCGGTCCCTCGCCCACCTCTCGGCCAAGTAGTCACCCTATGTACACAGACGCGCACTCCAGGCCTCCCGCCTGCACCAGCTCCAGAGCTCCTGTTGGTGATTGCCTGTGCCCGGCTTGTCCAGTGACTGCAGGCCTACTGTGGCCTGGCAAGGCAGCTAACTTCCCGGTCATCATGAGCTACAGGCCCATTTCATCCGTAAACTGGACCCCTAACCTGGGGAAGGGACTTCACTTGAAGTTTGTCTCTCACTGAGACTGCCTGTGGCCCTAGGGGACTCTGTAGAGTTTCTTCATATTTTACAGGTACTCTTCAATTGGAGTTTAATAATTCTTTTTATTAACTTTCCCTGTTTAGACCACCCAGTGTGTGGATTCTATCTTCTGATAGAACACAGGCTAGTGCAGTGTCTGGAAGGAGACAGTGTGGGGGCTATCCCTGTCTCTGGTTATGCCCAGACTGCCCAGTGTTACGAGAGGCCATAGAGCTGCAGGTGCTATCTCCCTGGCCACTATGAAGCAACACCTCTCTTTCAACTCCGCCGCAGGCCATGGGTGCAAGAGACAGGCCTACCCTCCCAGCACAGCTCCATGGGTGGGTGCCAATTGCCTACTCATTATAATACCTCAGACTGATAACAGATGGAGAAGCAGCACCCAGAAATGTGTTTGTTTGGGAAGCCTCACTTTCAACCCTCTCAAGACTCAGTGGCCCCAGACATACTCTCTTACCCTCACGGATGTCTTCCAGGAGTCGCTCAGCAGCCAGGGACAAGAGGGACCAGATTTCCTCCTCTGACAGAGCTTCACCCCTGACCTTCAGGGCACTGGCGAGAGTCACAGAGGCTGGGCTCATACCTGCAAAGACACATGTGTGGCAGAGCCCCTGCAATGTACAGAAGCGCATCTGGGCCAGCCCTCACCACTCCAGCCCAGGCACGGTCCAGATCGCTCCACAGCATGGGCCCCATGTTTTCATCACCTCTGTCTCCAGAGCTGGACACAGGGCCAGGCTCAAAGGAGAAGCTAAAGAAATGTTTGTTAGGGGTCTGGCTGGGCTGGCTAGTTGGTTCTCAGTGAATGAACATAAAAATAAATAACCTCCCAAATGAAGGGTGAAGTGAATAAATGAACGAACCATGAGAACGGCACCTCTCTCCAAGTTGGGCATATCCTGTTGCAGACAGTTACCTATGCCAGGGTAGTGTCCATTGCCTGCTCCCCTATCTGTCTGGGAAAGTGGGTTGACAACTTTTTTTTTTGCCTCTAATACATGATTCATGTCTTTTCCTCTCCAGCTTCCACATACAAAGTTGGATTTGGTGCCAGCATCAGCCCCGTCTCTAATAATCACCAACACCTGCCTGAAGAGTGAGAATCAGTAGAATAGTAAGCCCCATGTTTCGAAAAGGTGCAGACTCACAGGAAAGCACAAGACTGCTTTGCTGGAGGGGGTGAGCAAGGGTGATGTCTCTTCCCTGTCTTCTTAGAAGCGCTCCTTTAAATCAAAGCTGACATTTAAATGTCTGTCCCCCATGACAAAGCTGCCACCCATTAATCTCCAGGTATAGTGGCAGCAGGAAGCCTCCAGGAAGGTTTTATCTAATCCTTTAAGTCACTGATCTTTCTACAACCAGAGCTCATGGAGATGGAGGGCAGATGTGTTGTGCTGGGGGAGGGGGAGCCCTCTCATTGTAGAACACCCATCTCTCCATCCAACATGCTAATCCAGGCTCTCCACTCACCAGCTGCCCAGCTCCCTACATAGGCCTCAGGAGAGACAGATTCGCTGGAGAAAGACTTGCTCTTCCACCTCTCCCTGGGGACCAGCAAGGCACTGCTGCAGGACCTGGGCAGAAAGCTTTAAGTGTGAGATGTTGCTTATCCTACGGAGTCTGGGAAGAAGGGTCTGTTGATGCCATTTACAGACAGAAAAGCATTCCAAGGTAACCTACTAAAAAATGATCACAGCTGAAGTCCAGGCCCTCCCTTGTCTCTTCTTTTTTTCTTCATATTATTTCTTTTTTTAAACTTTGTTTGAAATTTATGGACTAGGCATTCCCATTCTGCTTTTTTCTAACTTTCTATAGTTCTCTATATGATTTTTTTTTTCATTTTTCCATGTTTTATTTTTCTATATATAACATTATACATGTTTTATTTTATATTTTATTATATATAATATTGTTGTCATGAAGGAGACCTTACTCACTGCGCCATTTGTCGTGCGGGACAGCCTGCGGGGTCTCTGGTCCCACTCCCCACATAAGAATGCAGGATATGGTGAGGCCAAAAAGGAACACTCACAGAGCCCACATAAGAACGCAGGATATGGTGAGCCCAAAAAGGAATTCTCGCTGGCTCCTAGGCTGGAGACACAGGCGCTTGCTAGCTCAGCCACCATCTTCTTGCTAGCCCCCCCATTTTCTGCTAGCAAAACCATGGCAATTATAGTAGTGGCCAATGGCTCACTGGTTACAGCTGACGGCCATGTACTACCTGAGCCAGCACCCCTCCACGTGAGGCCGAGAGTCTGGAAGCTGCTCTCTGGGGCTCTGTCCCCATATTGTATTATATATTTTGTTTATTTTTCTATATATGTCTATAAGATTGTACAAACTTGCTATATTTTGCTAACTCCCCATAACCACAATGAAAAGCTACTTTTTAAAGAAAAATAAAACACAGGGACAAAATTATGATTCCCAAATAGAAAATCACTGAATCTCAAAATAAAATATATTACAAAAATATCAAATGTTTTTATTTCCAATCACTCTATAACTAGAAAAAAATATATTAAAGTCTCATAGGCTAGTTAATTAACATCATCATTTCAATACAGTAATTCAATGGAGAAAGGACAGTCTTTTCAAGAAATAGTCCTAGATCAATTGTGAAAATACACGTTATACAAGTGTTAATTCAAAATGGATTATAGATATAATATAGAATATAAAACTATATGTATTTGGGAAAATATAGGAGAAAATATTCAGGATCTAGGACTAGGCAAACTGTTCTTTAGAGTTGACACTAAAAGCAAAATCTATAAAACAAAAAATGGACGAAATAGACTTCATCAAAATAAAAACTTTTGCTCTGAGAAAGATACTGTTAAGAGGATGAAAAGATAAGTTACAGACTTGGAGAAAATATTTGAAAACGATATCCAACAAAGTACAGATATATAAAATACATAAAGAACTCTTGAGAGGGGGAGGAGCTAAGATGTTGGAATAGACAGGCACTGTGCCAACTGCCTCCCTGGATCATACCAAAATTACAAATAATTTATACAACATTCACCGCAGAATTCATGTGAACACTAGCTGAACAGAACCTGTAAACTAAGGATTTAAAGCAGAGGCCACCACGTCCAGACTGGTAGGAGGGAGGGAGACGTGAGGCAGGCTAACGCCAGGCCCACGGAGAGAGGGCGAACCTCGCCAGGGGCACCTCAGTGGTGACGGAGTCTTCTGTTGGGACCCTCCATCCCCTTCCGGCACCCCAACCCACAGTCCCTTTGCCGGGAAGGAGAGGTCCATGATAGCTGGCAGTAGAAATCAGTGAGGAGTCTCTTTGCTCAACTCGATGGGGCAGAAGGCACCTAGAGACCCAGTCATCCTCCTGGGGAGCACTCACCCGGTCCCAGGCGGAGGAGTTGGCTCCCCAGGTGGAGGCCTCGGAACCCACTAGGAAGGACTGAACTGAGCTCCTGTGGCACAAGAGCTGCAGGTTTGGGACCATTGTTCCCACTGTGTGGCGCTTACACGAGTGGTGTACAGGAGGCCGCCACTTTTTCAGGGTTACGCCCTCCCACAGACGGTCAGGTTCAGGACGCACTGGCCTGGTGGAATCGGCGCAGGCCTGCGTGTGTGCGCACATGCTGCCTTGGGGCCCGGCTCTGCACACGGCTTGCTCTGCGGTGCAAGGGTGGTGATGGCTGTCGGCTGCTCTGCATGACCCGCGGGCTGCTGACTGGGGCAGGCAGAGACTGAGAGTTTTCCTGAATGTTGGGCTGGGCGCTGTGCGGTGGCTCCATTAGGCAAGGCATTCGTGGAGTGTTCGTGTGGGCTGGTTGCCAGTACAAGAGCAAACGCTGCTCGGACTTGGTGGAGGCCACTGACCACATCCCATGGTGTCACCTAGAGCTGCACTGCTGGGGACACCATGGGCCTCTGGTGCCTGGACCCCACCTCCACAGGCCACAGAGGGTTTTTGCAGCAGGGGACAGCCCGCAGCAACCTGTGGTGATTTTTGGTGGTGATCATGCCCCCAGAGCCCAGGACAGCCAATTGCGGGCAGCTCACTGTGAGCCTGAGAGGGAAGCCAGTGCATGAGGTACTGAGCCCTTCCCCTCAACACAACTGGTGCAGAGTCACTGGCAGACTGTTGCTGAGCGACCTGCAGATTAATGTAGGTGGAGAGCCATTATTTTTCTTGTTTTCCTTATTTCTTTCCTGCTTTTTATTTTTTATTTATTTTGTTGTTGGTGGGTTTTTTTCTTTTATGTTACTTGTTCTCTTTTTTCTTCGCCACCCCCCCCCTTTTAAAGAACTTTTATTGGGGAAGGGGAACACGACTTTATTGGGGAACAGGTGTGTACTTCCATGACTTTTTTCCAAGTCAATTTTTTGTCCTTTTAATCTTAGTTGCGGAGGGTGCTGTTCAGCTTCAAGTTGTCCTTTCAGTCTTAGTTGTGGAGGGCACAGCTCAGCTCCAGGTCCAGTTGCCAGTTGCAGGGGGCGCAGCCCACCATCCCTTGTGGGAGTAGAACTGGCAACCTTGTGGTTGAGAGGACGCACTCCAACCAACTGAGCCATCCTGGAGGCAGCTCAACTCAAGGTGACCTGTTCAATCTTAGTTGCAGGGGACGGAGCCCACCATTCTTTGCAGGACTTGAGGAGTTGAACCGGCAACCTTGTGTTTGAGAGCACAGTGTCCCATGTAGGATTCAAACTGGCAGCCTTCGGAGTTAGGAGCACGGAGCTCCCACCGCCTGAGCCACTGGGCCAGCCTTCCCCTTTTGTTTTTATTATTACCATTTTTCCCTATTTTATCCTTTTTTTTCTTTCTCTTTCATCTCTTCTGTTCCTATTTCTTCTTTTTCTTTCATCTGTTTTCTTGTTTTGTTGTTTCCTGGGTTTGTTGTCTTGTTATTGCTTTGGTTACTGTTTTTCCGCCTTGTTCTGGTATTTTTGTCTTTTACATATTTTTCTTTCTCCCATCTGATCATTGTTTATCAAGTTTTTGTGGGGGTGTATTTGTTTTTTGGTATTGTTTGTTTTCCCTGCTTTGTAGGAGCTGAGATTATATTGAAATGCAAAAACCACTGACTACAGCCTCTACTCACCTGTAAAACTACCTAGTCCACCTACAGCTGCATTACAGGGGGAAGGGGGACATGACCGCCACAAACTGTGGAAAAGGTTATTTACATCATACAGTCCACAGAGCCCTGGGGTCATCTTCGTGGTGTTCAGTGACCCCAAAACTACACCACAGCCACTCAGGAGCAGCTCTTGGGAATTTGTGAGATCAAGGTGGAGGCTGGCTGTAGTGCCCTTGGGATACTGTACAAAGGAGTCACAGGTCAGATATTGGCATAAGACCTGGATCTGCATTAATGTCTCAAATACCACGAATCACATCTCGTAACTCACTTGAATTCCATCCTGTCCTGCTAGTGCCACATTGCCGAGGACACCCTTAACACTGGGTCAAAAATCCAGACACACACTCCTAAAGAGCCTCTTTCAATAGTCGGATATTACGGGTAGCAATAAGGTGGCAACAGGCCTAGGGGGCTCTGGGCCTTTTGCTAAACTGCCTCAGGAACGATATTCATGGCAGACAGCCTCAATTCACAGAGACCACCCCACATGACTCCTGGTCCAGCACAGATAGCAGCCAATGGCATACAGCTTTGAGACACCTACCAGGTAGCCACAGCCCAGTAACAGGGCTGAAAAAGCGCTGAGTGGGAGCGCCGACCAAGAGACACCAGAACCAATACACCCAGAGGCCAGTGACAGACCAAAGTAATACCTGGTTGAATGTACAAGCGGCACTCTCAAAGGAAATTTCCCACAGGCACAAGAGCCCACAGGGGCCAAGCCTCATTTGAGGGGGTCAACCTCTGCACAGCAGCTCATACACTGTGAGCAGAGCTAATTCTCCCAGCTAATCAGACTGAGGATCAATCCAACCCCCAGAAAAGCCAAAAGCAATTGAAGATCAACTACAACAGTGACACCTCTAAAACACACTGGACAGGACAATAGGAAAGTGTGCAATCTGAATATAAAGGACACATACTACATAAGACCACCCAGCAAGGACTGAGAGACATAGGTGATCTACCTAATACAAAGAAGCAATCACAGAGTGACACCCAGAATGAGGAAACAAAGAAACATGTTCCAAATTAAAGATCACAAGAAACCTCTAGAAATGGAACTAAGTGAAACAAAGGCATCCAACCTATCAGAGACAGAGTTCTTTGTTTCAATGGAACTAAATGAAACAAATGCATCCAACCTATCAGAGACAGATAAGAATGTTTAAGGAACTTAGTGAGGACATAAAGGATAGAGAAATCATAAAAAACTACCAGCCAGAACTAAGAATTCAATAACTGAAATGAAAAACACATTCATGGGAATCACCAGTACATTAGATGAAGCAGAGGATCAGATCAGTGACTTGGAAGACAAGATAGCAGAAATCACCCAATCAAAATGACAAAAAGAAAAAGAATAAAAAACAATGAAAATAGTGTAAGAGACCTATGGGACAACATCAAGCACAACATGCGCATTGTAGGAATACCAGAAGGAGAAGAGAGGGAGCAAGGGATCGAGAACATATTTGAAGAAATAATGATGGAAAACTTCCCCACCCTGATGAAGGAAACCAACATACAAGCCCAGGAAGTGCAGAGAGTTCCAAACAAGATAAACCCAAACAGGCCCACACCAAGACACATTATACTTAAAATGGCAAAGGTTAAAGACAAAGAGAGAATCCTAAAAGCAGCAAGAGAAAGACAGTGGGTTACATACAAGGGAACTCCTATAAGACTATCAAATGACTTTTCTACAGAAACATTGAAGGCCAGGAGGGAGTGGCAGGAAATACCTAAAGTGCCACAAAACAAATCTCAGTAAATTTAAGAAGACTGAAATCATATCAAGTGTCTTCTCTAACCACAATGCTATGAAACTAGAAATCAATTATAAGAAATTTGGAAAAACATACAAATACATGGAGGCTGAATAACGTTGCTAAATAGCGAGTGGGTCAATAATGAGATCAAGGAAGAAGAAATCAAAAGGTACCTCGACACAAATGAAAATGAAAACACAACTACCCAAAATCTATGGGATGCAGTGAAAGGAGTCCTAAGAGGGTAATTCATAGCAATGCAGGCCTATCTCAAGAAACAAGAAAAATCTCAAATCAACAGGTTATCTTTACACCTTTGGGAACTGGAAAAAGAATAGCAAAACAAGCCCAAAGGGAGTACAGAGAAGGAAATAATAAAAAAACAAGACCTGTTTTTTTGAAAAGATAAACAAAACCAACAAACTCTTAGTCGGACTCACCAAGAAAGAGAGAGAGGACCCAAATTAAAAAAATCAGAAACGAAAGAGAAGTGACAACAACATCACAGAAATATGGAAAATTTTAACAAAATACTGTAAACAACTATCTGAAAACAAATTAGACAATTTGGAAGAAATGGATAAATTTCTAGAAGCCTACATTCTTCTAAGATTGAATCAAGAAAAAACAGAAACTCTGAACAGACCAAAGAAATTGAGTCAGAATCAACAAACCCCAATAAGCAAAAATCCTGGACCAGATGGCATCTCAGGTGAATTTTATAAAATATTCAAAAAAGAATTAACTCCTATTCTCCTCAAACTATTCCAAAAAAAAAAAAAAAAAAAGGAGGGCTCCCAAACATTTTAAAAGGTGATCATTACTCTGATCCCAAAACCAGACAAACACATTACAAAAAAAGCAAACTACAGGTCTATATCCCTAGTGAACATAGACACAAAAATTCTCAACAAAATACTAGCAATCTGGATTCAGAAACACATTAAAAAGAACATAGACTACAATCAAGTGGGATTCATTCCTGGTATGCAAGTTTGGTCCAATGTCCACAAATCAATTAACGTGATACACCACATTAACAATATGAAAAATAAAAATCATATGATCATATCAGTAGATGCAGAAAAAGCATTTGACGAAATCCAGTAGCGATTTATGATAAAAACTCTTAATAAAGTGGGAATAGAAGGATCATATCTCAACAATAAAGGCCATATATGATAAACCCACAGCTAACATCTTACTTAATGGGGAAAGATTTTAGATCAGGAACAATACAAGGCTGCCCACTTTCACCTCTTTTATTCAACAAGTTCTGGAAGTTCTAGCCACAGCAATCAGACAAGAAAAAGAAATAAAAGGTATCCATATAGGAAAGGAGGAAGTAAAATTGTCTTCATATGCAGATAACACGATACTATATATAGAGAACCCTGAAGACTCCACCAAACAAACTATTAGACCTGATAAACAAAGTTAGTAAAGTAGCAGAATACAAAATTAATATTCAGAAATCAGTTGCCTCTGTATAAACCAATAATAAATTATCAGGAGGAGAAATCAAGAAATCAATTCCATTTGCAATTGGTTCAAAAACAATAAAATGCCTAGGAATAAATTTAACCAAAGAACTAAAAGACCTGTACTCAGAAAATTATAAGACACTGGAGAGAGAATTTAAAGAAGATGCAAATAAATGGAAACACATACCATGTTCATGGATAGGAAGAATTAATATAGTTAAAATGTCCATACTGCCTAAGGCAATACATAGATTCATTGCAATTTCTATCAAACTACCAATGACATTTATCTCAGAAATAGAAGATATAATCCTAAAATGTATATGGAATCATAAAAGACCATGAATAGCCATGGCAATCTTGAGAAATAAGAACATAGTGGGAGGTATCATGGTACCTGACAACAAATTATACTACAATGCTACGGTAATCAAAACAGCATGGTACTGGCATAAAACAGACAAATAAATCAATGGAACAAAATAGAGAGCCCAGAAATAAATCCATTTGTATATGGTCATTTAATCTATGACAAGGAAAGCAAGAATTTTACACTGGGGTAAAGACAGTCTATTTAATAAATGGTACTTGGAAAACTGGACAGACACATGCAAAAAAAATGAAACTGGACCACCTTATTATGCCATATGTGAGAACAAATTCAAAATGGCTTAAAGACTTAAATGTAAGATCTGAAACCATTAAATACCTAGAAGAAAATATAGGAAGAAACTTCATAGACATTACCCAGAGTAAGATTTTTACTGATATATCCCCTCGCGTGAGGGAAGTAAGAGAAAAAATAAACATGTGGGATTACATCAAACTAAAAAGTTTTTTCACAGCAAAGGAGACCATCAATAAAACAAAAAGGGATCCTACTGAATGGGAAAAGATATTTGCCAATGATATATCTGATAAGGGGTTAATATCACAAATTTATAAAAAAATACTCAGTGTACTCAACTCCAAAAAAACAAACAACCCAATTAAAAAATGGGCATAGGACATAAAGAGACATTTTTCTAAAAAGGACATACAGGTGGCAAACAGACATATGAAGAAATGCTCAACCTCACTAACCATCAGAGAAATGCAAATAAAAACCACAATGAGATACCTCCTCACCCCAGTCAAAATGGCTATCACCAATAAATCAACAAACAACAAGTGCTGGCGGAGATGTGGAGAAAAGGCAACGCTTGTGCACTGTTGGTGGGATTGCAGATTGGTGCAGTCACTATGGAAAACAGTATGGAGGTATCTCAAAAATCTGAAAATGGAACTACCTTATGATCCAGCAATTCCACTCCTAGGTATCTATCCAGAGAAATCCAAAACTCCAATTCAAAAATCTATATGCACTCCTATGTTTATTGCAGCACTATACACAATAGCCAAGACATGGAAACAACCGAAATGCCCATCAGTAGATGACTGAATCAAGAAACTGTGATACATTTATACAAAGGAGTATTACGCAGCCATAAAGAAGAAAGAAATCTTACCATTTGCAATAACATGGATGGACCTAGAGAACATTAGGCTAAGTGAAATAAGTCAGACAGAGAAAGACAAATACCATATGATCTCACTTATATGTGGAATCTAAAGAAAAGAATAAGTGAATGAACTAATCAGAAACAGTTTTGGAGACAAAGAGGAAAAACTGAGGGTTGCTAGATGGGCGGGGGGGGTGGGAATAAGGGGGAAGGTGAGAGGATTAGGAAACAGTCGGTAACCACAAGATGGTCATGGGGAACGTAATCAATAATGTAAAGATTTTGTATGGTATCCGATGGACATGTGTCCCATTGGGGAGACCACCTCAGGGATGATGTAGCTGCCTGATCACTGCACTGTATACCTGAAGCTGAACAATTATGAATGCCAACTATAATTATATATATATGTATATATATATATATGTATATATATATATTTATATGTATGTATATGTATATATATATATATATATGTATATATATACTTACAAGAAGCAGAGTACAGCATTAGGAATAGAGATAGTGGAAATGTAATGGCTCTGTGTGATGCCAGAGGGATAGTGGATGGGGGAAGGGGGTTCACACAGTGTGAGGGATATAAATGATAAACGTCTAAGTATTACTTTGTCTTGTGCACCTGAATCTAACAACAACAAGAAAAAAATGTAAGGCCCGAAACCATAAAACTCCTAGAAGAAAATATAGGAAGTAAATTTGCAGACGTTACTCTGAGTAATATTTTTACTGATATATCCCCTCAGGCAAGGGAAGTAAAAGAAAAAATAAACATATGGGATTACATCAAACTTAAAAGTTTTTTCACAGCAAAGTAAACCATCAATTAAACAAAAAGGCAGCCTACCAGATGGGAGAAGATAATTGTCAATGATACATCTGATAAGGGGTTAATATCCAAAGTTTATAAAACATTCATTCAGCTCAACAACAAAAAAATGAGCAACCCAATTAAAAAATGGGCAGAGGACATGAAGAGACATTTCTCTAAAGAGGACATTCATATAGCCACCAGACTTAAAAAATTCTTCAACCTCACTAATCATTACAGAAATACAAATAAAAACCACAATGAGATACCACCTCACTCTGGCCTGAATGGCTATCATCAGTAAATCAACAAACAACAAGTCCTGGTGAGGATGTGGAGAAAAGGGAACGCTTGTGCACTGCTGGTGGGATTGCAGATTGGTGCAGCCACTGTGGAAATCAGTATGGAGGTATCTCAAAAAACTGGAAATTGAACTACCTTACCTCCTAGCAATTCCACTCTTATGTATCTATCCAGAGAAGTTCAAAACACTAATTCGAAAAAATATATGCACCCTTATGTTTATTGAGGTGCTATTGACAATAGTCAAAACTTGGAAACAACCGAAATGCCCATCGGTAGAAGACTGGATTAAGCAACAGTGGTACATTTATACAATGGAGTATTACGCAGCCATAAAGAAGAAAGAAATCTTACCATTTGCAACAACATGGACGGACCTGGAGAACATTATGCTACATGAAATAAGTCAGACACAGAAAGACAAGTACCATATGATCTCACTTATATGTGGAATCTAAAGAACTGAGTAAAAGGGCAAAGTAAACAAATAGTCTCAGAGATATAGAGGAAAAACTGATGGTTGCTGGAAGGGAGGGGGTTGTAGATGAGAAAGAAGGGGAAGGGATTAGACAGCAATTAGACAACATTGTAGTTACAGCGATAATGGTAACTACAATATTGCCACGGCAGATATGAAAGACAGTTTGGGGAATATAATCAATAACGTTGTAAAGATTTTGTAGGTTGTCAGATGGGCACATGTCTTATTAGGGAGATCACTTCATGGACAGTGTAGATGCTTGACCACTGCACTGTACACCTGAAGCTGAAGTTGAGTAATATTGTATATCAACTGTAATGTAATATATACAGGCATGGGATATGGAGTATAGCATAGGGAACAGAGTCAATGAAATTGTAATAAGATATATACGATATCAGGGGGCAATAGATTGGGGGAGGGGGTTATCACTTGGTGAAGGGTGAAATGTCTAACTATTGCATTGTTACATGAAACTAATAAAAAAAGAAGAAAAGCTGAGATCTGCAAAAAATGAAAACAAAAAAATAAAGAACTCTTGAAATACATCAATAAGAAAACAAACAATCCAATTAGAAAATGGGCAAAAGACATGAACAAGTATTCATCGAAGACAATATGCAAATGACAAAGAAGTACAAGAAAAGATGTTCAACATCACTGGCCATTAAAGAAATGCAAATTAAAATTAAGAGAAGGTGTCACTTCACACTTATCAGAATGACTAAAGTAAAAAACTGTGACAACACCAAATGCTGGCGAGGATGCCGAGAAACTGGTTACTCACACGTTGCTGATGGGAGTGTGCAATAGTATGGCTACACTGTGAAGCAGTTCGGCAGTTTCTTATAAAGCTAAACATGCAATTAGTTTCTACCTAGCAGTTGCACTCTTGGGCAGAAAGAAATAAAAATTTATATTGACACAGAAACCTATATACGAATGTTCACAGCAGTTCTATTTGTAATAGCCCCAAACTGGAAACAACCCAAATGTTCTTTAATAGGTGAATGATTAAGCAAACCATGGCACCATGAAATACTATTCCAGCAATTAAAAAGGTATGACTGACATGCAAAAGCTGTATATATTTAATATATACTTGATGAATTCGGAGTAAGTATATACCCATGAAGCTATCACTACAATCTATACCATATAAGACCGATGAACGTTGAAAATACTATGCTAAGTGAAAGAAGCCTGTCACTGAAAGCCACATATTATACTATGTCATTTATATGAAATAACCAGAATAGGCAAATCAATAGAGACAGAAAGTAGGCTAGTGTTGGCAGGGGTTTGGAGGAGGGACTGCTAAATGGATATAAGATTTCTTTAGGGGATGATGACAATATTCTGGAATTGGTGCTGATGGTTACACAACTTTGTGAACATACAAAAAATTATGAATTGTACATTTTTAAAAAGTGAATTTTATGGTATGTGAATTATGTCTCAATATATCTTTCAAAAAAGTAAATAAAGGGATGGAGGGGAACCTGTAATTAAAAGACTTACCAATTTTTTTTTAAATATGCAAGGTTAAACATAATGTCTAGAAATGCACATTGAGGGATAAAATTATTTTTACAAAAGGAAGTGATGACTGTAATGGTCAGGATAATCGTTACCTTTGGGAAACAAAGGGACTATGATTGAGACAGTATATTGAGGGTTTCTGGAATGGCTGGCAAAGTTCTATTTCTTGGCCTGGATGATGGTTTAATAACTCATTAAGCTACATATTTGTTGTAATGGTTTAATGGTTTTCTGTATCCATGTTACAACTAAAAAGCTTAAAACAATTTCAAGCATTGCTCTACTAAATATATATATATATATATATAAAGATTTTATTGGGGAAGGGGAACAGGACTTTATTGGGGAACAGTGTGTACTTCCAGGCCTTTTTCCAAGTCAAGTTGTTGTCCTTTCAATCTTAGTTGTGCAGGATGCCGTTCAGCTTCAAGTTGTTGTCCTTTTAGTCTTCGTTGTGGAAGGCACAGCTCAGCTCCAGGTCCAGTTGCTGTTTTCTAGTTCCAGGGGGCACAGCTCACCATCCCTTGCGGGACTCAAGGAATTGAACTGGCAACCTTGTGATTGAGAGCCCACTGGCCCATGTGGGAATCGAACTGGCAGCCTTTGGAGTTAGGAGCATGGAGCTCTAACTGCCTGAGCCACTGGGCCAGCCCTACTAAAAATATTTTTAAGTAAATTCAAGAAAAATGTACTCCATTTCCACCTCCTCTCTTGAAATATGAACCAAACAACTTTCATCAGTTATGTTAAATTCATCTTAAGAGAGTTATCCTGAACCCCTGCCAACAAATGCTTACCAGCTAAAGACCCAATCATCGCTTCTTTCCATCTAGGGTTGATAGCGTTCAACATCTAATAACTGATCAAGTTCACCAATGAAGCACCCCTCGGTTGTTAGAGTTAAGAGTTCCTTGAGACTTTAAGTTGCTGTTCTCATTGTTGGAAGTGTCGGGGCCACAGCTTTCACATTAAACGCAGCCCTAAACCCAGGAGTAAGTGTCAGCAAACTGTTTATCATCCTTTCCATTAAACAAAACAAAAACTGTCACACGTTCTGCAATGCACACGTGTGATCCTACTGCAGAAAAAAAATGTGCACCTTCTGCTTTTCTGTATACAAACTCCCTGTCCGATTGGCCCCCGAGTCACAGCTGAATGTTATGATCTGCTCACCATGGTCAGTTGGTGCCTTGAGAGAGCACCAATGCCTGGGAACCAGCGCCAGACTCTGAGTTTCCCTGGCAGTCCTAGCCACAACCCTTCACTCCAATCGGGAATAACCTATTTGGGGACACTTCAGGGACTCCTCTCCAACCCACCAGCCCTCATGAAGCAACCTAGACTCATATTCACATTAACTCTGTGTACTATTGCAAATTCCATTTAAGAGCCAACTGATACTTCTAATGACAATGCAAGTAAACAGTTCACAGCACTAACTGCATGCCAGTCACTGTTCAGAGTGCTTTACGCATATTAACCTCAAGCTATGAAACAGTCATCATCCGCCTTTCACGAGCACACTGTGGTGCCTCGGGGCTTTTCTCCAAGTTTTTCTAAACAATCTGGTGGGTGAGATCCTGCTGTACCATGGACTAAAAGGGGAATCATTAACTCTCTAAACGGTGGAGGGATCCCACTGCACAGATAAATCCAGTCCTCCCACCAGTGAAGATGCTCAGGGAAAGTGTCCAGTCAATGGGCACATCTCTCATGCACCTTCCTGGATCACATGGGCTGAGTCCTGTGCATTGACTCCATTCTCCGAAGGCTTCCATGGTCATCGAATAGCCTAAAAGTCTCCTTTTCCACCAGAGACCCTATTGGCCATTCAGGATCTTCCTCAGTCTCCCTTTCATAAGCTCCCAAGCTGCAGTGCATCCAGTCTTCCATGGACTGCTGCTGTTGGCCTCCTCCTTCCAGCAGCCCCTCCACTCCAGTCTGGCCCAGCCTACAAGTTCTGCCTGTGCCCTTGCTCTTTAGTACTTCTGCTTGGGCAACCCTCTCACGTGGGCTATGGTAGCAGTGGCCTGAGCTTCCTCTGTGAGGTTTTCCCCACACCCTTGCCTGAGCCATGCCTCATTTAACAAATACTTATCAAGTATATTTTAAGCTCTGTGCTACAAATAGAATGGTAAACAATATAACATCTGACTTACATTCTAGTGGGGATCAGCAGAAGGGGACAAACAATGAACAGGTAAACAGATAACAAAATAACTCTGCAGAGAGATGGACTATGAAGGACAAGTAGACAAGGTGATGTCACTAAAATACACATTTGAGCTGGGTTGGCCAGGGATGGTGTCTCAGGAAGCTGACATTTGAGCCGAGACTTGAAGGTTGAGAAGGCACCCGTTGTGGGAAAACCTTTTTAGGCAGAGGGAACAACAGGCACAAAACCTCAGGGCTTGGCAGATTCTAAGAACAGAGAGACGCTGGGCAGGGGTGTGGTGAGGAGGTGAGCAAGAGAGCACGGAGGTGTGAGGGGAATTGCAGAGCTGAGCAGGGGCCCTTCTGCCACGCCTCTCAGGCCAAGAAAAGGGATTTCATTTTTGCCTAAGAGCAGCAGGAAACATGGCCTGGCTGCTAGCTTGCAAAAGAAATACAACCCAGACCACGCAAAGCTGGGCAGAAGCCTTTGCGACACAGTCATGCTGTTGCATATTGACCAGAGCAGAAAGAAAGCAATAGTGCCTGAGAGCCAGCAGTCTCACACTTACCTCATTTAACCCCTCACCAGTCCTGATTGGGGATGGTCTTCATTAAGGACAAGGCTAATGTCTGCCCCCCTCCCTCCTCAGGAAGAGCTCTGCGTCCAAGTCCCCTGGACAGCTGCCTAGTGACAGTCACCAAACACCAGCTGGTGGACTGGGCCACCTACCTGAGGGTACACTATGTTTATACAGTGCTTGTAAAGCGCTGGCTTCTGAAGAAGTGGCGATCTCTACTCCCCCTAATCATCTATTGACTGTGTAATGGCTTTTGAACTGTGAGATTTTAGTCACATTCCAGTATCCTGCCCCATTCACCTGCCCGCCCTCTCCCTCCTCCAAGGCGATCTCTGGCCTTACACTCTGGAGGGTTAGCGTGATTTACAGCCCTCTGGAACGCCCTAGGCGACACCCTGCATTGGGACAGAGCTTGGACCAGGGTATTTGGGGCTTTCAAGGCCTTTCTTAGCTCGGGGGTTCAAGATGCCACTGCCCAGGAAAAGAAGACATAAATGTGGACGCAAGGGAAGCAGAGACCTATACAGTAGGGACAATGCATACTGCCTCCCGTCTCATTGAGGACAGGCCAGGGGCCAGTTACTCTCCTTGAAACACTCTTTGTTACTTCAGACTCATGATTCCCCCTAACTTTCTCAGTATTTTCCCCCCTCTCACTGTCCCTGAAATGTTGGCCCTCAGGATTCAATCTCAGACCCTGTGTTAGTTTCCTGTGGCTACTCTAACAAAAACCACAAACTTGGTGGCTTAAACCAATAGAAATTTATCATCTCAGAAAAATCAGTCCTTGGACTGAAATCAGGGTGTGGGCCGGGCGTTACTCCATTCAGATTCTCTAGTTCCTTGTCTCTTCTAGTTTCTGGTGGCTACCAGAATCTTTGGTTTGTGGCCACAGCACTTTAAGCTCCACCTCTGTAGCTTTTCCTCTTCTGTCTGTGTCAGATCTCCCTCTGCCTACCTCATAAGTACAATGGTGATTGCATTTAGGGTCCACATAGATAATCCAGCGTAATCTCCCCATCTCACGACCCTCTAATTTAATCACATCTGCAGAGTCCTTTTTTGCCATATAAGGTAATAACATTCACAGTTCCACAGATGAGGGTGTGGATATTTTTGGGAACTAGGGGTAGACATTATTCAGTCCACCACAGGCTCTCTTTCATTCAAGACTCTCTACCTGTTAGCTCAAAGAAGACATGAGCTTTGGGACGTTGAGTCCCCAGCTCCCTAAAGTCCTGGCTGTGTGAGCTTGGTTACAGGGCACATATGGAACCTCTCTGAGCCTCAGATTTGTCACCTGGAAAATGGGATTAATTATAGCAGCTAACTCATGGAACTGTTGGGAAGACTATATTCTAGTGCTCGGTATATAAAAGATGTGAGCACTTCTTCTTTTCCTCTCTTTCCATCTCTGCTCCAACCACCCAGAGAGAGATTTTAAGCATCAGGGCTGCTGGGCAGCTTCCAACTATAAGATTTTTAAGATATGGTGTTAATTGTTTCCATCTGTCTGCCAGGATTGAGGTGCTATAAACATCCCATTTTCAACCTTAGCAAAATACCTAAAATATCTCAATGTCCCCAAAAGAGAGACCCCAAGGAAGAACCAGGAAAGGATGTGAGGCTCCCAGGGAATCAAAGCTCTCAGAATAATCCTTTTTTTCTCTCCTACTTTTGTCCTGTACGTCTCCCTCCATTCCTTCTCCCTTTGGACATTCATTAAACACCATCTGCCTGTCCTCAAACCAAAATCTGAGCAAAACTTTCCAGAAGGCAAATGGCATCCTTCCCCCAGGAGGGAAAGACAGCTTCAGTTTCATGTAGACTCTGTTTAAACAGCTAAACTTGTTAGGGCTATTACTTTCCAGAACATTCCCACAGTGAGCTCCTAGGAACCTGACCTCAAGTGGATAATGAATGAAATTAAATCATGCTACATTCACACAGTTCCAGCCCTAGTCCCCAATTTAAACACTGGCTGCAGCACCCGCATGGTATAATCACGAACAAGAAAACTTTCAAAATCTCATTTCTCTCATCTATAAAATGGAGGTGATACTTGCACCTTACCAGATGGCTGTGAGAAACAGAACAAGCTCATGGGAAAAGGCAGCTAGCACATGTCCTTTCTTCAGTACTCCAAAGTGGAATCCTGAATTTCCAGATAAAAGAATGGATATTAATGTGCAGGAAATAGATCATTGTACAGTAGTGTTTCGCCCATCTTTTACACCCCATTTTCCCAATATTTGCCACATATATTATCTGTGCTAATAAGGCAAGTTATTTTATTTAAGTGCATTTATCTTAAAAGGAACTATATATCATTATAATAAATAGAAATTTAGCATTGTTGCAAATAAATGGACCATAATTATAACTAATTTTTTTAAATTATTGAATTCTTTCCTGATAATATTGCCTTCCAATGGCTCTGAGCCCAAGGCCTGCTCTTTCATCATGAAAGGAGCAATTAGTTTGAGAAATGTGAAAGCACTATGGTTCTGAACAGACTTTCTCCTTGACATAATCTGAAGAATGGAAGTAAAATGTCAAAAACATAATTCAGTGGTATTAATGCAGTTGGTGTTCCACCTGTGTTCTTTGGTCCTGCTGTCCTTTGGAAAGCACTGTTTCATGCTTTTTTTTAAAGGCCTCAGGGCCAGTTATAATGTATTCTGTACTCAGAATGGATTGATTGAATCCTCACCAATTTTAAGATAATGCTTTCTAAGGAGAATATCACTTTACAGCTTACAGAGTTTTCATAAACATTTCTGATTCCCACAAAAAATCCTTCAAAGTAGACAAGGGAAAAATGATCCCCATTTCCAGATGAGGAAACTGAGAATTTAACTGACTTAAGGTCACAAATGTCACATAGCTAGTAAGTCCTATATAAGTTTCTGAATGAGGGAAGAAGTGGGATTATAAGCTAACAAGACTAATTAAAGCTATATGTATTTAAATTAGTATTCAATTTATTCCAATTTTAGTATATGTGCTGCCGAAGCGAGCACAGTATTCAATTTATTAAAGTTAAATTTTAATACATGCTTTGTCTTGAGTCTTTAAACTCAGTTTTAAAGATTTATATATTTAAAAAGCACATGATATTTGATTAATGTTCAACTAATTCATAATATAACTATTGGGGGAGGGGGTTCTCCAGAGAGAGAGAGAGAGAGAGAGAGAGATCAAGGAGTTGGCTTATATGGTTGTGCAGGTTGGCAAGTCTGAAATCCATAGACAGACTAGTAGGCTAGAAACTTAGGCAGCAGCTGATACTGCAATCTTGAGGTAGAATTTCTTCTCCTTCAGGAAAACCTGTTTTGCTTTTAGGGCTTCCAATGGATTGCCTAAGTTTCACCTACATTATCGAGGATATCTTCCTTTACTTAATGTCAACTAATTGTAGATGTTAACCCCCATCTACAAAATACCTTCTTAGCAACACTTCGATTAGTGTTTTATTGAATAGGTACTGTAGCCTAGCCAAACTGACACATAAACATAACCATTACAGTCTACACTCTGTCAACTGGCACCTATAACATCTTAAAATATACTTAATTTCCAGATAAAGACAATAATTAAGTCATATGTCTGCCTACCCGTGCTGTTCAGTCTTCTCAATACAAAAACTTAAATTCTGTCATGTAAAGTTAACTATTATTAATATATCATATGTTAGATGATTGGGGATAAGAAAGGGAAGAAAAGAAAGATATTTGCTTAATACAGTAAGTTAATAACAAACTAACGAAGAAATATTGATAACAACAACAGTCCTCATTTCTACAAATGGTCATGTGGTCACAGCTAGTATTTATAACTATCATCTTCAACAGCCTGTTTCATATTTCTTTTGCCCTCAGCGAGCACCTGGCTGGTTGTGGTTCTTTGCCTGGTAGGGTGACCCAAACCTTCATTCCTGAAGGGTCTGGGCCATTAGTAGTCTTGCCTGAACTGGGTTGTTGCAAGTTTTTATTGACTTTAATCACAGGGCATGCTGGCACTAAGAGACACCCTAAAGGATCTCCTGAATTCCAGACATACTATTCTTTACCTCCATTGTGTAGGAGCCACCCAATTTCTGCCTGGTAATCAGGTCCAATCACCACACTCAGTACAGTAACTGCCAGTTTGCCTGTTGATTCAGAGACCTGAAGACCCTAAGGCAGCCTAGAGACAGTGTTAACTTTCAATGGAAATCTGGTGGAAAGATTCCTCAATTTAGAGCTAAGACTTCTAGCCCAGCAGAGTGTAAGGTCACAGGGATAAGAAGCAAAACTGTTGCTAATGGATCACTAGGGGTAATGAGTGATGCTGCTCCCATTTCCAGTCCTTGATTCCTGGACCTGTGAATCCTGACTGTGGGATAATGAACACCATATGCTGGATGCTGATTTGGAGCATATACAACCTCCTAGAGAACATTCACCCAGCCTTCCGAGGTACTGCCATCTTGCTGGCATTGTAACTGAGTCTTCAAAATGGCATTCAACCATTCCATCAAGGCAGCTGCTTCCGGATGATGAGAAATATAGTAATACCAGGGAATTTTATGAGCATGTGTCTATTGCTGCAAATCATTTGCACCAAAGTGAGTTCCTTGATCAGAAGCAATGCTGTGTAGACTACTTTGATTATTACGGCATTCTATAGGTCCACAGATGGTAGATTGGCAAAAGCATGCCATTCATGGAAGGCAAATCCGTTTCCAGAATGAGAATCTATTCCAGAAAGAACAAAATTCTGTCCCTTTCATGATGGAAGTGGTCCAATGTAATCAACCTACCACCAGGTAGCTGACTGAGCACCCTGAGGAATGGTACTGTACCCAGGACTCAGTGTTAGTGTCTGCTACTGGCAGGTTGGGCCCCAGTGGCTTTAGCCAGATTAGCCCTGACACTAAGGCCACTTTGTCCATGAGCTCCTTGGGCAATGACAGGAGTGACTGGGGAAAGAGTCTGACTGGTATGCACAGAACAAGTCATTTATCCACTTGATTATTAAAATCCTCCTCTGTGTAAGTCATCCTGCAGTAAACATTCACATGGGACACAACACATCCATGTATTTTGCAAATCCAGAGAGGTCGACTCACATACCTTCTTACCCAGACCTCCTTGTGACCAATATTCCAATCATACCCCTCCCAAGTCCCTGACCACCCAGCTAAGCTACTGGTCATGAATTATTGGTATAGATTTCACCTTTGGCTCTTTCTCCTTCCAAGTGAAATAAAAAACTATGTACACTGCTTCAAGTTCTGACCACTGAGATTTCCTTTCACTGTTGTAGTTCAGTGATGTCCTGGAGAGGAGCTGCCATGTTGCAACTGTCCACTTTCAGGTGGTACCTACCTGTTATAAAGACCCATCTGTAAACCAGGGCCAAGTTTTCTCTTCCTCATTCAACCACTTGTAGGGAGCTCTTCAAGAACCCATAGGTGCAGTGTGGGAGAGGAGTAGGAGTGGGGACCGTGGCCTTTGGTACCACTTCCTCTTATAAAGCACTTGTGCCTTCAGGGTCTGCTGGAGCCAGATCTCACAGTAACACTTCCTGTTCATGCCTAACTTTATGGCTTAGTGGGTCAGACAACACCCAGCTCATGATGGGCTGCCCAGGCGATCTGATAACTTCATGGCCCATAGCTGAGTGTTCGGTCTCTACTAAGGCCCAATAGCAGAATAGCAGGCCAAAAGATGTTCCTCAAGAGTACCTATCTTCACAGAATCACAGGGCTTGTTCTAAAATCCTAGAAGTGGTTCACTAGGATTTTAGTGGGTCAGCACAGTGGTTCACTAACATGGGGCCTACTAAAGACTCCAAACATCTCTATCTGTCACGGGCACTTCAGGCAGCATTGGATCGCTGGTCATATGTTTCAAACAGCTCAAGTCTGTCACAGAGCCTTGTCTTGTTCCTGGCCCCACACAAAACGAGCAGCTTTTCAAGTACTTCAGTAACTGGCTGGACTATCACACCCAAAAGAGAAAGATGCTGCCTTTAAAATCCAAAGAGTCCCACTAGACATGATGCCTCTTCTTTATTTTTAGGAGGGCATAGATGCAACATCTTATCCTTCCTCTTAGATGGGATATTTTAACATGCCTCACACCATTGGACCCCTCGTAATTTCACTGAGGTAGAAGGCCCTTGAATTTATGTGGGATTAATTTCCCACTCGGACATGAAAATGTCTTACCAGTAAATCTAGCGTAGGTGCTATTTCTCGCTCACGAAGTCCAATCATCAAAATGCGATCAGTGTAAAGGGCAAGTATGATATCTTGTGGAAAGATGCTCAGGATCCCTGAAAACTGAAATATGACATAAGGCTGGAGAGTTGATATACCCTTAAGTTGATATAGCCTTTAGTGGACGCTAAAGGTGTATTGCTGGCCTTGACAGCTGACAGCAAATTGATTTTGATGGACCTTATGAAAGTATGAAGAAAAGACATTTGCCAGATCAATAAAACTGCATACCAGGTACCAGGGGGTGTGTTATATTGCTCAAGCAATGGAACCACATATGGAACAACAGGAGTTACAACCTGGTTAAGTTTACAATAACCTACTGTTGTTCTTCAAGATCCATCAGTGTCCTGAACAAGTCAAACAGGAAACTTGAATGGGATGTGGTAAGAATTGCCAGCCCTGAGTCTTTCAAATGCTGGATGGCAGCACTAATCTATGCAGTCCCTCCAAGAATGCAGTATTTCTTTTGGTTCACTATTATCCTGCGGCTGCCACTTGGCCTTTTCCATCATAATAGCCCTCACTCCATAAGTCAGGGACCCAATGTTAGTATTCTGCCAATTGTAGACTATCTCTATTCTAATTATGCATTCCCAAGTGGGGTAAATAACCACAGGATGGATTTGGGGACTGTCTAAGTCATTTTGAGCTGCTGAAACAAAATATCATAGACTGACAGGCTTATAAACAACAGAAACTTATTTTTTCACAGTTCTGGAGGCTGGGACGAGTCAGCAGATTCAGCATCTAGTGAGAGCTTGCTTCTCAGTGGATGGCTGTGTTTTTGCTGTGTCTTAACATGGTGGAAGAGGTGAGGGAGCTCTCTGGGTTCTCAGTTATAATGGCACTAGTCTCATTCATGAGGACTTTATCCTTGTGACATAGTCACCTCCCACAGGCCTCGCCTCCAAATACCATCACACTGAGGATTAGGTTTTAACATATGACTTTTGGGGGACACAAAAAGTCAGTGTATAGCAGCGATCCACTGTCCCCACTACAAGGTGGACCTGAGCTAAAACTCCATGTTTTGTGTCCTTTTTTTTTTAATCTTCCAGAGTTTTTAAATTTTATTTTTAAATTATAATTGACATGCAATATTATATTAGTTTCAGGTGTACAGCATAGTGATGAGATGTTTGAATTAGTGTCAATTCAGAGCCAGTGTCCTGTAAGCCCCCAAAAGTCTGATTATTTCCTTTTCCCCAGTGTACAGTCACCCAGCATTATTGTTTCATTCATTCAGTCCATGAATGCTGATTGAACATCATTTATGTGCAAGGCACTGGGTATGTAGCCAATACCTTTCCTCGTGAAGTTTATGTTCTACTGGGAAATAAAACCTAGAGAAATTAATAAATAAACAACAAACTATAAAAATAAAGAGTGGTAAGCTCTTTGCAAAGAATTAAGATAAAAACATGAGAGAAAGCAACCATCTAATTACTTTAGAGAGAAAACTTCTCTAAGGAGATGATATCCAAGCTGAGATCTGAAGAACAAGAAAGAATTAGCCTTGCAAAGATGGTGGAAGAGAATTGCAAATAAATATGGTGGTAATGATTTGGTGTATTTGAGGACTTGGGAGGGAGGATTATAATATCTTGATTTGGCTTTACTAAAAATTGCAGTCGAAATCATGACAATGTCAATGGTTTTTAATGAAAGATTTTGATTAAATAAATTATTGACACACATATTTGAAAGCTCAGGGTTAAAAAGAAAATGGGGAAGGTTAGTGAAATTGTACCTATGAAGTACTGTAAAATTTAAACTAAATCAATATTTATGCTATGTGTTATCAAAATAGAGGTTCTGATTAAGTATTTGTTTATAGTTAGTTTATAATCTCTGTGATTTACAGCCTTGAAACTATGTGTATTTAGAATTATAGTTACCAGAGGGTAAGGGGGTGAGGGGTGGGTGATGAGGGTAAGGGGGATCAAATATATGGTGATGGAAGGAGAGCTGACTCTGCGTGGTGAACACACAATGGGATTTATAGATGATGTAATACAGAATTGTACACCTGAAATCTATGTAAATTTACTAACAATTGTCACCCCAATAAATTTAGTTAATAATAAAAATATGTATATAGAATTACAAACCACAGTTGTTAGAAAGATTGCTGTAGAGAATCATGTTTGTTTTACCTAAAGACGTCAACAACGTTTGCAATAGGAAGTTAGGTCTGTTTAATCTGGTAAAAACCGTGCCTATACTGCTTCTTTACACTTTACACTGTCTGTGTATCTATTAAAAATAGATACACAGATTCCCTTCAAGGTAAAATTGTATATTAAAGGTTTTATCTTTGCAAAATTTGCCTTTGAAATAATATCCTAACACTTTAACTTTAAAACATTACACAATATCTCATTCCTCCACAGATCTACAATATGTGTTGGGGTTCCCAAAACCATCCCAGGTTTCAGTGATTCACTAAGAGGACTCAAAACACTCAGTATATAATCACACGCGTGATTATTAGTTAATACAGAGACAGAAAACAGGTGCATAGGGTGAATCCAGAGAAAAAACCAGCCACAGGCTTTCCAGAGTCCTCTTATTACACAGGATGTGCTTAATTCCCAAATCAATTTGTTGTGACAACATGAATGATATGTTGCCAATCAGAAAAGCTCATTACAGACTCAACAACCAGGATTGTTAGTGGGGGCTAGACACATACGCACCCTCTGCCTAGTGTGTACCCAAATTCCAGACTTACAGAAGGAAAGCGTACATTCAGCATAAACCAAATGGTTTGCACAGTTTAGGCACAGATAGCCACTCTTATCAGTTAGGGTGGTGGGAACCCTTTCAAAAAATAAATTCCCAGACACCAGCCAAGAGCCAGCTTTATAAGTAGGCCTTCCAAAGGACAGCAGTAAAACCTTCCGTGTTGTATTTTCTGCACAGAGGGTTACTATACCTAGGCAGTGAGATAAGAAAGGGAAGGTACACAGAGGTCTGATCAGAGGAGTGTTCAGGCCATAGTAAGGCTTTTGGAATTTGTTCTAAATTATAATAGTAAACTGGTATTATCCAGGGTTCATGCAGGATAACAGCAACTACTCTCGGATTTCCAAAGGAAGAAAGTTAATACAGGAAATTGGTTGTACAAGTGATGGAAGAGCTGGAAAGCCCAAACAAGCAGCAGTTAGAAAAATGTCCCACACAGAGGGTTTTAGGCAGGTGAGTAACATGATAGGATTCATATTTTTGAATGATCACTCTGTCTGCAGGATTTAATGTTAGAATTGACAATTTCCAACATTCTTCAGGTAGAAGTTGCATAAGAGAATGGAGAAATAAGAGAGGAGGAACATTTGAAGAAATAATCACTGAGGATGCTCCAGAATTAAAAGAACTGGAATCCTTAGATCCAAAGTACATTCAAGTACTAAGCAGGATAAATCAAATAAATCCATACCTGGACACAGTGCAGTAACCAGCAGTATGTTAAAGACAAGGAGAAATCTTTATGTTACCAGATATAAAAATGGATTATCTACAAAGAATTATACTAGTCTGAGAAATTATACCATATCAGTAGCATGTAACCTTTAAAAAATTAGAATAATCATTTCAAAAACAGAAATTCAATCTATAGTTTTCACACCAGCAGAGGATTATAAAAAAGAATATAAAGTTTATCAATCCAACAGAAGGCAGAAAAAGGGGGGGAAAACAATGAAATATAATGGTAAGTAAAACACACAAAATACGATGGTGTCACTAAGACCAAAAACATTGTTAGTTTATCAGAAATTAACAAATGTAAGCAGATTAAATGTACCTAGTAAGACTGGATTTACTCTGTTAGCAAAACACACTTTCAAAAAATAAAATGATAAGCCAAAGGGAGAGAAGATATCTGCAAAACTAGATCCGAAAAAGGTCTACAGTCCAGGATATATCTTTAAAACTACCACAAATCAATTTTAAAAGAACAGACACAGTAGGAAAACACGGACAAAAACTTGAATAAGCACATCACAAAAGAGAATAATATCTAAATGAACAATAAATATAAAAATGTGTTCAACTTTATCAGTCATCTGGGATTAAAAGCACAATGAGATATCACTACACACTCATCAGAAAGACTAAAATGAAAATACCAAGTGTTGGTAAAGACATCAAACAGCTGGAACTCTTATATCTCACGGACAAAAGTGTAAATCAGTACAACCACATTAGAAAACTACCTGGTTTGACTCTGGGTGGTGAACACACAATGGGATTTATAGATGATGTAATACAGAGTTGTACACCTGAAATCTATGTAACTTCACTAACAATTGTCTCCCCCAATAAACTTTAATTAAAAAAAAAGAAAAGAAAAGAAAAGAAAAGAAAAGAAAAGAAAAGAAAAGAAAAGAAAAGAAAAGAAAAGAAAAGAAAAGAAAAGAAAAGAAAACTACCTGGTAGATCCACTAAAGCCAAGCACATGCCTATTCTATGACCGAAACATTCTACTCTTATGTATATATCCAATATGTATATACATGTCCCCAAAAGGCATGGATAAAATTGTCATAGCAATACTATTCATAGCATCACCAAATTGGAAACTATTCAGATGCCTACAAATAGTAGGACAGATAAATAAATTATAGTATATACATCTTACAGTAAAATACTATACACCAATGAGATTGGACAAACTACAACTAAATGCATCTGATAAATAGAATATTGAGCAAAATAAGTCATGCGCAAGAGTATATTCTGCCTGATTTAATCTATATAGTTTTTTAAAAAATGTAAAATTAATATTTCTTGTTAGAAGTCAGGATAGTTAGTCAAGGGGTAATAATGAAGTGGGCACAAGTGAGGTTTCTGTCATGCTGGTAATGTTCTGTTTATTGATCTGGGTGCTGGTTATACAGGTGTATTCAATTTGTGAAAATTCATCACAATGTGCACTTATGATTTTTATACTCTTTTGTCAATACTCTTTTGTCAATGTGCACTTATGATTTTTATACTCTTAATGTCAATATAAAGCTTTTTTACAAACTGAATTAATCTGATTAGAAGAAAAACAAAATTTTGCCAAGTCTGCTTAAAAAGAACCATCTTAAACAAAATGACAGAAAAGTTGAAAAGAAAAAAATGAGGATAAGAGTATCATGGAATATCATGGAAGCACTAACCAAAAGAACACTGACATAGCAATGTTAATAAAAGCCAAGATCAAATTTTTGTGAAAATAAACAAAAAAATCCTCAAGAAAATAACAATTACAAACATAAATTACATAAATGTACCAAAAATATAGCCACAAAACTGATAAAGCAAAATTGACAGAATTGCCAAGAGAAATTTACAAATTGACAATCATAATAAAAGATGATAACACACCTTTCTTAGAAATTGATTAGTCAGATAAAATAATAAAGATATTGAATAATTGAACAATAACATTAACATAGTTCTTCGAAGAGATCTATGATCAGTTCATTATAACTTGTGTTCTGTTATGTAATTATTTTTTAAATAATTGATAAATAGAGAAATGAAGTCAATATAACATTGAAATCGCATTGGTTAACATTTAGGGTTTTTTTCCTAGAACAGAGATATTTTGTACCATCTAGTAATAACAAATAAAGATCAAGAACTAGAGCTGAATTTGAAAAGCCATGGAGATACTGGATACTGAACTCCTTTCCACATTCATTTCCCGTACTTCATCTTCGCTCAATGTGTTCTTTAGAATACATTGGAAGTATTCAATACTGAGTTTTCTCCAACCTTTGCTCATCATCAGCCAAACATTGCATTCCAAATATTAAGCATGCAAAGTGGTTTGAAAGTGTCACAAAACCATGCTGTGACAAAATTTCTTCTGACAAGTATATAAAAAAGTTTAACAATGAAAGAAAAGCATGAAATCATAAAGTATTTTGAAAAAATAAATAAATAAACAAAAAAGAACATGGGACATCCCTTGAGCAACTAAATCAAGGACATCTATCAGATGCAGAGTTCAACACACTTGTTATAGGGATATTCAATTATGTCAGTAAGAAACTCAAAAAATGAGACAGGAAACATAAAAATGAAGGTAGAAAACATAAAAAAGAAACAATCAATAATGAAGAATACATAACTGAAATAAAAAATACATTACAGGAAATCAACAGTAGGTTAGATGAAGCAGAGAATCAAATCAGCAATTTAGAACATAAGGTAGCAGAAAATACCCAATCAGAACAGCAAAAAGAGAAAAGAATCAAAAAATGAGGATAAGTTAAAGTGGCTTCTGTGACAACATCAAGTATAACAATATTCGCATCACAGGGGAACCAGAAGGAAAAGAGAGAGAGTGTGGAATCAAAAATCTATTTGAAAAAATAATGATTGAAAACTTCCCTAAGCTGTCAAAGAAAACAGACATACAAGCTCAGGAAGCACAGAGAGCCCAAACAAGATGAACACAAACAGGCCCACACCAAGACACATAATTAAAATGCCAAAGGTAAAAGACAAAGAAAGAATCTTAAAGCAGCAAGAAAATAAATGGTTAATAACTTACACGGGAGCTCTGATAAGATTATCAGCTGATTTCTCAACAGAAGCTTTGAAGGCCAGCAGGGATTAGCAAGAAATATTCAAAGTGAAGAAAAGTAAAGACCTACAACCAAGATTCCTCTATCCAGCAAAGCTATCATTTAGAATTGATGGACAGATTACAAATCTTCTCAGACAAGAAAAAGCAAGAGGAGTTCATCACCACCAAACCAGTAAACCAAGAAATGTTAAAGGGACCTTTTTAAAAAGAAGAAGAAGAAAAGATCAAAATATGAATAATAAAATGGCAATAACTACATATCTATCAACAATTACTTTAAATGTAAAAGGATTAAATGCTTCAATCAAATGACATAGGGCAGCTGCGTGGATAAGAAAACAGCACCCTTATATATAGAGCCTACAAGAGACCCACTTCAGATCACAAGACACACAGAGACTAAAAGTAAAGGGATGGAAAAAAGATATTTCATGAAAATGGAAATGAAAAATAAAATCTCGGATAGCAATACTTATACCAGACAAAATAGACTTTACAACAAAGGCTATTACAGAGAGAAACAAAAACCCAGTAATCCCACTTCCGGGTATTTATCTGAAAACAAACAAACAAACAAACAAACAAACAAACAAACACCACTTCAAAGGGACATGTGCATCCATATATTCATTGCAGCATTATTTATAATAGCTAAAATATGGAGGCAGCCTGGATGCCCATCAATGAATAAGGAAGAGGTGGTACACATATACAATGGAATATTACTCAGCCATAATAAAAAATGAAATGTTGCCATTTGCAATAACATAGATGGACCTATAGGGTATTATGCTGAGTGGAGTAAGTTAGACGGAGAAAGACAAATGCCACATGATTTCCCTTATATGTGGAATCTGAAGAACAAAATAAACAAACGAACAAAACAGACACAAACTCACAGATATAGAGAATATTTTCAGGGTTGCCAGATAGGAGAGGGTTTAAGGAGATGGATGAAAAAGGGAAGGAGTTAAGAAGTACAAATTGGTAGTTACGAGGTGTGATCAAACAATATAGTAAATGTTTAAATAAAAAAGTTTATTACAGTAAAAGACACATTGTTATTAATCCCCCTCAAAATACTCCTCCTCGTTTGAACACACTTATCCCATTGTTCTTGCCACTCTCTGAAGCAGTTCTGGAAGTCCTCTTTCATGAGTGTCTTTAGTTGTACTCTCATGGCTGCCTCGATGTCCTGAATCAATTCAAAACATTTACCTTTCATGGTCATTTTGACTTTGGGGAAGAGCCAGAAGCCCCAGGGTGCCAGATCTGGTCAATAAGGTAGATGAAGACACAATGTTATGTTTTTATTTAACGGAAATTGCCATCTACCAGAAATGATGTGAGACACAGAGCCTTCCTGTTGTGATCACAAAATACAGTGAATGCTGCTGCCGAGTGCCATCCAACAGAAAGGCAGGGATCTTCAATACGGGAAGTGGTGCATGGAACCTTAGCAACAGTGTGTGACAAGTTTCAACTTGTTCAGTGCAATCAGTCAGGTGTGAGCTACTGTTGAGAAAAGGTATGTTTTAAATTGTGCCGTAATTCATCCTCCATCATGACAAAACTCTGTGTCACATTGCTTCTGGCATATGGCAATTTCTGTCAAATAAAAACATTACATTGTGTCCTCATCACCTTATTCACCAGATTTGGCACTGTGCGACTTATGGCTCTTCCCCAAAGTTAAAATGATTCGGGACATTGAGGCAGCCATGACAGCACCACTAAAGGCTCTCATGAAACAGGACTTCAAGAACTACTTCAAAAGGTGACAAGAACAATGGAATAAGTGTGTTTGAAGCAAGGGAGAGTATTTTGAGGGGGGTTAGTGGCAATGTGTCTTTCACCGTAATAAAAATTTTTATTTGCTGTGTACAACATTTGTATATTTTTAATCATGCCTCAGACAAAATAGTCAAGTGAATGTAAAGTATAACATAAGGAATATAGTCAATAATATTGTAATAACTGTGTATGGTGTCAGATGAGCACTAGATTTAATAAGGTGATCACCCATAAGTTATATAATAAATGTCTAATCACTATATTGTACACCTGAAACTAATATATTGTATGTCAATCGTAAATGAAAAACAAACAATTTTAAAGGAAGAAAGTTATCTAACTGGAACAATTAATTGCCAGTTCAAAAAAAAACAAACATCTGAATGAAGATGAGAAATAAGAAAAATAAAGGCAATGGAAGGACCAAAGATCAAACGTAGAAGTCATCAGGTGAAAACAATTCCTCAATTTTAGAGAAAACCTTGGCAATATACAAATACATTTTTTTAAAAAAGTTAAAATTCCTCAGGTATGTCATCCTTTAAGGTTCACAATGGCAGGTTTAGTGGCTTCAAGACCTGGTATGTTTTCCACAATGTTAAGCTCTCTGGTGAAGCTGAAAGTGCAAAAATCAAGACCCTGCAAAGATTTTTTACCCAGTGTTACAACAGAAACTAGTTCTATTATCAAGCCTTTATGAATAAAACAGTGTGGTGCTAGCATATGAACAGACTAATGAAACAGAATAGAAAATCTAGAAATAAGCCAAACTGAATAAGAAAATTTAGTAATTTAAATCAGTAAGAAAAGATGCATTGATAATGAATGGCATGAGGACAATGGTTCTCCAATTGGCAAAAAGTAAATTTGGATTTCTACTTGTACCACACAGAAAATTTAAGATTAATTAAAGTGTTAAATATTATATACGTATATAGGAGGGGAAAGGGAGAGGGAGAAGTAGCAATGTTGAATTTAGGATACAATAATGTTGAATTTGTGACTGATATGGTGAAAGCCTTCTTCTTTTTCTGTTTCTTTCTTTTTTTAATCAAATTTATTGGGGTGACAAAGGTTAGTAAAATTGCATAGGTTTCAAGTGTACAATTCTATAATACGTCATCTATATATCACATTGTGTGCTCACCACTCAGAGTCAGTTCTTTTTCCGTCACCATGTATTTGACCCCCTTTACCCTATTGTACCATCTCCCCTCCCCCCTTATCCTCTGGTAACCACTAAACTGTTGTCTGTGTCTATGAGTTTTTGTTTCTTTATTTGTCTTGTTCCTTTGTTGCTTTCAGTTTTATATCCCACATATGAGTGAAGTCATATGGTTCTCGACTGTCTCTGTCTGAGTTATTTCGGTTAACATGATAATCTCAGGATCCAGTCATGTTGTCATAAACGGCACTATTTCATCTGTTCTTATGGCGGAATAGTATTCCATTGTGTATATGTACTACAACTTCTTTATCCATTCATCTATCAAAGGATATTTTGGTGTTTCCATGTCTTGGCCACCGTAAATAAGAATAGAATTACCATATGACCCAGCAATCCCTCTCCTTGGTATCTACCCAAACATTTGAAAACATTTATCTGTAAAGGTATATGTGCTCTGATGTTTATTGAAAGCCTTCTTCACCTTTTTGCCTTGATGGTCAGATATATCCAAATGATTATATCCAAAATTTTTATACATAAAAATAATGTCATTTATATACAAAGCAGCCCAAATTGTTATTATCAAATGCATAAAATAGTAAAAATATCAACTTTTTGTTTTTTGTGGATTTCTGACGTTTTGAAAAAAACTTGAAATTAATTAACACAGTGTACGAGTTAAGCAAGATAGAAACAATTCAAAATCCACAAAATAAGAATAATATTTTAAACTTTTTTAAAGATTAGTATGACATTTATTGTGAATACAGTTTAAAAATATGCAGCAGGCAGACTTTCAGTTCTCACTTCAACATGTAAAGAGTTTGGAAATCACCACTCCCATTCTTACATCAAGAAAAAAAATGGAACACATTGAAAATCAACAACTCTTAGATCTATCAGAGAATTGAGGTCCCAGGGAAAACTGATACCTCCAAAACTGGAGAGATGGGTGAATGTAGAACAGTAGCTTACCCTGGACAGAAGTGGCTGGATTCAGTACCAGGGAAGGAAAGCTTAGACTATAAGTGACAAACTGCGGAGGCTGAGTGTGGACTAACTTAACACTTAAAAATTCCTGGGGCCCAGTCTTAGCGGGACCTTACACTTTTGTGAGTTTTACCTCCAGGAGTCCTACGAGATT
Organism: Rhinolophus hipposideros; assembly: GCF_964194185.1. Lineage (NCBI taxonomy): Eukaryota > Metazoa > Chordata > Mammalia > Chiroptera > Rhinolophidae > Rhinolophus > Rhinolophus hipposideros. The sequence continues at coordinate 63,178,122 of NC_138061.1, forward strand.
CTTGTGGGGAATATTTGAGAAAATCCCCTCATGCTTTCCAGCAAGGGAGGAAGAAAAGTAACTATTTTGAAACAAGCCAAGAGCATTCTGTACTCCTGCTGCACTCAAGGGAAGATACTTTACCAGCGTCTAACCAACCTGGGAGAAGGGAAATGCCCAACTCCAGTGTCTCTAGCCTTCCTATCTCACCTTAGGGGAGAAGAAGCTAAGAAGCCCATGGGAAGTCATAGCCCAAAGGAACAGACTTACTAAAAGAATGAGACCTACTCACAGGATTACAGAACACATTCTCTCAACCCACACCTCACCACCACACCAACAGGACTCCTGTATAATAACACAGTGTGACAGCTGAAAGAACTACAAGGAGTCTATTTAAGAAGGAATTTTTATTCTTAAGAAGGAGTTTCTAGAGGAATCCAAAGATGAAAACAGGGACACAAGAGGAAACTGAAGCCTCAGACAGCTACAGCTACAGCAAACAGTAAACACAGTGAAAATCCTAGCCAAATAAACATAAATGTTCACACTAAAGCCCTATTTATCTCACTTCCTATTACCCAATACATCATGTCTGGCTTTCAGCAAAAAATTACAAGTCATGTATAAAAGCAAGGTGAAACATAGTTTGAAGAGACAAAACAAATACCAGACTCAGATATGGCATAAATCTTTCCATTATCATACTGGAAATTTGAAACAATTATGATTAATACATTAAGGGGTCCAAATGAAAAAGTAGACAACATGTAATAATAGATATGTAATGTAAGCAAGAGATGAAAATTCTGAAAAAAAAAAAAGAACATAGGAAGGAAATGTTAAAAAATCAAAAACATTGTAGGAGAAATGAAGAATGTCTTTGATGGGCTTATTAGTAGGATGAATACATTTGAGAAAAGCATCAGTTAGCTTGAAGATACATCCATAGAAACTCCCAAAACTGAAATGCAAAGAGAAAAAAGAATGAAAAAAAATGGAACAAACTATTCAAGAACTGGGGGACAATTACAAAAAATGTAACATATGTGTAATTAGAATACCAGAAGGAGAAGAGAGAAAAGAACAGGAAAAATATTTAAAGTGATAATGACTGAGGATTTTCCAAATTGATAACAGACACCAAGCCAAAGATACAGGAAGCTCAGAAAACATCAAGGAGCAAAAATACCAGAAAATCAACACCTAAACACATCATATTCAAAATGCAGGAAACCAAACACAAAGAAAACTTCTTGAAAGAAGCTGGAGAAAAAATACAACTCATCTATAGAGGGAAAAGGATAAGAATTACACTATACTTCTCTTCACAAACCATTCAAGCAGGAAGAGAGTAGTGTGAAATATTTAAAATATCAAAACAATATACCACCAATTTAGAATTCTGTATTCAGCAAAAATATATTTCAAAAGAGAAGAAATAAAAAATTTCTCAGACAAGGGCCTGCCCGGTGGCTCAGGTGGTTAGAACTCCATGCTCCTAACGCCTAAGGCTGCAGGTTCGAGTCCCACATGAGCCAGTGGGCTCTCAACCACAAGGTTGCCAGTTTGAGTCCTCGATTCCCACAAGGGATGGTGGGCTGTGCCCCCTATAACTAACAATGGCAACTGGACCTGGAGTTGAACTGCACACTCCACAATTACGCTTGAAAGGACAACTTGACTTGGAAAAAGTCCTGGAAGTACACACTGTTCCCCAATAAATTCCTGTTCCCCTTCCCCAATAAAATCTTTAAAAAAAATTTCTTAGACAAAATAAAAAGAAAAATACAACTGAGAAAATCAGTCACTAGCAGGCATGCCTGACAATAAATGTTTAAAAAGTTTTTCAGAAAGAAGGAAAATGATATAGATCAGAAAATCAGATATACATAAAGAAAAGAAGAGCATCAGAGAAGAAATAAATAAAGGTAAAATAAAACCTTTTATTTCCCTTATTCTTAGTTGACATAGGTAATTGTTTGCTCAAATGATAATAGCAACAATGTATTGAGTGGTTATACCTTGTGAATAAGTGACATGAATGACAGCCAGTCACAGATGATGGGAGGTAGAAATTGGGATTACCCTGTTATAGGTACCCACACTGCACATGAAGCAGGATGTCGTTATTTGAAGATGAACTCAGTAATTTTTAAATATATACTGCAAACTCTAAGGCAACCCCTAAAAATATTTTTTAAGTATAACTGAATGCTGAGACAGTAGAGAAAATGGAATCCTAAAAATGCTCAGTTAAAACCAGAGAAAGCAGAAAATTAGGGAAGATTTAAAGACACCAATAACAAGTATTACAAATAGAAAATAGCGATAGATATGTTTACTACTAATCCAACTATACCATGAATCACTTTAAATACATATAGTCTAAATGTACTAACTAAAAGACAGAAACTGACAGAGTGGATGAGAAAACGAAAACCCAACTATGCTGTTTACAAAAACCCACTTTAAATATAAAGGGATGGAGAATGATACAGTTTCCCCGAAAATAAGACTTAGCTGGAGAATCAGCTCTAATGCATCTTTTGGAGCAAAAAATAATATAAGATCTTATTTTACTATAAGACTCGGTTTAATATAATATAATATAATATAATATAATATAATATAATATAATATAATATAATATAATATAATATAATGTAAACCCAGGTCTCATATTAATTTTTGCTCCAAAAGACACATTAGAGCTGATGGTCCGGCTAGGTCTTATTTTCAGGGAAACAAAGTATACCACACTAACACAAATCAAAAGAAAGTTGGGATAGCTATCTTAATTTCAGGCAAAACAGATGTTAGAAATATGTATACATATAAATCAGGAATAAAGGGGAGCATTAACTAATGATAAGGGAGTCTATGCTCCAAGAAGACATAACAATCCTTCACACGTATGCACTTAACAGCAGAACATCAAAATTCCTGAGACAAAAACTGGTAGAAATACAAAGACAAATAAACAAATTCACTGTTACAGTTGGTGACTTTAACACACCTCTCTCAGTAATTAACAAATCCAGCAGACAGAAAATCAGTAAGAACATAGTTAAACGGAACACATCATCAATCAAGAACATCTAATTGACATCTATAGACTGTTTCATCTAACAACAGAAGATTGCACAGTCTTCTCAGGCTCACATGGAATATTTTCATATGCCACATTCTGGGGCATAAAACAAGGCTAAGATATTTTCCAAGGTCATTTAACTTTCTTAGAAAGATTTTCCTAACTGGTGGAAGACAATAGAACTATCATGGGGTGAAGGAGATGGGGAAGTTTTCCAGGAAGAAGAGAAGATTCAGGGGGCATGTCCCATGTGCCCCAGGGAATAGCAGCCACCCATGGATGGAAGCTAAAAGAAGGCACGTTCAATTCAAATATAGTCACCTGATCTTTGACAATTAGGATTTGAAATTACAAATACAATATCAATTGCATTAGCACCAAAAAAGTCGTGAAGCGCTTGGGAATAAGTGTAACAAAATACAGAGGGTGCCAAAAAAAAATGTATACACATTTTAAGAAAGAAAAAAACCTATTGAGTTTAAAATTGTATTAAACTCAATATATACCAATAACAAAAGGTGAATACAAGTTAAATGTATACATTTTTTGGTACCCCTGGTATGTACAAGATCCTTATAAGGAAAACTACAAAATTCTGATGAGAGAAATGCTTTAAAGCCAAATAAAGGGAGAGGTATTTCATGCTCATAGATAGAAAGACTTAATAGTGCTAAGATGTCAGTTCTCAGCTTAATCTAAAGATTTAATGCAATCCCAACCAAAATCCCAGTAATTTATTTGGTGACTATTGACAATTGATTCTAAAGTTAATATGAAAAGGCAAAAAACTGGAATATATAACACAATATTGAAGAGGAAAATAAAGTTGAAAGACTGACTTCAAACATTACTATAAAGTGATTAATCAAAAGAATGTGGTATTGGGGAAAGAATAGACAAATAGATTATTGTACAGAATACAAAGCCCAAAAATAGACCCATACAAATATAGTTAGCTGATCTTTGACTGAGGGCAAAAGGCAATACAATGGAGTAAAAATAATCTTTTCAAAAAATGGTGTTATAACAACTGGACATTTACATGCAAAAAAAATTAATCTAGACACAGACTTAATACCAGTCACAAAAATCAACTCAAAATGGATCACAGACCTAAATGTAAAATGTGAAACTAGAAAACTCCTAGAAGATAACATAGGAGAAAACCTAGATGACCTTGAGTATGGCTATGGCAATGACACAATCCATGAAAAAAATAATTAATAAGCTAGACTTCATTAGAATTAAAAACTTTTGCTCTGCTGAACACAATGCCAAAAGAATAATAAGAAAAGCCACAGACTGGGACAAAATATTCCCAAAGACACATCTGATAAAGAACTGTTATGAAAGATATACAAAGAACTCTTAAAACTCAACAATAAGAAAACAAACCAATTTAAAGAAAAGAGCCAATGACTTTCTTCCCTTATGTAAGAAGATATATAAATGGCAAATAAGCACATAAAGAGATGACATCATATGTCACCAGGGGAATACAAATTAAAACAACAGTGAGGTAATACTCTACCTATTACAGTGGCCAAAATTCAGAACACTGACAAAAAATATTGATGATGTGGAGCAACAGGAACTCTCATTCATTGCTGGTTGGAATGCAAAATGGTGCAGCCACTTTGGAAGATGGCTTGGCAGTTTCTCACAAAACTAAACAAACTCTTACCACGTGATCCAGCAATTGTAATCCTTGGGGTTTACACAAAGGAGCTGAAGACATGTCTACCCTGAAACTTGCACTCAGATGTTTATTTGCACTTGCCAAAACCTGGAAGCAACCAAGATTTTCTTTAGTAGGTGAATGGATAAACAAACTGTAATACATGAAGACAATGGAATATTATTCAGTGTTAAGAAGAAATGAGCTATCAAACCATGAAAAGACATAAAGGAAACTTGAATTAATATTATTAAGTGAAAGAAACCAATCGGAAAAGACTATATAGTGTGTGTTCCAATTCTATGACATTCTGAAAAACAAAACTACAGAGACAGTAAAAAGATCAGTGGTTGCCAGGGATGGAGGGGAGAAGGAGGGACAAATAGGTGAGGCATAGAGGATTTTTAGGGCAGTGAAAATACTCTGTATGATACTATAATGGTAGATATATGTCACTATACATTTGTCCAAACCTCTAGAATGCTCAAGACCAAGAGAGAATCTTAATGTAAACTATGGATTTGGGACGATCATGATGGGTCAGCATAGGTTCATCAGTTGTAACAAACACACCACTCTGATGGGGGTGTTGGTAATGGGGGAGGCTGTGCCTGAGTGGGGGTAGGGAGTATCTGTACCTACCACTCAGTTTTGCTAAGAACCTAAAACTGCCCTAAAAAATGTTTATCGTTTTAAAATTTTTAATGGGCGAAAGACATGAAGAGACATTTCACTGAAGTAGATATGCGTATACACATGGCAAATAAGTATATGAAGAGATGTTCAATATTACTGGGCATAAGAGGAAGGAATGAGATATCACTGCTCACCAATTATAACGGGGGGGAAGTAATAATACCAAATGTTGGTTAGGATGCAAAGAAATTGGATCTGTCATTCATTGCTGGTGGGAATGTCAACGGTACAACCACTCTATAAAAAAATAAGCATACTCTTACTATATATATGATCCAGGATTTACACTCCGGGTCATGAATCCCAGAGAAATGAAAACTTATATCCACACAAAAACCTGAACACAAATGCTTGTGTTTGACTCATAATCAACTGTTAACCACCAAAATGCCCTTTACCTGGTGAATGGTGATACAAATTGTGGTATATCTATACTATGGAATACTACTCAGCAATGGAAAGCCAACTAGTGATCCTTGTAACAGCTTGTACGGATCGCAAAAGCATTATACTGAATGCTCTGAAAAGAAAGTCTATTAAAATAAAATATGGGTAAAATAAATATTCATACTTAAAAGTTCCTGGAGTGGGCATTAACAAGCCAGGTTTATGGTCCTGTTTCTTCCAGATATTCATTTTGGTCTGATAGATTAAATACATAGGGCCTTGCATCTAAACTCAACCATTCCTGTCTGACAACCAAAGATAAAGCATGCATTCCTTTCACTGGCTGCATCACCCAGTGGGAGAGAGAAAATGTGAAACGGAGACAGGCTAGTGTGTTGGGGGAAATGATCCATGAATGTCAGTTAGCAAGAAGGGCTGTCGCCTTCTGAGGGGTCTAGGAGCCAGACAGGTTTAGAAGGACCCCTCTCCACAGAGAGCTTAACCCCCTCTCATCCCGCAGTGACTTCTGGGAGATTAATCTCTGGATGAGGGGACTCAGGCAGGGCAGGGCCTTTAACGGGTTCCCAATCTAACACAGGTTGAGAAGTGGCTCACCCTATCACAAACTTCACAAAAAGAATACTTTGTTTAAAATTTTCCTCTAGAGGCAAAGTAGTATCATTCAGCCAAATATATCCATCCAAAGCAGATCATTAAAAATAATGGTTAGAAAAGAGACAGTCCTCACCTATCTGTATCAAGCTTAACTGACCCAATAACCCTCACTTCAACACCGAAAAGAAACATGTGAGAACAGCTGAGGGGTGGAGAAATGAAGGCATTTCCTCACATGACATTCCAAGTGGTTGTAGGAGAAAACTAGTCTCAAGCTCCTTGCCTGGGCTTCCGTCACCAGATTCCCCTCTAGGTTCCTGAGTTTCAAGTGTGCTTCCCACTACAACATCTATGAAGTACAATACAATAAGCTGGGATGTGAAGGTCAAGCTGAAAGTCTCTGTTTCTGTCGAGAGAGAGAAAAGTATCTGTGGCTCCCAACACCAGTAGATACGCTTATCTACGTGAGATTAAGAAAAGTGAGATTACGAAAAATCATAAAAGAAAACTGCAACTGATGATTAAAGCATATGGAAAACTGTCCACCCCTACATGTAATCAAAGAGATGCAAATGGAAACAACCAGGAGGCCCATTTTTCATGCATCAAGTCGGCTTCAATGCTAAACACACTCAGTGCTTGTGAGGTTGCAATGAAACTGTTCCTCTCAGAGACCTTACTCCGAGTGCCGACAATTTGAGACGCTGATTTATAAAGCAATTTGGCAACACTTATCAGGAGCCAAGGGATGTCCCTCCTTCCTATCAAGTTATTCCTCTTTTGGGAATTTATGCTAAGAATTTAATTGACACGAGTTAATTAACAATTTAATTGGCAAATCTCAGAGAGATTTGCCGTGGCATTATTTGTAACAGTGAAAAAATGAAATGCCAAATGTTGGTGGTCTTCTGGGTTCTCTCTGCCCTGGCCTCTCTCCTTGAATCACTCTACACACTCTAAAGTTACCAACTGTCAGCCTATCACCTCCAGTCGTGTCTCCAGCTCCTTGTTCTCTCTTGAGCTCCTGCTTGCTGTTCCCAGCTGCCTATTAAAACAACCTGAATGAATGCTCAAGACTGAAATCATCTTCCCTCCACCTCCCTGTCCCAATAAATGGCACTGCCACCTACCCAGCTGCTCCAGACAAGCCTTTGGGTCTTTCTTGTCTCTTGTCCTTCATTCCCCATCCTCTTAATCGCTATCTCCAAAATCTCTCTTCATCCATTTCTGCCCAGCCCCACAGCCACTGGCCTGGTCTAAGCTAACAGCATTCCCAACCCAAATGACCACTTTATTCTCCCAAATGGTTTCCTTGCACCCAGCCTTACCATTGCCCCGATCCATCCTCCATCCTGCAGAGACGGCTTCCTAAACACAAATCTGACCATGTTACTTCCTCAGCGTTAAAACCTGCATTGGCTTTCTATGCTCCACAGGATCATTTCACGTTCCAAACTCCTAAACAAGGCTGATGGCTTATGCAACCTCCATTCCACCCCTCCACACCTCCAGACTGATCTTCAGACATTTTCCTTGAAAGCAAGATGTTTCTCCATGCTTCAGATGCAGCCCTCTCACCTCCTGTCCTTTCCAGGGGCTGTGTGGAGACGTTCCCCCCTTGAACGACTTCTTCCTCTTCCCCACAGGCTGAATGACCAGCTACCCAATCAGTGAGTCCATGGGGAGCTGCCTGTACTCTGTGGACCAGCAGCATCAGGCAGAAATAAACTGACACAAGGAACAAGGAAATATTTTAATGACACTTTGTTTAAATGAGCAACACATTTGCTACAAAGCCAGATGCTTTTCTACACCTCTTTAATCTATAGAAGAGTAAGTTCTGACAGTTAAGGCTCAAAATCTACCTCTTGACTGGCACCAGCTCACCATGAACCGGTCCTTTCCAATGTTCTGTGATCTCCTTCCTGCTTTTGTTCACAACCAAATCTGTTTCCGACGACATTGGGCTATTACACCGTTTTTTAGTTAAAAGAATTATAGGGCAGAGGAGGTCTACAGCCAAGGCAAGGGAAAAAAAGGCAGTTAGCAATCGAGCTGCCAGTAACCAAGAATAACATGAAGACCAAGCCTGGGGAAGGGGACTTAACCAAACAGTCTCAGGGAGGAGAGGTCTGGGAGGAAAACAGCTAAAATCATTGGCCTCAGGGCCAGTAAAACTCAGAAGGAAATAGGAATAGCAAAGCATAGTGGCTGAGAAGGCAGTTTTTGAAGTCAGAGCTGGATTGAACCTTGTTCACCTTGGATAACTTATTTTTTCTCTTTACGCATCTGTAAACATGAGTTTTATGTGTGACACATGGTAGCTTCTCAATAAATGTTAGCTTTTCATATCATTAATGTTGATTACACGGTGAGGGCAGGGGATGGGTCAGAGACACACCTGCAAAACTAGGCTTGAGAGCAGAAGTGGCTTCACCAGTGGGGCTGCAGGTGGCCGTGGCCTGGGCTGTCCACTCCAGTTCTTGTTGCTGAAAGTGTGGTCCCTCACACTTTCCTTCATTCCCAGGTGAGCCACTCTGGCATCACCTGGGAGCTGTTAGAAATGCATACTCAGGCCCTTCCCAGTCTCCTGAGTTAGAATCTACATTTTAACAAGATCACCTGATGGTTCCTCTGTACAAGTTAAGATGGCACCACCCTAAGTTCTGTCAGCTTGTTTGGAAGAACCAGTTACAGGCAGGCAATGGCTGTAGCCAGTCAGAATTTGGAGATAGAATTGCTGTGTCAGTTAACCAAGGAGACCCCTAACTAAGGCTGGTCAATGTTTCAGGGAACTTAGGTAACCACTGTCTTAGCTCAGAGGAGAGAATCTCATGGAGGACTTCCCAGAGGATAAGCAGAGGTAGTAAACCAAGATCAGCTGCCCAATGTCTGGGCTTGTGTGGCCTATACATAGAAGCTGTGAATGGAAGGGACATACAAAAAGGGTGCTATGGGGGAGGGGCAAGTACCCCAGCCAGAGACTCGGAGTACTGAGAGGGGAGAAAAGGTCAACAGGGCTGTCGTGCAGGGTGTCATGTGGGGTCTCTGGTCCCGTTCCCTACATAAGAACGCAGGACATGGTGAGGCCAAAAAGGAACACCCATGGAGCCATAAATAGGGGAGTTGTATCATTATATTCTCATTGGCGGCTGGGTTGGAGACACAGGAAGCAGGAGCCGCAGGAGCCACACGATCCGCAACACGCCATCCTCTTCTCTGCCAACCAACCAACCCCACTTGCTAACTGCAATCCGCACTTGCTAGCTCAGCCACCATCTTCTTGCTAGCCCCCATTTCTCTGCTAGCGTAGCCACGGCAGTTATATTAGTGGCCAATGGCTCACTGGTTACAGCTGACGGCCAACTAGCCACAGCTGATGGCCATCCAATCACAGTTGATGGCCATTTACTGCCTGAGCCATCACCTTTCCATGAGAGGCGGAGAGCCTGGAAACTGCCCTCCTGGCTCTGTCCCCACAAGAGCCGTTTTCCTTGGCGCTCTCATACAGGCTGTGTGCCTGGCCCACACTTCCCCGGCCTGCCCAGAGCTCTCCCCAGGTTCAGCAGGCCCCTCGGAGCAGGACTGCTCCTCTCGCCAGAGCCTCAAGTCCAGTGATCAGGACTGATGGCGAGAGGCAACCTGGGCAAGGGGCGGCACCCGAGTCTCTCCAGAAATATTTACATCGCTTTCCAGATATTCCTTCAGGCTCAAAACACACTTCGTAGAGAGTATCATTACATTCGTTTTGTAGAAGGGCAAAGTAAACATTACTTTAAAAATCAAAGGATTGATGCATAACAACTTAGCCAAAGTAAATTCCAGTGAGCACTGATGTGCCAGGCTTGGGGGTTTAAATGTTGGGAATTCAATAGGACCCCGCCTCTAGCCCACAGGGTCTGGCTGACCAGAATGAGCAGCGAATCTGCAGGCATCTGAAAAAGTCTCGTAACTTCTCTTCAAGCTTGCAAACAGCACTCATCCTTCTCTGTCCTGAATTTAAATGAATAGTCCTCACTCCATGTTGGTCTTTTCAAAGAGTCCAACAATGACTTGTACCTCACCTCGGAATCCACTCCTGCATTTCCTATTTTGGTGAGTGATATACAGAGGGTGCCAAAAAAATGCACACACATTTTAAGATAACATTGCTTAAAATGTGTATATGGTTTTTTGACACCTCCCGTATTTGTGAAAAGTTAGTATTCTTCTGAATTCCTTTCTTTGTGTTCCCATCCCCACTAATTACATTCCCATCCCCATGGACTCTCTTGGGTCCTGTGATGTGCTCAAGAAGACTGCTCCTGACCAGTGAGAACCAATTATTACATCTCCAGGAATCTTGCAAGCCGGTTGTTAAACACAGCCATTACAGAAACGAAGTTACAGAAACTTCCAATTTAATAAACTATATAAACAGTATGCCCCAAAACTCACCATTGACTAATAATTTTACTACATTTTACTAGTGTCTATGCTTTCAAGATTATTTAAATCCATTGCACGTATATGGCAGAAATGCTATATGATGATAAGCTAGTGCATACCGCTTCCAACTTTATGTTCAGGGATATCACATTGAGAGCTTGGAATTGACCATAGTGGCAGTATTTACACCACAGAAATCGGCAAAAGCTACAAATCAGGGCTTGGTTTGTTTTTCTGTTCATTGTCTTGACTGAAGAAAGTGGTGAAAAAAATATTAATAATGTGAATTAAACCTAAAAATGTGTCGTGTCTGTCGTTATTATATTGTGAATGGAACAAAAACTCAGAAAATATTCTTTTCTCAGCCTCTCTCCATCTCCCCCCTTCTATCTCCTGCTACTTCCCACCTAGCATTCAAACCATACTCAAACATCACCCTTCTAGGAGCCTGTACCATTTCAGCTCTTGCTACTATCATGGAGTTGTTATGCAGGTAGTGCTTTTTGGCTCGCCCGCTCACCTGGAAGATGCTCTGAGCAGACAGAGGTGTCCCCAGCACCTAACACCTGGTTTGGCACCCAGTAGGTACGAAGTGCTTGTTGAATTGACAAACTAACTAATTAATTGGTTTCAGCTATAGCTTGTAGCAAATCACAGGATTTGGCAGGCGACATATACACATTTCATCTCAGAATTCAATTGCTGCTTTTAGAACAAGTTGTTTAAACTGTTGAAAAACTCAACTGAGTTCTTTCTTGCCTCTAAGCATATATATAAAAGTAGGTGAATTATTAACATTTTCTTTCTTTTTCCATTGTTTTCTGGACGTCAACTAGACATGGCCTGAGACTTTTTACCTTAAATCACTGAGTTTTTTTAAACAATAACCACATCACTCACTCCTGAAAAAGTAGTGACAGCTATGATATATTGGGCTACACTTATGCTCTAAGCATATGCTAAGTGCCTTACGTGTGTCATCCCATGCTGTAATGTGAGTGCTATTACCCCTATTTTCCAGGTGAGAAAAATGAGTCTCAGGATATTTACATTTGCTTGATTTTGAATAGATGCTAAATAGCAAAACAGTGGTTGAAACAAGAGTTGGTCTGACCCTAAACTCCATGTTGTTACTGCTTAAAAAACAAATACACCGTCTGAATCAGACCATCCCAGTAGCCTGGGACAAATAGTCCTCCACATAACACTGCAAAGAGCAGTTAACACAGGGTCTAGCCCAGCTGTGTCATCCTTTTCCCCTGTAACCAGACCCAGCGGACGGGTTCTCCTGTCCCTTCATCCAGATTGATAGGAGAAAAGTGAACAGTGTCAAATTGTACCTGTGTCCTGTGTCAGAGGCTGCGTCCCAAAGTCTCCACAATTTGATCTAGGCCTTCATCAGGACAGCGTTCCAACAGAGAGCAGGATCTCTTGCTTGTCTCTCTGCTGAGCTGCCACGGTCACCAGTGAGGCTGCCTTTGTTTACTGTTTGTTACTAAGCACTTGGCTGCCCAGAGAGTGAGTCAACAAGGGCCCTCTCCTTCCGTGCCGCTGCTCGCAGGCCCCCAGCCCTGTGCAGTCTCTGGCCTATTAGCAGCAGAGCCACCTCAGCAGTCTGCCTACTCAAATCCAGTGATTGTGAGACAGCCTGTAAGAGCTCAACTGGATTAGAGGCCACGCAAGACAATGGGATTGCAGCTCGGTACTGGCTTTTACACTGATGTCACTTTATCTCCTTGTCCAATCAAAAGAAAGAGGTTTGTGAGGAACCAGGGGGCCGGCCAAGAGCCCAGCCTTAGTTTCATTAACTTAACAGTCCTCCTTGCTTTTGAATGGAGTCACACTTTGGACCTGTACCAGACAGAGAACCCTGCAAGATCACATTGAGAAATGATGACCCAAAGCTGCCAGTAGGGAGGCAAGAGGAATACACACACACAGATGATAATAATATACTAATACTGACAGGAGAAAACTTTTGGACATGACAGATATGTTTATGGTATAGATTGTGATAGGTTCACAGGTGTATACTTATCTCCAAACTAATCAAGTTGTATACAGTGATATGTATAACTCTTTGTATGTCAATAATACCTCAATAAAACAGGGTGGTTTTTTCGTGGTTTTGTTGTTGTTGTTGTTGTTGTTTTTAGAGGAGTATGTGAAGAAAGGAGAAAAGGAATTCTCACACTCTGGTACTTGGGTTCAAAAAGGAGCCAGAGGAGAGGGACAACAGGAAGAATTGGATCATAGCTCTGTAGAGATAGGTGTGAAAAAAAATAAATCTTTGGAACCCTTTAAATCATCAGCAGTTTTAAAATGGAGAGGAATTTTAAAAAAAAACAAAATATACATTTTACTTCAGATATTGACCGAAAAACAGAATAACGATGTGTGATAAAACTCAGAATGAGCAGTCCCATATGCCACTAGTGGGAATGCAGATTAGTGCAACCTCTCAGGCGGCATTTGGTAATATTCATTAAAACTATAAATGTACATGTCATTTGCAAACCCAACTGTGAGGAACTGACCCATGAACGTTCTTACAAAAGTTCATCCATGCATGTAAAAAAAGATGCTCATTGTGGTAATTTTTTGTAATGGTGAAAAACTGAAAGGCACCCAGGTGTCCATTAATAGTGGACAGATAAATAAATTGCAGTTCACACAGTGGAAAACCAACTACACAGCTATGCAAAGGTGGAAGATAAACGTGTTTGTTTGGCATTCGGCAACCACCAAGAAAAGCTTTTAAAAACAATAGGTGTGGAATCACCCTGTATGATTCCTCTAAGTGTAAATAGATATGTAAATATATCTATATAATATTATTTATATATGTTTATATTATATATGTATTATATATTGTAATATATATTCTTTATCTAGAAGAAATCACTAGAAACTTAAAAATTGTCGTTTTGGGGACAGAGTTTTGAGTTATTAGTCGTTTGTTATTAATCAGAGAAATTATTGTCCACTTGGGGGATTTTTACTCCATGTACCTGTGTGTTACATTGTTTTCTTAAAAAACTAATAAACCTTATATAATGTTTTACAAAATTTATCTTTTTCGTGCTTATAGCTACTTGCATTCCACAGTAACTAATAAAGCATTTTACAATAATTGCAAGTATCTTGTGCTGTTTCTCCCAATTTGTCACAGATTTAAATTATAACTTGATAAAATGTAGATTTCCCATCACCACCCCAGACCTGCTGAACTGAAATCTCTGAAGGAGAGCCACGGACAGCTGCATTTTAGCAATGCCCACACAATTTTTATTCAGTGATTTGTTCAGACTAACCATGTACAATTGAAGAAACTGGATCCCGAGGGAGAAAGTGAACTCCTTCAGTTATGTGGCTGGTTCATTGTACAACAGAGAGCAACAAAATTTGCATGACTTTCCATAATATATGCCAGTTTGCTTTAATTTTAAAAAAGGAAAAACGGAGAGCAACGCCTACGTCACTGACACCCAGGCACATGCTGGTGTGCTTAAAGTCACTACTGCCCTCACCTTTTTTGTTACAAATATTAGCACTCAGCGGTAATCCATAGTTACCTCTGCTAAGATTTGATTCATTCAAACTAAAGCATAGAAAATCCTCATTAAGTACTGAAATTTTAAATTTGCATATTTTAAAATGTCAATTGTTTCACTTTCAAGAACCATGTTTATTCATAGTTATATACAATTCTTGAATATAGGATGTATAATCAAGTAGAATTCAACACTAAAACAATTTCCCAGTTATGCCCTTTATTTTATGCTTTCTATCAAGATATTTAAATGTTTAAATTGAAATTACAAATTAATAAAATCTAAAATAATGTTTAAATTGTCATAAATTACAAATTAATAAAATCTAAAATAATACAGTTTTATTATTCTAAACAGAATCTAGGACCTTTCATACACTGCTGGTGAGAATGTAAAAATGTCACAGCTATCATGTCAAACTGAAAACATTTCAACAGCTTCTTAAAAAACTAAATATAGGAGATCCAAGATGATGGAATAAACACTGTGCCTGCTTCCTTCTGTGAAAACATTAAAATTACAACTAAATTACAGAAAAATCAACCTAGAAAACCATCTGAAGTCTAGCTGAACAGAAGTTTTATAACTAAGGAAATAAAGTAGAAGCCACATTGTCATGCGGGGCGGCCTGCGGGGTCTCAGCTCCCGCTGCCAACATAAGAACGCAGGCATGGTGAGGCCAAACAGGAACACCCACAGAGCCATGGATAGGGGAGTCATACCACTATATTCTTGCTGGCAGCTGGGTTGGAGACACAGGAGGCAGGAGACACACTATCCATAACTACATCTCTCTGCCAACCAACCCCACTTGCTAGCTGCAATCCACCATGCTAACTGCAATCTGCACTTGCAGACTCAGCCACCATCTTCTTGCTAGCTCCCATTTTTTGCTAGCGTAGCCACAGCAGTTATATTAGAGGCCAATGGCTCACTGGTTACAGCTGATGGCCAACTAGCCACAGCTGATGGCCATCCAATCACAGTTGATGGCCATTTACTACCTGAGCCAGCACCTTTCTATGTGAGACCGAGAGCCTGGAAACTACTCTTTGGGGCTCTGTCCCCACACTCCACCCCTACAGGGTCTCGCCTCACAAGTTACGCAACAAGCGTCTTCCGCGAGGGGCCCTGTGTGAGGAGCCTGGAGGTGAATGCAATATCCTTGACACAGCCAGGATCTCTGGGCACAGCCAGGGTTTCTCAGAACACCACAAATCCTTCTGGGCACAGCCAGACTTCCTGGGCTTCTTAGGGTACCACCAATCTCTCCGGACACAGCCAGGGTTTCTCAGGGCACTGCCACTCTCTGGGCTCAGCCAGACTTCCTGGACACAGCCAGGGCTCTCAGGGCACTGCCACTCTCTCTGGGCACAGCCAGACTTCCTGGGCTCAGCCAGGGCTCTCAGGGCACTGCCACTCTCCTGGGCCTCTCAGGGTACCGTGCTGGAACAACAGCGACTCACAGTCAAGGTGCTTACATATTCTTGATGGCGGTCGGTCAAGACACAAAAGCAAATATCCGCCAGTTCCACTACATGGTGGTATGTTCCCAAGCAAACAGTCAAGTAGTCCATTAAATTAGGGATGGAAGGCAATTCCCCATAGTCCACAGTCATTCGCCAGGACTGTGTGTTAGCCTCACAATGTGTGTCCTCTCCACAGGGCGAGGGCTCCAAGTCCTCCCCAACCTGGGGGGTGAGGGCCTCAGCAAGCAATTCCCAGCCCACAGGGTCACAGCAATCTTTGCTTTCTCTGGCCTATGCTGGTTGGGGAACCGTCCATGTCTTCCCACTTCTCCATGAGGGTCAAGCTCTCTGGCAGATGCTCCTCCTGGTCTTCCTGAGACTGACTGTTCATACACACAAACTGCTCCACCGCCTTTCAGAGAGCTTTGGCCAGCACCGTACCTTGCTCGCTGCTCCATGTGCTGCTCCCCACATAAAAATGCAGGACAGGGTGAGGCCAAACAGGAACACCCACAGAGCCATAGATAGGGGAGTCATACCGCTATATTCTCGCTGGCGGCTGGGTTGGAGACACAGGAGGCAGGACACAAGAGGCACTATCCACAGCTACTTCTCTCTGCCAAACAACCTCACTGCCATCCACCGTGCTGATTGCCGTGCTGACTGCAGTCTACTCTTGCTAGCTCAGCCACCATCTTCTTGCTAGCTCCCATTTTTTGCTAGCATAGCCACAGCAGTTATATTAGTGGTTAATAGCTCACTGGTTACAGCTGACGGACAACTAGCCACAGCTGATGGCCATGAAATCACATCACAGTTGATGGCCATTTATTACCTGAGCCAGCACCTTTCTATGTGAGGCCGAGAGCCTGGAAACTGCTCTTTGGGGCTCTGTCCCCACACACATCTAGAATGGTAGGAGAGGCAGAGACTCAAAACAGACTAGCGTGAAACCTCCGTGTGGTGGTTGAGAATCAGGAGAGATATCTCAGCTGCAGAGTTTCCCCCATGGTGGAGTGAGGGAGCCCAGTGCCACAGCAGATTTCCCAGCCCAGAGTACTGGTGCCAGGAAGAGGACCCCCCCCCCCCACAACATCTGGCTGTGAAAAACAGTGGGGATTCTGACCATCTGAATGGGGTGGAAGATGGTGGGAAACTCAGCCATCCTCTTAAAGGGCCCACACAAAGATTCCCTCGCACACAGGCACTCACCCTAGGCTCTGGCAGAGGGACAGTGACTCGGAGTGTATAGGAGGCATACAGGGGGAGAAAAATCAGGTGTGTGGCTTCCAGGCAAGGGCTGGAAGACAGTCAGCATTTTCACTGTGTGGGGTCCTCCTCCCATGCAGCAGGCAGGCAGGCGCCATCTTTCTTGTGTTGAGCCCAGCCCCATGTGGCCAAATCTGAATCTGATTGGCCTGGTGAGCTCTGCTGCTCAGCCCTGACTCACTAGGACCATACCCCACCCAACTCCTCCAATGCTAGAGGCTCTTTCCTGCAAACAGCCAGCCCTGCCTGCATTGCACTCTTTTTTGGAAAACTGTCAGAGTCCACAGACTCCAGGTGGGTGATGACTGGCCTCAGTGTGCTCTGAGACTTGTTGAGTAGCTACAAGCTCACCACGGGTGGACACCTAACCATAATCTATATTAACCTGGTAACTACAACACTTCCCACTCTAATGACTCCCTGAGACCCTGCCTCACCCACTTGCATACCACTCAAGGCTTTATCAGTGGCTGAACCATAGGAAAGCTGGCAGGTGGCAGCAGACCTCAGGGTGTCCTGGTTTTTTGTGGAGCTACCTCAGGCCCTGTACTGGTGACAGACCTCCTCAGTTTGCAGCATGGCCTCTCCCACATGCCTCCAGGGTTAAAACAGGCAGTGAACAACTGCAGATCATTGTGTAGCTCCTACCAGGTAGCCCCCACTCTGAAAAATTTTTGTGTCCATGAAGACCTTCCATCCATGAACTCTACAACTTTTTTTTCAGTGTTCATCACCCACCCCCATGCTTCCTTGCCCCATTATCCAGCTTAGAGTCCATGGTCTATGTTGCAGAATTTCCTGCTAGCCAACAACCAAAATCTGTTCTCCCTTGTCTCATGGACATACATCCAAACTACACTTCCCAGCCTCCTTCGCAGGGATGGAGCCATGTGACAGAGTTCTAACCAATGGAATGTGAGTGAATGGGATGTGTACACCCCAACAGGAAGGGGTGCAAAAGTGGCAGTGACCTCAAGGACCTGGGAAGTAACCCCTTCAGTGTGGACCCAAACTTAGAGTCACATCAAATATTTTCCCTGGAGCATTAAGCAAGCAAGAAAAAAATATATGTTGTCTGAGAAGGACATAGGGAGAAATTCCAAAATTGCCGATATTGCATTTCAAAGCAAGGAAATGATTGCTGATGAGAGCAAGACGAGGAACACTTGCTTTAATGAGGGCCTGTGGTTGTCAAAGCTTTTTACACACTGTATATGATTCCATATGCACACACACTGTGAAGTGGAACATATAATCCCCATTTTACAGATTAGGAAACTGAGGGGCAGAGAAGTCAAATAATTTGCCCAAGAACACGTAGTTATAACAGATGTCAGAGTTAAGATGTGAACCCAAAATAGACTTCAAAATCTGTGTTCCTTCCACCAGAAGAACCAACGCAAGGGAAATCCTTGGAAAAGAGAGGTATTACTAGTTCTTTATTTGAGGTGGGAGTGAGGGAAAAAAGATGAGTGAAAGGGCATAGAAATTTTGAGAAATCTTATGTCAAATGTCCTCAATCTTTTCAGGAAAGTAGCATTCAGTCATCTGTAGGTTTCAAATGGAAATAATTTTTGGCGTGAGCACTGGGAAGACTGAGATGGTTATTAATTTGGAAGGAATAATGAAAATGATGGGCAGCCGGTGGGGCTGTGCAGAGGGTCAGAGAACCAGGAAGGCCAGAGGGAGACCCAGTGAGGGAGAGGGTGGCCGCCTCAAGGCAGGACAAATGCCAAAGACTGGCTCAGTGCCTGATATTGCATTTCCTATTGGTGAGAAGGGCAGAGTTTTTAAAGCTCAAACACCCAGTTTTCAAACCTGGAGTAGATGGCACCTGGGTGGTTTTTGAAGAAGACTGAGTAGAGAGGAGGCCTTGTGCATAAAGGAAGGAGGATCCTGCTAAATATCAAGAAAGAGGCTGTTCCAGGGCCAGGCGGTGCTGAGCAGGGCAGGCCTAGGCTGAACTGGATCTGTGTGGGACCAGGAAGGGCAGGGAGGGCAGGAGCCTGAGGGAGGGGCACAGAGCCACTGACACTGGCAGACCAGCCAGAGATGTCTGGGCTGGGAGGAGGACTTTCATTTTCCTTACCAGCCTCAGGGCTGCAGTTTCAACTTCTGCCAATCTTACCTGTTAGGTGCACGGTCTAACCCTGGCGGTCATGGGGAGGAGACTGAGGGAGAGTCCTCACAGCCCAAGCAGGACCACCCCCTCAGGGTCAGACACTGTGGATACAAACACCTATGCCCTGCCTGTGTCGACGTGGGTGGCTCTCCCTTCAGGTGCAATGAGCTCCATGGTACGCTCTGGCCCAGATGGAAAAAAAGACCAGTCTGGAGCTCAGAGACAAAGCAGCAGTGAGTTGGGGCCAGAATCCACTGAAGCCAGCTGTGCAGACAGAAAAGGGGCAAACGACGGCCCTCGGGATGTAGAACAGATAGAGATAGATACAGGTCAAGGCCACCAAGGTGAAGCTCGAGGACACCGAGCGCCTATGCCCTTTCTTCTCATGGCAACATATTCTCGTTGCTGGCCAGGTGCTCGGGAGAGACAAATGATGTCGTGAGTGCCCAACTAAGAAAAGAAGTGCAAAATTCAGGAAAAGGGCCCATTCTTTGATGGTTTCTCTGCACTGAGAAGGTGAGTTTGCCAAGACAGATTCTTTGTCATTGCTCCTTCCACATCACAGGGAGCAGAACCCTGGATTTGCTCAGTAATAAGGGCCAGACACACTGTCTTCCCAGTTTCGTGCCCAAGTATTTTCCTTGATGAATGAGACGGCTTTAATCCATAAATGGCCCTTGAGGCTTTGGCTCACACTCATTCCATACTAAAAGTGCTGCTCTTGGTCATTAGATGAAAAGCTGGTGTATTACCACTTCCTCTACATGGAGGTACACACCTCATCCATCACTCCTTCCCAGGCTTTCAATAGCCCACCCATTAGAGAAAGAGAAATTCTGCCTCTCTAGGTCTTCTATCCACTCCTGCTGTGGCTTCCATTCTGCCTGAGTTTTCCAGTCACAGACTGAGGCCTGGCCTGAAGGAACGTGACAAAAGTCAAGCTTATCTCCATTGTTCAGTCACTCATTCATTCATCTATCCCACCACTCAATGGTCACAGGGATTTGGATGAGTTACTTACCTTTCTGTTAAAGTGGAATGACTGTGAGAAATGAGCAGACATGAATACAAGTTAATCATTATCATTTACTCAAACATTTACTGAAATCAACTCTGGCAGGTTCACTTTATAGAGTGCAAACAAGAAAGGTAAATGAGATGTGTGTTTAAACAGTTTAGTGCTAGAGAGGTCTGCAACACTCCCCTTTGTGTCTACCTCTATAGCCCATTCCCTGTAAAAAAAAATCATTTTAAATAAAGCATTTCTTTTAGAAATCTAGGAATTCTTTATATTCTCTTGGGTCATGAGCGCTATGTCAATATGATTTCTTCTACTGGATTAAAGAGTTCATCCAAACCTGGGGAGGAAGCCACAGTGAAAGAAGAAGTGGTGTGCATTGTCTGGGATGTTTTTCTTCGCCCTTGTCAAGTTGTTGAAAAGAAAGGCTTTCTAAGAACAATAATAGAGCAGTCAGTCCCACGACCAACAATGCAAACCCAGCACGTTGCATCTGGCCAGGGATGGTGACACCTGCTGGCATCACTGGAACTACATCCAACCTCCTCAATCATGAAATTGCCACAGTTCTTTGTCAGGGTGAACTTGAAGGCTACTTAGTGAGCAACTCTGTCTAACTAAGGTGACCATTTCTTAGAAATTAAAGAGAAAAACAACATGTTCTTCGAGAGGCATCACGTAATAGTAGTGATTAGAGCCATACCTGAGTTTCAAGTCCAGACTCAGCCACTGAGGAGCTGGGTGACCCTGGGCAAGTAACTTAACCTCTAACGTGATTTCCTCATCTGCACAGGAGTCTTAACACCACTTCTCATAAAGCCAAGTGAGGATGCCGTGAGGTTCTGGATGTGCCAGCCTGACGTGTGGCCGCTTCTCTCAAAACGTTAGTATCTGTCACCAGCACATCCCATACACAACTTATTGGTTCCTTCAACACAGTGTCAAAACAGAAGGCTTCTTGTTCAAAAAGCAGAAAAAAAGTATAAAGGTACTAAAATAAAGGTTTTGCTTTAAAATATTTTACTTATAAAAAATAATAGGGGTGACAATGATTCATGAGTAACAGCATAAACCTACAAATTGCAAAAATAATGCATTTTGGTTATATAATATTTGGTGTTATAATTCTATATAATAGAATGTAATACTTTATTGATGTGTTGTCCTGAATGATCATATTATTGGCTCACTTTTCTGCAAATTCATTTGTTAGGTGATGAAAATTTATAGTTTTAAAAATTTCTAAAAAAATCAATTTTCAATTGATACCCTTGGAAATGACATCAGTTGTTCTTGGCAAGTTCAACGTCACAAATAGCTTTTGATAATTTTAAATTTTGATAAAGATCTTGGAGAGGACATCAAGATGGTGGTGTGACGTGAGCCTCTGTAAAGCTCCCCTGGAATTTACAACTAATCGAAAAACAGTAACACCACAAAGGACTCCCTGCACAGCAGACAGGCAAGACGAACAGGCCCACTACTGAATTCACCTAAAGGTGGGAGAATCGCGTGAGCGGGGGAGGAGGGAAGTGAGATGTGCGGAGATGGAGCCACGCTGGCACAGGACACAGACCTAGCTCAGTGCTCCAAGCTCGCTGCATCCCGGAGCTACGGCAGCTGAGGGAGAGGGAAGAGCTCGGACTGCTAGGGCTCCGCTTATGGCCCACAGGGCTGAGGGGGCAGCATATAAGACGGCTGAACACAACGTTCACGGCAGAGACCTTGGAGAAAAGACTGAGGGAAGAAGGCTAAAAACGGTGGTTTAAGCCCTCACTGCCGAGCAGAGAACGGAAGCCTTAGGCACTGAGACCACCCGCCCCCTCCCTCCCCTCCCAGAGCTCGCCCCGCCCCCACCTGCCCAGTGTTAGAAGCAGGACAGTAGCAGTGTCAGATCAAAAGTACGGAAAATTTGCTGGTCTGAGAACTGTGGACCGCAGACACAGATTGGCAGCCCAACTAGTTCCGTCAAAGGGGAGGGAGCTGTGGAAGCAGGACTAGCTGTGGTGGTTGGCTCCGCCATTGCTCTGGGCCACCTCTCACAACTCACCCCGCCCCTGGCCCGACCTATCTGGGCAGATCCCTGCAGGAGTAAACAGAACTGCTGAAACATACTGGCTCTGAATCTGGTGCAGGAAGAGTTCGGAACTTCAAAAGCTCTCCGCATCCCCACAGGGACGTGGCGCCCTATAACCCCGGCGAACTGTTAACAGAGGAGAAGCCCATTTCCCAGGGAATCCCCCCATTGTGTGAGAAGCTGGAATAGTGCAGAGAAAACATAGCACTACCGTGTGAGAGAGGAAAAAAAAGGCTGTAGTCGGAGAGAAAATAAAACATTCTACCAACAAGTACTGGAAAACAAAAGAAAGACCTCTTCCTATCAACCTGTTGCAGAAGCCACTCCTGTAGATGTCTAGGAAGAGAAATAATAAATCAGTAATTGCTATGAATAACCAAGGCACCAAGACAGAGCAGAGAGAAAGTGAAAAGTCTCCAGAAAACAAACTTGAAGATATGGAAATATGTGACTAAATGACAGAGAATTCAAGATTGCAATTCTGAAAAAACTCAATGAGATGCAAGAAAACACAGAAAGGCAATTTAAAGAACTGAGAAACGCAATCAAAGAACAACATTAGCATTTTACGAAAGAGATTGAAATTTTAAAAAGAACCAAATGGAATTTCTGGACATTAAGAACTCAATGGATGAAATTAAGAATGAAATAACCAGCTTAGGTAGCAGAGTTGACCAGATGGAGGAAAGAATCAGTGACATCGAAGATAGAAACCTGGAAATTACACAGATGGTAGAAGAAAGAGACTTGAGACTTAAAAGAAATGAAAGAACTCTACAAGAACTTTCTGACTCTATCAGAAAGAGTAATATAAGAATAATGGGCATACTAGAAGAAGAAGAAAGAGAGAAGGGAACAGAGAATATTTTCAAACAAATTGTCAATGAGCATTTCCCAAACTTGTGGACAGAACTGGATCCTTGAATCCAAGAAGCAAACAGAACACCTAATTACCTCAATCCCAACAGGCCTTCTCCAAGGCACATTGTATTGAAGCTGTCTAAAATCAACAACAAAGAAAAAATCCTCAAGGCAGCCAGGGAAAAGAAGACGGTAACCTACAAAGGAAAGCCCATTAGATTATCATCAGATTTTTCAGCAGAAACTCTACAAGCCAGGAAGGAATGGAACTAAATATTCAAACTATTGAAAGAGAGAAATTATGAACCAAGAATAACATATCCAACAAAGATATCCTTTAGATATGAAGGAGAAATAAAGATCTCTCCAGACATACAGAAGTTGAGGGAATTTTCTAATACACGACCTGCACTACAAGAAATACTAAAAGAGGCTATTCAACCACCATCAACAGGGACAACTTGTGGCAACCAAAACATAAAAAAGGGGAGAGTAAAGACCTGAACTGGAATGTGGGAATAGAGAAAGTAAGAGGGCTGAAGAAAATGGAATACTCTAAATATCAAACTTTCTTTTACATAAACTTAAGGGTAACCACTCAAAAAACATCCAGAACTGAAATATATACTGTAATAAAAGAAGAAACAGAGGGAAACATCATAGAATACCACCACACAGAAATAATAGACAACAACAAAAAGGCAAAGAAACAATGGAGACACAGCCTTACCAGAAAACTAAAGATAGAATGACAGGAAATCCTTACGTATCAATAATCCCCCTATATGTAAATGGACTGAACTCACCAATAAAAAGGCACAGAGTAGCAGATTGGATCAAAAAACTAAAGCCAACCATATGCTGTCTCCAAGAGACACATCTCAGCTACAAGGACAAGCATAGACTCAAAGTTAAAGGGTGGAAATTGACACTCCAAGCAAATGGTACCCAGAGAAAATCAGGTGTAACCATAATAATATCAGATAAAACAGACTTCAGGGTGAAAACGGTAACAAGAGACAAAGATGGACATTTCATAATAGTAAAGGGGACTATACAACAAGAAGACATAACAGTCATCAATATTTATGCCCCCAATCAGGGAGCACCGAAATATACCAAGCAACTACTAACAGAACTAATGGGAGTAATTGACCAAATCACAATTATACTAGGGGACTTAAATACATCATTGACAGCTATGGATAGATCATCAAAACAGAAAATAAATAACGAAATAGCAGCTCTAAATGACACATTAGATGAAATGGACATCATTGACATATATAGAGCACTTCATCTTAAAACATCAGACTATACATTCTTTTCTAGTGTACATGGAACATTCTCAAGGATAGACCATATATTGGGACATAAAATCAGTCTCAGCAAATTTAAGAAGATTGAAATCATACCAAGCATATTCTCTGATCACAAGGCTTTGAAATTGGATATCAACTGCAAAAAGAAAGCAGGAAAAAACACAAATACATGGAAATTAAACAACATACTTTTAAAGATCGACTGGGTCAAAAAAGAAATTAGAGGACAAATCAAAAATACATAGAAACAAATGACAATGAAAATACATCCTACCAAAATTTTTGGGATGCGGCGAAAGCAGTTTTAAGAGGGAAATTTATATCATTACAGGCCTATCTCAAGAAACAAGAAAAATCCCAAATAAATAACCTCATGTTACACCTTAAAGAACTAGAAAAAGAAGAACAAGCGAAACCCAAGGTCAGCAGAAGACAGGAGATAACAAAAATCAGACCAGAACTAAATGAAATAGAGAACAAAAAGACAATAGAAAAAATTAATGTCACAAAGAG
The DNA here is from genome assembly GCF_964194185.1 of Rhinolophus hipposideros. Lineage (NCBI taxonomy): Eukaryota > Metazoa > Chordata > Mammalia > Chiroptera > Rhinolophidae > Rhinolophus > Rhinolophus hipposideros. The sequence goes on from NC_138061.1 coordinate 63,203,204, forward strand.
CTGGTTCTTTGAAAAGATTAAAAAAATTGACAAACCCTTGGCTAGACTCACTAAGATAAAAAGAGAAACGACACTAATTAACAAAATCAGAAATGAAAAAGGGGAAGTTATCACGGATACCACAGAAATACAAAGGATTATCCAAGAATACTATGAAGGACTATATGCCACCAAATTCGATAACTTAGAAGAAATGTACAAGTTCTTAGAAATATATAGCCTTTTAAGGCTGAATCATGATGAAGTGGAAAATCTAAACAGAACGATCACCAGTAACGAAATTGAATCAGTCATCCAAAACCTTCCCAAAAGCAAAAGTCCGGGACCAGATGGCTTCACTAGTGAATTCTACCAAACCTTCAAACAGGATCTAATACCAATCCTGCTCAAACTCTTCCAAAAAATTGAAGAAGAGACAGTACTCCCTAACTCATTTTATGAGGCCAAGATTACCCTGATACCAAAACCTGGTAAGGACAACACAAAAAAAGAAAACTACAGACCAATATCTCTGATGAATACAGATGCAAAAATCCTAAACAAAATTCTCACAAATCGAATACAACAATGTATTAAAAAGATTATTCATCACGACCAAGTGGGGTTCATCCCCGGGCCACAAGGATGGTTCAACATTCGCAAATCCATCAATGTGATACATCACATAAACAAAATAAAGGACAAAAATCATATGATTCTATCAATTGATGCAGAAGCATTTGATAAGATACAACATCCATTTATGATTAAAACACTTAATAATTGGTAGAGAAGGAAAATACCTTAACATAATAAAGGCCATACACAACAAGCCCTTAGCTAATCTCATAATTAATGGTGAAAAGCTGAAGCCCTTTGCTCTACATTCAGGAACACGACAAGGTTGTCCCCTATCACCTCTGCTTTTCAGCATAGTGTTGGAAGTCCTTGCCAGAGCAATCAGGCAAGGGAAAGAAATAAAAGGCATCCAAATTGGGAATGAAGAAGTTAAATTGTCACTCTTTGCAGATGACATGATGCTATATGTAGAAAACCCTAAAGACTCCACCAAAAAGCTATTAGAAACAGTCAATGAATACAGTAAAGTTGCTGGCTACAAAATCAACGTACAAAAGTCCATTGCTTTCTCATATACCAACAATGAAATCTCAGAAGAAGAGATAGAAAAAACAATTCCTTTTGCAATTGCAACAAAAAGAATAAAATACCTAGGAATAAACTTCACCAAGGATGTGAAGGATTTATATGCTGAAAACTTTAAGACATTTTTGAAAGAAATTGAAGAAGACACAAAGAAATGAAAAGACATTCCGTGCTTATGGATTGGAAGAATCAACATAGGTAAAATGGCCATATTACCCAAAGCCATATACAGATTTAATGCAATCCCCATCAAAATCCCAATGGTATTTTTTAAAGAAACAGAACAAAAAATCATCAGATTTGTTTGGAACCACAAAAGACCCCAAATAGCCAAAGCAATATTTAAAAAAAAGAACAATATTGGAGGTATCACACTCCTTGATTTTACTTGTACTACAGGGCTACAATAATCAAAACAGCTTGGTATTGGTGGAAAAACAGACACATAGACCAATGGAATAGAATTGAGAACCCAGAAATAAAACCACATAAATATGGACAGATAATTTTTGACAAAGAAGCTAAAAACATACAATGGAGGAAAGACAGCCTCTTCAATAAATGGTGCTGGCAGAACTGGATAGCTACGTGCAAAAGAATGAAACTGGACTGCTATCTGTCACCATGTACCAAAATTAATTCAAAATGGATCAAAGACTTAAGCATAAGTCCTGACACAATAAACTGCATAGAAGTAAACATAGGTACTAAACTTATGGAACTTGGGTTCAAAGAGCATTTTATGAATTTGACTCCAAAGGCAATGGAAGTAAATACTAAAATAAACGAATGGGATTATATGAAACTGAAAAGCTTCTGCACAGCAAAAGAAACTATTGACAAAATAATGAGGCAACCAACTGAATGGGAGAAGATTTTTGCAAACAGTGCCTCTGATAAGTGGCTAATATCCAAAATATACAAGGAACTCATGAAACTCAACAACAAAAACACAAACAACCCAATTGAAAAATGGACAGAGGACCTGAAGAGACATTTCTCCAAAGAGGATATACAAATGGCAAATAGACATATGAAAAAATGCTCAACATCACTAATCATCAGAGAAATGCAAATGAAAACCACAATGAGATATCACCTCACCCCAGTCAGAATGGCTGTCATCAACACGACAAATAGTAACAAGTGTTGGATAGGCTGTGGAGAAAAAAGAACCCTCATACACTGTTGGTTGTAATGCAGACTGGTGCAGCAGCTATGGAAGGCAGTGTGGAGGTTCCTCAAGAAATACTAATAGAATTACCAAATGACCCAGCAATCGCTCTCCTGGGTATCTACCAAAAAAATCTGAAAACATTTCTCTATAAAGACACGTGTGCTCCAATGTTCATTGCAGCTTTGTTTACGGTGGCCAACACATGGAAACAACCAAAATGTCTTTCGATAGATGAATGGATAAAGAAGTTGTGGTATATATACACAATGGAATACTATTCGGCAGTAAGAAAAGATGATATAGGAACATTTGTGACAACATGGATGGATGTTGAGAGTATAATGCTAAGCGAAATAAGTCAGACCTAAAAAGCAGAGAATCCTATGATTTCACTGATATGTGGTATATAAACCGAAAACAACAAAAGAACAATACAAACAAATGAGAAACAAAAACTCGTAGACACAGACAATAGTTTAGTTGTTACCAGAGGGTAAGGGGGGTGGCGGGAGGGAGATGCGGGTTAGGGGGATCAAATATATGGTGATGGAAGGAGAACTGACTCTGGGTGGTGAACACACAGTGGGATTTATAGATGATGTAATACAGAATTGTACATCTGAAATCTATGTAATTTCAGTAACACTTGTCACCCCAATAAATTTAAAAAAAGATCTTTTTGCTGAGTATTTATAGGCTGTGATAACATTACGATAAATTTCTGATAAATTATTTCAAAATATAAATGTTAGTATTACATCTAGAAGTGATTATTCTTTTTTTGGGGGGGGGCACAGACTAGTTTTATTGCCTAATTGCAATGTGACTATGGACATTAGAGGCACAAAAATCATTATGTAACCATGACCAAGGTAGTAACTTAATGACTGAGCCTGGAAATCAATGACAAATTCAGATTACACGCTTACTAAAAACAATTTTTCAACCATTTAAACTTCATGTTTTAAAGTAATGATACTGCTGTTTTAGAGTGACGTAGTTTGTTTGTTTGTTAATTTGTGTTTATATCAATGCACTGTAACTTCCATAAGCTTTTGTGAGGGTCCTTATTTTTACCAAGGCTCCAATTTAGTCTTTGGAAGAACTTCCTGAAAACATCTACTTAAGGTGACAGTTGTACTAGAAGATGTTTAAACATTATAGGCTTCAAAGATCTTTCCAACTCATGGATACTATTTTTCAAAGCCACATAGAAGTGATAATTCTTTTTTTTTTTTTTTTTTTTTTAATTAATTTTATTGGGGTGACAATTGTTAGTAAATTTACATAGATTTCAGGTGTACAATTCTGTATTACATCGTCTATAAATCCCATTGTGTGTTCACCACCCAGAGTCAGTTCTCCTTCCATCACCATAGAAGTGATAATTCTTAAGGAACAATTTTTCTAAAAAGATTTAACTCTACATACATTTCAGTTCTATGTAAGTCTTGTAATTTTAAACATAAATTAATGAAGCGGCATTTTAATATTTGTTCTGACATTTCCTGTAACTTATGCAAGTTGAACAAGAAACAGGTTTCATGATCTGTGTACAATTCAAAACACCTACTTATGCATTATTGCTGTATTACTATATCTTCAATTACAATGAACAATTACTTTTGAAATTGTGTTCCTTATTAATAATTTGTTCATTTGAGGCTTCATATGAAAATAGTGATTTTTTGTTGTTGTTGAATTCGACAATCTTCATTCTTAATTTCTATTTCTGAGCCTTTCCATTTGTTTTGTCCTATGGCATCATTTTTCAACACCAGATTTTCTAAACGCTTTGAATAACTCTTATAATTCCCTGATATACTGTATTGTAATTTCTATGTTGCATCTTCATTTTGTAATAAACGTAAAATTTTGTAGGTAAGAAAATTACTACCTGAGTGTGGGCAGGTTCTGTGCTTGAGTTTAGGCCAGAAAGTTCCTCTGTGTGCATGTGCCTCCGGCTAGGTGCCTCCCACAGGGGTCCCAGAACTGCCCTTATGCAGAACCCCTCTCTCTCCTGGGCCGTAGCCACACTTACCAACACTGCTGCTTCTCTTACTACCGCCACTGTTGAATTAAGTCTTTCAAACCCAGATACTCTTGATAGTGCAGGAAGCACTGTTACAAATTGTACTGGAGCAAGAGGTATAGACTGGGCCTAAAAGCTCTCCCCATTCTCAGGTACATTGAAAAAGCTTCCTTGTAGTGTTGTTGGCTAACAGGAAGGAGATTCTGGCATTCCCGTGAGTGAAAAGTCCTTGTCTGCTAACAAAGGTGTTTCCTTGCTGTTGCCTTGCCAAGGCAGGATTTGTCTCATGTCCCTGACTCCAGAGGTGAGCTGAAGTCCTCTGATGGTCCTAAAAGATGCCCTTGCTACTAGAAAGCAGATTTTCAGCAGCTCCTTTATCCTGTTCCTGAAGCAGATTCCCAGACAAGGACAGCTTTGCTTCTGAGGGTAAAGTTGCATTGCCCGTCTTGCCAAAACTCCACAGGATTAATTCTCAGATGAAGGCTGACATAGCTGCACCAGCTTGGCCAGCTCAGGGCTTCTTCTGGGGCTAAGAAGAGGGCAGGGGAGAACAGAGTTTCTATATTTGGGAAAAGGCAGAGAGAAGTGCCATAACCCTTCAAGGTGTGGCCCTCTTAAATGAAAGACAATTACACAGGGAACAAAGGTAGCAATCCTTCCTAAATCTGAGGCACTCCACACTCCAACTTATGCTTGAGGGGTAAGCAATCCAGGTAAAGAGGGGAGAAATTAATTTCTCAGGGTGCTAAGCCATGAAAACTGGTTAGGGTCTCATAAACATACTCCAGCCTACTCCCCGCCCCCCGACCTCCTTGCAGTATTCTATTTCCTTGGAAAGCCAGAGTGGTTGGTAACTGTCAGCCAATGCAGAGCAAAGAGCATAATTTCCCTTCGAATCAGAAGGAACAATAAGGATGTCACAAATATCATCTTTTCAAAGGCAGGGCCGTGGCATGTGGTCCTCTGTGTCACCAAGCAATTAAGCAAGGTCTATCAAGCAAGGATATGACATGTGGAGATGGGACGCATTCAATTGGGATCCCCTTGTGAGGGCACATACCCACATACTAAGAGAAGGTGGGACCGCACAAACTGACATCCAATTCACATACTTGGCTCACTGTGCTCTCACAGCAGGTTGGGGCATCAGGACCTGGAAAGCAGAATTTCACCACTGTTTCAGACATCTGCAGCCCTGGGAGGGAGACTGGACAGGACTCCAAGAGGCAAGCCAGAGAGAAAACCAGATATCGAGAGCTGAGCTCAGTCAGAGATCTTAACCATAAAAGAAAAGAAAATACTACATGGAAATAAAATACCTCTGAGGAGACTAACCAAGGTCCTCTATTTCTCCCAGCTCCATGTCATTCTACAGCTTATACATCCAAAGAAAGATGTTTAAGAGCAGCGAGTAAATAAATGGTGAGTTGTGTTTTTTTGTTTTGTTTTGTTTTGTTTTGTTTTTTAAGGAGGGCGCAACTCACAGTGGCCCATGCGGGGATCGAACCGACAACCTTGGTGTTATCAGCACCATGCTCTAACCAACTGAGCTAACTGGCCAGCCCTTCAAAGATTCTCGAGCGGTCCTCAACTGAGATTGAAAGCCATGAATTCAAAATGACATAATTATGGACATTTTTCTATAACCCCTGTCAACCCAGGTAGAGAAATAGAGGCACTTGGATGGATGTATCCGGGAGCTGGGTGTCCCTGGGCATGTAGAATGCAAAGATGCAGGGCAAGGAAGTTGGGGGTGTTCCTGAGAGGATCAGGGGGAGGACTTTGGCAGAGGTGGGAATTTACAGGGGTTTCCCTTCCAAAGAGTTATTTGTGGAGTGCCAGCCAGTCTAGCATGAGTTCATTTTATATCTGAAGGGTGAAGGATGAAACCCTTAAGGTGGAGATGGAGAGGGAGGTGGAGGTGCAGATGGAGATGGATAATCCCTAAAGCTGCCAAGGAAGAGCGACCAGGAATGGGGTGCTGTCTTCTCTCCACCACGGGGCCTGGACAACTCTTCTGCAGTAGTACAGGAGTTGCAAATGGCAAAATTCCACTGGGCCAGGAGAAATTCTAGGCTCGAAATTGTAAATGGTGAAGAGGATTTATGCTAAAAGGTCTGACAGAAAGCATTCTTCCTAATCTATATTTATTCAAAACAACAACAAGAGTTTTATTTATCAGTTATAGGACTTCAGCAACTTATTCTTTCCTTCCCACTCAATTCCCTTTGTCTTTTTCTTCAGTGGATAAATATTGAATATCTTTAATATCTGAGTGTGGATGGAGAAAAGACATACCTAAGCTGTGAGAAGTGAATGCAGAACATTAGAAAAAAAAGCCAACAATGAAAATAAGGCCTAAGAGAGAACCTGAACACAAAAGCTAGTGAGGGGCATGCTGTCCCGTCCTGTTTGCTCTGAGATTTTAAAGAACAGAAAATATGCTAAATTTCTTAAGGCACTGGCTCTCAATCTTGGCTGCACATCAAAATCACCTGAGGGGTTTTGGAAAAGCTACAGAATCCTGGGCTCCACTGCAGACCTCTGAAGAAGGATCTCCAGAAGTGGAGTCCAGCTGTGGGAGTTGAGTTCCCAAGTTGATTTGAACGAGCAGGCCAACTTGAGAGCCACGTCCTAGAGCAGTGGCTCTCAAACTTGAGTGCTCATTAGAAATACAGACATACCTCCTTTTATTGCACTTCACTTTATTGCGATTCCCAGGTATTGTGTTTTTTACAAGCTGCGGTTAAGACCCTCCGCCAGCAAAAAGATTACAACTCACTGTGTTGCAGTGATCTGCAACTGAACCCACGGTTCCAGGGCTCCTTAAAACGCAGAGTGCTCTCCCTCACCACCCCAAGTCTTCTAATTCAGATGTCTGAAATGACTCTGAGACTCTGCATTTCCAGCAAGCTCCCAGGTGATGTTGACATTGCTGGTCTCTCTCTTGTGTTTACCTGGAAGCCATGTGTGCATATAGGGGTGAAGGAGAAGGAGGAAGCCCAAACGAAGAAGGGGGTACTACTTATGAGTTCAAATCAGAGAGCCACCCACTTCTATCTCCACATTTTTTTGTTCCAGGTGTGACTGAGGAACTCTGGTCATTTTTGATCCTGTCGTACTCCCGATGAAATAAGCCATAGTTCTTGCAGTTGAAAAGATAATTTACAATATGAGCACTCATCCTTCCTCTACTCATGCGACCAGAGACAGAGCTGCTCTCTCTGAAGTCAGCAGGCTCTGCCTTGAACAAGCCCTAAAGAGGGTGATTGACTGAAGAGCTGAACCTATTCCTCCTATGGATGCAGAAGTAGACTGGACCCAAGGTCATGGTTGGGAAAACAGATGGGTTGACTTGAAAGCAAGGCTGAAGGAGGAGGGTGGTGAAAGTGGGGTCAGAGAGTGAGAGGTGTCCTTGGAGATGCCCTTTGGCAGGCCTTAGTAAGCCCCCCTCCCCGACTCCCCATCTTTGGAATGAGGTCAAGAAAGTAGGAAGTGAAATAAAGTTTCAACTTTTGGTTTCCTCACCCTTGAACAGCTAGGTGTGAGATCCACCTGAGACCTTAGCCAAAGTCTCAACTCCACTGCAATTCAGTGTGTGTGTGTTCTGCAGAGAATGACAAGGGAAGTACTCTGGACAGGGTGAGACCTCTTCTTGACCATCTCTCAGGGCACCAGCAGAGAATGGGCTTAAGGGGCCTATAGTGTTCCCTTCCCTCCTTCCCCCATCCCAGCCTCAGAAAGACCCAAGGACCAGCTTTCCCCAAGACAACTCCCCTGGGATAAGAGGCAAATAATCCTGAATTCCTTAGCTGTTCCTCTTTTTCTGAGTCTGCCCCCAAAAGGCTCACAGGGAACCATAATAGGTTAACAAGGAACTATGCCATGAGAAGGAAGAAGGAGGCCCAGAGCCACATCTGGGTTACAAAAAGCATTTGCCTTTGCAGAATATCAGAGATGATTACATTCAATCATGAGCAATGAATGTTTTCTGGAATCACACACATGCACATATACATACATAAACATGCAGGATGTCCTTTCTAGATGTAGGTAATTAGGAGCTGACAGTAGCAGGCTGAAGCTAAATCAGAAAGTCTCCCTATTGAATGAGAGGCTGTAAGTAGCATTACAGAACTGGGCATAAACTTCAGGAACTCTGTTCTGCAACACCCCTCACTTCACAACGACCCTATGATATTGTCTTTTGTTACCTCCAGGTCTTTAACATTGTCAGGTGGGAAGTAGGAGGTACTTGGTGATGCTTCCACCTGGGTGTCTAATCATACCCCCCCCCACACACACCCCACACACTCCTCCAGGAAACTTACACTCGTGCTTCTTGTATGCTGCCTCTCCCTCTCAACAGAGTCTTTCTATCAGATGTAAAGTATCCTGGCATCTTTCTTCACTGCCTGATTCAAGCATTTCCACTGCCTCCATTTTCTCATCTCCCATTCATTCCTTAGCCCATTCTAATCCACTTCCAGATCTCAGTACACCAGGATTCCAGGCCTCCTTTTATATTGGATGTTATTGATCACTCTTTTCTTCTTGACTCTCTTTTCCTTCTACCTCCCTGGAAGCTCCTTCACAGGCTCATCCTTCTCATTGGCCATTCAATGTTGCACTTCATTCATTGGCCATTCAATGTTCCATTTATGTTCCACTTCAGAATCACTGGAAACAGGCCAGCCCAACATGACATGGGAAGATACTCTATCTGAATTCACTCATTTATTCAACAAATATTTATGTTCATTATTTATTCATCATTAAAATAACACTTTTTTTCTGATCATTAACATAAACTGTTCCATTTGGAAACCATAAAAAAAATACCCAAAGTTTAAAAGAGAATCAATTCACCTTTTATTCCACAGTTCAATGATGAACTACTGTTAAAATAATTAGGCATAGTTCCTTCATGTTTTTTTCTATGTATACATAGTATATAAGTAGGATAATTTTATGAATATAGACTTGTTTCTTTCTCTTAATGATCTATTATGAACAATTTCTTGTGTTGTTAACAATTCCTTGAATGCATCACATTTACATGGCTAAAATACCTTCTACTGCATGGGTGTGTGTAATTTGAACAGTTTTCCACCCATTGCTGGATATTTAAAAGCTTGTCTATTTGCTATTTCTATAAGTAACGTACACTCGCTTTGTGGGGCTCAGAGACAAATAAGGTAATACCTGGAATCTGGTAGAAGGTGGACTTTAGGAAAATAGGGGGCAGCTTTTTCAGATGGCTGAAGAGAACATTTATTTGCTTGTGGGGTGCTGGACCCGGGCCAGTTGTCCTTACAATGTAATATATCGTCTGTTAGGTGATGAGCTCTTCATCTCTTACATGTGTGCCTGCTCCACCAGCCGGTTCGGTCTAAGCACATCTGACCTCCAAATCCTGGGGAGAAGAGCCCCTAAGGATTGGGCTCAGACTAGCGTACCGCCCCCAGGCCAGTTGCTGAGCGGCCTGGCCAGGCGCCGCCACGTGCCAGGATCAGGGCTCCGCCCCCTCCGGCTCCCCGCCACGCCCCTCACTCGACGCTCTCAGAGGCTCTCCCGCAGCTCCTCCTTCAGGCGACCTCCGCTAATCCTCCCGGCCCCCTAGGGTAGCCCCGCCCCCAGACTGCGGACCCCGCCCCCGCAATCCGGGCCACGGGGCTGCCCCGCCCCGTGGGCCGCTCGCATGGCGCAGGGGCGGTGCCCTGCGCGATGACGTGTCGGGCGTGCGCGGTGACGGCCCGCGTCCCTGTTACTCAGCGGAGCGGCCGAGGCCGGACGACGCGGCCGGGATCGCAGAGCCGCGAGCAACGCTGGGTAACGGCCGCTGCGACCGCCCGGACGGCACCGGTCCCCGCCGGCGGGCTTTCCTGTCGCCGTTCGGTGCGCTGCCGGGTGAGTGCGGCGGGCGCCGGGGACCAGGTCGGCCGGCCAGCGGCCCCGCCGTGTTTATGTTATTGTGCCGCCGCCTTCCTCTCAGCCGTGCCCCCCTCCCGGGAGTGGGAGCGGGCGCGCGCGGCGAGCGGGGGCGGCGCGGGAACAATAGCGGCCGGGAGGCGGGGCGGGCCCGGGGGCGTGGGGCTGCGGACCCTCGCGCGCCCGGCGGTTGGCGCCCGCTCCGCCGCCCCGGCTCCGCCCGTCGGTGCTCGCGCGGGTCTCGTGTCCACGTCTGCGGGGGCCGAGGAGCGGGGTGGGCGGCAAGTTCTGAAACGCTCGGGCGAAGGTCGGGACCGAGGCGCGCGGGCGGCCCGCCGCGCCCTGGCGGCCTCGGCCGGCGCGGGGCCGGCGCGGGGAGCGTTCCGGTCGCGGGTCCCCACGCCGGCCTGGCGGCCGCGGACCCCGCGCCGTGCTGCTCGGCGGTTCCTTTGTGCTGCCGGGCTGGGCGAACGCAGGCGGCGCCGCCGCGGGACGAATGCGGTGGCCGTCAGCCCCGGGCCGCGAGGGCGGCGCCGGCCGTGGTGGAGCCCGCGGGAGAGGCCGTGCGGCGCCGCGCCCGCGCCGTGGGCAGCGCGCGCTTCTCCTGAGGGCGCTCGCTGGGACCTTTGGCTTTTTCATCCCCCCCGTTCACGTCTTTGTCTTGCACTTGTTTCCAGTCCTTAGATGGCGGATCCAAGTCCATTTTAAAGTACTGCAGTGAACACTTTTCCTTTTAATTTCTGGAAGCTCCCCATCAGATGTCCACTGTGAAGTTAATAACGTGGACGGCGTGGTATCAGACCGGGTCCAGTGGTCACTGTGTTCACTTCCGAGATGCAGTGAGCTTGGCAGTAGGATTCTGTTGTCGGCCCGCTGCGTTTTAACAAGCACCCCCGTGTCAATTGGAACGTCTGTTTATTTCATTCATTCATTCATTCTGTCATTTATTCCTTCATTCAGCGACTGTTCAGTCGTGTACCCTGATGAAGAGTTTGAAGGTAAAGAGAGACGTCCTTTAAAGGCAGAAAATGCTTTGACTGACATATAGTTGATGTACCTTTAAATAAGGCAATTATATAAGTGATGTGTCTTAAAGAAAGTACTGATACTCTGGGTGATTTTAGCAGGAGACCTGGAACTTCCGGTAGCATGTTGTATTAGGAAGTAGAGCTAGGTTTGATCGAATTGTACAACAGTTTTCATTTCCAAATTTAATTTTTTAATCTGACAGCCGTATAGCCTTACAGTCATTTGTAATGTTTACCTCAGTTTCCCCGCTGTGGGTTAAGCCTAGGAGGTCAGATGCTGTAAGTGAACGTGTTTAGTGCTGTGCCTGACAAAAGCAAGCAGTCAGAATGGGACTTAAGGACAGACCTATGTGTATCTGTGTCTCCAGCACCTAGCCTGGAATATAGTAAGTGTTCAGTAAAAGTCAGATTGACGGAAAGCTCTTTACAACTGATAATATTTAAAAACAAGCCTTAAAAAATTTTAATTTTCTCTGTAAAGTTTTGGGAGCCTCATGCAAACTATCACTTCCAAATCGCTAAATGATTAGTTCATATAGGTCATGACTGTAGTAGCTTTTGAATAAGTTCAGTATCAGTTTTGTTTTTATCGCTGCTAAACCACTCACTATCCTAAAATAAAACCTTGTCTAAAATGTGTGTATGTGTCTGTGTGTATCTGTGTATATATAGGGTTTCCAGGCGGGAATTTCCTCCCTTTCTCGGGAATTTTTTTTTTGCTTCCCTATTCCAAAATCCCGAGATATAAACTGGTTTCTGTTCTCCACGATGAATCGTTTCCTCAAAGTGACACCGATACTACCAACCCCCTAGGTTCAAGGAGCCGATTTTCCTGATTTCCCGACCAACTTTTCTCAGGATTCGGGAACGAGAAAGCAAAAAAAATTCCTGAGAACGGGTGGGAATTTCCGCCTGGAAACCCTGTGTATATATCGCTTGCACGTGTGTGTACACACACAAACACACACACACACACACACAGTGATATTTCAATAGGGATCTAAAATGATTGCATTTATCCTTTAGAGACTATTATTTGAATATTATTTGAAAAGTTTCTGATGACTCCTTTAAGTGGAAAAGGTAGAACAAAGGAAACAGGCTGCATCAAAATTTTATTAGAAATGTTTAATTTCTAATAACATTTTAGAAATGTTTGTTGGAAATGTTTTATTTTAAATTTTCCTTTATTTTAAATACTATTGGTGGAGCATATAGGATTAAAACTCAAAATAATATCAGTTTGTCCAAGTTATATCTCTTTTGCATTTACTATGTAATAAATTTTAGAATTTGTTTTGGATTTGAAAGAATTAGGAGTGAACTTATTATCTGATGTATGGAACAAATCAAGAAATAAGAAAATTATATTTTATAGAATAAGCCATGAAAATCTTGAGATACCAAACTTTGTATTTATTTTTCTAATTAAGGTATGTCAGATTCCAGTAAGTGTTACTGATACAAATCCTTTGGCAGTGGCTCACTGTCGGGCTCTTTGTCAAACCAGAGCTTTTTTGTTTTGTTTTTTAAATTTTGATTTTAAGAGTACCAGCATTATTGAGATATAATTTATATACCATAAAATTTATCCTTTTAGAGTATGCATCAGTGGTTTTTAATATATTCATAAAGTTATGCATTGATAACCACTAATTCCAGAACGTTTTCATCACTCCAAGGAGAAAACCCCATACTCACTACCCGTCGCCTCCCATTCCATTCTAAATTATGTTAAAAGGAAGAGATAGCATTCCATTCTAAATTATGTTAAAAGGAAGAGATATGTTAGTAAGTACATTTCATTAATGAGATTGAAAATGGTTCACTTTAAGTGTCCTGGCAGAGTAGGAAACTCTTTTATGCTTCTATAGATCCTGGGAGAAAGGCCACTTGGAAAGGAAATTAAGAATACCCAAAATTAATAACAGTAGAATCGTAACTATTTGCTCAATGCCTAATATTATGGAAATGACCTTGTGAAGACAATGCTCAGTGAAACAAAGTAATTTGTTGTTAACTTACAGTCAAACTATCGTAGCCGTAATTAAGAGGTTGTTGAAAGAAGCCAGATTCTTGTAGGTCTACTTTGTCATTGAATTGAGTTTTGATGTAGTCATCTAGATAGTTGAGACACTTTCGGCACCTGTAGAAGTACACAGTGATGTCTGACATTAAGATGTCAGCTCTCTAGAGGTCTCTGGGCAAGTCAGTGGTATGGATAGTAGCCTTTCTGATTCAGGTAGTGCAAGGAATTCTTTATAGCCACATAGCTTTAGATATGAATCATTTGCCTATTTCAGTGAGCTGTGATACTTATTATCTTATTCACGTTCTTGACATGAACATCTAGAAACTTTGTCTTATTCTAATGCAGATTAACTTGAACTTTGATTTCAGAAATGAGTTCTGAGTCAACAGACTTTACTACCTAAAAGGTGATGCCAATATTGAAATAAGAGCTGTATGTCATTCAGGGCAGAAGGTGGAACTAGATCTGTCCAGGAATCAGACCTGGGTTCACTTCTCAGTTCTATCATCTGGACTTTCTCGACCAACTCTAGAGCCTTAGACAGATTATTTAACCTTTTTGGATTTAGAACTCTGAGGCTGTTGGAACTCTTTTTAATAGAAAGGCTGTTCCGCAGATAGGTAGTTCATTAGAAAACATACTGAGACAAAAAGAGCCTTCTTGTGTGACAATCAGAATCCCGTGTCAAAAACAGCAATGAAAGTTAGACATTTTGTCATTTTAAGAGACAGATTAATTAAATTGTTAAGAGACAGCTGTTTTCTGTAATATTCATACTTAAGAAACAAAAGCTTCACTGTAAGCTAGGAGTTCTTTCAAGAGTAGATTTTATGCATTGCACAGCACCATGCTTACTAACCAGACTGCTCTCAGAGGCTGTTCTCAGAGATGTGAAAATGAAGAATTTATTATTAGCCTCAAGAAGCTTATGATCAGGGATGGGACTTAAGGCATATCTAAACAGTGATTTTATGTTCTTTTAAAAGCTTTATGAGAAGTTTTCCCCCAAACAAATATCTATCCCAAATCTCTGGGCATGTCACATTTCATTGAAATTCAGTTTTTAGAATTATACGTGAGTTTGATAATGCCTTTTAGAAAACTTACTACTAGCTACTATTCTTTTTCAAGGTGGTGGGTTGTATCACAAATATAGCACAAATATATGTCTGTATCTTCTCTTACCTTTTGGTAAGTACATCAGGTTTGGTTAAAATCTACCAATTCTTTAGAAAGAGCCCAAATTTAATAGTGGTTGCTAGCATGGGCTTTAGGGTCAGCCCTGAGTTCCAATCCATGCTCTAAATCTAACTGTATGGCATGGGCTAATTCAGATTATGTAACATTTTTTGGCCTGTTTTATTATCTGTCAAATGAGAATAATAATAGCACATAATCTCATAGGGCTGTGAGGTTTAAATAAGGTACCGCTTGTACAGTGCCTGGAACCCTAGCTGTAAGTGTTCAGGAAATTTTGGCTATTGTTGTCACTTGTTATTTTTAACTTGGAACAAATGCAAGATGCCAAATAAATTTAAAAATCAAATTGATGTACAGTACACATTTGAATTCTTCAGAATACTTCCCTCTGCATCTCTGGGGGGTTTATTTAAAATTTGATTGTCTCATCTAATCTGAATTGGCTGAAATGATTTAACATTTGGATCAGTAATCCTTTCTGCCTTAAAAATTGGAAATGGTCCAAAAGCAGAGAATGCTACATTCTCTGACACAAAGTTGTTCTTCCACTTTACATTTCCCTACTGCAGAGAATTGCCTCAGCTTTCCTTGGTTTATTTTTAAAAATATCTAAAGGAAGGGGGGTCTAGGAGCTGGGCATAGTGTACCCACGTTTGAAGAAAGTGGAATGCTCTCATTTTTTAAATTTAATGTTATTGTGATCTTTGACTCTATGTGAAGTTTGCAAATTTGTCAGAGACCGGGTAACCACACCGGGTAACCACAACAGTTCACTGAGCATTTTTTAGAGGTCTAGAAAAAAGAGGGAAGTTACTTATTAGTACCATCTGGAAATACTATCTTTTCTGTTTTTCTAAGTTTTTTGCGTAGTGTTTCTATGGTTATATCGATACATCAAATTCACTCCTTGGAAGACAGCAGCTCTGAAATGATGCTGGCTTTGCACGGGAAATGTTCACTGAGAAAGCATTCTATACCGATCCAGATACTAAGTGGTGTGAGGGCGTAGGAAATAGAAGTCAGTCTGTACTTTAGTGAGTATAACTTCGTGGGAGATAAGGACAAACACAAGTGCATTTATGTCCTGACGCAAGGAACCATATTGCCAGGCACTTCATGAGGAATTTCTTTAGTCGTCAGGCCTGATAGCTGGACGTGGGGGCATTTGGGGCCATGAATCTCTGATTGCCGAGAGGCCCAAGCCCTAACATATTTCTGGGGACACCAGAAAAGAAAAACAGCCCCCCCCCCTTAAAATATACTAACTAGATAAACAACAAAAAAAACAAGATGTCTTCTAATTTTTGGTTAAATTTGAGAGCATGGTACAGATTAGTCAAAATCCAAATCATAAGAAAAGGCAAACCTTATGGTCACCTCAAATCCATTTTGGAACACAAGGTATTAAAATAAGTATATGCAAAATATGAAAACAGAATACTAGGAAAGATGCTACTCAAATACTTATGGAAGTCCTCAAACTTTTCTGTATTGAAACTCTGAACACTTAAGACTAGACCTATGCTAGGAGCATTTTCTTATGCCTTTTTCTAATATTTAGAGGTGGGCCTTTACTGCTTCCTGTTACTGAGTGGCCCAAGCCCCAACATATTTCTGGGAACACTGAAAAACAGCCAAGCACACCTGCTTTGCTTGGCAAGAGGCATCAAAAACATCTACCTATATTGCTGTTTCCTAAAAGCTGTTCATGGTGGAGGAAACTCACCGTTCCCTGACTTGCTCCTGAGAGGGAGACTGTCTTAAATGCCATTTAGGTCAAGCAACTGTGAGATAAAGGAAAGCCAGCATTGTATAGATTTCCCTGTGACTTAAGAAAGGGTCACTTTATCATCAAAACAAATAAACACTAAAACATCTGGCTTTGTTACTATTGAGAATGAAAAAGTTTTAGTGATTTTTTATTTACAGTTTATTTAGCTTTTGATTTAGTGGTGTATTCACGTTGATTCAAAATTCCAAATATTTAAAAAGACACAGTAAAAAGTTTTTTTTTCTACTCTGTGCAGCCATCCAATTCCTCTACATGGAAACGGTGTTAAGTTTCCTGTGAATCCTTCCAAAGATAATTTATGTATGTGCAGGTCAATACAGATACACGTGTATAATTCCTTGTCCAAAGCCCTTGGTCTGGATGTATTTCAGAATTGAGGTTTAGGTTTTTTGCGGGGGTAGGGAAGGGAAAGGTAATGTAAATACATCTACTATATTATCCAAAATCCCTAGATGGGATAGCATCCTATAATCAAACACATTAACATTTCTGTATTAAAAGCACAAATAGTACAATAAGTAGGATAAATAAAAATCATATATAGTCTTGTAGAATTTTTTTGTCAGGTTTTGACACCAAATAGGTTTGTACTAAACTTACAAAAAACATATTTTTCAGAGGCCTATGGATTTCAGATGGCCAATGAGGGATTGTGTATCATACAATATATAATGTATGTCCTCTGCTCTCTCCCGCGCCTTTTTTATTTAAATTATTGCATACCATACACATTACCCTTTACCCTTTCGTTTTTAAGTTAACTATATAGCTTAGAGATGATACCGTATTAGTCACATCAGTACATAAATAACATGCTTTTTTTTTTTCTTTTTTTTTTTTTTAGAACACCTTCATGGTGTACCATTTGTCTCAGCCTGGGCTACTATAACAAAATACTATAGACTGGGTGGCTTAAACAACATACATTTGTTTCTCACAGTTCTAGAGGCTGGGAGAAGTCCCAGATCAATATGTCTAGAGATTTGGTTCCAGATCTTCCTGGCTTGCAGATGTCACCTTTTTTAGTGTATCCTCACATGGAGAGAGAGAGTGTTCTGCTCTCTCTTTTTATGACACTAATTACATCATGGGTCCCATCCTTATGGCCTCCTGTAAATCTAATTACCTCCCAAAGTCCTAACTCCAAATACCAGGGATTAGAGCTTCAGTCCTTAATACCATTATACAGGTTTAACAATTACTTAACTATTCCCTCTTTTATGTCCATTTAGGTTGTTTTCAATCTTTTGCTATTAAAAGCTATGGTGCAATGGATTACTTTGTACATACATCATTTTGCACTTGTATAGAAACATGTAGGATGCATTCCCAGAAATGGGATTGCTAGGTGATGGGATGGTAGTGTAAGTACATTTATAATTTTGATAGATATTGCCAAAGTGTCATATGTCAAGGTTCCAGCTTACATTCACCAGCACTGTGTAAGGATGCCTGCTTCTTCATTGCCGTTAGAAGTGAGATTAGCCATGATTTGTGTGTGTGTGTGTGTGTGTGTGTGTATGTGTACTACCCATATCCTTGCCTGTTTTTTTTTTTTTATCTGTGTTTTTCTTTCTTAGATTTGTAGGATTTATTTTTAAATTAGGAAAAATAGCTCTATGCTATTTTTTGGAAATATTTTTCCTAATTTAAGGTTTGCCTTTTAAATTTGTTTATGATGGCTTTGTCATGCTATTTTTTTTCTTTTTCAGTAGTTAAGTTTACCAATCTTTATTGACTTCTAAGTCATGGTTAGAAAGTCTTTCCCTAATTCAAGATTATGTAAAAATTCTCAAATGTTATTTTTCTAATACTGTTATGGTTTCTTTGTTCTCTCTTTTTGTGTTTTTAATTCTTCTACTTATTTAAAATTTATTCTGGGGTAAGGTATGATGTATGAGTTCAACCTTATTTTTTTCACCATCCAGTGGTCCCAACATTATATACTGAATAATCCATTTTTTTGACTTACAGATTTGAAATGCTACCTTTATAATGTACTGAATTTCCATATGTATTTGGGACCATTTCTGATCCAGTGACTCATTTGCCCATTTGGGAACCAAACCATCCTGTTTTAATTAATGTATTTTCTATTTGTTTCTATTAGGGCTAATTCTCTTTCATTTCTCTTCTTTTACAGAATGTTTTCTGGCTTCTATCCTGTTTATTTTATATGAACTTTTAGAATCGATTCATTTAGTTGCTACTTCTGTTGAGATCACTTAGTTTTTTTATTTTGAAGTAAAATTTACATACAGTAAGATGCACAAACTTTGACTTTATGGCCCAATAAAGGTTTGCATATATATGTATTATTTCATATATATATATATATGTACATATATATTTAAGCTCCAGATCAAGGCTTACGTGACCGTCACCCGGAAAACTTTCTCGTGCCCTCTTCAAGTTTGTATGTCCTTCTCCTCCACCCCTACCATGATTAACTTACATCACATGGATTCAATTTGCCATTAAGATTTTCTTTGTATTTATAGGAGAATTGAAAGCTTTTTGGTCTTGTGTCTTTCTATCCAAGAATGTAGAAAACTACCTTTTTATTTGTTCAAGCCTCTGTTGGGGTTCCTAATTGCATTTTAAAGTTTTTTGCTATTAACTTCATATATTTAAGTTTTCTAAATTTATTTTCTTGCTGTTAGAAATGGAATCTTCCATTTTTCTTCTACCTGGTTGTAGATAAGAAATCTGTTTATTTTGCATATTAATTAATATTTGTATTTAAATAAACTCCCTTTTAAATTCTATTATTTGTAATAGTTCTGTAGTTGATTTTTTTTAGATATAAATCACGCCATCCTCTTTTACTTACTCCAATTTGTACCTCCCCTCTCACAACTTTTACACCCCTAGTGTTTTCTCTTATTGCACTGTAGCAGAGATTTTTAAAACATCATAGTTTTCCACCACAACAGGTAAAACAAGAACCAAAATATCTGTGTACCTGCTGAGTATTTAAATATTTTGAATAATAAGTTAAATTGGGGAGGGGTTATGGAAGTAGTGTGAGGTTTTCACTTTAACGTTAATGTGAATAAAGTTGAATTGTAGTTTTCAGAATGTCAAATAGACCAGTTAGTGATCATTTGACAGTAAATGCAGAATTAGTAATTAACTTTCTTGTCTCTTACTTGGTAATACATGCAGGTTGTTTTCTATCTTCATGGCACACAGAGGCGATTCTCAGAGAAAGAACTTAGTCTGCTGCCTGGAAGCATATAATCAAGGTAGAGGATCACACTATATAGAAATGAAAAGTGAATGAATTTGGACTGGAAAGACTTATGCATAGAAAAATGATACTGGCAAAAATCTGCAAGTTCAGAAAATATGGGGGTGAGAGAGGGGTAGAGAGAGAGAGTTTGGTTTGGGTGTTGGGTTTGAAGGAGTTCATTCTTATGAAATTATGTGGTACTTGGCTGAAATTCAGTAGGAATGTCATTGTTTAATGGGAGATTTCATAGTTTATTTTTCTGTCTCTTTCCACTTATCTCTGCCCCCCCAGAAATCTAAGGTGGTTTATACTATTCAAGGACTCACATGTTGTTAAATAAGCTAGAAATAAAAAATCAGAACCAAGGGAAAACAAGAATCCAGAATATCCTAATAATATAATAGCTAATGCTTAACTCAGTGCTTTTCACATACCAGGTACTGTTCTAGTGCTTTACATGTGTTAAGTTGTTTAAATATCACACAACACTATGAGGTAGACACTGTTATACTGTTATTACCAGTTTGATAGACGAGGAAGCAGGCACAGATTATGGGGGAAATTGTTAGCGACCGTGATGGGTTTTATTAAAACGCAGAGAAGGAAACCAAACTGAAATCAATTAAAAAACATTGGATTTTTTTTTTAAGTGAATGAGAAATGAGTAAGTCCAGACACACTGTATATAGACAACTTTTTAAAGATTAGCGGTGAATGGAACAGAAATCGGTTGGTAGATAAAGGAAAATGTGGGGTCCAGCCCGTGAAGAGGAGAATATGTGGGAAAGGAAATGGAGAGCGCCAGTACGGCTTCCGTGAAACAGGAGGGATGTAGAAAGTGTATGCAAGGAGGTGTGGTGGGTGGAAGATGAAGGCATATCCTGGCTTTCATCTTCTCCCCTGTTTGTTTTCTTAGTGAAGTATGATACTGATAGGGGCACAGGGGTACCGGGGTGTGGGAAGTTTGAAGCAGTTTGCCAAGAGTTATTGTTAATTTACGGTTTGAAATTTTTCATTTAAAATGGTATCAGTCAGCCTGGTTTTGTGATTCCCCCCCACTCCCCAACATTATTTAACTGGTTAGATATAAGCACAGATAAGGCAGATGGTTGGATTCCTCTGGGGTGAGTTTTGCCGGGTGTATCAGTCAGAGTTCTCCAGAGAAACAGGGTCAGTAGGAGATATATATGTATGTGTGCATACATAGAGAAATTTCAAGAAATTTGCTTACATAATGATGGGGGCCGACAAATTGTAAATCTGTAGGGCAGTCTTGCAGGAAAATCCCTCTTGGGTAAGAGCTGATGCTGTAGTCTTTAAGCAGAATTTCCTCTTCCTCGGGGAAATCAGTTTTGCTCCCAGGCCTTTCAACTGACTAGATGAGGCCCATCATTGAGGGTCGTCTCCTTTCCTTAAAGTCAGCTGATTGTGGGTGTTAATCAGATCTGCAAAATACGTTCACAGCCACATTTTCATTAGTGTTTGATTGAATAACTGGACTGTAGTCCAGCCAAGTTAACACATAAAACTAGAATAGTATAAATGTAGGAAAAGGGGTAAGGGAAATGTGGGCTTTTTAAAGAGAATGCTTAGAGAAGTGGTGATGAATCATGAAATCTAACATGAATAGGAAAGGAGGTTAAGTAAAGATGGATAGTAAGGAAGTGATAGCATCCATGTATTGGAAATTTCAGTTAGAATTGTGGGAGTTGGGGTGGTAGAATGAAGTGAAGTAAGGGTTGAATGTGGTGATCAGAGTGGAATGCTTAAAATGGAGATTTGACAGGTATAATAGTTTCTGGCAATGATAATACCCAGAATGGTCTTGGGAGTGGGCTGCTGAGGTGGCATTGAGGGGGAAATGTATGGAAAGGAGGAGGCCAATGAATTAAAGAGGCTGACATGTTAAAGGGATCAGTCAGTGTCCCTGAATGGTGAAGCCAGCAGATAGTGACTGGAGAGTAATGATAAAGATGGTGAATCAGTTGTTAACATTCTGAATCAATGAGGAAGAGTTGAAGGGGGGTCGATGATAATAAGGAATGGGAAAGGTAGTGTTAAATTGGCTAAATTTGCTTTGTCACAAATTAGGAATTTCAGAAGGCCCACTAAAAGACTTAAGAGGAATGAGGATTTGGGTAAAATGGAGCATATACACAGCAGTGTGGCAGTTGCGAACTTGGAAAATGATAGCTGATGACCAGGAAGAGCTGAACGTTTTATGGGATGTGAGGTGGAATGGGATTTGTCTTGATAACAGGAGAAGATGGGCATCAGTTCTACTAGAGGACTCTATAGCAGTGTTTTTCAAATGGCCAGTCATGACCCATTAGTGGGTTGTAGAATGAACTTAGGAGCTCAGAACTAGTGTATTTCTAAATGAAACAAAATAGAAATTATCAGAGTTTATTACAAGTAACAAGGAGCTAAAATTTTTTAACAGCTTTATTGAAATTTAATTTACATACCATTTCAATTCACCCATTTGAAGTATACAACTCATAATATTTTTTTTGGTTTATTTATGACTTAATGCAACCTATACCACATACTAATTTTAGAACATTTTGTCACTCCAGAAAGAAACTCTATATTCATTAGTAGTCACGGCCCATTTCTGCACACGTACACCCCCACTTGCTGTCTCTATAGATTTGCCTATTTGGGGCATTTCATATAAACAGAATCATACAGTTTACAGTGTTTTGCGACTAGCTAGATTCAGTTAGCATAATGTTTTCAAGTTGCATTCAACTTATAGCATATATCAGTACTTAATTCCTTTTATAGTCTAATACTATTCCATCATATCATTCCTTTTTATGGTCTAATTTTCCGCTGTACAGATGCATCACATTTTATTTATCCACTTTTCACTTGCTGGGCATTTTGTTATAAGTAATAATACTGTTGCAATCATTCATGCACAGATTTTTGTGATACAGGTTTTCAGTCGTCTTGAGTATATAACCAGGATTGGAATTGCAGATCATGTGGGTAATTCAGTGTTTAACATTTTGAAGAACTGCCAAACTTTTTCAGAATGGCTGCACCATTTTACATTCCCACTAGCAAGATACAAAGATTTCAATTTCTCCACCTCCTGTGAAAGCTTGTTATTGTCTGTCTTTTGATATAGCCATCTTATAGGATGTGAAGTGGTATCTCAGTGTGATTTTGGTTCTCATTTCTCTGGTGGTTAATGATATTGATCATCTTTTTTATGTGCTTTGTGTTTCTTGGGAGAAATGCTATTCAGATCCTATGCTTATTTTAAAAATTGGGTATTTATTTTTTTATTAAGTTGTAAGTGTCCTTTATATAGCCTAGATAGATACAAGCCCCTCTTTAGACATGTGATTTGCAAATGTTTTCTCCTACATTGGGGTTGTCTTTTCAGTTTTTTAATGGTATCATTTGCAACAGAAAAGATTTTAATTTTAGTGAAATCCAACTTACTATTTTTTCTTTGTTGCTTATGCTTTTGGCGTTTTATCCAAGAAATCATTGTCTATCTCAAGGATAGGAAGGTGACTTGTGAGTTTTCTTACAAATTTTATAGTTTTAGCTCTTACATTTAGGTCTCTGGTCCATTTTTGAGTTAATTTTTTTGTGTATGGTGTGAGGAAGGGATCTGACTGCATTATTTTGCATATGGATGTGCAGTAGTCCTAGTGCTATTTGTTGAAAATACAGTGCTTTCTTATCAGACTGCCTGGGCATTCTTGTTTAAAAGAGGGGGGTGGGGAGGCAGAGGTTTCTGGACTCTCAGTTCTAGTCCATTAATCTATATGTCGATCCTTGTGTCAGTCACCTGGTCTTGATTACTGTAGTTAAGAATTGTTTTTCTGAAATTTGTGTTTCAATTAAATTGAGTATACTTATATATGTAGATCTGCACACAGATGTGTATGTATTGGGTTGTAATGTGAAATGCTTGAAAACCCTCTGATTTGAGCTACAGTGGCTCCCTGCAATAGTTCTCTCTCTTGTGGTGACTTAATGGCATGTGTTCCCTCTTGGGAAATGTACCAGTAGGCAGATTTGATCAGATAATTGATTTTTACTAGTTTAGTAGGTGAAAATATTCTTTTTGGGTGTGTGTGTGTGTATACCTAAGGAAGTAAAGAGGGTTTAGAACAGTTGTGGGAATTCGTAAAGAATCAATAGGTGAATTTAAGGATTAGTAAATTAAGTATGATTTGAAAATTTGAAATTAAAAGTTTTGTACAGGGCTAGTCTTTAATGACTCCCAATTAAAAAAGAAATTTTTTAAATATATTAAGCATGTCTATGTTGGACAACTTGATTATCGTGATCCTCTGTGTTTTTCTATAGGCTTTTTGTGTCACTTAGTTTTTTATTATGTTTTATTATGTTGGTCGTATACACCTAGATATTTTTTATTAAGACATTTTATGTGAACACTTGTAAAGATCATGTAAGGTTTAGGAATGATGTTATCTCCTTCCAGCAAGGATTTTTGTTTACTTTTGGAAGAAGGCTAGGAGTGGCACTAGCAATGTTGGATCATCTTAATCCAGTCAGAGACGAAGATGTTTCAAAGCTGGGCTTCGGAGTCTGCAAAGGCTCGTGAGTTTTATGTTTTCTTTATTCCTAAGGATATGACTCTTTGGGGTCCCAGCATAAAACCAGGGGTGTTATGAGCCTCCCTGTTTTCTTCCCTCAATACTTTGTTGGGCCCTTAGCTCCAATAGTTAAAATCTACCCATACCCCACATACCCCGGTCTTGTATATCTGTGAAAAGTTCACCTCAGCTTCTCAGCCACCTGTATGGAGTTGGCAGCTGCCCCCTGGGAAAAAGGGGCCCAGATGCCTGCCTCACCTCTAAGGATTTCCTTATTCTCCAAGGTGTTAGCCTGCATTCTTTTTTACTGCTTTATTAACACTTTGATACCTTCAAAGAGGCCTTATTCTTTGTTTGTTTTTCTGATTTTGCCTGGGGGAAAGGGGCGTCCAGTTTTTCTTACTGCTCTTTGTAGGAGAGTTGGTTCTAATTATAAATACCTAGTTCGCCTTGCCATATAAGGGAAAGTAATTTGTTAGCTTAATGAAGACATTATCTGTAAGATTCCCTATTTGAAATTCTCGTGTATGTGGTTTTAGTCTTCTTGCAGGGTGATATTTGGGTACCAGTATTTTTATATAGCATTATATATTCATTTTATGTACCTTATAGCAATTATTAGAGAATTTTCCCTAATAGGATTAGGAGAAGGAAGAGAGGAAACAAATGGCAGACTAAGTGATATTTTTGCAAAGTTTGGGAGAGATAAAGATAAGGTAACATTTTTATGTTTATTAGGAGTGAGAAAGGGCAGTCAAACAAAAGCAGGTGATATATTTATTGGCATGATATAGTCATAGTTATAAGGATGTAGAATCCTAGATGTTGTGGAGGAGGCATTAAGAAGTATCCAATCAGAGAGACGTCATCAAAATAGCAGCATGAAATGAGCCTCTCTGTAAATCTCCCCTAGAATTACAACTAATTGAACAGCTATAACTCCACAAAGTACTCCCTGCACAGCAGACAGGCAAGACGAAGTGGCCCACTACTGAATTCACCTAAAGGAGGGCGAATCACATGAGCAAGGGAGGAGGGAAGGGAGAAGTGTGGAGACAGAGCCGCGCGGGCTTAAGACGCAGACTGAGCTCAGTGCTCTGAGCTCGCTGCATCCAGAACTAGCACGGCTGCAGGAGAGGGAAGAACTCGGATTGCTAGGGCTCTGTTTATGGTCCACAGGGCTGAGGGGACAGCATATAATATGCCCGAACCCAAAGGTCACGGCAGAGTCGTCGGAGAAAAGACTGAGGTAAGAAGGCTGAAAACGGTGGTTTAAGCCCTCACTGCCGAGCAGAGAACGGAAGCCTTAAGCACTGACACTAGCCGACCCCTCAGTACCCTCCCAGAGCTCGCCCCGCCACCACTTGCCCGGTGCTGGAGGTGGAACACTGGAAGTGGCAGATCAAAAGAACAGAATATTTGCTGTTCTGAGAACAGGACTGCAGACACAGATTCGCAGCCCAACTAGTTTTGGCAAAGGGCAGGGAGCTGTGGAGGCAGGACCGGCTGTGGTGGTGGTCACCACCATTGCTCTGGGCCACCTCTCACAACTCACCCAGCCCCTGGCCCCACCTATCTGGGAAGATCCCTGCAGGAGTAAACAGAACTGCTGAAACATAACGGCTTTGAATCTGGTGCAGGAAGAGTTTGGAACTTCAAAAGCTCTCCGCATACCCACATGGACACTGCACCCTGTGACCCAGGCAAACTATTAACAGAGGAGAAGCCCATCTCCCAGGGAATCCCCCCATTGTGTGACAAGCTGGAATAGTGCAGAAAAAACATAGCACTATAGTGTCAGAGAGAAAAAAAGCTGCAGTCGGAAAGAAAATAAAATATTCTACCAAGAAGTACTGGAAAACAAAAGAAAGACCACTTCCTATCAACCTGTTGCAGAACCACTCCTGTAGATGTCTAGGAAGAGAAATAATAAATCAGTAATTGCCATGAATAACCAAGGCAACAAGACAGCTCAGAAAGAAAGTGAAAAGTCTCCAGAAAAGGAACTTAAAGATATGGAAATGTGTGACTTAAATGACAGAGAATTCAAGACTGCAGTTATGAAAAAACTCAACGAGATACAAGAAAACACAGAAAGGCAGTTTAATGAACTCAAAAAAAAAATATCAAAGAACAACATGAACATTTTACAAAAGAGATTGAAAATTTAAAAAAGAACCAAATAGAATTTCTGGAGATTAAGAACTCAATAGAAGAAATTAAGAATGAAATAACCAGCTTAGGTAGTAGTGTTGACCAAATGGAGGAAACAATCAGTGACATCGAAGATAGAAATCTGGAAAAGACACGGATGGAAAAAGAAAGAGGCTTGAGACAAAAGAAATGAAAGAACTCTACAAGAACTTTCTGACTCCATCAGAAAGAGCAATATGAGAATAATGGGAATACCAGAAGGAGAAGAAAGAGACAAGGGAACAGAGAATATATTCAAACAAATTGCCGATGAGAAATTTCCAAACTTGTGGAAAGAACTGGATCCTCAAATCCAAGAAGCAAATAGAACACCTAATTACCTCAATCCCAACAGGTCTTCTCCAAGGCACACTGTATTGAAGCTGTCTAAAATCAATGCCAAAGAAAGAATCCTCAAGGCAGCCAGGGAAAGGAAGACGGCAACCTACAAAGGAAAGCCCATTAGATTATCGTCAGATTTTTCAGCAGAAACTCTACAAGCCAGGAGGGAGTGGAACCAAATATTCAAAGTACTGAAAGAGAGAAATTGTGAGCCAAGGATAATATATCCAGCAAAGATATCATTTAGATACTAAGGAGGAATAAAAACTTTCCCAGACATACAGAAGCTGAGGGAATTTTCTAGTAGACGACCTGCACTCCAAGAAATACTAAAGGAGGCTATTCGACCACCATCAACAGGGACAATTTATGTCAAACAAAACATAAAAAGGGGCAGAGTAAAGGCCTGAACTGGAATATGGGAATGGAGAAAGTAAGCGTGCTGAAGAAAATGGAATACTCTAAATATCAAACTTTCTTTTACATAAGCTTAATGGTAACCACTCAGAAAAAATCCAGCACTGAGATATATACTGTAATAAAAGAAGAAACAGAGGGAAACATCATAGAATACCACCACACAGAAATAATAGACAACAACAAAAAGGCAAAGAAACAATGGAGACACAGCCTTACCAGAAAACTAAAGATAGAATGACAGGAAATCCTCACGTATCAATAATCACCCTAAATGTAAATGGACTGAACTCACCAATAAAAAGGCACAGAGTAGCAGATTGGATCAAAAAACTAAACCCAACCATATGCTGTCTCCAAGAGACACATCTCAGCTACAAGGACAAGCATAGACTCAAAGTGAAAGGGTGGAAATTGACAATCCAAGCAAATAGTATCCAGAGAAAAACAGGTGTAGCGTGCTGATATCAGCTGAAACAGACTTCAGGGTGAAAAAGGTAACAAGAGACAAAGACGGACATTTCATAATGGTAAAGGGGACTATACAACAAGAAGACATAACAGTCATCAATATTTATGCCTCCAATCAAGGAGCACTGAAATATACTAAGCAACTATTAACAGAACTAATGTGAGAAATTGACCAAAACACAATTATACTAGGGGACTTAAATACATCGACAGCTATGAATAGATCACCCAAACAGAATATAAATAACGAAATAGCAGCCCTAAATGACACATTAGATGAAATGGACATAATTGACACATATAGAGCACTTCATCCTAAAACATCAGACTATACATTTTTTTTTCTAGTGTACATGGAACATTCTCAAGGATAGACCATACATTGGAACATAAAATCAGCCTCAGCAAATTTAAGAAGATTGAAATCATACCAAGCATATTCTCTCATCACAAGGCTTTGAAATTGGATATCAACTACGAAAAGAAAGCAGGAAAACACGCAAATACAAGGAGATTAAACTATGTGCTTTTAAAGAACGACCAGGTCAAAGGTGAAATTAGTGAGGTCAAAAGATACATAGAAACAAATGACAATGAAAATAAATCCTACCAAAATTTTTGGGATGCAGCGAAAGCAGTTTTAAGAGGCAAATTTGTATCATTATAGGCCTATCTCAAGAAACAAGAAAAAATCCAAATAAATAACTTCATGTTACGCCTTAAAGAACTAGAAAAAGAAGAAAAAATGAAATCCAAGGTCAGCAGAAGAAAGGAAAAAACGAATATCAGAGCAGAACTAAATGAAATAGAGAACAGAAAGACAATAGAAAAAATTAATGTGACAAAGAGCTGGTTCTTTGAAAAGATTAAAAAAATGGACAAGCCCTTGGCTAGACTCACTAAAATAAAAAGAGAGAAGACACTAATTAGGAAAATCAGAAATGAAAAAGGGCAAGTTATCACGGACACCACAGAAATACAAAGGATTATCCAAGAATACTATGAAGGACTATATGCCACCGAATTCAATAACTTAGAAGAAATGGGCAAGTTCTTAGAAACATATAGCCTTCCTGGGCTGAACCATGAAGAACTGGAAAATCTAAACAGACCAATCACGAGTAACAAAATTGAATCAATCATCCAAAACCTTTCCAAAAGTAAAAGTCCTGGATTACGATGGCTTCACTAGTGAATTCTACCAAACCTTCACACAGGATCTAATACCAATCCTGATCAACTCTTCCCAAAAATTGAAGAAGAGATAGTATTCCCCAACTCATTTTATGAGGCCAAGATTACCCTGATACCAAAACCTGGTAAGAACAACACATAAAAAGAAAACTACAGACCAATATCTCTGATGAATACTGATGCAGAAATCCTAAACAAAATTCTAACAAATCGAATACAGCAATGCATTAAAAAGATTATTCATCACGACCAAGTGGGGTTCATCCCCGGTGCACAAGGATTGAACCATCTGCAACTCCATCAATGTGATACATCACATAAACAAAATAAAGGACAGAAATCATATGATTATATCAATTGATGCAGTAAAAGCATTTGACAAGATACAACATCCATTTATGATTAAACCACTTAATAAAATAGGTATAGAAATAAAATACCTTAACATAATAATGGCCATATATGACAAACCCACAGCTAATCTCTGTTGAAGCCCTTTGCCCTACAGGTTCAGGAACACGACAGGACTGTCCCTATCACCTCTGCTTTCAACATAGTGTTGGAAGTCCTTGCCAGAGCAATCAGGCAAGAGAAAGAAATAAAAGGCATCCAAATTGGGAATGAAGAAGTTAAACTGTCACTCTTTGCAGATGACATGATGCTGTATATTGAAAACCCTAAAGACTCCAGGTACAAAAGTCCATTGCATTCCTATATACTAACAATGGAATCTAAGAAAAAGAAATACTAAAAAACAATTCCTTTGCAATTGCAGCAAAAAGAATAAAATACCTAGGAATAAACTTAACCAAGGATGTTAAAGACCTGTATGCTGAAAAGTCTAAGACGTTTTTGAAAGAAATTGAAGAAGACACAAAGAAATGGAAAGACATTCCGTGCTCATGGATTGGAAGAATCAACATAGTTAAAATGGCCATATTATCCAAAGCAATATACAGATTTAATGCAATTTCCATCAAAATCCCAATGGCATTTTTTAAAGAAATAGAACAAAAAATCATCAGATTTGTTTGGAACCACAAAAGACCCCGAATAGCCAAAGCAATCTTAAGAAAAAAGAACAATACTGGAGGTATCGCACTCCCTGACTTTACCTTGTACTACAGGGCTACAATTATCAAAACAGCATGGTATTGGCAGAAAAAGAGACAGATAGACTAGTGGAATAGAATTGAGAACCCAAAAATAAAACCACATAAATATGGACAGATAATTTTTGACAAAGAAGCTAAAAACATACAGTGGAGAAAAGACAACCTCTTCAATAAATGGTGCTGGCAGAATTGGATAGCCATGTGCAAAAGAATGAAACTGGACTGCTATCAGTCACCATGTACCAAAATTAATTCAAAATGGATGAAAGACTTAAGCATAACACCTGCCACAATAAACTGCATAGAAGAATACATAGGTTCTAAACTTACGGACCTTGGGTTCAAAGAGCATTTTATGAATTTGACTCCAAAGGCAAGGGAAGGAAAATCTAAAATGAAGGGGACTATGTCAAACTTAAAAGCTTCTGCACAGCAAAAGAAACCATCGACAAAATAAAGAGGCAACCAACTGAATGGGAGAAGATTTTTGCAAACAGTGCCTCCGATAAGGGGCTAATATCCAAAATATACACAGAACTCATGAAACTCAACACAAGAAAACAAACAACCCAATTGAAAAATGGGCAGAGGACCTGAAGAGACATTTCTCCAAAGAGGACATAGACATGGCAAATAGACATTTGTAAAAATGCTCAGCACTACTAATCATCAGAGAAATGCAAATAAAAACCACAATGAGATATCACCTCACCCCAGTCAGAATGACTAGCATCAACAAGACAAATAGTAACAAGTGTTGGAGAGGCTGTGGAGAAAAAGGAACCCTGATACACTGTGGGTGGGAATGCAGACTGTTGCAGCTGTTATGGAAGGCAGTGTGGAGGTTCCTCAAAAAATTACGAGTAGAATTACCATATGACCCAGCAATCCCTCTCCTGGGTATCTAAAAAAAAAAAAGAAAATATTTATCCATAAAGACATGTGTGCTCCAATGATCATTGCAGCTTTGTTTACAGTGGCCAATACATGGAAACAACTAAAATGTCCCTCGGTAGATAAATAGATGAAGAAGTTGTAGTATATATACACAACGGAATACTATTCGGCGTTAAGAAAAAATTAAATAATACCATTTGTTACAACATGGATAGGTGGATAGGTCTTGAGAGTATAATGCTAAGCGAAATACATAAGAAAAAGCGGAGAACCATATGATTTCACTGATATGTGGTATATAAACCAAAAACAACAAAAGAACAAGACAAACAAATGAGATACAAAAACTCACGGACATAGACAATAGTTTAGTGGTTACCAAAGGGTAAGGGGGGTGCAGGGTAGTAGATGAGGGTAATGGGGATCTAATATATGGTGATGGAAGGAGAACTGACTCTGGGTGGTGAACACACAATGGGATTTATAGATGATGTAATACAGAATTGTACACCTGAAATCTATGTAATTTTACTAACAATTGTCACCCCAATAAACTTTTAAAAAAAGTATCCATTCAGTTATGCTGAGTTTAATTTTAAAATTTGTTCCACAGAGAAACTCCAGGGGAGTCTTCTAAGTCATTTAAATGGAGAGGTTGACTTTGGGACTGAACTTATGGATGTGCCTTATAAGCAGCATGGCCGCTTGTATAGCCACTAGTAAAGTAAGGGATTGCAGAGAGAACTTAATTCTGTGAAACCCATTATTAATAGAAGATACATGAAATGTAAGTGATTTTGATTTAGTACGCTATCTGTGTATGTATTTATGTACGTTAATTTATGGTCTTCATGAGTTCATGTATGTGAACTTGATTCTGCAACTCATTTCTGTATTTCTGAAATTTGAAAATTAGAAAATCTTCTATCACTCTGTAACCATTGTAATTGAAAAGTAAAAATACTAACTTTTTTGTAAGTCCCTTCCTAAAAAATGAGAGAAATTGGAGCTGTCTGTCTCAAAGGATTTTTATGAGCAGAGTTTGGGTTGGTATTTTAAACTTTTGGAACATAGGAATTGTTTTTTAAACTGATTCCCTCTTTTATGCTGCTACCTTCCTAATGTTCATGCAAAGAATGTGTCACAGGAGACTGATTTTAAATCCATATTTCTTCATTATACCTGTTCATACAATGTGCTGTTAATGTTTTCTGTGATTTACAACTGACCATTTGGCCACTTTTTGTTTTTCAATGACTCCTTTTACACCCCTTCCAGTTTTTATTAAGAATGTTCAAAGATACATACAAATGGAAATAATAGTACAATGAACACCTGAATACTACCACTAGGATACAATTGTTAACATTTTGTTATATTTGTGTGTATATTTCTTGATACTCTTTTTTTTTTTTTTTTTTTTGTTGTTGTTGCTGCTGCACTTGACCACTAAATGCTACAGCAAGCATCTCCTAAAATTAAACACATCCTCCTTTAAGTGCCATACTTGGACAAACAAAAACGAAACAAACAATGTTTAGTCTGTATTCAAGTTTCTCCAGTCGTCCTGTAGTACGTGATTTTCTCCAACCAGAGTTGAGTCAAAGTTCTTGCATTATATTTGATTGTTGTTGCTTTAGTCACTTTTAACATGCGATATTTGCCCCACCTCCACTTCCCCCCATGACATTGATTTCTTGAAGAGATCAATCAGGCCACTCATTTGTAGAATGTTCCCACATTCTGATTGTTTCCTTGTGGTGTTTATCTTGTATCCCTAGCCACTGTGTTACCTAAAAAGGTTGGGTCTGAAGGCTAGATTATATTTAGTTTTTCTGTCATAAGTGCCCCTGTGTGCGTTACATTGATTGATACCAAGGCATATAACATCAGGGTGTTTGCCTGAAGTGTGGTTATTTGGTTGCAGTGGTATTCACCATACCTATCGATTTTTAAGATGGATTTTTTTCTTCCCTTTGCGATTAGCAGCTGTTCATCAGTGAAGTGATATTTTGGTTCCCTACAAATAATCTGTCCCAGCAGCCTTTTGTCCTGATGTTTTTAGCATCTATTAATGAGTCTTGTCTAAATCAGTTATTTTGTTTGGGCTTGCAAAGAGATGCTTTTCTAACCGTGTCATCCTTCTGGATCTATTAGCCAACTCTGTTTCAAACACCTTTACCATGTCAACTGGAATTAACCTACAGTTCTTAAAAAGATGAGGTGTACATGCTTATTTTCTTTTGCTATATCAACTGATTAACTTTGAAAACTGAACTCTGAAATCTGAACGTGATTTAAACTGAAAATTTGTTATTGTTATCCCCAAAGTTGGCAAATAACGTCATTTCTCTCTTTCAGTATGAGATTTTTGTCTTTTCAGTGTCTTTATATCATTTCAGTCACTATTCCTTTCTTCAGTAGACTTAATTTTTTAAGAAATTTTAGATGTACAAAAATGAAAACACATTACAGTTCCATATACGCTGCACCCAGTTTCTCCTATTATCAGCACCTACGTTGGTGTGATACATTTATTCCAATTAGTGAGCTAATATTGACATATTATTATTAACTGAAGTTTGTAATTTATTCAGCTTTCTTTAGTTTTTACCTAATGTCCTTTTTCTGTTCCAGCTGTTCCATCCAGGGTCCCTCCTTACATTTAGTTGTCATATCTCTTTATGTCATCTTGGCTTTGAGTTTTCCAGACGTTCTTTGAATATGTTTGATGACTTTGAGGAGAACTGATCAGGTATTTTTCAGATCCACTTTATTAAAACTTGTCTGATTTTTTTTTTTTTCATTTTTACACTGTGGTTAAAGGTCTGGGGGAGGAAGACAATGAGTAAAATGCCATTTCGTTACATCATAGCAAGATAACTTATTGTTTACATAATTTATGACTGGATGTTGACCTTGCTCGCCTGGCTGAGGTAGTGTTTGTCAGGTTCCACCCCTCTAAAGTTATCCTCCACAAACACACACCCCTTTCCCTACTATATACTTTGGAAGAAGTCACTATTTGCAGCCTACACTTAAAAGAGTGAGGAGTCGTTGCTTCTCGGTCTTTTGGCTAAGATCAAGTGAAGAGTGAGGAGTTATGCTCTCCCTTCTAAAGAGTATAAATTATTTGGTATTATTTGGACAATATAAATTATTTGGAATCCTTGTGCACGAGGGATTTGGCTCTCTTCCCATTTATGCAATTAATGTCAGTATAGATTCATGGATATTTATTTTATACTTTGGGTTATAATCCAATATGACTTTATTTTGTTGCTCAAATTGTTCCTTCCAGCTTTGGCCTTTTGAGAGATCTTTCAGTTGGCTCCTTTGCCCGTTTGACATACCTCCATCAAAGTGGGTGTTTTTTGTGTAAGTTTTCTGACACTATAAGATGCTCCCAGTTCATCTGTATAGTTACGGCCCCAGTTCTGGAGTCATCCATTTCTCCAAAGAGCCCTGTTTCCATTTTTTTGCAGAGGACTGTTAGAAACCAAGATCTGGGTGCTAGTGGTGCTTGTTGCTACTGGGATGTAGTTTCTTTTAGGCACAATCAGCGGACAGAGTGAAGAAATGAGTGTGTGTATATTAACACACATATAAATATGTGTCTATACACATGTCTATAAATATTTCTGTGTATAACCATCTGTGTCTGTATTAAGTTAAATGTGAATTCTTAACTATCTTCAACCCTAACCCATTATTATGTGGATCATTCTGGCATCCTCCCCTTACTGATCAGCCAGTTTCCTCTATCAGTGAGAACCCTGCCTCCCATACCATATGCCATCCGTTTACTTAATTTTTCAGTTCCAGTGTGTATACACGTATTAACAGCGTCAGAATTATTATCTCATACCCAAAGGGAAGCAGCTATATCAACTGGAAGTTTTGTTGTTGTTGTTGAGTCTTTGGAAATTCCTACATACATAATCATGACACCTGCAAACAAAAAGTTTTACATTTTCTTTCACAATCTGTATACCTTTTATTTTAACTTTCTTATGTTACTGCAGTAATTAGAACTTCCAGTATGATACTGAATAGGAGTGGTGAGAGGATTATTCTTGTTCAAATATATGCCTTGTTCCTGACCTTGGAGAAAAAGTTATGATGTTTCTTGTCATTATAACGTTAACTGCAGGGAGGTTTTTTGTTTTTGTTTTGTAGATGGTCATTATCAAATTAAGGAAATTCCCCTCTATTCCTAGTTTTGTGAGTTTTTACAAATGAGTAGGTGTTAGATTTTTGTCAAATCCTTTTTCTTCTTCCATTGTTATAATCATAAGATTTTTCTTTTTTAGTCTGTTGATGTGGTAGGTTACATTAATAGACTTTAGAACCAGCCCTGGCATACCTGAAGTAGATCCTCCTTGGTTGTGGTGTAGAATTCTTTTTATACATTATTGGATTTGATTACTAATATTTTGTTGAAGATTTTTACATCTGTATTCGTAAGAGGTATTATTGTGTAGTTTTCTTGTATTGTCTTTATCTGATTTTGGCATTAGGATAATGCTGTCCTCATTGAATGAGTTAGGGAGTGTTTCTTCTGCTTCTGTTTTCTGGAAGAGATCATAGAGATGATATTATTATTTTTTCCCCTTTAAATGTTTGCTAGAATTCACCAGTGAAACCATTTAGACTTGTTGCTTTCAGTTTGGAAAGGTTAATAACTATTGATTCAATTTTTAAAAACAGATATGGACCTCAGATTATCTATTTCTCTTTGTGTGAATTTTGGTAGATTGTGTCTTTTCCAGAAAGGGTCTGTTTCAGTTGTCAAATTTGTGGGTATAGATTTTTTTCATAATATGCCTTTACTATTCTTTTAATTCCTTTACTATTCAGTACGATGTCCCCTCTTTCATTTTTTTATATTGATAATTTGTCTTCTCTCTTTTTCTTGCTTAGTCTAAAGTTTTATCAGTTTATATTTTCAAAAGACCAGCTTTTGTTTTCATTATTTTTTTCTATTTTCCTGTTTTAAGTTTTATTGATTTCTGCTCTAATTCTTACTGTTCTTCCTGTTCTAGGTGTCGTTATTCTTTTCTTTTTGATGCTCAGCTGTCCCGGGTTTGGCCAGTGGGAACTTCCTGAGATGATTGCTCTATCGTTTTTGTCTGATCTGGTTGGTCATTGAGTGTGTTTCCTTGCTTTCTGGCAGAATAAAATGTCTGCATTTCAACTTGTACTTACCCTGCCTCAACGTGGAATACTCTATTAATTTAGGAAATTGGTTTCAGTCTTAATTTTACATAATTGTTCATTTCTTTCATTCAAACTTTGAACAGATTTGCAACACAGGATCAACCTTTTTGCTTTTCTTTGGTAGTCTGCAGAGCAACCGAGGCTTCCTGTTCATGCTAGTCCCTCCTTATTTCAAAAACAGAACATTTTTCTGTTCAGTTTACATAGGCATAAAGACACTTTAAATTACACATATCCAAATTGTTTTATGAAGTCCGTGAAAGTGATTTGTACTTTAGCACTTTGGACTCTTGCTATGTTACGAGATAATTGACCAGCACACTACTGTACCTTTTTTAAGAAACTAGAAAATTGAGTGTATACAGTATTCTGAATTATCTGATTTGGCTTTTCTGCATCTCTACAATTATTTTATTGTTTATGTTCAACCTGTTTGAACTTTAACTTCAGGGTTTTTATGTTCTTTTTCTTTAACAAATATTTACTATGCGCCAGCAACACTTTACAAATATTAACACATTTAATCCTTTTAACAACCTTGTAGGTAGATATTATTTATTCTCCTACCCTCTCTTCCATTTTGTAGATGGAAACTGAGGCAGATAAATTAAGTAAATTTCCCAGAGTGGTGGGAATCTGAATCCAGATGGTCTGCCTCAGAGTCTGGGTTTTTTGTTTTTTTTTAAATTTATTTAAGTCTGGGTTTTAACCACTGTTTTGTGCTGCCTTTCCTCTGCTGGTTACGTGGAAGAGTTGTGTGGAATTCTGAATCTTGTTCTCCCCTTCTTTGTATGTTAATTATGGTGTGATGGGCACCACTCCTCGTACGGTAATGCCTTGATATGGCCTTGCAGACACCAGTTATTTAATAATAGAATTTTGAGATTCCTAATTGGAAGAATTCAGAGCTTGTACTTCATTCCTTTGAGTTACCGGCCTTTTGTTGCAATTCGTTTTGGCCAAGAGACATACATTTTCATGGATAGTGATTATCTCCAAAAAGATTGAGGTCTCTTTTAAAAAAAGTTTATTAAATCCATTTAGAGTATGACTTTTAAAATAGTATATTCTGTGATAACATGAAAAGAAAGTGAACACACTTCATAAGGTAGAGAGAACTAAATATTTGTAACAGGTATATTTGTGTACATAGTTCCTGCTGGGATCATTATTTTATGAGAACGTATATTACTGGAAGTCCTAGATTCTTGGATCGCAATTCTATATTCCAGTTCTTTGATATGTGAACATGAGGTCCACTGCCTTTTATTTCCTGGTGTAATTTTCTCCTTGTTCTCTGCCTCCTTGTAGTTACTAAGACCTGCTGGTTTCCTAAGGTCAGGGCACATTCCTTTTGAAAGAATATTATCCATTGCTAATGAAAGAAAGAAAATAGCAGGAAGCACTTTTTCATTTACGTTTTTAAAATTAAATGCAAATACATAAACATGGAATGTTGGGGGAAAATAAAATAAAGATGAAAAGACCAAAACTACCCATAATCTTGCTAATAATATTTTGCTGTATTACTTTCCATATATTTTATGCATGTGTGAGATAGATTATATGTTGTCATGTACACATGCTTACATATACATTTAGATGTTTATAAGGGATCCCAAAGTAGTATTAGTATACATGAATTGGGGACTACTTTAGTGATAACTGCTTTGATTTGATTGGGGATAAAACCCAAAAAAGTAGATTTTGTTTAAAAGAAATCTGTTGCTTAACAGAGCAAGAGTTTTTATAAGATAAGATTTGCAACACGTCTTTGTACCTTAGTCTACCAAGGTTTGTTACCATCTTTTAACTTTCTTCTAACAGTGGAAAATACAGGAAGGGGTTTTAAGGGTTCCATGAAATCAAAACCGTTTTCATAGTAATTTGTTATTTGCCTTTTTCATGCTTGTTCTCAAGAGTTTTCCAGAAACCACGTGACCTGACCTGTGATGTGGCAGCAGAGTGAATGCAGAAACACATACGAGAATCCAGCTGTCTGAAATTAAGCCAGGCAGGAAAGGGATTTGTGAAACAGAGGTACTCTTCTCACTGGAATTAACAAAAAAAAAAAATAGTTATTTTCTATCATAATGCTAGTAATATTAACATGTAATAGGTTTGTTATTGTTTTTTTATTAAGTTTAAAAAATTTTAAATGCTCAGTTTTAATGTCTAATATAGCAAATAATGATATAATCCACATAAACAAAAGTCCTTTGGGATCTTCAATAACTTTGAAGAGCATAAGGGGTCCTGAGACCAACAAGTTTAAGAGTTGCTACATTACATAATATCAAAAAAATCATTTGTTGATTTCACTTCTTATCAGAAAAATCCTGGGAAGCTTCAAGGCTCACAGCAGCAGGTACAAATTTTCCAAGTTTTTAATTTTCACTCGATAGTTTGAATTTTATTGTTGGAAGTAAATACTATCATTTGTTTTCCCTAAAGTAATAGGTTCATTTTGTTCCTTTTCAAGAAAATGTCTTCCAGTTACCCTAGTCCAAGTAATAGTTTGTCAGTCTTTCTTTTAAGTAAAAATGGTGTTCCGTGAAAAAGTGGCTCACAACTCATATAGTGACACATGCTTTTTCTTCAAGCAGCCGTTATTTTTCAGGATACAGCAGGAGTGCTTATATGTACTTGCCATGTCATCATACAGATAATTTGGATATTCCTTTTTAATAGTACATCAAAATTCAACAATTTCACTGCATTGTGAAATCTGAAATTATATGAATACATTTTTCATACTCTATGATATTAATATTTAAATCCTTTGGTCTGTTTTGCATTTAAATGATCTTTTACCCATGCATCAATCATTTGAAAAACACTGGCTCAGTGAGCTCTGCAGATCTCCTAAATGTTGTTATATATCATTGCCATAGTGTGTTATGAGGGCTTACAGGGCAGTCACCAAAACCCCATCTGTCTCAGGTATTCAGGTGTCAAAATGTACACAATTAACAATTTTTTTTTCTTCACAATTAACAATTTTGAGGAAAAAAATTGTTGTCTAAAGCCAGACTGATCATTAAAAAAAGAGACAAGCCACAAATTATATCTAAATTGAAGAGGGACATCACAACATATCCTGCCGACTAAGGGAATATTGTAAACAAATACATACTAATGATTAAACAACTTAGGTGAAATGGACAAATTCTTTTTAAAGATGTGCATTACCAAGACTGATAAAAACGAGAAAGGTGTGTATTTATTAGAAATTGAATTTGTAATGGGATACTTTCATGCATGCAGTGTGGTTCACAAGGGAACACTCATTCAATGGGACCACTAATCCTAAAGCAATGATTCTTAAACTTTTTAGTCTTGGAATAGCTTCATATTCTTAAAATTTGTTGAGGATCTCAAATAGGTTTTTCTTTTGTGGGCTATGTCTATCAAAATTTACCTTATTAGAAATTAAAATTATGAACTTTAAAATATATCAGCTTATTTGCAAAACAACAGGAAGTTAACATAAATAACTTTTTAATGAAAGTAACTTTTCTGACAGAAAAAATAATGTAATCTATGAATCACAGGTCTCTTAGCATCTGGAAAACTGCATTTGTGAGAGGATAAGAGTGAAAAAGGCAAATAACAGGTATTTTTGTATTGACATTTTGTCTTTAAGCACTTTACAGCTGTAGTTTCCTTGTCTCTGACATGTATAGTTTCCGAAGAGAAGTCTGTGGTAATTTTTATTCTTGTTTCTGAATGAGTTCTGGGAATTGTTCATCTTTTGCTCAGACTTATGCTGAGCATAGTGGAGTTTTGCCTTATGCTATGTATATTAGTATTCAGCCAAAGACCGGAGAGGACCCCTGCGCTGATTCCTGGAGCTCAGTCCCCTCTGATTAGCTCTCCTCTCTCTACTCTGCCCTCAAAGACTCCAGTCATCTCATCTTCCTGATCTGGCTCCTCATCCCAGTGAAACTGTTATGCTCTGTTTGGTGTGGCCCTTTCTGCACAGTGGTTTGGAAATGGCCCCCAATCAGAATGACAGGGCAGTCATAGGGCTTAACTAATTTGCTTCCCTCTTCTAGGGTTGAAGACCTAATCTCTTGTCCAGTATCTGATAACAGTATCATATTTTCTCTACTTTCTAATTACTGAAAGGATAAATCTGATCCCAATACTCCATCATGACAGAAGCAGAAGTCAACTTTATTATTTTTAGAGTTGTTTCAAGAACTATTGTTTTAAAAGAACTGAACATAGTTTAAGTGGGTAATACTGGACAATGAAATATTTTTCTTTAGGAAAATCTAAATCGCTGTGGATCAGGGTTAAAATATTAGTAGCCTCAGTAACTAAATATAAAAAGGAAAGCAAGGGCCGGCCTGGTGGCTCAGGCGGTTGGAGCTCCGTGCTCCTAACTCCTAGGGCTGCCGGTTCGATTCCCACGTGGGCAGGTGGGCTCTCCACCACAAGGTTGCTGGTTCATCTCCTCGAGTCCCGCAGGGGATGGTGGGCTGTGCCCCCTGCAACTAGCAACGGCAACTGGACCTGAAGCTGAGCTGCGCCCTCCACAACTGGGACTGAGGGGACAGCAACTTGAAGCTGAGAGGCATCTTCCACAACTAGGATTGAAGGGACAGCATCTTGACTTGGAGGAAAGGCCTGGAAATACACACTGTTCCCCAGTGGAGTCCTGTTCCCCTTCCCCAATAAAATCTTAAAAAAAAAAAAAAAAAAAAAAAAGGAAAACAAGATAGGTCAGGTGACTTCTAGGACACTGATACTGGAAGTAATAGATTTCATGTTTCATTTGTTCAATTTGCAAGTATTATTGGGTGCTTCCTATGTGCCAGGCGCTGTGCTTAAGCATTCAGTATACAGAATGAATAAAACAAGAATTCCCTGCCTTCTTGGAGTGGATAGTCTGGTGAAGAGAATCAAACACAAAAGTAAGTGAACAGTGAGAACTCTGATAAAATACAGTGGAGGAGAACATGGTGTCATGGAAATGTATAAGGGCACCCAGTTTAGATTGCAGAGTTGGGAGCTGAGCTGAAACTTGAGATTTGAAGGATGAGCAGGAGCTTATAGTAGTAAGGAGAGGAAGTAGGTTGAATAAAACACGCACAGAGCAGTCTAGGCCGAGGGAAGGCTTATGCAGAAGCTATCAGGAGGGGTCTTGCACATCCCAAGAGCCTGAGGGAAGGCTAATGTGGTAGTTGGGAGCAGAGTACCATTTGCAGAGGCAAGGAACACCGGAAGAGGACGAGGTTCTGTTTTGGGAGATGCTGAATTGGAGGTGCCTTTGGAACATCCAAATGGAAATATCACATAGGCAGTCAGGTTTGAAATCAGAATGAGAGATCGGAGTTGAAAGTACATTTGCATCTATTTTATTGAGGTAGTGATTGCTGTGTGTGGGGGGGTGAAATTAACCAGAGGAAAGGAATATAACCAAAGGAATATAGAAAGAGAAGTTCCCCCTTTTAATGTCCAGGTAGAGAGGATGGTGACTCATTAAAGAAGCCAAAGAAGAACTGATTTCAGCAAACCAGGACAGTGAATTATTAAAGAAGCTACAGAGTGATAGTTTCCTGTGGCTGCTTGAACAACAGAAATGTATATATTCTCTCATAGTTGCAGAGAGGAGAAGTGTGAAATCAGTAGGTGTTGGCAGTGTCGTGCTCCCTGCAGAGCTGCTTCCAGCTTTGGGTGGTTGCCAGCATTCCTTGACTTGGGGCCACACCTCTCCAGTCACTGCCTCTGGTCACATTGCCTCCTCCTTTTCTGTGTTTCAGTCTCCCTCCGCCTTATAAGGACATTTGTGATGGCATTTAGGGTACACTTGGATAATCCTGGATAATCTCATCTCAAGAGCTTTAATCATATCTGCTAAAGCTTTGCTCTGTTTTTACCTACGCAACACTTCTAATACCAAATGTATGGGTTTTTCCCTCATACCAACCAATTCTCCAACTCTCCAGACACCCGTTGGGTGTCCTACAATTTAATTGTGACACTAACTACCAGAATTAGTATACACACCACAGGTTAAGGGTTCAGTCCCACAAGATTACCGCCACTTCAGATGCCAGTTGCAAGTCTGGGCCACTGGAATTTCTGACCAAATGACTCCAAAGTCGAAGTGGGGGTGGTTCCCCATAACCTGTTCCCTCAGGTTTGATAATTTGCTGGAAACAGCTGACAGAACTCAGAAAAGCACCTTACATAGTATTACTGGTTTATTGTAAAGGATGCAACTCAGACCAGTCAGATGGAAGAGAGGCACAGGACAGCCGTGGGGAGGAGGAGTGTGTGCAGCTTCCGGGGCCTCTATGAGCACGCTCCCCTCCCAGCCCCGTGCTGTGGTCACCAACCTGGGTGCTCTCCGAACCCTATCGTTTAGGGGTTTTTATGGAGGTGCCATTACGTAGGTACATTTGATTCAATCACTGGACATTGGTGATTAGTTCAATCTCCAACCACTCTCTCCTCACTGGAGGTCTCCAGTAGGGTTGGAAGCTCCAACCCTCCAATTTTGCCTTGGTTCTGCTAGCAATTAGCATTCACCTATGAGCTCCCAGCCACCAGTCATCTCATTAGCATACAAAAGACACTCTCTTACCACTCCAGAGATTCCAAGCATTTTAGGAACTACATTTAGGAACCAGGGATTACACCAAATATGTACTTCTGTGTCACATTCAACATACAACATCAGCCCCAAGGATTAGGGACTCATATCTTTGGGAGAGCATATTTCAACCTACGACACGAGAGAAGAGTGTTTCAAGGATTTAATTGATCAACTATGTCCAGTACTTCTGCAAGATCAAGTTAGATGTGAATTGTACAGCATAGAGAATAGAGTCAATAATAATGTCATAACTATGTATGGTGCCAGGTGGGCATTAGACTAGTCAGGGGGATCACTTCATGAGTTATGTAAATATCTAACCACTATGCTGTACACCTGAAACTAATATAATATTGAATGTCAACTGTAATTGAAAAATAAAAATTAAGTTAAATGTGGACTGCAAAATATCACTTTGGTAATCTTAG
Organism: Rhinolophus hipposideros; assembly: GCF_964194185.1. Classification (NCBI taxonomy): domain Eukaryota; kingdom Metazoa; phylum Chordata; class Mammalia; order Chiroptera; family Rhinolophidae; genus Rhinolophus; species Rhinolophus hipposideros. Next base: position 63,246,250 of record NC_138061.1, read on the forward strand.
AGAGAGACCTGTTTGATGGCGGCAGAAGCCAGGTTAGGGGATGTTAATTAAGAGTGTATATAAGGTGTTTGGGTGGCTAGAAGTTACAAGACTTCTTGTTTGATAGCCTCTCTTCTGTGAGGAGAAGGAAATGATAGGGATTAGAGGTTTGAAGAGAATGAAGAAATAAATGTAGGGAGTGGAAAGTAAAGAGCATTATTGTGATTTCATTGAGGTTGATCATGAAATGATAGTTGTATTTATCTGTCCTATTGGGTTACTTTTTCTGTTTGCACTTGGGCATAAGTATGGAGAAAGCAAATAGCTGGGTTGATCTAGGCTTGGGATTTTGCAAGACAGGAATCTAGGAGGTTAGGGTATTCATGAAAGTATTTTCAACAGAATGGAGCATGGAATTTAGGTTGCCTAAGAAAATAAGTGAATGTAGTAAAAGGAAGATAGATGGGGAGAAGGTAGGAAGTTATGGTACTAGAACCATCTGAGGTTGAAGGATATGCAGGTGGTTTATAAGTCGGCTACCAGAGATTGTAGTAAGAGGGGTATACCTGAAACACATTTTCTGCAAGTGCGTCAGTGTTGAACTAGATCCCCAAGTAGTAACCACAAGAATTAGTGGCTAGGGTTCTGTGGAGAAATTGATTGTTGTAGATGAGGATGTCAAAGAACTGAAAAACCATTGTTTTGGAGAGTTTGGTCTCAAGGATGTTGTTGTCACGCAGATGATAGCAGGGCTTAGCGTAAAGGGGAAGACTTTAGGTAGGTGTGACTGTTCTCAGCAAATGAGGAGGGTGACTGGGAGGTTAGTGGATCATAGCAACAAGGAGGGAGACTGGGTGTTCTAGCTGAGTAACATGGGCTTTAAAGGAGCAAGTTGTGTGTGTCTTACAGGCTTTTGGGAAGGGTGGTAGAGCTGGGCAGTAGGCAAGATACCTGCACCACCATTGGAGAGAGCAACATGTGAAGGGGTGTTTTGAGAGCAGACAGGGTTTAATTTCAGAATAAAGAAGCTAAGCAAATGCTTAGAAAAAAGATTGAGGATGTAGAGGAATTTGGAGCTGCATTTCTGGTGGCTCCACAGAAGGGTTTCAGAGGATGAGGAGGGGAGGCCTTGGTCCCGTTCAGAGGTGTAGAAGTCCACGGGGATGACAGTGGTGGCATTTGCTTGGGCAGTAATTTTTTTTTTTAATGAAATGAGGAATGAGAGTCATGATGTATTATTTTGTCTCATTCTTTTCTTTGAGATGGTGGCAGCTAGGCCCAGTTCCAAAAATAACTAACTTGACCTGAAGTAAAAGCTTCAGTTGATTGCAGTCTTAATTTGCCTCACAAGGCAAGTACTGCAGCTTTTATAGCTTTTCCTTACTGCTGTTTGCAAGAGAAGGCAGTAGGGAGATGGAAGTGAAAGAGGCAGAGTAACGATGGTGATGCCTTACATAAAAGTCTATTGGAAAATGTGCTACAAATTTATCATTTACAAACCTGGATTATTGGATATGTGGGTTTGTAATATTTGAATTCTAGGTGGATTACCCACTGAACATAGCACGTTTCTGGTGTACCCCCAATCTCTCCAGTTACCCAGGATACATTTAAGGAATACAAGTTGAAGAGTTGGTAAAATAGAACAATATCAGAATAAACAGAAGGTCACCTGATGGTTATTATCGGTAAAATATGGTCCAGCTTAAGCTTAGAAAGTTTAGGGTAACAGATTTGCTCCTCTATATACATTTGTAAAACTGCACAGATTTTGTGAGCTAGTTTTGAGTTTCGAGTTTACATGTTCTAGTACTATTTATAACTCCCTGTTGTCTTTATTCCTAAAGAGCTACTCCCCATTTAAAATTGCTGCCAAATTGGCCATCTGCTTTTGGTTTCCCACTAGTTAATTAGTTTTTCATCATGTATTTAACCAAAGCAATTCTTCTATTCATTCCTGGAATATCTCGTTGGTAGCCATTGTCAGCATACACTTCTAACTGGCAGACTGTTTGGTAACTAGAATCTCATTGTTGATGTGTTCTCTAGCCTCACAGTGCTGCAAAATTAATCTTCGTGATTAATTCAAATTCAAAATGTATTAACTGTCTTCTGTACACAAGGTGCAGTGTGCTAAATACTTTGAGAAACTTTTTTTAAAAGTAAAAACTTTTCTGCCTTCCAAATGCCTATAGTCCCATGGAGAGAGAGCATGTATGTAAATATACCAAAATCATGTAGTTTTAATTGCTGACACAAGTTAAAATGCTGTAGGAGTTCAGGAATTTTAGACAAGATTGTGATAGGATTTTTCACGTCTCTCATTCTGTTTTCTACTCTGACCACTAAAATCCAGATAGAGTCAAAAAACAAGATCTGGATAACTTTTGATAAAAGAAAATCATATAAAATAAAATGATGGAGAAAGGTTAAAAGTTAAAAACAATTTCTTGAACGTTTAAAAAAAAGTTATGAAATTGTAAAGGAAACCAATGATGATGATGATGATGATGATGATGATGATGTAATATCAGATGTGGTAGAATTCAAGGCATAAAATAGTAAACAAAACAGAAAGTGTCTTTTTTTAATTGATGGATTGTAGTAGGAGACTTTGACACTTATCTCTGAGAGTAAAATATGCCGAGAATAAACAGTAGGAAATATTAGAGCTTTAGATAAATTTATCAGGAACTCCCAGTTTCATGGCATGATCCAGTATTTCTGTGAATTCCCCAATTTATTTCCTTAAGGTCGACTCTGTTAAGTATTGGATGCTTCCTCAGTTTGGCTTGTGAGTCAGCCAGTAAGCAAGCCTTTGGGTTCTTTATTATTTTCTGCTAGAAAGCCAATCCTAAATATTTTGTAAAATAAGTAAGATGACCCAGTACTTGTTAAGGGGAAGCCACGTGAGTGAAATGAATTAGGAACATTTCTTTGAGTTCAAGATCAGATTTTTTTTTTTTAACACATGCACACACACCCTTTACCAAGCCTAACCCTGAAGAAAATATAAAGGTAAATTTAAAAGTGACAGCAATATTAGACTATTACTTCCAGAAAAATGGAATAGATGTACTTTTTTTTTCCCTGTTTCTCCATTATATACAGCAAAAAAGCCTTTGCCATGTATAAAACAAATACAAGAGTTTGAAAAGTGGAGAGAAGAGGGTAGATCGGCTTAGGACCTCAGGACCCAAATAATATGACAGCAAAATTTCTGAATTCTCTTATTGCCTCCTATATTTTAGAATGGGTGTATAGAGGCTGGCAACCCAGAAATGTTGGGCGCAGACAAATAAAAGCCCCAGGGAAAGTCTGTCTTCTCTAGCCAAGGACCAGGGAAAGGATAACTTCATGTGACAGAGCTTTTAAACAGTAATCACTCAACCCCAGCCAAATACACAGAAGAAAATCACCCTGATTTTCAAGTGGGGCTCTAGACTTCATCCCCCTTAGGTGTAGCAAGGGAACGCCTCCCACCAGGGTGTCAGTGGAGGTGACATGGGGAGAGGAACCACGCACTTCTCCTAGCAAGGGTGTGTTAGTGATGATCCTGAACTCTAACCTTCACCCAGTCCCAAGAAAGAGTCCATCCTTCCCTCCCCCTCACCTGTGGTCAGCAGAAACCTATTGAGGAGCTTGCATTTTCACCCTGCCAGACAGTAGTAATGCAACTGTGTCCTTCCTCACCAGAGCAATGTCAGAGGAAGCTTGCTAGAGTAGAATATTTAAATAAGATCCAGAGTCTCATAACATAATACCTCAAGGCTCCATGTTTCAACTGAAAATATCTTCTGTCAAGAACCAGAAATATGTCAGCTCAAATTTAAAAAGGCAATTAATACATGCCAGCACCAAGATAACACAGAGGTCAGAATAAACTGACAAAGATTTTAAAATAGCCATCAGAAAATGTTTCAACAAACATACTTAAATGAAAAACCAAATTCTCAACAGTCTCAGCAACTTTGATGAAATGAAAAAAGCTGTTTAGAAAGCACAAGCTGCCACAACTTATACAAAATGATACAGATAATTTAAATAGCCTTATAACTGTTAAAAACATTAAATTTGTAATTTTAAAATGAAAACCAGAATTGAATGGTCTCATTGGAGCTGTGCCAAATGCTTTAAGAATTCACACTATTTCTACACGATCTCTTCTAGGAAATACAAGATGAAGGAACCCTTCCTACTTCATTTTATGAAACTGGTATTAACCTTGCTACCAAGACCAGGCAAAGACAATAGCAAAAAAAGAATACAGACCAATATCTTTCATAAGCATAGAAGAGAAAATTTCTTAACAAAATATAGGTAAATATAATTCAGCAATATGTACAAAATAATACACTATGACCAAGTGGACTTCATTCCAAGAATGCAAGGTTGGCTTCATATTTGAAAATAAGTCAATATAGTGACCTGTATTAATAAGATATTGAAGAAAAATCACACAATCACATCAATTGTTACAGAAAAAGCATTTGACCAAATTTAGTATCATTCATTACTAAAATCTCAGAAAACTAGAAATAGAGGGGCACTACCTCAATTTGATTAAAAAAAAAAAAAAGTACAGAAAACATGCAGTTAATGTCATACTTGATGAAAGAATGCTTTCCTGCCTAGGTTGGGAACCAGGTGGCAAGGATATTCATTCTCACTGCTCTTACTCATCGTAGTGAGAGTTCCAGCCAGCACAATAAGATATGGGGGTGTGAGGCAGGAAGGCATACTGATTGGAAAGGGAAAAATGAGACCGTTCCTGTTTCCTATGAAGTGATCTTATGTGTAGAAAATGCCAAATAATGTTAAAAAAAAAAAGCCTGTAGAGCTAATAAGTGAGTTCAGCAAGACCAACATGCAAAAATTAATTTATATACTCTAGCATTGAACATGTGGAAATGGAAACTGAAAATACAGTACCATTTGCAGTGACTTCAAAAAAATGAAAGCATGTGTAGGACTTGTATACAAAAACTGTAAAATGCTGATGAAATAAATCTAAGACCTAAATAAATGAAGACGCATACTTTGTTCATAGGTTGGAAGACTCAACATAGTATAGAAGTCTGTTTTCCCTAATTGGATATAAAAGTTAAACAAAAATCTCAGCAAAATATTTTTATAGGTATAGAGAAAATTATCCTAAAATTTATATAGTAAGACAAAGGAATTGGAGTAGCTAAAACAATTTTGGAAAATAAAAAGAAGAAAGTGGGAAGAATCACTTGATTTCAGGACTTTATTATATAGCTAGAATAATGAAGACAGGGTGGTATTGGCATACACATATGCCTATAGGTCAACGGAACAGACTAGAAACCCAGAAATAAAGGCCAGTTGATTTTTGACAGATGCAAAGAGATTGGAGGAAGGATAGTCTTTACAACAAATGGTGTTGGCACATTTGGATAGCCATAGGAAACCAGGTAAACTTGAACCTGAGCTTCACACCTTATATACAAATTAACTCAAAATTGATCATAAATTTATTTATTTATTTATTTATTTTATTTATTTATTTTTTTTGATCATAAATTTAAATGTAAAACCTAGGCCATAAAACTTTTCAAAGACAACGGGAAAGTCTCTGGGACCTACGGCTTGGTGAAGAGTTCTTGGACATGACCCCAAAAGCACAATTCATATAAGAAAAAAATACCAATAAACTGTCCTTCACGAAAATTAAAAACATTTGCTCTGTGAAAGACCCTGTTAAAAGGATGATAAGACAAGCTGTGTTTTGGCAGAAGATACTAGCAAACCACATGTCTGACAAAGGATTCATAATTAAAATATATAAAGAACTCTTAAAACTCAACAGTAAAAAAGAAGTCCAGTTAGAAAATGGGCAAAAGACATGAAGAAACATTTTACTGAAGATGTATAGATTGTAAATACGCACATGAAAACATATTCAGCATCACTAGCCATAAAGGAAATGCCAATCAAGATTATGGTGAGAGATTTCCACACACCGATTAGAACCATTAAACATGTGACAATACCAAATGCTAGCAAGGATGCAGAGAAACTGGTCTCATACACTGCTGCTAGGAATGTAAAATAGTACAGCCACTTTGGAAAACAGTCAGGCAGGTTTTTAAAAAACTAAACACACTTATCACATTACCCAGCAATCACACTCCTGGGCATTTATCCCAGAGAAAGGAAAACTGTCCACACAGAAACGTGTACATGATTTTTCATCACAGCTTTATTTGTAACAGCCAGAGACGACTAAAATGTCCTACAATGGATGGGTGATTAAACTCATCTGTGGTGTATCCATACTGTGAAATACTACTCAGCAATAAAAAAAGGAATGTGGTATGTGCAACCAGTTGGATAGATTTTAAAGGCATTTATGCTGAGTGAAAAAAGGCACTCTCAAAAAGTAACTGTATAATTCCATTTGTATAATACTCTGGAAATGGCAAAATTATAAAAATGGAGATAACAGGTTAGTTGTTAGCAGAGGTGAAGGTGGGGCCGTGGCGAGGGGGGTGGATGTGACTGTAAAGGGCAGTCCTTGTGCTGATGGGCTGTTCTGTATCCTGATTGTGACGTAGGACTCTCACAGATCTGCACGTGGTAAAGTCATCCAGAACTATCCACACACTTTGTACCACGGTCAGTTTTCTAGGTTTGATTTTATATTGTAGTACAGTAAGATGTAACCTTTGGGGAAACTGGGTGCAGGGGACATGGGAACTCTTTGTACTACCTTTGTACTACCCGTAAATCTATTATTTCACAATAAAATATTAAAAGGAAACCCTAGCTAAAGTATCAAGTAAAAAAATTCTCAAAGGAAACAGAAATTAAGTGAAGGCACAGAATTTCTGAGAAGTTAAGTGTGTGACACGTAAACTGGCTTTCATTCAGAGGACATTTGCGAGACCTCGTAAACTTGAGTTTCCTTTCATCAGCCTCAGGAAGCATTGAGGAACTTGAGGAAATAATAAGTTTTTTCGAAGTGATGAGTCTAACAAGTCATCCTCTTCCCCTGAAAGCTCTGAGCCTCGGAGGCCTAAACTGGAAACCCGCACAAACCCCACCATCCTTCAAGACTGAAAGGGAAATTGATTTTCTCTGTACTTCTCGGTTTTTCATACACATCAGAATAACCAGGAGGGCTCTTTCAAACACAGATTGCAGGTGACATCCCCCGTTTTATGATTCAGTAGGTGTGGCATAAGGGCTGAGAACTTACATTTCTGACAAGTTCCTAGTAATGCTCATTTAGCTGGTTGGGGACCAGACTTTGAGAACCATTGATCTAGATATGTGGGGGCAGCATCATTGCTGAGAACCTCGAGCAGCAGCTGATGCTCATGTGGTTTGCAGTGTGATTTTAATACCACCTAGGTGCTCTCAAATGTTTTCCTAAGACAATTTTGTATTTGTCCTTATAACGGTAGTGATCATATTCTGGCAGTGTTGCCAGGTTCTTGGTAGAAGCAAATACAAGTTCTCGTTGGAGAAACTCATCTCTATCCCAGGGCTGAAAGTTTTCCCCGTAATATTCCAAGGAAGGAGAGCGACTGACAGTCAAAAATTAAAACACAAGAAAATTAAGAACTGTGAACAGGAGTCAGGAGCAGTCCTGCTAGAAAATAGTAATAATCAGACATAGAATGTAAAATAACTGCGTAATAAATTAAACAAAAGCATATTGAAAATATATTCCAAGGTTAAGAAACTACAGTTGACCCTTGAACAACAAGGGTTTGAACTGCACAAGTCCACTTAAATGTAGATTTTTTTCATCTTGTAAACTGTGTAAACTTAGGGTATCAATAAATACAGCACTATAAATGTATTTTCTCTTCCTTATGATTTTCTTAATAACATTTTCTTTTATCTAGCTTACTTTATTATAAGAATATAGTATATAATACATATAACATTCAAAATATGTTAATCGACTGTTTGTTATTGGTAACAGTATGCTTTCCGGTAAACAGTAGGCTAATGATAGTTAAGTCTGGGGAGAGTCAAAAGTTATACGGATGTCAACTGTGCATGGGGTCTGTGCCCTAACCCATATATTGTTCAAGGGTAAACGGTATAAAGAATATCCAAAACGATTTTTTAAAAACCAAGGTAGAACTTCCAGAATTGAAAATTACACTAATTGAAACTTTTTTAAAAATCCTGAATGGATGGATTTAATTAAAGATTGTGTAAACTTGAAGAGGGGAATAATGAACTGAAAAATATATCTGAAAAAATTATCCAGCATGTATTCAAGAGAAACAGATGAAAATTATGAAAGAGAAGTTGAGTCTTATCTATTTAAACATTTACTTGAATAGCCTTTCATAAGAAAAGCTGGTGTATAGACAACAGTTGAAAGATGATGATTAAGAATTTTTCTACAACTAATGAACAACACTAACCTATGCATTTAAAAATCAGAGATGTCTAATCACTGTGCTCTTTTGTTCACCTGAAACTAATAATAAATTAAAAAATGGGGAATTGAGCTTCAAAAAAAAAAAGAATCAGAGGAACTCATCTTGATTAAATGAAAAGAAATCCTCACTTAGCTTTGTTACAGTGAAACAGCAGAACACCAAAGACAAAGAAAAACGATCTTAAAAGTAGGGCAGCCGGTTAGCTCAATTGGTTAGAGCACAGTGCTCTTAACAACAAGGTTGCCTGTTCGATCCTCATGTGGGCCACTGTGAGCTGCCCCCTCCACAACTAGGGTGAAACAACTACTTGACTCAGAGTTGATGGGTCCTGGAAAAACACACTTAAATTTTTAAAAAGTTAAAAATAAAAGTAGATAGGGAAGAGAGAATTGCCTTTTATGGTGTCACACCCAGCAGACATTGGAACTTAAGAAAAAAGAAAAACTGACAAATGAAGAAAAGAACTCATAGACACAGACAGTAGTATAGTGGTTACCAGAGGGTAAGGGGGGGAGGAGGATGGTAGATGAAGGTAAAAGGGATCAAATATGTGGTGATGGAAGGAGAACTGACTCTGGGTGCTGAACACACAATGTGATATATAGATGATGTATTACAGAATTGTACACCCGAAACCTATGTAACTTTGCTAACAGTTGTCACCCCACAATAAACTTTAATTTTAAAAAAAGGAGGAAAGAAAAAGAATAAACAAAACAATCTAGAATTCTACACCAGGGAAAAACGTAAGGGGAAATCCAGATACTTCAAGGAAAAAAAACTTAAGGGGAAATTCAGATACTGCAAACAGGCAAAAAATCGGTATTTGCAATTAGGAAGTCTTCACAAAAGGAAATTTTGAAGAATGTACTCTAAATAGAAGGAAAGTGATTCTCAGATAAAAGGCCTGAAATATAAGAAGAAATTTTTGAAAAGCACAAAAAGTAGCAAATAGCTTAGTACATATAAACAGTGATTTGTGTAAAACAGTGACCATGTCTCATGGGCTTTCAAAAATAGAATTTGCATATATGCCAATAATAACATACAAGTCAAAGAGGGATGGATAGCTGCTTTAGTATACTCGTATACTTGTTGGTGAGGAGAGAAAAGATATGTAACTTTTCAGAGTCTAAATTAATCAGCATGTATGCTGTAATAAAGGATAGCAACTAAAAGAAATAGAAGGACTAACTTCTAAAATAGTGTAAGGAATGGAATTATATAAGGGTCTTATATAACATCAGACCAGATCTTATATTAATTTTTGCTCCAAAAGATGCATTAGAGCTGATGGTCCAGCTACATCTTATTTTCGGGGAAAACATGGTAGAAATCATAAAATGGTGAACATATATCCAAATATATCAGTAATACATTAAGTATAAAATGGATGAAGCCATTTGAATGTCGGACTGGATTTTAAAAACTTATGCGGAATATTCAAAAAGTATTGAAATGTTGAAAACAAAAGGATGTAAAATGATAATGTACAAATATGAATATAAATTTTTATGGTTAAAAGCTTTTCTAGAGATAATTGTGTTGTTTCACACTAAGAAATGCAATTTAATAGGTAAATAGAACAATCCTAAATTTTACATACCTACTACTGTAACCCCAAAATATATAATGCAAAAAGGAAAATAGAAGGAGTAAAAAAGACAAACCCATAAGCATAGTTTGGGTTTTCAGCTTTCTCATTAACTGATAGAACTAAGTAGACAAAACGTTTTATAGTATCCTTTTATCTGTTTTATATTTATAGTATCTGTAGTCATATCCCTTTTTCATCACTCATTGGGGGTTTTGTGCCTTCTTTTTTTTGCTTAGTCCTACTAGAGATTCGTCAGTCTATTCTCTTTTTTATTTGAATTTATTAATTTTTAAAATGCACACGACACAAAATTTACCATTAGCCACATTTAATACATTTACAGCATTGTGCAGCTGTCACCACTATATAGTTCCAGAACATTTTCACCACTCCAAAAGGAAACCCTGTACTCATTAGTCACTCCCTATTCCCCCCACTCCATCCCCTAGCAACCGCTAATCTACTTTTTTTGTGGATTTGCCTATTCTGAATATTTCGCATAAACGGAATCATACATGTGGCCTTTTCTGTCTGGCTTCTTTCACTTACTGCCATGTTTTCACTTCAGGTCATTCATGTTGTAGCATGTATCGGTACTTCATTCCTTTTAATGTCAGGATAGTATTCCATTGTAAGTATGTACCACAGTTTGTTTATTCATTCATCAATTGGTGGATATTTGGATTGTGTCCACCTTTTGGCTATTGTGAATAATGCTGCTATGACATTTATGTACAAGTTTTGGGGTACCTACTTTCAAATCTTTTAGATATATGCCCAGGACTGGAATTGATGGGTGAGATGTTAATTCTGTGTTTAACTTAGTGAGGTACCCACCGAACTATTTTCCACAGTAGTTTCACCGTTTTACATTCCTACCAGCAGTATCCAAGGGTTCTAATTTTTCTATATCCTCACCAATGCTTGTTACTGTCTTGTCTTTTTGATATAGCTATCCTAGTGGATCTGAAGTGGATCTGTCATGGTTTTCATTTGTACTTGCCTAATGGCTAATACTATTGAGTATCTTTTCATATCCTGACTGACTGTATATCTACATAGGAGAAATATTTTTGCCCATTTTTCATTAGGTTTTTTTGTCTTTTTGTTGTTGATTGTGAGAGTTCTTTATGTATCCTGAATCCTAGACTTTTGTCAGCTATATGAGTTGCAAATATTTTCTCCTATTCGGTGAGTTGTCTTTTTACTTTCTTGATAACGTCTTTTGATATACAAAGTTTTAATATCGTGAAGTCCAATTCATCCATTTTTTGTATTTGTTGCTTATGCTTTTGGCATCATATCTAAAAACATTAAAAAAAATTGCCAAAGAAGATTTACTCCCCTATCTTTCTCTAAGAGTTTTGGCTTTTATATTTGGATACTTGATCCATTTTGAGTTAATTTTTAAATATGGTGTAGGTAAGCGTTCAGTTTATTCTTTTTCATGTGGGTGTCTAGTGTCCAGCACCATTGTTGAAGACACTGTTTTTACCCACTGAATTATGTAGGCACTCTTGTCAAAAATCAGTTGACCATTGATATATGGGTTTATTTCTGGACGCTGATCTATATATCTGTTCTTATATCAGTACCATGCTGTTTGATTACTATCATTTTGTAATAAGTTTTGAAATCAGAAAGTGTGAGTCCTCCAACTTTTAGTTGTCTTTTTAAAAATCCTTCTTTTGGTTTTGCTGATCCCTGTTTATTTCATTACGTTTTGCTCTCATCTTCGTTAGTTCCTTCCTTTTAGGGTATTCCTTGGGTTTATTTGTTCTTTTTCCCACTTTTTTGGATTTGCATTTGACTTATTTTTACTTTTTTTAAAGTATGCATTTTAAGGGTATAACTTTCTGTCAATATATTGCATAACTTTATCCTTCAAGTTTTAATGGTTTTTCTCCCATTAATTTAAATCCTCCTGTCACTTTTAGAAGTGTTCTGTTTATAGTTTATGGTTACATGCACATATTTTTCAGTTTTGTCATTTTTTTAAAGCCTTTACACAGTCTTTAACAAATTAATTAGAAAAATACTTCAAAAAGGGGAAAATTGAAGGTTAAGTGAACGTGAAAAGATGCCTAATCTCATTAGTATTTAAAGAAGTGCAAACTAAAACTAAGTGAGATGCTATTAGTTTACATTTAAAAATTATGTCAATTCCAAAAGTTGGTGTGTGTTACTACTTTTGAAAATAATTTCGTATCACCTAGTAAAGTTGAACAGGCGTTTATCGTATGACCCAGCAGTTCAACTCCTAGGTATATCCTAGAAAAGGAGATATCTACAAGAATGTTCATAGCAGCACCTCATCATAGCCCCAAATTGAAAACAACTTAAATATCCATCAACAGTAAATTGGGTAAATAAATTAGTATAGTCATACAGTGGAATAATATGCCACCGGACAATTAATGAACTACAGCTTTACATACACATATAGCAAACGAAACAGGCAAACCTCAGAAGATTATATGCACTGTGATTTCTTTTATATGAAGTTCAGTAAGGCAAAACTGAAAAATATGACTGGAGTATATACCTAGATTGGGCAACTATAAAGAAAAGTAAGGGAATGATTTTAACCAACTTCACGATAAATGGTTCCCTCTTGTGGATGAGAGAGGGAGATGGTGTGGGGGAGGATTTTCAAGGGAATGCTGGCAGTGGCTGCTGGTTACACCGACATTCACTTCATTCTTTTTAAAAGTGTATATGTATGTACACCTTTTCATATTTGATAAATTTTACAAGATGAGTTCTTTCTACATTTATGTACCAGTAAATCTATAATCTTGATGAACTGGTTGATTTTGTTTTTTTAAAGGGAAATAAAACTAAGCAGAATGTGATCAAAAGAAGTGAAAAACCTGAATTGGTTAATATTATTGGAAATGGTATCAGGCTAACTGCTTTTATATGTGAAGTGGGAACCTGACCCACATTTTAGAGATTCACTTCTGTATTCCCATAACTCTGTTAGACATTACCATCTGGTCACATTACTTAGATCTTAAAATTGTCATGTGTAAAGCCAGTCTTTTCATCTTTCTCCTTTTTCCAGTGTGGCCGGTCTCTTTATTCATGGTTGACTCCCTTTAATTGACTTTTGATATCCGCTGCACTTATTTTATAACGTTTTTGTTTTCCTCATGTTCCCAAGCACTCCCTCTCCACCCAATCTCCTTTTTCTCCTTAGGACCTCAGGTTTTCAGTGCCAAAACAGAAGCCACTAAACTAGAATCCTTTCAGCCTACGTGTTTTACGCTTAAATGCTTCCATATTGTTTATAGAATAATGCTTATAAAGGAAATATGTTACAGATATCACCACTTTTCTTTAATCTCCCTTTCATTTTCAAGCCAATACAGTTTTTGCCCTTGCTATAACACTGCTCTCTCTCATAATATTATGCTTCTAGGGGTTTTTCTTCTTACCTTGATTGCTGTTGTCATTTCTTCCTTCCTCTCTTTCTCCTTCATTTTTTCTTAAAAAAAAAAAAAAAAGAAAAAAAGACTTAAATGTAGGCTGTAGGTCTTCCTTAAGGTGTTCGCTTTAGCCTGCATCTTTTATCAATTCATATGTAAAACACATAGTGTATTAATTGTTTTCTACTGGGGTTAGTAAAATCACTGCTCTTCCTGCCACACAGACTAGAATTTCTTCAGTTCTAGCTTCTTCCGCATTGCCTGCATATCCACTGGTTAGTAAACCTGCTTGGTTCTCTTACTCGTACTTCTCACGTTTTCCCTCATTTCCATTGGCCTGGCCAGCTTCATTTCCCTTGCTTGTCCTCAGATGGTTCCCCGTGAATCCGCGGTGCAAAAACAAATTCATCCTTTCTAGCCTTATTTCCAGCAAGAGAATCTTTTGTGAGGCCTATATGATCAGCAAAATGGACCCTTTTTTATTTCACTTTTTTAATATATTTTTTTAAATTCAATTACAGTTGACATTCAGTGTTATTTTATATTAGTTTCAGGTGTGCAGCATAGTGGTTAGACATTTATATAATTTACAAAGTGAATCCTCAATTAGTCAAGTACCCACGAGGCACTATACATAGTTATTACAATTTTTTTTTTACCATTTCTTGACAGTTGCTGGTTTCGTCTCTTTTTATTTTTGTTTTTGCCTCTTCCTATCAGTCATTTTATTCAAACCCCACATTCCCAACCCCTGTAAGTCCTCTCCCTCTACACAGTAGATTTCAGAATGATACATAAGCAAAAGATATCCTTTTTTCAGGCTAAATTGTTAGCCTGAAAGATTTCTGTAGCATTTTATTTGTATCCTTTATAACCCTTCTTCCCACCTTACATTAAAATGAACTTGAATAAGTGTGTCTTATTTCTGTTAACTAGTGTTTCTACTGCTTAGTATCAAGGAGTCATTTTTATTTCCTCTTTGAAGCTGGGAATACAGTTTCTATTGTTTATGTAAATTAATGGGAAAACATACAAATTAAAAACAAAATTGGGGGGGGGCTGGCCCGGTGGCTCAGGCTTTTGGAGGCCCGTGCTCCTAACGCCGAAGGCTGCTGGTTCGATTCCCACATGGGCTAGTGGGCTTTCAACCACAAGGTTGCCGGTTCAATTCCTCGACTCCCACAAGGGATGGTGGGCTGCGCCCCTGCAACTAGCAACGGCAACTGGAACTGGAGCTGAGCTGCGCCCTCCACAACTAAGACTGAAAGGACAGCAACTTGACTTGGAAAAAGTCCTGAAAGTACACACTGTTCCCCAATAAAGTCTTGTTCCCTTTCCCCAATAAAATCTTTAAAAAAATTTTTTTTTCTTTTTATTAACCCCCTTATTGGGGACTGGCACCTGAAAAATAATTACATTTTAGAGTTAATAGTGATCTTGCCACTGATTTATTCTAAGACCATAATTTTATGGATGAGAAAAATATGTCTCCCAACATTTAAGTGACTTGCCTAATATCACACCACTCCAGTAATTTGTGGCTTCTGAAATTTGTAAATTTTACATTCTTTCAGAAGCAGTTCTGTTGATTTGAGTATTTTGAGGAGTTTAATCCTCTCCTGCATTCTCCCATAGCCTCTGGCTCTGCTAAGAGTGGGGGATTGGCTGTGGGAGGGGGGACATCCTAAGTGGTCTGGGGCTGTCATAACCCTAGTTGGATGAGACTCCCCAGGCAGAAAGGTGGCATCATCATTTTCTTCATTTAATCTAAAAGAAATTCACTCTGTTCCCAGTTCCTTTTCTTTCTAATCAGAGGCTGCCTCCTTGTTTGTACTGCCCTGTAGGCCCTCCTCAGAGCTTTGTGGCTGGTAGGAAGTCTTATTTTGTGTAATTTACAAACTTAGATACAGTCTGATGGTTATATGGTTTTAAGCAAAATATAAGGAGAAGGGTTTGTCTTTAGTATTTATCTTTAATTATTCATAAAATCTGAATTCGATCCAAATTTGTCACCACTTTATCTTTCCCCAGTATCTACTTCTTAGTTCTCTATTATCTCTTATATATTGCAATTTACTGTTACACCAAACAGTTACTATCATTGTTTTCATAGGGACTTTAGACAATAGGACCCTTTCCTTACAGAATTAAACTTACTTTTTCTCTTATTCACTAGATGGCCCAAGCACAACGCTTTGGTCTCCATGCTGACATTTACCACCTTTGCCTGTGGCTTCTGCTTTCTGAATGTGGCTTGCTTTTAAATTGTCTGGATGAGCTAGCTCTTACCTGGACCAGTTATTCCAGTGCTTTACATATATGTGATAAGTTTCTCCACATTTTCCGATTATTTACAAACCTCAAAAAATCAGCTGAAATGGTCTTTGCATAAAAGTAAAGACAGTGTATTACAAAGCTTAGAAAATTTTATTTTTTGTTTTCAAGAACTGTTTTGCACTTGAGTTCCATTGCCAGTAATCTGTATATAGATTTCTTCAAACTGGGCGTTAATAACTGGTGTACTTCCTGACTCAGTCATTTTGAGTAATTTGCAGAATATAGTGGTACTTTAGGAAGTTTTGAGGCACATTGGGGATGTTTGCTTCAGTTTAGTAGTAATATTTATTGAGTGTTCATGTGTTTGGCACTGTACTAGGTAGTAGGGGAATACCAGATGAGTAAACGGTATGTTTATAAGTAGGCGCCCACGCGTGAATTTTTTTCCTTTGAGTTTCTGAAGCCAAGTACTAACTAATGGATACAGTGAAATGGCTGATGGAGGTTATGTTGTAATCAATCATGTGTACAGCATGAGGAGGATTTTCTGTTTTTGACATTGTCCCTTTTGATACTATATGAAAATAAGATTTTTAAAAACTATTCTTTAGAAATATTTTATGCTCATTGTTAGTTATTTTGAGTTGTTTGTTCTTAAAGTAAAAAGGAAAGGGAACTGAGATTGGTTGAATGCTTATCATGTGCCAGTTTCTCACTAAATATACATTAGTTATTTTGATTCTCTCAACAACCTGGAAGACAAAAACAAATATCTCCATTTTAGCAGTGAAGAAACCGAAGAGTCACATGGGTTGAGTAAGTTGTGCAGGAGCCGACAAACTGAGAAGTCGACAGGCAAAATTTGGATCTGTATCACACCTGCTGCTTGTTCTCTCCAGGCATTGATGTAGTCTCCTGGGAAGATGGTGTGTATGCCTCCAAAAAGGGAACCAGGACCACTTTGGGATACCAAGGGTTCCTTTTATTCTTTTGACCCAGAAAAAACCATTATTTCCTGAAGTGTCAAAACCGCATTTTAAATTATTATTTTAACTGTTTGGATACTTCCATATCCTAAAGGCAGAAGACTCTAAACAATGATTGCCTTTGATTGCCAATTGATTTTTTTTTTTTTTTTAAGATTTTATTGGGGAACAGTGTGTACTTTTTTCCAAGTCAAGTTGTTGTCCTTTCAATTTCAGTTGCGGAGGGTGCCGTTCAGCTTCAAGTTGTTGTTCTTTCAGTCTTAGTTGTGAAGGGCACAGCTCAGCTCCAGGTCTAGTTGCCATTGCTAGTTGCAGGGGGCACAGCCCACCATCCCTTGTGGGAGTCGAAACCGGCAACCTTGTGGTTGAGAGGACGCGCTCCAACCAACTAGCCATCCTGGAGCTCAGCAGCAGCTCAGCTCAAGGTGCTCTGTTCAATTTTAGTTGCAGGGGGCACTGCCCACCATCCCTTGTGGAAGTCGAGGAATCGACCTGGCAGCCTTGTGGTTGAGAGTCGGCACTCCAACCAACTGAGCCATCCAGGAGGCAGCTCAGCTCAAGGTGCCGTGTTCAATCTTAGTTGCAGGGGGCGCTGCCCACCATGCCTTGCGGGACTCGAGGAATTGAACTGGCAACCTTGTGGTTGCGAGCCCACTGACCCATGTGGGAATCGAACCGGCAGCCTTCGGAGTTTTGAGCACGGAACTCTAACCGGCTGAGCCACCGGGCCGGCCCCGCCAATTGATTTTTTAAAGACCTTTGATATAAAGAAGTGTTCTTGGCAAACTAGAGCATTCAGTCATATTAACTCTTTGACTTTAGAATGATAATCTTAGAATAATAGTAAAACTTTGTGTAAAAATTGATTTATCCAGAGTAACTGTTTGCACCTAACATTATTCTTCAGGCGTTCAGTACCCATAGTGATAACTATGAATTCTGTCAGTTTGAAAATATAGTATATGATTTAGTGAAAAATGGCAAGTTATTGATACAGAAAATACGCAAGACATTAACATTATGGGAACTGGATAACAACAGTTTGTTTTTATCCAGTTTTTCTTTCCGAAAAATTGGCTTGTATTTTCTTGTTTAAGGGTTCTGTAGGTAAGCTGTGTAAAACAGGAAATATGGTCATTATCTACGTTTCATTATCTAAGAAAACAAAATGAAATAAAATAAAACACAATAAAAAAAACTTATTTAAAAGGGTACTTAATTTCTCTATGGGTGTGGTATCATTTTTTTGGCTCCGTAGCCTTTTATTTTTCACTGTACAAATAAACAGTCATTAGGTACCTATCTTTCAAAGTTGATATTGTACATTCTCAACTATTAAAACAATCAGTACTGCTGACTTGAACGCAGTGATGTCATTTTGTGTCATCAGATTTTAGTTATCCTTCCAGGTCATCCTGCCATGACCATGAGTAAATTTATACATCTCATGTCATCTTAAATTATCCTACATATTGCCTAGATAGACTGAGATTTTTATTCCTTATTATCCGACATTATTCAATATTATTGCCATGTTTACAAAATGTTGCCTTGTATGGAAATTCCAGAGCTTTGCCAAGATAATGAAAACCTAAGGAGATTCTTATTCCATCTTTTCAGGGAAATGTAAAATTATTCATCTGTCTATAAAAATTCTTTGGCAAAAGTACTTTAATATGTTGAATTTTTATCTATTTTGTTGATTGCTATGTATCTGAATAATATTTTAGATATGAGTATAAGGAAAGAACTTTCAGTTGTCAAGGAATGAGCATATTCAATGAGTTACAGACTTGGTGTGACAATTAGATAACAATTATATCCAGCTGAATCAACCTCATCTAAACCTTAATTGCATATTGTATTGTTTAGTCACTTCCTGATTCAATGAGAGGTCACAATGTGTAGGAATTTAATAGCATGTTTTACTTCAGAGCTTACGGAATGTCCTGCGCAAGTAAAGAAAAGTCCACAAGAAATGGAAAACAAATGAAAATTCCTTTAGAATACCACTGATCTAGTCTGTTTCCTATAACTTGAAGTGTCTGTGAGTGGATGTCTTTATGTAATAAGAGACATAAATATACTTAGGGTATATTGCTTAGTATATTTAAGTATATTTAAATATTTAATCTATAACTTGTTAGTTGGAAATGAAGCACATTTTTTAAAAACTAATATTTTTATATATATTTTATTTCCCGATTTCTTGTAAATATCATTGACTTGCTATTTTGACTTTGACGACAGTGGATAGAGAAAATACTTTTATTGTGATGCACTGCACACTTGTGTGAGTGTGAATAAACAAAAGATTCACAAATAACACGAGCTGCACTCTGATATTCTATTCTATTTCAGTAAAAAAAATTCTAATCCACTAAATTGATTTCATGACTCATCAGTGGGTTGGGACTCATAGTTTGGAAAACACTGCCATATAGGATTGAAAAGAAAATTGTTTACCTTAAGTATTATCAACTCACTATTCTGAAGCAGCTTGGATATTTGGAAAGTTTTATTATTGCAGTTTAATATATCGGTTTTTTTAAAAAAATCTTGCTTTCTTGAATCCTCTCTGCTGCATAATTACCAAATGTTATTTCAGTTTTGTTTTCCAGTAAAAATTTGAATGATTAGAAAGTGTTATGCCAAGAACCATCTGAGGTACCGAGCACACATAGGAAACTTTAATATTGATTGAGATACCTTGGTTATGTGTGTACCCTTACATTAACATGATTTTAGTTAATAGAAAATAAGTTTCAAGTTAATCATTTAAGCGGATGTCATTACCTAGGGCAAAGCACCAATCCTTGGTAATGAAATATTCTGAATATGAAGTCTATGTTGTTGACAAATGTAATTTTATTAATTAAAAGTAACCATGATTATTATCATGTTTGGGGACATTAATAACTCAGTCACTTCATTTACATTAAATTGTTTCACATGTTTTATATTTACAATTAAGAAGTTGACATTTCTTGGTTGACATAAAAGTTTGCAGCTAAGATAAATGAGTAATTTTTAGTACAATCTGAAAAATATTAAGTGTCATGAGAAGTATAGGTAAAATTCAGATGAAAAGTACAATTTCCTGGCCTTATATGATGACTAATATTTTGAACACTTGGAAGTGGTGGAGAAGGGCATTTCACAAAAGGGGACATAGGCAAAAAAGTCAGAAAAGTTTGATATGTTCAAGAAATAAAAAGTAGTCCATTTGGATGCACTTTGATGCAGAGGCATTTTTTTAAGCAGAGGAGAGAACTAACATCCCTAGCAAAACCTACTTGCTACAGGAGATAGCATGGATTTGCGGTGAAATTAGGCACAGATTATTTAATAATCCATTGAAATAGTTTAGAGAAGAAGAAATGAGATTGAATAGGATAGTATCTACAAAAATAGGAAATGTTATCAAGATATCAGCATAAAATGAACAAGATTTTGCAACTGATTAATTCATTCATGAATATTTCTGTATCCGCTGTGCATTTCTGGCAACAAAACTGTTAACAAAACACATAATCTTTGCCCTTTTTACAGTTTTAGTCTAGTGGGAAACTTCGACATTTACAATTCAAGGTAATGCATAGTCTGCCATAAAGGACAGCCAGGGTACCCTGGGAGTGAGCACAGGGACCACTAAACTTAAAGCCTCAGGGAAAGTGATCGGGGAGAATTATGTTGCAGACAAAAAGAAGCCCTGTGTCAACTTGGAGGTGAGAGAGAGTGTGGTACATTGTAGAACTGAGATTGGAGACTTGGCCAGGCAAATCATCCAGAGCCCCAAAAACCCTAATAAAAGGTTTGGGCTTTATCTTTGAGCAGAAGGGAACCATGGTATGGTTTTTCACAATGGAAATTCAGGATCAAATTTGCATGTTAGAAGGACTGTTAAGGATGTTTTAGTTACAAATAAGAAACTTAAGCAAAAGGCAAAGAAAGTGATCCAGGAAAGTTCAGCATACACAAGGTAGGAAGTACCGTGGGATCTCACAGAGGTCTGGAACCAGAAATGGTTATCAGTATCAGGTACTCTTTCTTGGGCTCCCTCTTCCTTTCCCTCACCACAAGGTGTCTTCTCCCTAACTTGTGCTTCATTATTCTTTCAGTGTATACTGGCTTCTCTTTTAATTACTAAGCCACCCACAGCCTCTTAGATTGTCTCCCAATTCCAAATCCCCTGGAGAGAATCTGATTGGCTTATTAAATTGTCTCCCCACGGTCTAATCAGCTATGACCAGGAGAGCATACTAGCATAAGCATAACTGCTTCAAAGCCCACCCCTCTCATAATTAAGGGGGTGCAGTGAGGTGTGGGCTGGGCAGATTTCAGAATGAACTGACTTCAGAAGATCACTCTGGTATCAGAATGAAGAATTGTAGGTAGGGGGACTAGAGGCCCCTTTGGGAGAATAGAATAATCCAGGCCATAGGTAAACTGACCTGAGTTAGAGTGGTGAGTAAGAAGAGAACGAATTTCTGGTAGATAAAGATTTAATCCCCCTAATTGGATGTGGGAGGATGAATCAAGGATGATGTCTGTGTATGTGGTTTGTGTAACGGAGTGGATGATGAGAGCAGTCCCTGAGCTGGAAGAACATAGGAGAAGCAGATTTGGTGGGGATTTAAGGAGGTGGAAAGCATAACAAGAGAAGAGAGCTGAGACAACCCTGAAGAGAGTTATATTTGAAAGCTGGTAGGGGGAAGTGAGCCTGCAAGGGAAGACTGAAAAGGAACAGAGTGAGAAAAATCAGGATATGCAGTGTTTGGGGGAACTCAAAAGAGTGTTTCAGACAGGAGAATACAGTGCTAAATGTTGCTGGGCAGCATAAGAAAAAGTTCTGTTGGGTTTTAGAGCAACGGGCTGGTTGATGACCTTGGGAATGTGTTTAATGGAAACGGTTAAAATTGAAGCAGATTGAGGACCCTAGACGAAGAGATCGAAATAGCAAATGTATATAAACAGTGCTTGAGAAATTGGGCTCTGAGAGGAAGGGGAGAGAGGGGCCAATGGCTAGTGATTGTTATTATTGACAGTGAAATAGGGTTTTTAAAGTGTGTATGTATTTTTGTTTTAAATAGCAGGATCTTAATCATATTTGAGTATGGGAGAAAGAGTGATAACTTATTTGAACAAGATCAAGAGAGTTATTCAGAACACTGTTACAGTGTAATAGTGAAGAATGAAGCAAAAATAAGTACTATGTGGACACTGGTTTAGTAAAAGGAACTTGAGGTATTTCCTCACTTCGATTTTCTCTAGTAAGGGATTGGCATTATCTACAAGAAAGGTAGGTAGATTTAAGGAGCAAGGGGACTATTTGAAATAGATACTGTAGAAATTAGAGAAGATAGCTGACAAGGGAAAGTAGGATTTTTTGCCTGATTTAAATTGAAGGCCTTGAATTTAAAAGCAGTACCAATATGCACCTTTGTGTTTCTTGTTCAGCTTTAGGAATAGGCTCAAAAGGAGGAAACAGCTGGTTTGGTCATTACTGTGCTATTTCAGGTTGGTGCATCAGGAGAGTGCACAGCAGGGAAACTGGCTTAGTGGTGGTCTAACTAATGGACCATGGCATATAAGCTGAGGAAGGAAAGAAGTAAAAGCATGAGAGGACTAATGGGAAAGTAGACTCATTAAAAGTCTGGGGTTCCTTATGTGCAGTGAATACAGGAGAGTAACTCGGTGTGAAAGACTGGTGCTGGGCATGGTGAAGATGACATTAAAGGAAAATGAACCAGTGGTTTCTTTGGAGGTTTCAAATGTGTGTTACCGGAAGAATATAGTATTGCTGGTAATGGACATAGATGTGGAAGGAAGGGCGAGTTTTGGAAGAAAGCAAAAACTGGTTCTCATTATGTTAGAGTTTGAATACCTGTGGAAGATCCATACTAACATGACCAAGAGGCGTTTGAAAATACAGGAGTAAGGTCAGGGCTGGAAACAAATTGGGAGATCATAACTGAAGCCATGACTTCACCAAGGAAGGGAAATAACATATAATGGTCAGATCTTCTTAGGTACTATGTACATTTAAGGAGTGGGAAGTAAAAGTAGAAACAAGGTGCCTGTGAGATTTGAACAGTGTGCTTAGAAACTCGAGAGAGGATAAAGAGGAATTGACTGAGCAGGCCACAGGATTTGTGAACTCGTGAGTGGCTTTCCAGAGGGTACAAGAGATAGGTGACTGTGAAAGGAGATTGTGAGAATTTATTCCCAATGAATGATGTGTATGACATGTGATTTTTTTTTTTATCTCCCCAATATGCTAACATTTAAAAATAACTGATTAGGTTCTTTAGAAAAATGTATTAACCAGGTTCTGGCTTTCTAAAATGGAGTATACTGGTCATTAAATTGCTTAGTGCCTCAGGAGTATCATAATTACTGATTATTACTCAGGGATAGAATACTGCAGTCAAGACCATTTGCTCTTCTACTCATTCCAGCTTGCCTTGTTTTTCGATGCCTTCTTTCTCTGGATCATTTGTTGCATTAAGTCATTTGACATTATTATATAAGGATCTTTTTCCTTCAAAACACTTCACTGTGTTATAGTTTAAAATTGTTAGAAACCCTTTTAGGAACAAATAAATAAACTTAGCACTGTTGACATTTATGAATCAAAATATCCAAATTGGGGAGTGGGGCATTTTATTTACTTCTGCTAGTGGCATGTTCGATACCGATGTTATATTTAAAATGTTTTCTAAGTGATCTCATGAGCTTTTTCCACATGTAGGTTATTAAACTACTCCAGAAAGTTATACTCTTTGGCGGTTACGGAGAGTGGATTATAGGAGAAACACTTAATACCTGCTATAGAGTTTTGCAGGGAGAAAAAGTATTTTTTAGTCTCTAGCCTTCATTACTATTACTTACCGTGTTGGTGGTGGAAAAAAACAGATTTTTTTGGCCCAAGTATAGGTCTTCCCTAGTGAAAGGCAACTTGAAGATGAGATAGAGCTTAAAATTGAAGCTGTTTCTGAGTAATTATAGTTTTGTAGCTGAACAATTACACCTTCTTACTACTCTTGCATGTCTTCAACTTAGATTTGTCATATCTAGTTATCTCAATCAAATGGAAATGCTCTTTTTCTCCCCATCTTGCTGAGCTTTCAGATTCTGAAACGGTATAATTTACTCTGAAATTTAGTGATTTTTTTTCCCCACTCCTGGGAGCAGGCACATTTAACTACAGAAAGCTGTTTGTCATGGAATAATTTTCTCCTAACACATACATAGATAGCACTTTAAAAAAATTCTGATCATAATTACATTGCTGGCAATTATATGTTGAATTAACTAATACGAATATTATTCGTATTAGTTAACTAATAATAAACTAGTAATTATATGTTGAATTAACTAATACGAATACAATCCCCTGTAAGATGCATCTGGGACATTCCTCATTTGCTATTCCTAATTTGCGGTTTTAGGAAATGTGTCTGGTGGTGGTTGAATGTGATCAAGATTTTCTTCTCTTATGAGCCTGAGAATCTAGACTTCGCAAAAGCTATTATTAGAAAACATTAGGCATTTGAATCTTTCTCAAGGAATGAGTTATTGGATGTGATCGAGTTTTTTGGCTAGCATAACATTTAACCAAAGGTACTACATTGTACAAAGGGTAGCCTTAAAACTAGGTATTCCTTTCTGCATAAGAACTCATTAAAAACTTACAGGAATTTATAAGTATAAATTTTTCTTAGCTTTAAAATGAAAATAACGTTTCAGTACCTTGAGAAATAGCATCTTTTTACGTATTAGGTTACCTGTTTTCATTGGATTGGGTGTCATTGAGAAATCGGCATTGCATTTTAGCCACTAACATCAATAATCTCGATACAGTTGAGAAACCCAGAGCCCAGTTTCTAATATTTTGAGACTTTTGCCATTTTGAGTAATTTTAGAATCTTGGATGATACCATACCCATATTGGGTTCCAGTACTTAAAGTTTGTTATCATTGTGGTTTAAAAAGTATCCAGAAGCATGTTAACTGTATTGCTGAGGATACTACTGTACAGTTAATATCTGAAGTCTTAGAAACAACTGCTAAGGCTTAGTGATTTCATAGGTTGCCACTATTTTAGTTAAAGCTATCCTCTTCAAAATATAGAAATTGTAAAGGGACACCTGTCTTAGTATTATTTTGTGGTTGGAATGTAATAGGTAAGGACGCTTATTTTACTCAAGTAAGCTCAATTAAGGATTAAATCTGTTTATGGAGACATCTTATAAACCCCAATTGCAGACATACAAACCAGGCCTTTTCCCCATCCCTTTTGTTGTGGGGGTAGAGTCTCCTAGAAGAAAGGGCATTTTAGGTATGAGTGGTATACAGAGTAGAGAGAACTGGAGATGGCCCAGGCATCAAAAAAAGGTTATCTCTTGGCTAGAATAATTTCTTTCTGCACTTGGGGTTAACTAAAGAAACATGCTAATTATAGTGATGCTTAACGGATTTATCCTGTACTTTTTTCCTTAGGAATTGTGGTGGTAGATCCTAACCTCTGTTTTTTTTTTTCCCTCATCTTATTTATTTTATTTTTTATTTTTTATTTTTTTTTAATCTATTGGGGTGACAATTGTTAGTGAAATTACATAGATTTCAGGTGTACAATTCTGTATTACATCATCTATAAATCCCATTGTGTGTTCACCCAGAGTCAGTTCTCCTTCCATCACCATATATTTGATCCCCTTTACCCTCATCTCCCTCCCCCCACTCCCCTTTATCCTCTGGTAACCACTAAACTATTGTCTGTGTCTACGAGTTTTTTTTTCTCATTTGTTTGTCTTGTTCTATTGTTGTTTTTGGTTTATATACCACATATCAGTGAAATCATAGGGTTCTCTGCTTTTTCTCTCTGACTTATTTCGCTTAGCATTATACTATCAACATCCATCCATGTTGTCACAAATGCTCCTATGTCATCTTTTCTTACTGCCAAATAGTATTCCATTGTGTATATATACCACACCTTCTTTATCCATTCATCTATCGAAGGACATTTGATTGTTTCCATGCATTGGCCACTGTAAACAAAGCTGCAATGAACATTGGAGCACACGTGTCTTTATATATGTATAAATGTTTTCAGATTTTTTGGGTAGATACCCAGGAGAAGAATTGCTGGGTCATATGGTAATTGTATTTGTAATTTTTTGAGGAACCTCCACACTGCCTTCCATAGTGGCTGCACCAGTCTGCATTCCCACCAACAGTGTATGAGGGTTCCTTTTTCTCCACAGCCTCTCCAACACTTGTTACTATTTGTCTTGTTGATGCTAGTCATTCTGACTGGGGTGAGGTGATATCTCATTGTGGTTTTTATTTGCATTTCTCTGATGATTAGTGATGTTGAGCATTTTTTCGTATGTCTAATTTGCCATTTGTATGTCCTCTTTGGAGAAATGTCTCTTCAGGTCTTCTGCCCATTTTTCAGTTGGATTGTTTGTTTTGTTGTTGTTGAGCTTCATGAGCTCCTTGTATATTTTGAATATTAACCCCTTCTCGGGGCACTGTTTGAAAAATCTTCTCCCATTTCAGTTGGTTGCCTCCTATTTTGTCGATAGTTTCTTTTGCTGTGCAGAAGCTTTTAAGTTTCATATAGTTCCATTTGTTTACTTTAGCTTTTACTTCCATTGTGTTTGGAGTCAAATTCATAAAATGCTCTTTGAGCCCAAGGTCCATAAGTTTAGTACCTATGTTTTCTTCTATGCAGTTTATCGTGTCAGATCTTATGCTTAAGTCTTTGATCCATTTTGAATTAATTTTGGTACATGGTGACAGATAGCAGTCCAGTTTCATTCTTTTGCACGTGGCTATCCAATTCTCCCAGCACCATTTATTGAAGAGGGTGTCTTTCCTCCATTGTATGTTTTTAGCTTCTTTGTCAAAAATTATCTGTCTATATTTATGTGGTTTTATTTCTGGGTTCTCAATTCTATTCCATTGGTCTGTGTGTCTGTTTTTCTGCCAATACCATGCTGTTTTGATTATTGTAGCCCTGTAGTACAAGCTAAAGTCAGGGAGTGCGATACCTCCAGTATTGTTCTTTTTTCTTAAGATTGCTTTGGCTATTGGGGGTCTTTTGTGGTTCCAAACAAATCTGATGATTTTTTGTTCTATTTCTTTAAAAAAATTTCATTAGGATTTTGATGGGGATTGCATTAAATCTGTATATTGCTTTGGGTAGTATGGCCATTTTAACTATGTTGATTCTTCCAATCCATGAGCATGGAATGTCTTTTCTTTGTGTCTTCTTCAATTTCTTTCAAAAATGTCTTATAGTTTTCAGCATATAGGTCCTTCACATCCTTGGTTAAGTTTATTCCCAGGTATTTTATTCTTTTTGCTGCAGTTGCAAAGGGAATTGTTTTTTGTATTTCTTTTTCTGAGATTTCATTGTTAGTATATAGGAAAGCAATGGACTTTAGTACGTTGATTTTGTAGCCAGCAACTTTACTGTATTCGTTGATTGTTTCTAACAGCTTTTTGGTGGACTCTTAAGGGTTTTCTATACATAGCATCATGTCATCTGCAAAGAGTGATAATTTAACTTCTTCATTCCCAATTTGGATGCTTTTTATTTCTTTCTCTTGCCTGATGGCTCTGGCAAGGACTTCCAACACTATGTTGAAAAGCAGAGGTGATAGGGGACAACCCTGTTGTGTTCCTGAATGTAGAGCAAAGGGCTTCATTTTTTTCACCATTAATTATTAGGTTAGCTGAGTATTTGGTCCACTCCCTCCTGGCTTGTAGAATTTCTGCTGAAAAAACTGTTGATAATCTAATGGGCTTTCCTTTGTAGGTTACCGTCTTCTTTTCCCTAGCTGTCTTGAGGATTCTTTCTTTGGCGTTGATATTAGACAGCTTCAATACAATGTGCCTTGAAAAGCCCTGTTGGGATTGAGGTAATTAGGTGTTCTATTTGCTTCTTGGATTCGAGGATCCAATTCTGTCCACAAGTTTGGGAAATTCTCATCAACAATTTGTTTGAATATATTCTCTGTTCCCTTCTCTCTTTCTTCTCCTTCTGGTATGCCCATTATTCTTATATTGCTCTTTCTGATAGAGTCAGAAAGTTCTTGTAGAGTTCTTTCATTTCTTTTGAGTCTCAAGTCTCTTTCTTCTTCCATCTGTGTAATTTCCAGGTTTCTATCTTCAATGTCACTGATTCTTTTCTCCATGTGGTCAACTATACTACTTAAGCTGGTTATTTCATTCTTAATTTCTTCTGTTGAGTTCTTAATCTCCAGAAATTCCATTTGGTTCTTTTTTAAAATTTCAGTCTCTTTCGTAAAATGCTCATGTTGTTCTTTGATTGCGTTTCTGAGTTCATTAAATTGCCTTCTTGCGTTTTCTTGCATCTTGTTGAGTTTTTTCCAGAACTGCAATCTTGAATTCTCTGTGATTTAAATCACATATTTCCATAACTTTAAGTTCCTTTTCTGGAGACTTTTCACTTTCTTTCTGAGCTGTCTTGTTGCTTTGGTTATTCATGGCAATTACTGATTTATTATTTCTCTTCCTAGACATCTACAGGAGTGGTTTGTGCAACAGGTTGATAGGAAGAGGTCTTTCTTTTGTTTTCCAATACTTGTTGGTAGAATGTTTTATTTTCTCTCCGACTGTAGCCTCTTTTTTCCTCTCTCACACAGTAGTGCTCTATTTTCCCTCCACTTTTCCAGCTTCTCACACAATGGGGGGATTCCCTGGGAGACAGGCTTCTCCTCTGTTAACAGTTCACCTGGGTCATAGGGCACCACATCCCTGTGGGGATGCGGAGAGCTTTTGAAGTTCCAAAGCTCTTTGTGCACCAGATTCAGAGCCCATATGTTTCAGCAGTTCTGTTTACTCCTGCAGGGATCCGCCCAGATAGGTGGGGCCAGGGGTGGGGTGAGTCGTGAGAGGTGGCCCAGAGCAATGGTGGCGACCACCACCACAGCCAGTCCCGCTTCCACAGCTCCCTCTCCTTTGCCGGAACTTGTTGGGCTGCGAATCTGTGTCTGGGGTCCACGGTTCTCAGAGCAGCAAATTTTCCGTACTTTTGATCTGACACTGCTACTGTTTGCTTCTAGCACCGGGCAGTTGGGGGCGGGGCCAGTTGGGGGCGGGGCGAGCTCTGAGAGGGTAGGGAGGGGGCAGCTAGTCTCCGTGCCTAAGGCTTCCGTTTTCTGCTCAGCAGTGAGGACTTAAAGCACCGTTTTCAGCCTTCTTCCCTCAGTCTTTTCTCCGAGGTCTCTGCCGTGAGCGTTGGGTTCAGCCGTGTTATATGCTGCCCCCTCAGCCGTGGGCCATAAGCGGAGCCCTTGCAGTCCGAGTTCTTCCCTCTCCTGCAGCTGCGGTAGTTCAGGGATGCAGGGAGCTCGGAGCACTGAGCTAGGTCTGCGTGCTGCAACCGCCGGACTCCTTCTCCGCACTTCTCTTTTCCCTCCTTCCCCACTCGTGCGATTTGCCCACCTTTAGGTGAAGCAGTAGTGGGCCTCTTCGTCCTGCCTGTCTGCTGTGCAGGGAGACCTTTGTGGAGTTATTGTTGTCTGATTAGTTGTGAATTCCAGGGAAGCTTTACAGAGGCTAACCTCACGCAGCCATTTTGATTCCAGCTCCTAACCTTCATTATAAGAGAGTAGTGCAGAAAAGGAAGGAGGAGAAGGAAGAGTCTCAGATTTAGAGGGGCATCATTTCAGCCCTTATTTAGGCTCTTTCTTTAATAAAGATCGAGTCAGATGAACTAATTTTTTTAAAGATTCTAACCTCCTTGAAGCTTCATTATTGTGTCATACACAATTTTTCAATATCTTCCAAGCAAATGACAGTTTAAATGGTACTGACAATTCTGCCCATCCCTGTGAATTTAGGCCCTTAGAGTCAAGAATCTACTACTGTCTTTTAGATCCTACATGTCTTCCATAGGGTGAGCATCTCATATTTAGTGTGGCCCTAAATGTTTAAGGGATTTCCAGGGGTGATTTTGATTATGCAATTGTTGTGAATTGTTTGGAAGGATGGACTCTTCCTTCTAACTGGAGTTAGAGTATAAAGTCAATATGTAAAGTGAAACTCAGAGTCAATCTTGAGAGTTCCTGAACTCATAAAAGACAATATAAAATCTTTTGTGTACACAAACATACACACACTCGTGAAGGTTAATTCTAATGCACATTTAACTTGGAGAATGACTAAGCGAGAATAAAGGGCAAAAGAAAAGTATATAGGTGGCTATAAGTTCACCCCACTCAGCAGTATCGGTGGTGGATAGGTAGAGAATTTGTTTCTTCTTGTCTGTTGGCTTTGCTTCATTTTGTTTTAATAATAAGCTTCTTAAATCTTAATACTTATTAATAGTTAATTTGTTATGAGGATTGTAGAAGTTCATTGAGTTTTAACTTTCTGTGAGATAGCTTCTGAAATCCGTTGGTTAAATTCTAAGGTTAGCCATTAAATAGATTTGTGATGTAACCTTGTTATATTGTAGTTTTCATTATTTCCCTTTTCTTTTCCTTTGGTATTTAATAACATCTCTTGGCTCTTGGGAGAAATCCTGCTTCTCATCTCTGTTAAAGGGAACAAAGGAAGAGATTTGGTAACAGCTCCTTCTCTGAACTTGAATGGGAAGAAATGGAAGTATTATGGCCCCCTTGGTTTATGGTTGCAATGGGAATCAGTATGAAAATCCCATTAAGAGTGTAAAAATGGGGACGTAGCTGGGAACTTCCAAATTAGACATTTTCATTTTGCACTCTTGTCTAGCATGCTTCCCTCCCCACTCTCCCGCCTCAGTTTTAAGAAGATAACTAACACTCTTGCTCATTACCTATCTGTTCAATTTATGACCTCAATTACAAAGTTACCAAAGAATTTCCCTTTAACACTGTGCCCTGAGTGGGAATGGAGTGCAGTTCTGATTTTCTTAGCTTGCTGCTAGTGATAGCAGTGACTGCAGCAGGATCAGCTTGTCTCGCCCGGGGCCTCCAGCCAGCGCTCAGGCCTGGGCTGCTGCACTGTTCATCGGGTTCCACTGCCTGTTGGAGAAGAGGAACCGCTAAGCCCTAAATGTTGTGCTGCTTGCACACCACCCAGTAGGGACTTCTCTTCCTGGGGAAAGAAAAAGCATGTGTTGAGAGAGACATAAATAGCTAGTCAGCATAACTTATTTCTTAGAAAGGAGGAGATTACCCTAGAATGCGCCCTATGCTTCATATATTGTGTCTAGTTATATCAGTTAAATCGTGTACAAATCTTTCTTAGTGTATGACATGGTGGTATTTCTGTATTAATTATTTTAAATATAATTGAAGAGCAAGCTTTGAAAAATACATGGAACTGAAATAGATGCATTTACCTAGTGGCAGCTGAGATCTGTTCTAGTTGAGGGTTTATAAAGAGTGACATTACATTTAAGTTTATTTAATGTGAATTTTGAAGCAATGACTTGGTTTAGGTGTGAGGCCAAGAAACTCTTACATATTCTGAAAGTTGTCAGGCTTCGTTAGTTAGATCTCAGTGACCACTAATCACAGAAATGTCATTTTGAAGCAATGACTTGGTTTAGGTGTGAGGCCAAGAAACTCTTACATATTCTGAAAGTTGTCAGGCTTCGTTAGTTAGATCTCAGTGACCACTAATCACAGAACTGTCATTTTGAAGCTCCTTAGGTACCTGCTGAGGAAATGGCCCTAAGCAGTTCCTTAGCGTGGGTGGATCTGGTAGCGTATGGTCCTGCGACCATGGCCATATTGATTAGCCCAGGGCAGGCCTTTGACCTAAGGCTCATAGTCTGTGAAGTGGCCTGGTATGAGAACTGCATGAACAGCGATGATAGGGGTTAAACTAGTCAATCACATATCTCTTTCTCTCCTGTAAATCATTCCATGAGAGGAGGAGAATGATGGACAATTCATAATGGCAACTTACAGTTGGTTTGTTAATTTGTTCTTCAATCAACACCTATTTGAATGCCCACTGTTTGCCAGGTACTGTTCTAGGCTCTGGAGATTTACTCAGGAACAGACCAAAGTTCATGCTTTCATGGAATTTATGATTAGGACAAACAATTAGCGTGTAATAAATTATAAGAGTGGTCAGTGCTTTGAAGAATAATGAAGAGGGTGACTAGAGGGTACCATTTTGGTTAGGCTAGTCATGTAAGGCATTTCTGAAGAACTGATGTTTGAGCAGAGTCCTAAGAGAAGAATAAGTGGGAAAAGGCAGCATGCAGCCACCATTGATGTGGTAGAAGGTGAGAGTTACACAGAAGAAATACTCAGAGTAAAGGGTGAGATGATGTGTTAGTCAGGGTTCTCTCGAGAAACAGAACCAATACGATGGGTGGATAGATAGGTTTATTATAAGGAATGAACTCATGTGATTCTGGAGGCTGACAGGTCCCACAATGTGCAGCTGTCATGCTGGATACGCAGGAGCGCCGACGATGTAGTTCCAGTCCAAGTACGGCGGCCTGAGACTGGTGTAAGTTCTAGATTGAAGGCCAGCAGGCTTGCGAGCCACCAAGAGCCAATATTTTAAATAGAATCTCAAAGCAAGATATCCCAGCCAGAAGGCAGTCGGCAGGAGTTCCCTTCATCTTACAGGGGACTCAGCCTATTTGTTTTATTCAGGCCTTCAGCTGATTGGATGAAGCCCATCCACTTTAGGGAGACCAGTTGGCATTACTCAATCTATTGATTTAAGTGTTAAAGTTATCCCAAAACACTCTCACAGGAACACCTAGAATAATGTTTTATCAAATATCTGGGTACCCTGTGGCCCAGTCAAATTGGCACATAAAAATTAATTATCACAAATGGGGGCTCTTGGGAGCACACAGAGCGGGATAAGTAAAGATAGATGGGCTCCAAATCACCCCAGTGACGTACTGCCAAGATTACCCGATGATTAGAGCTGTCTCGAATTCTGAACTTGGTTGCATTGCCTGAATTCTTTTCCATTGCCTGTGTGGCCTGACTATATAACTGCATTAAACTTACTCTTTTCTCTCTTAAGTACTCTTTATATAATTATTTAGTTTAACTTGTTGGTCTCCACATTCATACTTGGCAGACCAACCATTTTTGGAGATAGTTCTTGCGCTCAGAAAGACCATAGTCTAGTAGTAAAACCTGCATATTTAAATATGCAGCAAGGTAGTTTAGATACAAAAAAAGAGGTGACAATATTTCACGAAAAGGAAACGGAAATGAGCAAATTAGGTACATGAGAGTTTTGGGGGATGACCATTTAGCCATGTTGGCGTGAGTAGTGCTCTTGCCAGAGGAATAAATAGTGAGAAGTGAAATTGGAAAGCTACATCTGAACCTCAATATTTCTATAACATTCGGTTGCATGTTAACCTCTTTGAGCCTCAGTTTACTCATCTACTAATGGGGATGATAAAGCCTGTCTTTTCTCTTATTCCTGTGAGACCCATAATAGTAACATCTGAATTCTGTAACTCTAGTTCATTTGTTTTGAATCCAAAAAGAGGACATCTGAGTAGAGGAATGAGTCATCAGACATTTCCTCCTCACACTCTTGCTGTTCCAGCTCATCATGGATAGAACAGTATACCCAAATACATCCTCCACGAATCTCACTAGTGTCCTTAATGCTCTGATCTTGGAAATTGCTCCTTATGTCTCAGTCTCTTGATGGTATTTTCTGTTGGTGATGCTGCACCAGTTATCTCCATCTATAGGGCCACACACGTGCTCTGGATCCCATTCCTTTCTACCTTTTCAGAAATACTAAGTTACTTGAAACTGCAGTTTTCTTTTCACTGTCCTATTCTCACCCATTCCCTCTGTGTTGGATCCTTTCTGTTTTACACACGTTCAGGTTCTCTGTTATATGTGTTCTATCTGCTGTGCTATACAACATGTCATACATCATCTAAGCATCCTCCATTGGCCACATACCTTTCTCCACCAATTCCCTTTCTTCTCTGCTGAACTTCTCTAAGGAAGTAGCTACACCCACTTAACCTATTCCTAAAATCACATCCTACTCACACTTCAGCTCATTTCAGTCTAGCTTCTACCCCCACAGCTTTACTCAAATGGCTTGACGTTTCTGTAGCATTTAATACTGTTGACCATTCTGCTCTTTAAAACACTCTTCTTTTGGCTTTTCCAGTGTGTTCTCATTTTCTATGTCTCTGGCTACATCTTCTCTGACTTGTTTGTTGGCTTATCTTTCTCTAATTGCTCATTAAATGTGGGTCTTCACAAAGCTGACTCTTAGGCCTCTCTTTTCTTATTACTATACTACTTTTGAATTATATCATTTAATTGCTTCAATAATAACAACTACTCTTCAATTTATATCTTTTGCCGAGAATTCTCTGAGGTCCAATTCTGTATCAAGCTACCAACTTGATATTTCCATTTGGATGTCTTG
Source organism: Rhinolophus hipposideros (assembly GCF_964194185.1). NCBI lineage: Eukaryota > Metazoa > Chordata > Mammalia > Chiroptera > Rhinolophidae > Rhinolophus > Rhinolophus hipposideros. The sequence continues at coordinate 63,280,373 of NC_138061.1, forward strand.
AGAGATGTGTCAGACTCAACATGCTTAAGATTCAACATGTTTATAATTTCTCCTCTTCCTCCATGTCCTCTTCACCACCAAGATTTGTTTTATTTTGGACTCAATTTAGTATATAGTGAAGGACTCAAATCCTCATTCTTCTCCTTAGTAACTTCTCACCATAGGCAATTGAGCTTTCTGGCTCAATTTCATCATCTGTAAGATGGAAAAACAATAGTTCCTATTTAACAAGGAAACATCAGTGAAGATTAGCATAGGGCACTTACGGTTCAGCCAAGATGTAGTAACAGGGATTGAATTTACCCTTAGCCATAAACAACTAGAAATGCCTTATAGGACTGTTGTGAGGATGTGTTTATAAAGTGCTTGAAACAGGACCTGGTTAAAGTAAGCTCTATTTAAATGTTTGCTTTTTAAATATGGATATAATGATAACAATTGTGGGATGAAGCAAAAGTGGTGCTTAAAGGGTAAATTATAGTTTTAAATACTTGTAAAAAAAAGCACTTCTTGAATCAGTACTCTTAAGCTTCCATTTTAGGAAGCTAGAGGAGAAAAGCAATCTCAAAAAAAGCAATCCCAAGCAAAAAGAAGGAAATGAAGACAAGTGTCGAAAGCAATGAAATAGAAAAGTGCAAAACAATAAAGAAAATCAGAAATTATAATCTGGCTTTTTAAAAAACAATCGATAATAGTAATAAAATTCTAACCAGACTGATTCCAGAAAAAAAGAGAGACGACACAGATTACAATAGCAGGAATGAAAGAGGACACATGACTACAGATATTGTAGACATTAAATTGGACAACTTAAATGAAATGAGCAAATACCTTGAAAAAGAGAAACTACCAAAGCTCATTTAAGAAGAAACAGATGATCTAAACAGCCCTATATGTAAATTAAAAAAATTTTTTCAATTACAATCTCCCCTCAGAAAAGCTCTTATCCTAGAAGCCTTCACTGAAGCATTATATCAAACATGTAAGATGAAATATTGTCAGTTCTACACAAAGTCTTTCAGAATATAAAAGAGGAAGCAGCATTTCCCAACTCATCTTATGAGGTCGACATTATCCTAACTAGAAAGAAAACTACAGACCAGCATCCCCCATAAAAATAGATGGAAATACCTTCAACAAAATTTTAGCAACTGAATCAGTAATATGTAAAAAGGATAGTACTTTCGACCAAGTGGGATTCATTACAGGAATGAATGCAAGGTTGAAAATCAGTCAGTGTAATTCATATGAACCAACTAAGTAAGAAAAAAAGGTATGATTAGCTGGATACAGAAAAATCACTTGACAAAATGCAGTGTTCATTCATGGTAAGAACTATGAGTAAACTAGGACTTAAAGGGAACTTTCTCAACCTGTTAAAGGGCATCTAATAAAATCCAGTAATTTACATCACACTTAGTGGTAAAAGCCTGAATGTTTTCCCCTCAAGATCAGGAACAAGGGAATGATGTTTGCTTTTAACACTTCTAATCATTATAGCTAGTGCATTGCGGGGGCAAAAAAAGGAATTCAGCGGCACCCAAATTGATATGTAGAAAATCTTAAAGAATCCACAAACAAGGCTACCAAGATTAATAAGTGACCTTAGTACAAAATTATTGTACAAAAAATTGTGTTTCTGTGTACTAACAATGAACAACTGAAATTTTAAATAAAATAACCAAAAAAACATTATAATAGCATCTAGAATATTAATACTTAGAGAAGTCTAACAAAATTCTGCCAGGCCTGTATATTGGAAACTATAAAACATTCCTGAGAGAACTTAAGGAGAACCAAATAAATGGAAACGAATACCATGTTCATGGATCAGAAAACTCAAAATTGTTAAGATTTCATTTCTCCCCAAATTGATATATATACTGTTCTATGTAATTCCAGTCAGTATCTCCACAGGGTTTTTTTGTAGAAACTGACAAGCTATTTTTGAAATTTATATGAAAATGCAAAGAGCCCTAGAATAGCTAAAACAATTTTGAAAAATAACAAAGTTCAATGACTTACATTGTCTGATTTCCAGATTTACTATAAAGCTATTAATCAACACAGTGTGGCATTGGTGTAAGAATAGACATATAGATTAATGGAGTAGAATATAGTCCAGAAACAGACCTACACACATATGTTCACTGATGTTTGGCAAAAATGCAAAAGTAATTCAATGGAGAAAAGTACAGTGTTTTTGACAAATGGTTCTGGGATAGTTGGACACACATATAAAATAACAACAAACCTTAACCTTTACCTTACATCATTCTAAACAATTAACGTGAAATAGATTATAGATTTAAATTAAATGTAAGAACTAAAACCATAAAATTCCTAGAAGAAAGCATGGGGGAAAAGCTTTGTGACCTTGAGAGTAGGCAAGGCATGATTTCCTAGATAAGACATGCAAAGCCAAACTATAAAGAGAAAAAGATCAGTTGTACTTCATCTGAATTTAGTGTTTGCTTTTCAAAAGTTGCTCTTTAAAACTCACTGTTAACACAATTCCTATCAAAATCTTAGCAGTATTTTTTGTATACATAGACAGGTTTATTCTAAACTTTGTATGGAAAGATAAAGTATCTGGAAACAATTATGTATAAGAATAGTAAATTTGGAAGAATCATACTACATGATTTTAAGACTCCTAAACTCAAGACGGTGTGGTGCTGATCAAGTGATGGAACAAAGAAACAGAATAACAAGTCCAGAAATAGACCCACACAAATATAGCCAAATGAATTTTGACAAAGATGCAAAAGCAATTCAATGAGAAAGAATAGTCTTTACAACAAATTATATTAGAACAATTAGACACCTACAGCTGTATAGCTAAAAAAATAGACCTTGGCCTAAAACTCATACTTTATACAAAAACTAACATAAAGTGGGTTGTAGATCTAAATGTAAAATGTAAAACTATAAAAGCTATATAAGAAGACATAAGAGAAAATGTTTGATCTAGGGCCTAAGTAAAAATTTCTCATGCCAAGAGTAAATTCCATAAAGGAAAAATTTGAAAACTTGGCCTTCATCCAAGTTAAAAACTTTTGTTCTGTGTAAAGAGAAGTCACATCCTGGGAGAAAATACAGTTGAACAACACGAGGGTTAAGGGCACTGACCCCGCATGCAGTCAAAAAACTGCATATAGCTTTTGACACCCCCAAAACTTATTATAAGTATCCCGGATCATTGGTAGATTGTATCGAAACAATAGATACTTATTGAAGAAAAAAAAAAGGCACATATATTTGTGAACCTGCAAAGTTCAAATCCATGTTGTTTCTAGGATTTGCAAATTGTGTCTAACAAGGACACATACCCAGAATATACAAACAACTCTCTAAATTTAACAATAGGAAGTCAAATAATCCAGTTAGAAAATGGGCAAAACACTTGAACAGACACTTCAGTAAAGAACATATACACATGGCAAATGAGCACATGAAAAGATGTTCAATATCATTAGCCATTAAAGAAGTACAAATGTAAAGCCCTGATGAGATATTGCACACCTACTAGCATGGCTAAATATTAAAAATACCAGCTTGAGTAAGTGTTGATAGGATGTGGAGGAGCTGGATCTTTCATACATTGCTGGTGGGAATTCAAGATGATAACAGCCACTCTAGGAAACAATTTGACAGTTTCTTATAAAGTTAAACATGCATGTGCTATATCTTTGTCTTGGATATTTGCCTTAAAGAAACAAAAACTTACTTTTCACACAAAAATCTATAGACAAAGATTTGTAGTAAGGGGTCTTATTTGTAATAGCCGAAACAACAGGTGAATGGTTAACAGACTGCTGTACATTCATTCATACAACAGAATAATATTCAGTAAGAAAAAGAACAAACTATTGATATCTCAGCAATCTGGAGGATTTCAGGGCATTATACTGAGTGGGGAAAAAAGCAATTTCATAAGATTACCTATTATGTGATACCACTTATACAACATCTTTTAAATGAGAAAAATTATAGTAATGAAAACGTATTTGCAGGGGTAGGGTTGTCTGGAGTGTGTGATTATATATAGGGATAGCATGAAGTACTTTCGTTGGGGTAATGAAACAATTCTGTATTCCGATTATGGTGGAGGTTACATTAATATATGCATGTGATAAATTTACATAGAACCACACATAAAATTAGCACATTTAAAAAGCCAATAAAATCTGAATAAAGTTTGGTTTAGAATTATAACAAGTCAACTTTCTCATTTTGGTAATTATGCTATACTTATCAACTGCTGTCAGGTCAAGAATACGCAGGGACTCTGTACTAACCTCTATGTGAGTCTAGAAAAGTATTTGAAAGTAAAAAGTTCACACACAAAAAGATGCTCTTAAGAAAATGGAAAGGCAAGCCACAGACTGGAAGATAATACTTGTGAAACATCTGGTAAAGGATGTATATCCAGAATATATAAATAAATATTATAATTCAGTAACAAGAACTCATTTTTAAATGGGCAAAGGAATTAATTAGCTACGTCAAAAAAGATATGTGAATAGCTTATAAGCCCACAGAAAAGATGCTCAACATCATTATTAGCAAATGCACATGTAAGCCACAGTGAAATACCACAATATACCTACTAATATAGGTAAAATTAAATGGCAGTTAATATCACAAGAATGTGAAGCAACTGGAACTAGTTTATACTAGCGTCATCTATTATAACCCCCAAACTGGAAACAGTCCATATGTCCAAATGGTATATCCACACAATGGAGTACCACTCAGTGATAACAAGGAATGCAGTGTAGAGGAATCTTAAAAACATTAGGGCAAGTGAAAGAAGCCAAACAGGAAAATTACGTGCTGTGTGATTTCATTTATATGAAGATCTAGAAAAGGCTCAACTAAGCAGTTCATTGGCTGCCGTGGACAGGCCAGGGGTAGAGGGCAAGGATTGATCATACAGGGAACATTTTGCAGTGATGGAAATATTCTACATCATGATTTTGATAGTGCTTACAGTGTTGTATATATTCATGAAAACTCATCAATTGTATGATAAAAGTTGGTGAATTGTTTAGGGCTTTCACATGTGCTGTTTCTGCTGCCTAGAAAGCTCCCTTCTCTCCCTGCCTGGTGAACTCATATTCAGTGTGCAGATCTTGCCCAAACCTCACATCATTAGGAAAAGGAATCCTTTCCCGAGCCCAGACTAGCATAGGCTTGCTTCCATAGCATCCTGCCCTTTCCTTTCATTGCTCTTATCACTGCCATAGCTTCAATCAGGCCGTTTCTCAACAATGTAATGTCCCTTTTTTCTGTCTTAACCGCAGCTCTGTGAGGGGCCAGGTGCTGATGAAGGTTGTGTTCTCAGTACCTAGCGTAGAGCTTGACTCATGCTACTCTAATAAGTAGTATTGGAGTAGGTTCCTACTCCAATAAGTAGGAACCAGTCTAAGTGAGTGGAATTCTCTGTCTCCTGTTCATGGGAGTGCAGCTGTGCCTTCTGGGGCCGGCACCACTCGCTGGGCTGCTTAGGTAGTTGGCTCCTTTGTCTGCTGCCCCTGCACTGTTCCTGGGGAGCTGTGGTGGTTCCTGGACTGCTCTGCTGCGGCCACAGCTTTGTCCCGACTTCTGTGTGAGCACCTTGGACCCGCTCCTGCTGCTAGGACACTCTTTCTGAGAATAGAGAGAAGCCTTGTCCTACTATTAATATTCTTACTATTCTTACTGTTAATATTAATATTACTATTCTTTTAGCAGAAAGGGAATCCTGTCCTCTGTTTTCTGGATCTGCTAAGCTTTTTCTTTGATTTCCTGCAAGTTGGGAAATTGAAACACAGCCTTTTTGTTACCTGCTTTGGTAATAGTACGTAAACTCCTGTGAAGCACCTCTTTCTGTCCTGATCCTTTATCTTCTTAAGGAGAGGAATACAAGTCTTCCAAGCAAGCTTAGAAAACCTTATCTGCAGGCTTCTTGAAGTATAAACACCATCAGCTCTGCACCCAGCCTCTGAGCACATGAGCGGAGCACCCAAGACCAGTACTGTTTCCAGGCCTGGGGCCAGACCTAGTTTCCTGGATAAACATGTGTGTGACATACCTGATGAAGGTTCTGACACTAAGCACACTCCTCCATTGCTCTTCCCACTTCTCTTCCTCCCTGTTTCCCTGCTCTGGTAGGCAAGAGGGAATTAAAGATAAGGTAGCAAATCGGTCTGGATGACCAATACCCTGTATTTGCTCATCCGATGAGCATAGCTGAGTATTCAGATCATTACCAGACTCTTCTATAGCCTGTGGTCTGGGTGGGCACTTAGGCAGAATTTATGAGACTTGTCATTTCAGACAGTCTTCTCTGGAGTATTACATGACGAGTTTAGTTATTGATTTTGGAAATGCTGCTCTGGGCCTTCCTTTAATTTATCCAAATAATCTAACTCCTCAGTTGCTTCCAGTTTCTCTTCTTTTTTAAAGCTCTTATATTGTTTGGACCTTTTTGTTTAGTTTTTGTTTATTTTGAATTCCATCACACCTAAGAATCCTCATTAATTGTAATGTTCTCCTTCATCTGAAGTATTCCAATCGCTCACTAGTTTTCCAACTCTCGGGCCCCCCACTTCCCAGTGGCTTCCACCCCACTCCAAGAATTCAGCTGTTAGAGTCCAGTTCATGAGCCCAGCCATGGTAGACACTTTATATTTGTCAGATTAATCATTTGTCTTGTAAGTCTTAACAGGATTTTGTTTTTGTTTTGTTAGCATTACCTTACAACCTCTCTCTCTCTCTCTCTCTCTCTCTCTCTCATTCTCTCTCTCATTCTCTCTCTCATTCTCATTCTCATTCTCATTCTTAGACCTAACAGGTTTCTTGGTTTAATGTGGGATGTGGGAAGTAAGTTGGAGCTGTCCTGCTGCATGCGCTTTGTAATACGCTACTTGCGTGTCTAAGGATGGCTGAGGAGTTAATCAATAACCAGTACTAAAAAGGATGGGAAAAGACTGTCTTGGCTTTTAATCAGATAGGTGGTGAATAAAGAACTGTGGTCAGGTAATAACATTTGATGCCCCAAACAGTTCAGAACAATATTTTTTGTTTTGTTTTATATCCTAATATACTAAATGCGTCCATCTTACATTTTCCCATTCTTAATATAATGTTATATTTTCTTATTTTACCTTACATTTTCTATCCTGCTTCTCATTTCAACCATTACAACTTCAACATACGCGTTACACCCGGATCTTGCTGTTGGGGATCAGGGCTCTGCACGTGAGGTGGGGGGATGCGTGTAAGCAGCTCGCTGGCCTGTGAATTTGGTGTTCGTCCATGTCACGCGGGATGAGAGTGTGAATTATTTTTGAATGAATATGTATCAAAATCAAGGTTCAGTACTTTATGATAAATACGGTTTTAAATTTTGAACTGCGGAAGCAACCTTGAAAATATGTTTCATTATAATTATTTGCTTTCTTTTTTTTTTTTTACGGTTTTCCAGTAAGTTAAGACATATATGCATATTAATACCAGTGACTTCTAGATTGGATAAATTGCTTGTCCTAGTAGAAGTTTTTCTTTTTGTATTTTTTAAATTATCAGTTGTTTCCTTAAGTATAGCAGATGCTAACCAGGCTCTGTGATATTTTTTTTTCCCAATTGTGTTTTTTAATGAAACCGCTCTTTGAACATGCATAATCTAGCAGTCATTGTTACTATTAGTGAACAGAGTGAGAACTTGAAATTCATTCTGTTAACGTCACATTTTATTGTTTTGCAGCTTCTCGGTGAATTTTTGGATGAAGCCATTAAATTAATTGCTTGCCATCATGAGCAGAAGTAAGCGTGACAGCAATTTTTACAGTGTAGAGATTGGAGACTCTACATTCACAGTCCTGAAACGATACCAGAATTTAAAACCTATAGGCTCAGGAGCTCAAGGAATAGTATGGTAAGTTTTTACTTCCAAAAATTAGGCAAAGAATCATTAACTATTGTTATTTTATCCTCTCGTAATATAGATACCTTGGTGTAAATATTTAATTTATCTCAAGAATTTTAACTAAAACTATAAAATTTAAATTAAAGCTATAACAGTAAGTTGTTTTGTTCAGGGATTAATGGTCTTTTTTATTATTCATAAAACAGATGTCTAAATCAGCACTGTCATCTTTAAATATAACTTGTAATTAAATACTCGGTCATATGCCATATAGAGGCAAATATCTGTATCAGGAAAGAATAAGTGGCATACTTAATTGATTCTATGTATACATCTGTTCCCATAATTAACTGTTTAGTAAGAAGCTTCACTTAATCATCACTTGAACAGTATAATGAAACTGGAATTTCAGAAATCTTAGTTTAACCAGAGGAATGAAGTCAGCTGTATCATCTAGCTGTTTCAAAACTCATATATATGTTTAAAATTGATTTACAAGCTAATTTCTACAAAATGCCTAGCCTTTCTAGATCAGCCTAATTCCTTATAAACTGAAAGGGAAAACACTCGTTGGGATAGTTCTGCTAATGATTTTAGATCACTAACTTAGCATAATAAGCTAGTGTTTCTTTATTACTTCTTCTTGAACCAGATTTGTTTCAGAATCTATTAAAAAAACTAAGTGTTTATGACTGCAGTTCTCCCAGGTTCTAGAAAAAAACTCTTGCACATGTACTCAGAAATACATAGGGCTTTTCTTTGCAGCACCGTTTGTAATAGCAAAAATTGATAACAGCATCAAATCAATGAATAGAATAAAATAACATGATATATTCATACAGTGAAATACTGTACAACATTTAAATGAACTGGAGCTATATGTGTTAACAAAGGTAATCTCAGAAATGTAGTGTTGATTTTAAAAGCAAGATGCAGAATATACATACATGATATATAGTTTTTATATAGTTTAAAATAGGTGAACCAGTAACATATATTTATGGATGCTTACATACGTTGAAAAGTGGTCATAAACACCAAACTCAAGAGTAGTGTTTACCTATGAGAATACAAAGAAGGAAGGGGGCTTTAGCTACAATAATTTTTTAAATATCAGAGCAATTGTAGTAAAATACTGAAATCTAACACAATTGTGTAATGGGAACACTAGCGTTTATTTTTTCTGTATTCTTGAAGTAATTTATAACATCAAAAATTAAAGAAGTTGGGTCATTTTAGAAAGCATTATTGTCTGGCTGGTTTTCATTTTAACCAACCACATGTAACCAACTACAGATTAAAGATAAAATAATGTGATAAAGTGAACATGGGAAGTATTCTCCAGCTCTTGGTTCAGAATCTCGCTCCATGATATACTAACTTTGTGACTCATGGCAAATTAACACTTCTAAGCCTTCTCACCTAATTTACAAGGTTGTTTTGAAGGATATATTCTTTATAAATTACTACTGTTTAAAAATATATTAATGTTTCTATCCCTTCTTTCACTTACCCTCGCTTAAGTGCATTTTGAAATTTGTGTCCTAGAGTTTAAAAAAAAATTGCTTTGGAAGGACCCTTAAGGAACAGTCCCTGTCCTAAGGAATAAATAGCTTCAATTTTTTGCTTATTCTTTCATAAACGATTACTATGAAATAGACCAATATTAAGCAAAATAAATTTTAACTCACTGTTGTGTTACTATCAAAATCAACTGAAGAACTTAATTTTTTTTAAAGGCATTTTTTGGGGCCCCAATCAAGATTCACTGGGTCTGGATTAGGTCCTCTGAATCCCCAGGTGTTTCTGATTTGTGCACATTTACAAATCAACAGTTAGAAACCTAATTTCCTTGGATATAAAATAATACAACCTATTCAGAAACTTTTAAACTTTAGAGTTTGAAATATCACTTTGATTTAGCAGTTAAATTAATCAGAATGAATTTAATGGTTAAAAATAAAATGTACTTTATCTGAAATATGTCCCCAAATGTGTTTTTTTTTTTAAATTTGGGAGGGACGTATCTATAAATACGGCATTTTCTAAGTAAAGATTATAGTACTAATGTATATTTTGGTGTGTATATATTATGTACGTAGGCAATTGTGGTATATATAGAAGGTACAGATGTGTACATTTATGCAGTACCAATTTCTTAATACATATATTTCTACAATATATTTGATATAGTGAGATAGCCATAAAACAACTCAAGTATCCAGTTAGGTGAGAGAATAATTTTAATCAGTAGTATGCTGACTTTTCAAATATTTCATAAACAGAAATAGTCTTTCATAGTATGTTAGGCGGTCCAGTATGAAGAGCGTAACCTCATGTCTTAGTCTTCCAGTCTCATCTTTGCTGTTTAACTTTCTGGCTAACCTTGGGCAAATTACTTAACTTCTAGCCCTATATCAGGCAGTAGTGACTTGAAATGATTTTTAAAGTTTCTTTCAATCATAATATTCTATTAATTTTAAGACACTTTACCATGTTTGTGCTTTAGTTTCTCTGACTTGTCACGTGCATAAGGTGCTGTTTGGTGGGTGTCACATGGGAGACAAAGCTATGAAAAGTAATGAGCATGATGTTATGTTTCCCAGAATAATAGATGTTTCACTAACAGTTGTGAAGCACCTTCTCATGTCCTGAAGTCTAGCATTAGTATTTATAAACACCTTGATTTTTAATTCTTTCTCCAAAACAAAATTTTTAAAAATTATTTTCAGGTGTATAAAACAATGTAATAATTACACATTTGCACCCCTCACAGAGTGATAATCCCACCAAGTCTACTACCCCTCTGACATCATATATAGCTGTTACAGTACCATTGACTGTATTCCCTCTGCTGTTCTTTACATCCCGTCAAAACAAAATTTTAAGGGCTTACATTTTATATTATAAAATAATCGTTCATATAGATACCTCTGTATGTCCCTTCCTTTTTCTGTATTCATTTTGTGTCCAAAGAGGATGGAAGTGATGTACTTAGTAGAATCCTCCAGCAAATATTTTGAGTAGAATTTATGGCCCTATGTATTCTTTATCCTGTCTTTCCTTGGTGTAGGTGCAGGGTGAATGGTTCCTTTAGGCTCTAAGCTATCTTTTTGGACCTGAATACTAATTAAAAAGGTGTGCATTGAGTGCCCATGGTATGCTCAGTGGGTCCTGGAGGAACCCAGTGAGCAAGCAGGGTCTCTGTCTTCACAGTCTCAGTCCATTGTCTCTTGAAGCCATTAGCATTTCAAGAAACAGTTAGTGCTATACATTGTTCAGAATGTGCTGTAAAGGCATAGAAGAAACTTGTTGAGCAGCACAGACGGGGAACTGATCCAATTGCATTCATCTTTGGAGAAAGGGGGAATCTGTATGAATGTTTCATAAATTCAGTTTTGCAGATTTTTGACTGTTTTTGAATTTCTTATTACAGTGCAGCTTATGATGCCATTCTTGAAAGAAATGTTGCAATCAAGAAGCTAAGCCGGCCATTTCAGAATCAAACTCATGCTAAGCGGGCATACAGAGAGCTAGTTCTTATGAAATGCGTTAATCACAAAAATGTAAGTGAACATTTTAGAAAATTTCTTAAGTATAGATGAAGTAAAGATTTGCTAAGGAATACATGAATATCAAAAACTTTTAGAATATTAGGTGCTTTAAATTGTTCTTCTGGATTGAAACATTGTTTAAAAGGTTTACATATCTACAGTGAATTTTTTCTCAGCTTCATTAAATTATAGCAAGAGAAAAATGGCTTCTGAAATTTAAATTTTGTGATTTTTGTGCCATTACATTTGCAGAAGGACTTTTAAAGAGGTCAATGTTTTAGAACTGTATTTTAGGCTTCATCTCATCTTCTGCTTTTTGTTTTCTGTCAGGCTGACATTTCAGAAAACTGGAGCCCTAATACAGGGATTGTTTCCATTCACTTTGACACTGGAACTTTATTTAATAATATTGGATATAAATTCAAATCATTTCTTCTCACCCCAGTCTCTTCTCTTTAAGTGATAACAGTGCTCTCTGGTTACTTTATGTTGAGGATAGCCAGTGAGCATAAACCAGTTTAGCACAAACTGAAAAAAATGTTTAGATGGAATTAGAGAAACATTCTGATTCTATTTCCTAAAAATTATAAAGACTTAAACCTATAACTTTCACTCATTTTGAGAATAGTTACACTTTTTAAAGCTTACTTTAAGCATACTGATACTTTTGTGATTATTTCAATGGAATGATGTCTCCAAGTTGAGAGGAAATAAACTGGGAGTGAATTTGAAGTGAACTGTGCAAGCGACAGTTTTATGAAGTACTTAACCAAAAGTATCTGACTGGAGACGTTTTGTGGAGTTTGTCCAAAGGAGTTTATAAAATATAAAGAGCTCATTACTTTCCTATTGCAGATAACACAATTTAACTATGTGCAAGCCTCTGAGTATTGGAATTACTAGATTAGACACTAAGGGAAATTTTTTATGGAAGTTACGGATTAGGTTCTGTGTTTGGGCAGTTTACAGTGTTATTTTGAAGGCAAAACAAATACAGAGTTACGTATCAACCATAATAAAGCAATAGAAGGTTAATTATCAAATCATGGTAGATGAAAAAGAAGTGCTGAGATTTCAGGGGGGAGAGAATTGCCGTGATCCTTAATGAAATGGAAAACTTTGGGGAAGAGTGGACCTACACTAATTCTTAAAGATGGGGTAAATTTGGATTGTTGAAGGAAGGTGGCCTTCCAGAGACGAAAAATAGCATTAGAAAAGGGCACAGAGATAAAGATTAACTTCAGTCAGGGGTGGGGAAGAAGTGTCAGCCAATCTTGTTCTAGGTGGGAGCCAGGAATGTTACTTGTCAAGGTTTTGCTGGTGCCTTACTGCACTCGGACATAGCTGCTCGTACCTCTTGTAGCCTGTTCCATGGAACTGGTGGTGATGGCATTGCCTGAGTTTCTCACTGAGGAGATGGCCAGTGACTCCTATCCCCACTGAATGGAGAGCATGGAATGCTTGTTTCGCATGATTAGCCCTCTAGTGAGGGTGGCGCAGATCCATCCAGGCAATACCCTGGCCATGCAGAAGAGTGACGGCACAGAGTAGATGCTCAAAGTACATTTGTTCAGTGAATGGATGTAAAAGTAAATATAGGGAAACCAGGAATGGTAATGGGGTTTTTTCACTCCATGATGGACGAAAGTTTTGTAATGTCTTTTCAACATTTTCATGTTCTGTACAGATCTTTATTGGTCTAAACATATCTGGCTTTTCCCACTCTCTTCTTTTTTTTTCTTTATTGTGGTAAAACATTCATAATATAAAACCTACTGTCTTAACTATTTCTAAGTGTACAGTTCAGTGGGATTAAGTACAATCATATTATTATGCACTTCCCACTCTTTTCATAGATGGTTTTAAGTTTCTTTTTCAACTTAGTCACTTACCTTTGAACACACTTTGCTATGTCACTTAGCATGCAGTATTGCATATCTGATCGAATCCTCTGAGAGGAACTGAGGCATTTCATCTCCGCTTAGCTGTGGACGTTATAATTCTGTTCGGAAATCAGGTCACCACTTGGCTTCACATTGTCTAAGCAAGTTATCCTTTATCACAGACCTGCTAACACAATACATCTCTCCCATGCTTTTCTTTTGGTTTTGAAGAATAAGTATGGTACTTTCTATTTCTCCCTATTAAATTTCACATGGGAAATTTGGTTCTTCTACCTGGAAGGTTGGGGATTGCTTATTTCTTCTTTGTTCTGACTCCCCAATTTTTCCAGCCCTCCTCAATTCTTCATCTTTTTCACATGAATATTATCAGAGACACTTCGAAAAAAATTCTGCCTGAAATCTTCATATACGATATCTTGTTGCATTTCTCTGACTTACTGTTGTTCTTTGTTGTTTTTATTCACAAAATTAAATTGTTCAATGAATTTTTACCTTCTCCTAATAATTGTTACTTCTTTCAGTCAAATGCTACCCACTTAATCAGCCCTGGACTTTTATTTGGCTGTCTAGTCTGTGATTGATATAATTTTCTTTATTTCCCTTTTTGAAAAATAAGACAGCTGTTTCCATCTTTTTTTAAAACACTAGCGTTGTTGAGATATAATTTATATAGCATACTGCTTCATACATTTAATTTGTATAAGTCAGTGTTTTTTAATGTAGTCACTGATGTTTGTGACCATCAGCATGGTCAGTTCTACAACATTTTTCTCACCTCAGTAGGATACCCTGTATCCTTTAGCTCTTATTCCCCCATCTCCTTCCCACTCGACTCTAAGCAAATGCTGGTCTCTTTTCTGTCTCTATATGCCTTTCTTCTTAACACCTCTCTTGTACTCTAGGATTTCTCCTATATTAATGAGAACAGTTTTACTATTTCTCCAAATCTCCAGGTGTGCAGTTCAGTGGTTAGGAGACTTGGATTCATTTAGATCAACTAGAAGCTTTCATATTATCATTTCCCCTATCTTAAAAAGATACATATATATGTTTTACCCTTTCTGGTCTGAAAATTACTGAATTGATTCACTGAACAAATATTTGAATACCTTCTATAAACAAAGTTTTATGCTTATATGAATAACGTAGACTCTGCCCCAATGACATTTATGTCTAGAAGAACATTCCCATCCCTAAGTATAATTGTCAGCAAATATTTTTAAAATGTGTGTCACCTATCTTCCTCTGTGCCAGGGCTATAAAAGGGAGTAAGACACAGTTCTTTCTAACAAGGATCCTGGTGTGATTGGAACAAGGGTATTGTGAAAATGAGACGATACTACAGTGTGTTAAGTGCCGTAATAACATATAAGAAAGATACTGTGGGGACAAAGTAGAGAGAATATTGAGCTCTGTCAAGGACTACGGGTTGTCAGACTCTACAAAAAAGGACGAAGTTCAGTATGTTTATGACAAATATCGGAAACAATATGTTTAAAGGCCTTGAGAGTTTTTAAAAATTTAAATTTAGTGTGGCTAAAGTATCAAGTTTAATAGAGGGCTTAGCAGGAGGTGAAGCGGGTAGATGTCCTGTCAGTGAGGGCTTTGAATGTTCTGCGAAGGAGTTCTGGAATTTATTTGTTGGTGTTAAGTTTTAGAGGAGGTGAGTAATGTGATCAAATCTTTATTTTACTGTGTTATAGGCAATAAAATGGTAGCTAGACTCGCAGAAAACCATTGTTAGGGAACCTCGTGTTACAAGTCCTCGTTGCATGAACAGTCTAGATGAGATGTTAAGAATCCCGACTTGTATGGTAGCCCAGGGAATGGAAAGAAGAGGTTGAAATTCAGATAGACAATAGAATGGATAACATTCTCTAAAATATTTATTACAGTGCAAATAGTGAAAAAGGAGTAAAAAATCACTTTGAGCCTTCTATTGTAAAAGAGAAGGCACTCTGGAAAAGTAAGGAGTTTGGGTACAAATGATAATGAGTACAATTTATATTCCTGAGACTTCCTTGTGAAGTGGCAGTATATATTTGAGACTCATAAACTAAGCAAGGACTTCTAATTCATGTTTGGAATTAATTCATATTTTTCCAAACATCTCTATATGTATAGAGATGTTTGGAGAAAAAGACATGAGTAATATCACCCAGGGAAAGGTACAGATTGAGAAAAGAGGATGATTAAAGACAGAATAATGGGAAATGGCGTACCTGTTGGATAGGCCAGTGGAGTAGACTGGGAATGAGGAAAACTGGCAAAGTGCAGTATTACGAGAAACCACAGGGGAAGGGCTGAGATTATATACTGAGTTAGAGAAGAGTGGGCAGAAGGTATTTAAGATTTGCCTTCAAGTTATGTGGAGGATGGTGTAATGTAGATTCTTGATAATTGAATCTTCATTAAAGGAATGGATTATGTGGAGCTCTTCTGTTGATAGAATTTTTTTTAAAGACTTTTTTTTGGAGCAAGTTTGGTCTCACAGCAAAATTGAGATGGAGGTACAGAGATTTCCCGTCTTCCCCTGGTCCCACACACGCACGGCCTCCCCCATTACCAACATCCCCACCAGAGTGGTGCGTTTGTTAGAATGAATGAACCTGTAGTGACACATCATTATCACCCAAAGTCCACCGTTTACATTAGGGTTTATTCTTGGTGTTGTACATTCTGTGGGTTTGGACAAATGTACAATGACATGTATCTACCATTATGGTATCACATAGAGTATTTTCATTGCCCTAATTATCTTCTGTTCTCTGGTTCCCTCCCTACCCCCAACCCCTGGTCATAAATTTTTAATATGTAAAATAAAAGATATTACTTGAGTTTAGAACACGATTTTAAACTCGTGGTAGATTTTTTTTTAACCCATGTATTTGCAGTACTCAAATGAAAGTAATATGAAGCAGTCTCTAATTTTTCAACCTCTTTTGCCACAGATAATTGGCCTTTTGAATGTTTTCACACCACAGAAATCCCTAGAAGAATTTCAAGATGTGTAAGTGTTACCATTAAAATGTTACGTTAGTGCATTACTCTTAGATTGTTGCTGTACACTGTACACTTCAGCTGTCCTCTTTTTCCACCCATGAAGTTACATAGTCATGGAGCTCATGGATGCAAACCTTTGCCAAGTGATTCAGATGGAGCTAGATCATGAAAGGATGTCCTACCTTCTCTATCAGATGCTGTGTGGGATCAAGCACCTGCACTCTGCTGGAATTATTCACCGGGTTAGTAGAAAACACCATCTTTCTTTAAATCATTGCGTTGAAATTCACATAACATAAAATTAACCGTTTTAAAGTGTACAATTCGATGACATCTGGTACATTCACAACATGTGCAACCATCACCAATGTCAAATTTCAAAATATTTCATTGCCCCAAAAGGAAACCTCGTAGCCATTAATCAGTCATCCTCCATTCCTTTCTCTCCCTAGCCCCTTGCATCGTACCAGTCTGCTTTCTATGTCTGGAGTTACCTCTTCTGGATGTTTCATGAATGGAATCATACAATATGTCACCTTTTGTGTCTGTCTTCTTGAACGTAGCATAATGTTTTCAAGTTGGTCCATGTTGTAACATGTATCAATAGTTCACTCTTATATGAGTGAGTAACATTCTAATGTATGTATTTACCAGATTTTGTTTATCCATTCAGCCATTGATAGACATTTGGGTTATTTCCACCTTTTAGCTTTTGTAGATCGTGCTGCTATGAGCATTCACGTACAAGTGTTTGCTCGAGTTCCTGTTTTCAGTTCTTGGAGATATCTACCTAGGAGTGGAATTGCTGAGTCATGTGGTAACTCTATATTTAACTTTTTGAGGAACCACCAAACTATTTTCCACCGAGTCTACACCATTTTACATTCCCAGTAGCAGTTTATGACTTGAAATCCAATTTTTCCAAATCTTTGCCAGTACATAATTGACTTTTTTATTCTAGCCATCCTAGCGAATATGAAATGGTATCCCATTATGGTTTTGATTTGCATTTCCCTAATGACTAATGACGTTGAGCATCTTTTCATAGGCTTGTTGGCCATTTGCGTATCTTCTTGGGAGAAATTTCTGTTCAAGCCCTTGACCCATTTTTAATTAGGTTGTTTGCCTTTTTGTTGTTAGATTGTAAGAGTTATACTCGTATATTTCAGATACTGGATGGACTCTTATCACATAAGTGATTTGTAAATATTTTCTCCCATTTTGTATGTTGTCTTTTAACTTTCATGATATCCTTTGCACAAAAGTTTTCAATTTTCATGAAGTTCAGTTTATCTATTTTTTTTCTTTGGTTCCTTGTGGTTTTGGTGTCATATATAGGAATCCATTTTCAAATCCAAGGTCATTAAGATTTACACTTACGTTTTCTTTTCAGAGTTTTATAGTTTTAGCTCTTATGTTTAGGTTTTTGACCCATTTTGAGTTAATTTTTATATATGTTGTGAAGTAAAGGTCCAATGTTATTCTTTTGCTTGTGGAAATCCAGTTGTCCCAGCACCATTTATTAAAGAGACTATTATTTCCCAATTGAATATTCTTGGCTCCCTTGTTGAAAATCAGTTGGCTATAGAGGTATTGTTTTATTTCTGGACTCTTAAGTTCTCATTACATTGATCTGTGTGTCTGTCCTTGTAGCAGCACTACATTATTTTGGTCACTGTAACTTTGTAGTAAGTTTTGAAATGGGGAAGTATGACTCCTTCAACTTTATTCTTCTTTTTCAACATCATTCTGACTATTCGGGCCCCTTGTGATTTTGTATGAATTTGAATGTCAGCTTTTCCATTTTTACAGAAAAGGCCATTGGAATTTTAATAGGGATTTCATTGAATCTGTAGATTGCTTGGGTAGTTTTGCCATCTTAACTGTATTTAGTATTCCAGTTCGTAAACACAGGATGTCTTTTCATTTACTTCTGTTGTATTAGTCTGCTTGAGCCGCCATAGCAAAATTCTATAGACTGGCGGAAACAACAGAAATTTATTTTCTCACAGTTTTGGAAGCTGTCAGTCCGTGACCATGGTGTCAGCAAATTTAGTTTTTGGTGAGACCGCTCTTCCTGGCTTGCAGACAGTTGCCTTCTTGCTGTGTCCTCACATGTCCTTTTCTGTGTGCATATGCAGGTTGAGAGGGCACACTATGGCATCTCTTCCTCTTACAAAGAGACCAGTTCTTTGAGATTAGGGCCCCACCCTTATGACCTTGTTTAACCTTAATTACCTCCACAGTGGCCCTCTCTCCAAATACAGCCA
Organism: Rhinolophus hipposideros; assembly: GCF_964194185.1. Lineage (NCBI taxonomy): Eukaryota > Metazoa > Chordata > Mammalia > Chiroptera > Rhinolophidae > Rhinolophus > Rhinolophus hipposideros. Next base: position 63,299,019 of record NC_138061.1, read on the forward strand.
CATTAGGGGTTAGGGCTTCAACATATGAATTAGGGGTTAGGGGACACACAATGCAATCTATAACGTAGAGCTTTAATTCATTTCAGCAGTGTTTTAGAGTTTTCAGTCTACAAGTTTTTCACCTCCGTTAAAACTTTTTTCTAGGTATTTTATTATTTTTAAAGCTATTTTAAATGGAGTTGTTTTCTTAATTTCCCTTTCAGATTGTTCATTGCTAGTGCATGGAAACACAACTGATTTTTGTGTGTTGATGTTATATTATACAACTTTGTTCAATTTGTTCTAATAAGGGTTTTGGGGGATTTCTTAAATTAATTTTCTCTGTATAAGATCATATCATTTGCATAATAGTTTTACTTCTTCCTCTCCAATTTGGGTGCCTTTTGTTTCTGTTTTTTGCCTAGTTGCTCTGGCTAAAACTTCAAGTTGAGTAGAAGTGGCAAAAGTGGGCATCTTTGTCTTATCCTTGTTCTTAGGAGAAAAGCTTCCACTCTTTCACCATTAAGTCTGATATTAGCTGTGGGGTTTTCATAAATGTTCTTTATCTGTTTGAGGAAGTTCCACTTTGCACTGGAGTTACTCACATTGTACAGTCAGGGTACAGACCCCACGAAACTGCCCTCATTTCAGATACCAACCACAAGATTCCCAAGACTACCTTCACTTCAGATCAGCAGGCTGTAAATTTAGGGTCCCTACAACCACTCTCAGATTCAATAATTTCCTAGAATGACTCACAGAACTCTGAAAAGCACTATATTTTATGACTACAATTTTATTACAGCAAAAAAACAAACGAAAAAGCAACTTATTAATAGAACCAACCAAAGGAGGAGATGCATAGGGCAGAATGTGAGAGAGGTCCAAACATGGAGATTTCATTCAGTCTTTCCAGCCAAAATATAAAAATACAGAGTATTGCCAACCCGGAAAGGTCACCCAAGCGATTGGTATCCAGATTTTTTTTTTCTTTTCTTTTTTTTTTTTTTTTTTGCTGCTGAATCACATACTACCTGACCTTTAGTTTCCAAGCGTTCCTAAGGTTTACTCCAGAGGTTGGAATTGATACCCGTCCCAAAGCCTCACTCATAAATCACCTTGTTAGTCCTGTGGCCAAAACACCAGGCAAACAAAAACACTGCTGTCAGTCAGGGCATTCCAGAGGCCTGGAGAGCACCTGGAGCTGAGGGCAAAAGCCAGACTTCTACAAAAAATTAATTTTTCATCACATACCTTCTATTCCTAATTTAAGTGTTATTATCATGAAAAGGTGTTGGGTTTTGTCAAACGCATTTCTTCATCAGTTGAGATGATGATTGTTTTTCCTTGATTCAGTTAATGTGGTATATGAATTGGATTGATTTTTTTGTTTGTTTGTTTGTTTTGTTATATTAAACCACCGTTGCATTCCTGGGATAAATCCCACTTGGTTATAATGTATAATCCTTTTAACATGTTACTGGTATTATTTTGCTAGTATTTTGCTGAGAATTTTTACATCTATGAGGTCTGACAATTAAGTTTGGGAACTTGTTGAAATAATGTTGCTTACCTTTTTTGATATCAGCGGGATTATTCATTATGAATTTGTACCAACTGGACAAACAGTTAACCAAGTTTACTATTCGGAAGTGCTGAAAAGGCTGTGTGAAAAAGTTAAGACGACCTGAACTTTTTGCCAACAATTCATGGCTCTTGCATCACGACAATGCACCTGCTCACAGAGCACTGTCTGTGAGGGAGTTTATAGCCAGTAAACAAATAACTGTATTGGAACACCCTCCCTACTCACCTGATCTGGTCCAGTGACTTCTTTCTTTACCTGAAGATAACGGAAATATTGAAAGGAAGACATTTTGATGACATTCAGGACATCAAGGGTAATATGATGACAGCTCTGATGGCCATTTCAGAAAAATAGTTCCAAAATTACTTTGAAGGGTGGACTAGGTGCTGGCGTCAGTGCATAGCGTCCCAAGGAGAGTACTTCGAAGGTGACCGTAGTGATATCCAGCAATGAGGTATGTAGTACTTTTTCTGGGATCAGTTCGCAAACTTAATTGTCGGACCTCATATGTTCGTAAGTAGGTGATATTGGTATGTGTGTTTTGTTCTCTTGTGATACCTGTTTGGATTTGGTATCAAGATAGTGCTGGCCTCAGAATGAGTTAGGAAGTATTCCTCCCTCTTCTGTTTTTTGGAAGAGTTTGAGGACGGGTATTCTTAATTAAATTATTGGTAGAATTTGTCACTAAAGCCATCTGGTCTTTAGTTTTTGGTTTTTGGGTTTTTTGGGGGGAAATTTCGATTGATTCATTCTCTTGTTACGGGTATGATCAGATTTTCTATATCTTGCGTCAGTTTTGGTAATATTGTATGTTTCTAGGAACTTGTCTATTTCATCTAAGTTGTCTAATTTGTTGTACAATTGTTCATAGTATTTTTTATAATCCTTTTTGTTTCTGTAAAATTTGTAGTAATGTCCCCAGTTTCATTTATGATTTTAGTTACTTGCATCTGCTTTTTTTTCTTAGTCTAGGTAAAGGTTTGTCAATGTTGTTGTTCTTTTTAAAGAACCAACTTTTGGCTTTGTTTGTTTTCTCTGTTGTTTTTCTGGTCTCTGTTTTGTTAATCAACACTTTATTCTTTATTATTTCCTGGCATCTTCTTGCTTTGGGATTAGTATTCAAGGTAGACTGTTAGGTAATTGATTTGAGGTGTTTTGCCTTTGTTTTTTGTTTTTGTTTTTTTTTAATGTGGGTGTTAAAAGCTGTAAAATTGTCCCTGAGCTCTGCTTTTCAGCATTCCCTAAATTTTAGTATGTTGTGTTTTTATTTTCATTCATCTCGAAGTATTACTAATTTCCCTTGTGAATCGTTCTTTGATCTATTAGTTGTTTTAAAAGTATGTTGTTTATTTCCACAAATGTGTGAATTTTCTACTTTTTCTTTTTCTTGATTTCTATTTTCATTCCATTGTGGTCAGAAAAGATACTTTGTATGAGTTCAGTTTTTTTAAAAATGTATTAAGACTTGTCCTGTGGCCTAACATATGGTCTGTCCTGAATAATGTTCCATGTGCATTTGAGAAAAATATGCATTCTGCTATTTTTGGAGAATCTTTTATATATATCTGTTATATCTGGTTGGTTTATAGTATTTTTACATTATAGGATTTTTACATTATATTTTTACAAACTATAGTATAGTTTACATTATTTCCTTACTGATCTTCTGTCTACTCTGTTTTCATCCATTGATGAAAGTAAGGTATAAAAGTATTCAAGTATTATTGTATAATTGTCTGTTTCTCCCTTCAGTTATGTCAGGTTTGCTTCATGTACTGTAGGGCTTTGTTGTTGGATGTGTATACATATATTCTTGATGGATCAACCCTTTTATCAATATATATTGTCCTTTGCCCCATGTAACAATTTTGGACTTAAAATCTGTTTTGTCTGATATTAGTATAGCTATCCCATCGCTCTTTTGATTTCTATTTGATTGAAATATCTTTCTCCATTCCTTCACTTTCAACCCGTTTGTGTCTATGAATCTAAAGGGAGTCTAGTAGATAGCCTACAGTAGGACGATCATGTTTCTTTGATCCCTTCTGCCATTGTCTGGCTTTTAGTTGGAGAGTTTAATCTATCTGCATGTGAAATAATTACTGATAAGGAATAAGTTACTTTGGCCGTTGTACTATTTGTTTTCAGTATGTCATATACTTTTGTTCCTCAGCTTCCTTCATTACTGCCTTTTTTGGGTATTTAATTACTTTTTTGTTGTGTCATTTGATTCTTTTCTCATTTCCTTTTCTGTGTATTTTTCAGTCATTTTCATAGATTACTTTGGGGATTACAGTTAACCTCTTCAATTTATAAAAATTTATTTTGGGTTATTACCACTTTAACTTCAGTTGTATGCAAAAATTCTGCTCCTGTACACTCTCTCCTTTCTCCTTTATATCATTGTTGTCACAAGTTACATATTTATATACTGTGTTTATTAAGATAGATTTGTAATTACTGTTTATTGCATTTGTCTTTTAAATCATATTGGAAGAAAAATAGAAATCCAGAATACAATAATACTGGCCTTTGTATTTACCTATGTAATTCCCTTTACCAGTATTCTATTTCTTCGTATGACTTCAGGTTACTGTCTAGTGTTCTTTTATTTCTACCTGAAGGACTCCCTTTAGCATTTCTTAAAGAACAGGGATACTAGTGACAACCTCCCTTAACTTTTCATTTACCTCAGAATGTGTTAGTTTCTCTTTCACTTTTGAAGGATGGTTTTGCTTGATGTAGAATTTTTATTTGGCATTTGTTTTCTTTCAGCACTTTAAATGTGTCATTTCACTGCCTGTTGGTCTCCATGATTTTTTTTTTTAATAGCTGTTTATATCATTGGGGATTTTTTGTAAGTGACACATTGCTTCTCTCCTGAAGCTTTCAAAATTCATGTTTGTTTTTTTTGGTCTGGCTTTCAACAGTTTGATTTGAATGAGTTTCAGTACAGATTTTTTGCTTTTATCTTTCTTGTAGTTTGTTGAGCAGTTTGGATGTGTAGGTTCATGTATTTCATTAAATTTGAAAGTTTTCAGTTCTTATTCTTTAAAATATTTTTCTGCCCCAGTTTCTTCGTCCTTTCCTTTTGGGACTCCCATTATGCGTATGTTGTTTAATGGTATTCCATGTCTTGTTTTCCTCATGTTTAATGTTTTGTGCCAAGCAGTGGGGGTTATTCATTTTCCTTACAGTGTTTTCAAGAAATACCCTCTATCTAAGCCCATGACCAAGGTCCCACACTGAGAATGCAGGATGCTTTCTTTAAGACCCCTAACTCAGCCAGGGAAATAAGTAGGGCAAAGGCTAATAAAAACACCATAAGTCTTTTCTGTTGTTTTAAGTTGCCTCTTTCTTCATTCTGCGTTCAGTTGGTCGTTATAAATGTTGGACTATTTTACAGATTTCAGAAATTTGTTTTGATCATTTTTGCTCTGCTTTTTGGTGTTTCTGGGGAGCTATCTACTCTGCCATCTTTGCTGACATTACAGTTTTTCTTCATATTCTTGGAACATTGTATTTTGCTGATTTTTATGGAGTAATATAGGGTTATTTTTGCTCTTAAATGAAGCAGTATGTAAAATATCCTGTTATCCTTACCAATTATATAAAGTTGAGTATTCACCAGAGTTGTATTTTTATATATGTGTTCAGAAATATTTTATATTTTTATATCTTGTTTTTATATCTTGTTAATAATTCAAATACCATACAATGTACCCACTTAAGTGTACAAGTCAGCATTTTTTTATTCAAAGGTTGTGCAACCATGACCATAATCCAATGTTAGAACATTTTTGCCTTTCTTAAAGAAACCCTGTCTGTACCCATTAACCTTCAATTCTTATTCTTCCCTGTTACCTTTACCCCCAGGCCTAAGCAACCTCTAATCTACTTTCTGTTTCCATATATTTGCCTATTCTGGCATTTTATATACAGTTGACCTTTGAACAACATGGGGGTTTAGGTGCACTGACCACTCCCCCTTCCCACCCCACACCCCCACCCCCTGTGCAATCAAAAATTGGCGTATAACTTTTGACTCTCCCATTCTTAACTACTTAATAGCCTACTGTTGACCAATTACATAAACAGTTGATTAACATATATTTTGTATGTTATATGTATTATATGCTGTATTCTTACAATAAAGTAATCTAGAGAAAATAAAATATTAAGAAAATCATAAGGAAGAGAAAATACATATACAGTATTTATTGAAAAAAATCTGTGTAAGTGGCCTGGTGCAGTTCCAAACCATGTTATTCATGGTTCAACTGTAAATGGAATTACACAGCATGTGGTCTTTCCCGACTGGCTTCTTTTACCGGTGGTAATGTTTTCAGGGTCCTTCCAGGTCTGTGTCATGCAGCAGTACTTCCTTTCTTTTTATTGCCAAGGAACAATATTTCACTATATGGATATACCACATTTTGTTTATCCATTCTTCACTTGAGGGACATTTGGGCTGTTCCAGGTTTTAGGCTGTTATGAACAATGCTGACCTGAACATTTGTGTGTAAGTTTTTGTGTGGACATATGTTTTTGTATTTTAGTTTTAATTCTAGCTTATTCTTTGAAAAGTTTTACATCTAATTTGAGAGGAATTCCTTGAAAGTTTATTTAATTCAGTGGAATTATATCTTCCTTGTGAGCTACATTGTATCAAATAACTCATAATAAATATATATATTTGTGCTCAAATTAGCTATTTAAGACAGTTATGTACCTGAGATATTTAGACTTATCCTTAGTTATTCTGATTGCTTTGTATATTACATATGCAACTGTTATAATAATATGTCTGTTGCCATCTTTAAGTAACATAAGAGACATCTTTTTAAATGTGAGAGTATGTTCTTTGTCCCATATTCATCTAATGTGCAAGGTAGAGCAAATATGTTAAACTTCTGGGTTTGTTTTTGTTTCCTTTGTCCTGTGGATCAGGACAGTAATCTGCCACCATGGAAGTTAATTTGACTTTTGTAAAATAAAATCTTCCAAATAGAAAATTTCCAGATTAATGGAGGTAGCATTTGAGTAGAACAGAAATCACACACCAAGTGATAGAAGATAGTAAACAAAAAAAAATAGCTAGAGGATGTTATGTTACCACACAGGTATGGGCCACTAAGTCAGTGGACTTTCCGTGTCCAAATGTTATAATCACGCTTAATGTAAATTTTGTGTTGTACTCTATTATAAAATTGTGCTTACTTTCATATAAAAAAAATAGCTAGAAGTGTAAAAAGGAAACATTGAATTACAGAAGACCAATATATAACATCATGTATAAATGGGATTAACCCTATAATGAAACAAGGTCAAATTCTGACATACATATACACAACGGACAACAACGATACACGTTTCTATAATGAAAATAGTTGCAGCTAACTTCCAATGGCTGGAAGCAAAGAGGCTGGCAACGATGTGCAGGAAGACGCAGACAAGCATAACTGCAATCGGGTGAAGTTGAATATGGTGGGGAAACAGTCATTGTATAAGATGAAGGGTATGATACACTTGCATAAGCAACTATCAAGAGACCTGATACATGGAGTTGCAATGCACAAAGCTTAAATTGTAGAAAATAGAACTGCACAAACACAATAGTAGTGGGATATTCTCACATACTTCCTTAGTGTAGACAGATAAAGTGTTAAAAATACAGTACTTGCATAGAAAATTTACCTACTATGTTTGAACTAGTGAAAGACATACTGGGGTCTGTTACCTGTGATGAAGACTGTGCCTGTATCTTCGGTCAGGCTATCTGGGAAACAAACTCTGGGAAAGAGACCCACGTGTGAGAAGTTTATTGGCGTGTTCCCTCAGGACCAGTATCTGTGGGCGGGTGGGGGTAAAGGAAGTAAAAGTGCACAGAGGGAGAAATCGAATTGGATACAGTCACTGCAGAGCCCTCTCAGCTGGTAACTCAACTGGACCTTTGCCCTGGGGAGCAGCGTAACCTTGGAAAAGGTGGCACTCTGTGACAGGGCAGTTTCTGGGAGAGATTTGCCGGAAACTGTCAGCAACCAACCAAACCGCCAACAGCTGGAGGAATGAGGGTTTCAGTTTGAACCCTAGATCAGAAACAGGCATCACAGCACACTACAGGCCACCCCTGCTGCCACTTGTCCCCACTCTGTCCCTACAGTAAGTCCTGGAAACTGGTTTTCATTGATGTCTGCTCCTTGAGTAACTTAGAAGAAGTTTATGGGATAGACTACTGCGCCCCCCCTCTGCAGCTGGATTGAGGCCGCAGTTGGTACTCCTCTCTCTGCTCTACTTCCATTCAAATTCCCCTGGCCCTAAGCTAACACCTCTGCTGCTCTGAGATTGCTTACCTCGTAACCAACCTGAACTCGCATCCCTTAGACGGTCAGTGCAGGTCAGTGTGGGGGTGGGTTTCCGCAAAGTCTCTCAGAGACTGAAGCTGAATGAGGCTCCACCGTCTACGTGGTTGCTGGTCACTGTTTGGGGGAAAGAGAAAGCCAGGTGGTGTGTACTGGCTCTTCTGTGCTTTGGCCTGGAAATGACACATCACTTCTGCTCTAAGCACATTGGCAGAACTAGTCATAAGGACCTGCCGTTTTGGAGGGAACTGGGAATTGTGGAGAGGCTGACTTCCCAGTGGTGGTGAGCACCTTCTCCGCCACAGTCTGCCCTTCTGGTTATCAGAACTCCCTTGCTCCCTTTAGTCCACATTTATCCCTCCTTAGGCAAGATCACCAAGTCCTATTCTGTGCAGGCATTTAGCTCCAAGTGATACATGGTAATCTCTACATCTAATCCAGACATGGCTCCTTTTCATCCACAAGCATTGGCACAAAAATGACCAAATTGTCTGGCCATCCCCTCCCCCTGTCCCTGTCCTCTAGATGTGGTCAGACAGGGCCAGAGTAAGCACAATAAACAGTCCCATTCGGGAAATTGAAAAATGTAGTATTGGGTATTTGTAATCTGGAATTTGCTTGGGCAGACATTCTGAGTGTCCCTTGCCCTGAGGGTGAGGAATATTCCTTAACTAGGCCCTGAATCTGATCTCTGCAAGGACCATCGTGTCTGCTGTCCTCTGTGGCACCTACCTGGCTCCACCCTGTAGAGTCTTTTCCCCATCCTTGAATCTGGCTGAATTGGTATTAGAAAATGTGCTCTTTTTGAGGGCTGCTCAGCTTTCTCAGCTTTCTACCTGCAAAAGATTGGAGATCAAGTGTCATTTTAATGCAGTCCTTCTCATCTTGGGTACTGTGGACATTTTAGATGAATAATTCTTTGTTTTGAGAGTTGTAGAATGTTTAGCAGCATTCCTGGCCTCTGCCCACTAGATGTCAGTAGTACTCCCTACGTTTGACAACCAAAAGTGTCTCCAAGGACACTATCCCTCAGGGGCAAAATTGCTCTGAATTGAGAGCTACTGTTTTAAAGCTAGAATAGCCACAGAATTATGGAGGGTTTTTTTGTTTGTCTGTTTGTTTGTTTTTTGATAGTATAGCTCTCTCAGACACTTTTTATATTTTTATCTACAGTTCTTTCCAAAGCATATTTGTTAGTTCACTGGACTTTAATATGTAACTTGAAGCATTCAGGCTTCAGTTTCATCAGTTGAAAGATTTTACACGTCTTTTTCTCTCAAGGGCTCTTTGAATTGTGTGAAAATGGTGCTTCAGAAACAAATCCAAGATACCAGTGGCCTAAAACAGCATCTATGGCTTGCTTGGGTTTGCAGGTTGGCTGTGTGGCACTGCTTCAGCTCATGGGGTCAGGTTCAGGGTCTGTTGCATGTTCAGGTTTCAGTGTCCAGGCTGAAGGAGTGCCTTCCTGGGGCATGTCCTTTCCTCATGGTGAAAGATAGAAGAGCAAGAGCCAAGCTAATCAAGCAAGCCAATTTACAGCTTCTCTTCAGATTTAGTGCACATCACATTCCCTCACATTCCGTTGGCCAAAACAAGTCATCTGATTGGCCTCATCAATACGGTGAAGGAGCATAATGGGTTGGAGGGGGAGATATTTGAACCATCTGCCCTGTTTTGGTTTTGAAGTGTCTAGTAGCATTTAAGTTTTCCAGAATGGCAAGGCCCTGCAATTCTACACTTTCTGTTCCCTTTCATTTCTACTTTTAAAGTGGCTAGTTCTTTCAAATGCGGCCAATAGCCACAAACACACACTGCTAAAGTTCTGCTTTCTAATCTCTTCTTCTAGAGCAGGGTCAGGAAACTTTTTCTGTAAAGGCAAGACCACATAATAAGTTTAGGTTTTGCAAAGGATACAGTCTCTGTAATAGCTACTCAGCTTTGCCATTCTAACACAACAGCCGTAGACAATAGGTAATCGAATGAGTGTGACTGTGTTCCGATATTTGTATATATAAAACTTTCTTTACAAAAACAGGCAGGCCTTAATTTGCCAGCCCGTATTCTGGAGCTTCAGGTTCATTATTCAAGTGCAGTGCTTGCAGGTTATTCCCGATGACAGTGTCATGAAATGTATTGCTACTGTATAACCTGGATCACTTTTCCAATCCTTGATGTTCGTTTCCTTGCTGCCTGCTGCTCCGTTGCTAACCTGTGATCTGTGTTCGTATAATGGTGGCTGCACTCCTGGCACCAGTTTCAGTGTTAGAATAGAGTAGTGTAAAGGGAAAACTGTCCTATGTGTTTACTACAGCTCAGCTTCTGACACCAGATGTGGTGGTTTGGCCCACAGCAAACAAGTCTCAGATTCTCTGGACACCAGCCTGGTGCCCTATAGTTAACTCAATCCTGACACCATCTACCTGGAGGAGCATCAGCTCCCACAGGTTAGGGGCTCAGGCCCACAAGACTGCCCCCAGGTCAGATGCCAGTCACCAGCCCCGGCTGTTCCTGTGCTTCTGACCTGCTGGCTGTAATTTGAAGATTTCCCGTGTCCCCTTCCTCAGGTTCATTCAGTTTGCTAGAGTGGCTCACAGAACTCAGGAGAACGTTTTCCGTAGTAGATGACCAGTTTGTCATGAAGTACATAACTCAGGACTAGCCACATGGAGAGATGCACAGGGCAAGGTGTGTGCAAAGGGCGTGGAGCGTCCATGCCCTCGCTGCGTGTGCCACTGTCCCCAGCTCTCCACGTGTTCTCCAACCAGGAAGCGCTCTGAGTCATGTCCTTTTGGGAGTTTATGGAGGCTTCATTACACAGGCATGGTTATTAAATCATTGGTCACTGGGGATTGAACTTAGTCTCTAGCCCCTCTGCCCAGCCAGGATGTCTGAGTGTGGGGCTGAAAGTTCCAGTATCTGGTAACATTGTTGGTCCCCCTGGCAAACAGCCCCTATCCTTTTGGGCTTTTGGAAAGTCACTCATTAACATAAACTCAGAGGTAGCCTGCAGGGGGCTTCTCATGAATAGCAAAGAGCAGTCCTTCCACCTTTGTTGCTCTTATCACTTAGGAAATTCTAAGGGTTTTAGGCGCTCTATGCCCATACTTGGGACAGAGACCAAATATATATTTCTTATCATAAATCACAATATCACAATTAGGCTATGCAGAATTCTCAGTGGCTTAACACAACTAAGGTTTATATCCCACACTGCTTGTCCAGTGCTGGTCATAATGGGTGCTACTCAGCAACCCAGGTTGACAGGGTCCGCTGTCTGGAATGTCACGGATGACCAAAGTACGGAGACAACAGGATGCCCTTCTGTTCTTTGCTCCCACTCACATAGCATTGGCCTGAACTAGTCACAGTTAGGCTTGCCCACCTAACTGTGAGGGGGCTGGAAAGGGTGGGAGAGAAGTCTGAGCATTGTTAGGTTAGTCTTATTGCCTCTGCCTCAGTCATACACATTCAGTTACTCTTCTCATACGGTTAGCCATGGTTCTAACATCTGTAGAAAGGTACATATTGATATACAACGATGAATTTCAGGTAATGCTCTGAGACATTTTTGACAGTTTGTTTTCAGATTAGATCCATGATTGCCTATCAGAATGCACTAAAGACAACATCCATGTATTTCTGGATATAGACTTTACAAAACTGAACGTCTTCCAGGCCGTCTTCTCCCCTGACTGCATGAATCACTGGTGTTCAGTATATGTACTGCGCGTCAGTACCAGTGACAAAATGTCTCCGTTGTGGGTATATGCTTGGGCTCTTGGTTTCTAATAAGACTCATCGAAGCTTACAGGCAAATGTGTTGAGCTGGAAGCCATGAGTGTTCATGCTGCCGCCTTTCTTTTAATGATCATAGCTCAGAATTCTTGAAGGTTGAGGTCAGATGGAAAATTGTTCACAAAGATGTTATTTAGTAGCTGGAGCAGCAAGTAATTGTATAGAGGACTGACACCAAGAAATACTGTCTTACCTCAATGAGCAGACAAAACTTTTATGAACAAATTTGTGTGGTTTGGGGTGGGAAATCAGTGATGGGAACCTGCTAACGACTAGTTCAGTCCTTTAGAACTGAACATCTGCCAACTTGTAAGATCAAGTGACACTTGGCTGGGATTGACATAGAATGGCCCATTGTTGATTTGTAATACCTATAATAAAACTTACTGTGACTTTGAATTTTTTAAAAGAAAGATTCTCTGGGGCCGGCCCGGTGGCTCAGGCGGTTGGAGCTCCATGCTCCTAACGCCGAAGGATGCCAGTTCGATTCCCACATATGGGCCAGTGCCAGATGGCTCAGTTAGTTGGAGTGCGGGCTCTCAAGCACAAGTTTGCCGGTTCGACACCCACAAGGGATTGTGGGCTGCGCCCATTGCAACTAACAATGGCAACTGGACCTGGAGCTGAGCTATGCCCTCCACAACTAAGATTAAAAGGACAACAACTTGACTTGGGAAAAGTCCTGGAAGTATACACTGTTCCCCAATAAAGTTCTGTTCCCCTTCCCCAAAATAAAAAAATAAAATAAAAAATAAAAAGGTTTTTTTCTTTTATAATAATAGTTCTTACGTGAACTTTTAGATGCCTTTCCAAATCACTTTTACTCCCCTTGATCGAAAATTGCTAGCTAATCATAATTTCCAGCAAATAAGACATTCCTAACTTCTCTAATAACTGTATGTATTCATAAGTAAATGCTATCAGGCTAATTTCTCCAGTTTGCCTATTGTGATGAATCTATGCAGTGATACCAGGTATGGTGAGAGAAATAATTAGCATGATTGTTTTACAAGAGATCTGATAACTTGTGAAGAGCAAAATATTTGTATATATCATAGCAGTCATTTTTTGTTTTTATTCTTTGAAGGACTTAAAGCCCAGTAATATAGTAGTAAAATCAGACTGCACTTTGAAGATTCTTGACTTTGGACTGGCCAGGACTGCAGGAACTAGTTTTATGATGACACCTTATGTAGTGACCCGCTACTACAGAGCGCCTGAAGTCATCCTAGGGATGGGCTACAAAGAAAACGGTCAGCAAACACTCTTTATTGGAAATACTGTTCTGGTTTGTCTGCTGCTTTTTATCAGGTTTCTTATGTAAATATTTAAGCTGAAGTGCATAGAGTTAAATGTATGTCACTGTTTGAAATGTTTATCAAGAGTTTGAAACTAAGTATAAATTTTGTCATAAATGTTTGGAAAAACTTGGGGGCCCCTGTTTATTTAAATACAAATGCATAACCCTCAACACTACTGTTGGATAAATGAATTTGTTGCCATGGCCCCTGAACCAGAATATATGTCACTTGCTTTCTTACAACTTGAAAATGAGTATTTCTAACATGGACTCAAAGAAATATGCAGTGAGCTGACAGTTTATCTTTAGTAGTAATCCTAGTTTTCTGTTAATGACATTTGCTCATATTTCCAACCTGGAGACTAAAGTTAATAGCAATAGTACTTAGTGTAAACTTTAAGAGCTACAATAAAGCCATTCTTCAAATCTGATGGATAATTAAGGTGACCTTTTGTAGGAACAGTGTTTCATCAAAGCCCTGTGTCCAGCCTTAAAACAATGGCATATCTAGTTGAATAAAGGTTGAAGAAAATTCATGAGTTTAAAAAAGGTATACATATATTTCTATTTAATTTAAGAAGAAATTTTATTGACTCCCAGACATTTAGGAGATGAGTAAGTCTGCACAGGATTTTATTGACTTTTAAACTATAAGTCTTTAAATGTGGTAACTTCATCCAAAATACTCCCTAGAAAAGGACCTAGATGTTTTTTCTAGCAAGGACTCTGGAACAGCAGTTCACTTTGAGTCAGGAAACTGTATTAAGTCAGTCTGCAGGATTCTTTTTTATATAAGGTAACATTGAACTGAGGATTTTAGCTTAATTTCCTTTTCTGAGCTAATTAAAAACAAACACTTTAAACATTTACTATTCTTTTGTTCTTAAACATGCTGTTTTGTTTTCTTACTCTCTACCTAAAATTGTCTTATACCCTGTAGAATCCAGTGAACTGCGTTTAGTATTAGACTTACTTTTTTCTTTTCTTTTTTTTTTTTTTTTGCGTATTGATACTTCAAGTAACCAGCATGAAGGCTGCTTCTTCTTTTGCTGTAAAACCATCGCCTGTCACAAATACTGTGTAGTGTGTCACTCAGTGTCCTAAAAATATGATCTTGGGAGAAAGCTCTCTACCAGAAATTAGCACCAAGAAAAAAATAACATGTAAAGAATTGACATGCTTTTTCTCTTAGATAAGAATTATGTAGATCACCTTATTTTTTTTTTTTTTTTTGGTCTCAGGAAACTGAGTCAAATGGAATGCTTAAACATGATAACTACATTAGCGCACAAGGTTAAACATAAGAACTTCTTTCTTTTAGTGACACTTCCCCGTCCCACCCACCCATCCCCCCTTGTTTTAACAACTCTTATTTTGTCTTGTATTGCACGCTACCTCAAAGCTTTTGGGAAAGTGTGATATAATGGAATATATTTAAACTGCCTAATAGGATAAGCAGTTAGACCCTTTAAAGCTAGTTGTGTGTCTGAACCAGGCTTATCATGTTCTGAGAAAGTCTTCACTGACCCAGACAACAACTTCTCCATATTTACAGCTTTCGAAATCTGTTTAAAAATATGTTTTTCTTAAGTTACCTACGTACGCTGTATCCTGGTTTTTTAACTAAAGTTTGCCATTTTCTATAAAATCTATGGAGAAAATGTAATAGATTTTTGCCAAAAAATGAAAACCCTAGAAAAAATTTTTCTCTGAACTGATTTATGAATATTAACTTTCCTCTAAAGTTTTATCCTTGGAAGTTGAACCATGTACCATAAATATAAAAAAAAAACATTTGTATGTATTTTAATATGAAATTTTAGAGAAACTTTAGTGCCACAGGATTTCCAAAATGTATTTCCAATTGAGCTCCTAAGATTCTGTAATGAACTAGCAGTCTCCTTGTAAGAGTGTATTAGAAAGTACACTTTAATTTCCTAAGTCCTCCCACATGGTAAAGAGTTCTCTCTCTAACATCCGTTACACCAAATTCTGCCCTTTTCCTCTTTTGCTTGTAAAGAATTTGGACACTCAAACTTCAAAAACAAATGCAAGCTTCGAAGGCTTTCTGTTTAAATACTCATTCTTCCCCTGTTCTCCTATTAAACTGCAAGCACCTACTCTCTTTTTATCTGATTTTCAAACCCAGAGATACAAAATATCAGGGTGTGTTGTTAGTTTTAATGAAACAGGTGGAGACCCACAAATCGCTTATTTCTGTGTCTAGCAGATTCTGTTTGGTGTTGATTCGAGTTCCCATTTAAAGTAGGAACTTTCATACTCTCTTCAGCCAAAACTAACTTCTGAAATCAAAAGCTGTTCACTTTTATGGGTTTAAAAACTTTAGGTGGAAAACATGGAATAACTTCTTTTGCTAAGTTTTCTTAATTGATCATTTGTTCATTCTCTATGCACTTGTTCCTATTGGGGATAGTACAGTAAATACACCATAACGTTGTCAAGAAAACATGACTTTTGATTCAGAATAAGCATAGCACTACTCAAATGAATTTATGAAATCCAGTTTGAAGATTTCTAAAGAGCTTTAGATTAATTTTTAAACTAATTATTTATAGAAATGCATTTTTTTCTGTCAAATATTTTAATATACTAGATTTTTCTGCTCATGCTTTTTTCTTTTGTTTGACTTAAAGAGAGAGTATAATGCACAGTTGAACCTCAAAATAGTATCAAGGTTTTATTTTTTTGAATTTTGCTACCTCATGTATTTTTCAAACTTATAACAAAGTTTGTGTTTGGTTTTATTTTACATTTTATAAACAAAGTTGCAGTGGCAAAATGTGTAGAATTTTTAATCATGTGATTTCTGTGCATAACTCTCACTTTAAAATTAGATATGTAGTTAAAAGGCCACACTTCACGATTGCTTTTGTGGATCAAAGCCATTTGAAAAACATTTTGTTTTAAATTATTCCATTAGCTAAAATTAAAATCACTTTTTTCTTTTTGTGATATTTTGTAGTTTTTTATATAATGCAGTCATATTATGCTTCTTTGATTTTAACAACCTTTTGCTTTGCTTTTCCTTCTTTTGTGCTGCAAACATATAGTGGATTTATGGTCTGTGGGGTGCATTATGGGAGAAATGGTTTGCCACAAAATCCTCTTTCCAGGAAGGGACTGTATCCTTGTGCTGCTTCAGCAGTTTAATTAGTTAGGTGATGAACTTCCTTATGTTCTCTACTGAAAATGAATATGGTACTTTCATACATGTGTTTTTTTTTAAAACAGACATAAAGTTTGTGGCTGTTATAGTTCAAAAATGGTTGAGATAAGCTGAAATATTTGTAGACTGCATCTGGCAGTAGGACATACAGTCTCTGCTGGTAGTTAGAGCACATTCACTGTCACTCATTTTTATTTTATACTGCTTCCTATAATTTTAAAGTATACATGGTGTGCGTGATTTTCTTTTAATGTTTATTTTTTATTTTATTTTAACCAAAATCTTTATGTTAATGTCATTGCATTTTGTTTTCAGTTGACATTTGGTCAGTTGGGTGCATCATGGGAGAAATGATCAAAGGTGGTGTTTTGTTCCCAGGTACAGATCGTATCCTTATCTTTGGCCTAAAATGTAGTTTCTAAAGGTCAAAATGTATGACAGCTTGGTCGGGTATAATGTATTTTGTCTGTCCCTAATAATATTGTTAAATTGCTCTGCTCTTTCAAAATACCACCTGCTATTTGACATAGACTTTCCTTTCCCTCATTTATTGATTGTTCCATATATTAATTCTGAGCACTGGCTCAAGTTAATTATCCACAGTTACCTTGCTGTGTTTGAGTTGATTTATTTAACCTAAATCAAAAATCATGGCTTGCATTAAAAATGTCTAATAATTATACACTTGTGTAAGTCTAGAAGAACTTAGGACTTTAGTATGAATTTTGGAATTGTCTGTTGCCTCTGGTCATCCTTTTGTTTTGTCCCCCTCCCCTCACCACTGTTTTGTTAATGTTCTATGCGTTTCATGTCTTTTAGTTGTTGTCTCATTTCTCAACATAACAATACTGATCGTTTCATCTGAGAATTTCAGCGGTGATAATAGTTTTATGGTGATGGGTAGATTTGGATTCATGCACTTACATTACCAGTGAGTGATCCGTTACGTATTTGTCAGCTAGTAACACCATTATTTTCGGAAGAGGAATGGAAAAAGCCATATGCACTGGGTTGCAATAAGCAAGTTTTAGGTCTTAGTATTCAGGAGGGACTTGGAATGTAAAAACTCAAGCAGAAGTAGTCTTACAACTTACCAAAATACTGATTCGTTTTCATAAGTTTCAGAGCTTTAAAAAAGTTTTATTAACATCGGTTAAACAAAGAATGGCAAAAGAAAATGCCACTTTTGTCAAAGCCATCATTTTTATTGCTACTGGTCATTTTCTGTTAACTGTAGAAAACTAAAAAAAAAAAAAAAAAAAAAAACTAAAAAAAAAAACGAAAAAAGCAGGACAGATTATAAGAAATATTTCTTAGGCTCTAGGATATGCACTGACATTTTCTGATAAGCTGAAAAGAAAGGCAAATTTTGTATTCTAGAATTGTGTACAGTTTACATTTAGAGTCCCTATGGGGACTTGAATTATCATTCTTTGACTTATTCTTTGAATCACTTATCATTTCTATGTGGAATGTGTTAGTTTAAGCTTCCATTTTTATGATAAAATCAGTATGAGACACACACACACACACACACTTGTTCTCTAAATAAGGATTACACACAAAGCTTGTTATTGATCCTTTTTGTCCACCTACAATCATTGTCTCTTGCAAGGTAGCTGTAAGGTATAAGCTTTATAACTGCCACATTCTTAGGATTTTTTAAATTGTTGTTTTCTTGTTATTTTAATATGGATATGACTATTAGATACAGAGTATTTTTCTTAGCTACTTGATATTAGATATTGATCAGTGGAATAAAGTTATTGAACAGCTGGGAACACCATGTCCTGAATTCATGAAGAAACTACAACCAACAGTAAGGACTTACGTTGAAAACAGACCTAAATATGCTGGATATAGCTTTGAGAAGCTCTTCCCCGATGTACTTTTCCCAGCTGACTCAGAACACAACAAACTTAAAGGTACTTTTTATAAATATATATATATATTTAATCCCATTTTGTATGTGTATTCATGTTATTACGGGACATAGCCCAAGGCTATCTCTGGGTAGTGGAACAAAGTGAGGTTTTAGTTATTTTTTTTGTAACTTTTTTTTAATCGTATGTATGACCTGATTTTATAGTAAAATCTATTCTTTTTAAAACACATACTTTTTAATAAGTGATAATTTCAAGTTTCTGAAATGTACTGATAATGTAAACACCTTTTTATGAGATACATGTACATTAACATCACTATTTTTGCAGCCAGTCAGGCCAGGGATTTGTTATCCAAAATGCTAGTAATTGATGCCTCTAAAAGGATCTCTGTCGACGAAGCTCTCCAGCACCCGTACATCAATGTCTGGTATGACCCTTCTGAAGCAGAAGCTGTAAGTTCGTTTTCTACTGTTTGAAGAATACATTGCCTCTTACAGTTAGAATTAAAGTTAGGTTTGGAGGAGGCATTTTGATTTTAAATAAGATTATAGATAAATGATGATGTTTTTCTGGTTTTGCATTAAAAGTAACTTGTTAATGAACATATCCAAGTACCTCCTTCACGAAATAAAGTTACGTCTCACTATTGTAGCCTTTGTGCCTGGATACCTGATCTGATGAGCTAGAATATCTAGTGCTTTGGGAGAAAATCCTAACTTAGTTATAAAACAAATTACTGTGTTCAAAGAATAGCGCAGTTCTATGATATAGATAAAATGTGACCATTTTAAAAGCTGGAAGGAAAAAAAAGGTGGTTAAACATCCTTTTTCTTGTCATGAAGGAGGGTTCCAAAACTAGTCTCTCTACATCCGAAGGTTAATGATTTGATCAATCTTGGTCTAATATATTTTTACAAACTGTCTGGCTAATATTTCAAATAATTATAAAGAATTTATATATTCCCAATAAACTTACTTGGTTATTGTCACCTTTTGTTTTTCAGCCACCACCAAAGATACCTGACAAGCAGTTAGATGAAAGGGAACACACAATAGAAGAATGGAAAGGTAATAATTCACCAGATTCTTAGAGATGAAGCTGAGAGAGCTTCTGGCTTTTTATGTTGATTTATTCATCATCTTGGGGAAATTAAAGATATTTTCCATTATTCATAGTCATATTTGGTGATATAATTATTTTGTGCAAAAGTAGAAAGTAGGTCTCCTTTCCTCCCTGATTTAATCCTACTTTCTCATGTCCCCCACCCCAGACACAGACACATCATTAATGCTTCCTGGAATTTTTTGTTCTTCCATAGTCTACAAATATTATAAGCAAATGTGTTTGGTGTCTCCCTCCCCTTTCTCTTCTCCCACCCTATTTTAATCCAAAATGGTTGTACACTGTACTCACTTGCTTTGTTGATATAATCATATATTTTAGAGATTATTGTCTCTTGCTCCACATACCTGGCTCCTTTGGTTAAATAGGTGGTACTCTGTTTTACAGCTGTGTCATAGTTTCTATATCCAGCTCCTACTCGAAAAGTATTTAAGTCGTGTCCAGTTTGTTGTTGTTACAGACAACTGCGGTGTTCTTGTACACACATGAGAACATGCCTATGAGAAAAACCTTGCAGGATTTCCTGGGCCAAAGAAGCTTTTTCAGTTATATCCAGATTACTCTTCAAAGAAAGTGTAGCAGTTTACACTTCCATCAGCACTGTTAGGAATTTCTATTTTATCCCCTTTCCCACCACCACCACCACCAGAAGAGTGAGTTAATTTTTAATCTTTGCAAATCTAATATAGTAGTTTTATTTTATGAATGTGATTGAACATTAATAATGTTTTGATAGTCATGGAAATGTTAAAATATTTCTTTCTTTAAAAGATTCCCTGGGACATTTAGGCCAGGTAACTTTTAGATCCTGTTTGTGTCCATTTGTGCTGTTGTCATTTAGTGTTTGGACCACTTTTGTAGCTACATGACTTTGGGCAAGTTACTTGACCCCCTCTTTCACCTGATCTTAAAATGGATACAGAAGACATACTGTTAAGAACTAAGTACCTAAATACTGGGAAGGCAAAAGGGACTGGAGGGGTGTAAACCAGAACAGGTAATCCATCTATAAATTTATTTGGGAGGAGTGAATTTGATTCTTTTTTCTTAGGAATAACCAGAGATTACTCTTCTCTGAGATGATTTTGGGAGACAGATAGTTAGACTCTGTAGAGCCCAGCAGAATGATAGAATTGGGTAGGACCTGGTGCGTCTGTATGTGTAATAGGTAATGTACAAGCATATAACTGTGGACCAGAGTATGTAGTAAAATATCTAACCTGATATTTTTATGTATCATTACATGGTATCTCATGGAATCTTAATAGGCTACCAATTGTAAAACACACTAGAATGTATGACTAAGAAAGAAAACACTACCAATGGTTGCATTGTGCCATTGGTTATAAGATACAGCCCAATTTCAGAGATACTAAACTGTGGAAAACTGCATCTTAAAATCAGTGAAACATAGTATTTTTGTTTGTATAGGGATATATATGTGGGTTTTTTTGATTAAACATGTTTACCTTTGTTCTGTATCTTTTTCTCCTAGCCCCAAGTGCAGTTCAGTAATTACCTACAAACTGCCTTTCTCAAGATATGCTTAAGAGTTTTAGCATCATAACACAAAGAAAAATCCATTGCCAAAGCCATTAACTACAGATTGCTTTGCCTAATTAGTACTCCTAATTAATCTTCTACCTTAATCCCTTTTCACAAAGTGGTGCTGTTTTGTTTTTTGGTTGGTTGGTTTGTTTTTTAAATCCTCCTATCTGAAATATCTGTCATTCCTTCTTGTTTCTTTGAAGAAAATCATCTCCCATTCTTTTCCTCTATGGAGACTTCCTGTTTTTCTCCTTCCAAGTCCAAGTCCAAGCAAACTCAGCTGTTTCTAGCTCTTGTTCATTCCAACATACCGACTTGTTTTTCCTTATGACCAACATAAATATTGTCATACCCCATAACCAGAGATTCTTTATCAGAAGTTTAAAGAATTACAGCTCCTTAAAATTCAGTGCAACATTTTTGGCTTGTACATTTTTTCAGAAGAGGGTTCCATGACCCAAAAAAGATGACAAATAATGGCTTTGTGCCATCCACCAGGTTCTTCTTAAGGTTCCTTTTTTTTTTTTTTTTTTTAAGTAGTAAGAGAGAAGTTTATTAGAAAGGATAGTATCCTCTAAAGAATTAGGAGTGGGCTGAGCACTGAGAAAAGTGGCTCAAGGCTCAGGGCTCAAGGTGGCATCATTATTAAGAGAAAAAGTATACTCCAAAGGGTTTGGAGCGGGCCCCGAGCAAAGGCAAGGCTCGAGAGGGGCTCAAGGCTCAATGCTCAAAAGGACTCTTAAGATTCTTCTTAAGTAGACATTCAAAGTCACAGGCACTTCACACTTGACATCAGAATTACTTAGGAGGGGAGTACAGTCAAGAGACACGTGCACCAGCAGGGCAGCACCTCGTATCAGTCTTCAGTTGGAGCAGTCCTCACAGCGGTTCACTCACTGCCCAGAAGCCTAGGAAAAGAACAGGATTCCAGGAGGAAATCTTGGCAGTGGTAGCTTATCATGCTTCAGCTCATAAGCAGTTGAAGTGTAGCTACCTGCTTCTTTAATAACAATGTATGTATATTCCATTGTGTTAAAAAGGCTTCCATACACTCTTTCATTTAAATCTTTTAACAGGTCTCTGGGTAAGCACCTACAGTGTACCAGGTACTACACCAGCACTCAGGAAATAGAAGTTAATAAGACAGATGTGATTGGAGTCCTCACTGAGACAATTCAACAGCATGTGTAATACAGAATGATAGTGGTATGGTAACGTACTCCGTAGTACAAAGTGCTGGTGGAGTAAACAAGATAAAGCTTCTAATCCCAGCTCTATCCTTAATCCAACTTTAGGAACATTAGCTAAGACAGAGATTTTGTTCCTTTCAACATAATTTGTGGTTGAAGATCAAAGAATTGTTTTTAACACCTTTGAATCTTAGGCTGACCCTCTTACGGACCCTCTGCCATTGGAAGACGCTATTCAAAATACTTAATGTGTGTAAAAAAATGTTTACTTGAAACATTCATATCTTGTGAGGATGGCTCTCAGACTTTGAGAAATAAGTTTGTTTATGTTCACCTGTTTTTCAGAATTGATATACAAGGAAGTTATGGACTTGGAGGAGAGAACCAAGAATGGAGTTATACGGGGGCAGCCCTCTCCTTTAGGTTGGTTACAATAAAAGCTTGGCTAAGATTATCGTTTACATCTTGAGCTATAATCTTCAGTGGCCTGAAACCTGTAGTTCTTTCCATATTTACTGCTATTATTCAGAATTTAATAAGCATAAGGAGTGCAATTATGGGTGGTTACATTGGAAAGCATTGGTATGCTGTTGGCCCAATACATCATGCTAATGTATTAGTAACTGACTTCATCAGATGCACTTGTTTTTCTGTGATACTGACATTCCTTTAAAGAACAGAATCTTTTGTTGGCATTGTTGTCTTGTTTTTAAAGAAGTTTCTCACAATTTGCTATACTTAAATTCTATAATTTCTACGATTTTAACAGTCTTTACTTTGCATAAATCAGCTAAAGCTTCATTGTAAAAATTGGTGCATGTGATAACAAGTTACCATCTTTCTGTGTTTGATACTTTTGGTTTATTGAACTAAGTCAGTAACATTAAAAACACCACTAAGAAAGTGTTCTGTCTCTAAGAATAAAACTGGTTTGCAGGAATTAAACATTTTCTTTTATCATATTTAGTTTTAGTATTTGTAAAATCATAAGGAATTGAGGGAAAAAGTTAAATAACAGGCAGCATGTACATATTAAGTAAATACTACATGACAGATACTGGTGGTTTATGACTTTAATTCAGCCCTCAGGACCGTGAAGGATGGATTCTTATGCACCCTTTACAGATAAGAGAACTGAAATTCAGAAAAACTAAATGACATAATATTACAAATCTGGGCGGCCGATTAGCTCAGTTGGTTAGAGCGCGGTGCTCTTAACAACAAGGTTGCCTGTTCGATCCCCATATAGGCCAGCGTGAGCTGCGCCCTCCACAACTAGATTGAAACAGCTACTTGACTTGGAACTGATGGGTACTGAAAAAACTCACTTAAATAAAAAGTTTAAAAAAAATATTACAAATCTGTTATGTAGAAAAGATAATACTTGAAGCCATGTTTATCAGTCGTTTCAAAGAGCCTGGTTTTCCCAGCATCCCATATGGCCTCTGACTAGCAGCAGAGACTACTGGCTATATAGGTTATGACAGTTTTATAAAAGAGGTGAAATTTGAGCTGAACCTTGAAGGCTGAGTAGTGTTTTAACAGGTATTCCTTGAATTTGAGTAAAACTAGGCCTTTTTAGTTATCCCTTGTAAACTCTTCCACATTCTAAGAAAAAAGTTGGATGTTGTATCTGTTTATAGATAAGAACTTTAGAGTTTTTCAGATGCCCATTTTGTTGTACTGTAAACATATTTGCTTAAATAGTTTTTGTAGCTTTCTGTGATATTTTTGGTTATATTTTAGAGTTTTTAATTTTGTTGTTTTTTAAATCCTTGATCAGGAATGCAATCTTCCAAATTATAATACAGATCCTGTTAAAAATATAAATTGGTTTCAACAGCTTTTATGTAGAATTTAGTTGTAACAAAAGCTGTAAGTGCTTTAGTAGCAGTTAATTAATTAGCTTTGTATTGAAAAACAGCAG
Source organism: Rhinolophus hipposideros (assembly GCF_964194185.1). NCBI lineage: Eukaryota > Metazoa > Chordata > Mammalia > Chiroptera > Rhinolophidae > Rhinolophus > Rhinolophus hipposideros. The sequence continues at coordinate 63,322,904 of NC_138061.1, forward strand.
TAGTATTATAATTGAGTGCTCATGATGAAGGCCCAAGTGGGATTTGAAAAGTCCATTATTTGGGAGAATGTTCTACTGTCACATACTATCCTAGTAAGTGGCACGTCCTAAGTGTTGGATGTTTGAGTAAACGGAATCTCATGAAATAGAGCAGCTGTATTTATTCTCCTTTGTTGGTTGTTATTCTTAATTTATAAGTGAAAATTTTGGATCATAGACAACACTTGACTGTGGTTACAAAAGAAGCAACAGAAAAGACAGGACTGCAGGTTTCTAGACATTTCCTGGATTCTCATGACTTGCAAAGAAGAATGTTAGTAAACCTGTTATAAAAATATTCGGTTGCCTGATTATATACAAAAATAGAAGGAACAGTCTTTGATGTTAAAGTAGCAGATAATCACAATGCCATTTCTACTTGATTTCTTAAAAAAGAGGCATTTTTCCCCCTGTATTACCTTCTTATCTTTATTTTGGTTTGGCTAATAATTAAAATGAGTTTGCATGCTTTTGAGTGGAGAGACTCCTCTGAGAGAGGAATGACCCAGATAGCTGAAATAAAAGACTTGCCATATTATTGTCATTCAGATATTTGAGAACTTACTATGTTGCTTTAACGTTCGGAAAAAGACAAGTATTTTTCTTTTCTGAGGTATTTAATTTTCAGATTTAAAAAATAACCAATTATGATGCATTTAAAAGTTAATCTTTATCAGATTAGGAAATTTTGATTAAAAAAATGGAAGCATGAAAAGTATATATAAAAGTACACCCTTTCATGAATTGAATGTTTCAGTACAAATCTTCAAAGCTAGCTGTGGGATTGTAGTCTCTTCAGTCAGGCATGTCCTGTAGTGTCACAGGGGTTGAACTTTTTTTTTTTTTTTTTTTTTTTAATTAATTTTATTGGGGTGACAATTGTTAGTAAATTTACATAAATTTCAGGTGTACAATTCTGTATTACATCGTCTATAAATCCCATTGTGTGTTCACCACCCAGAGTCAGTTCTCCTTCCATCACCATATATTTGATCCCCTTTACCCTCATCACCCACCCCCCACCCCCTTACCCTCTGGTAACCACTAAATTATTGTCTGTGTCTATGAGTTTTTGTTTCTCATTTGTTTGTCTTGTTCTTTTTGGTTTATATACCACATATCAGTGAAATCATAGGGTTCTCTGCTTTTTCTGTCTGACTTGTTTCACTTAGCATTATTCTCTCGAGATCCATCCATGTTGTCACAAATGTTCCTATATCATCTTTCCTTAACGCCGAATAGTATTCCATTGTGTATATGTACCACAACTTCTTTATCCATTCATCTATCGAAGGACATTTTGGTTGTTTCCATGTCTTGGCCACCGTAAACAAAGCTGCAATGAACATTGGCGTACACGTGTCTCTATAGAGAAATGCTTTTATATTTTTGGGGTAGATAAGGGGTTGAACTTTTAAACCAGTATAGTACGTCCATTTCCCTGTGGCTGGAACCTACCGGACCCTTATGAGGTCTGAACCGTTATCGTCTCTCCTTTCCTCTGCTGTCAAGGCCTCAAGCACTCAGTCTGCTTTCCTTTCCCATTGCGCCTCCGACTACCTGCTCGGCCCTTGTGGCTCCATTCCTTTCTGTCCTGGTCCCCTCCCCAGTGCCCTAAAGATGTGCCTGTTCCTACTCTTCCTGGCTATTCCCTTGTTACATTTGATGACAAGCTCTCACGTTTAAGTGTCTTATGACTCAGAAGGGAGGGTTAATTTCAAACACTGAGAATGCTGGGTTCTAGAGCAGTGGTTTTCAACCTGCTTAGTTTTAGCATTGTTGGGTGCCTGAAACTCCCCTCTAGAAATTCTTCTTATTGCTCATTTTGAAAACCATTGCTTTTATTCCATAAGTGTATTCTTAGGAACTCTTGTATAATTTGCGTTATTTAATAGACTCAAATTTAGAATGACCCTTATTTAGTGGTCACGAAGTTCAAAAGTACTTACCTAGTATAAGTACTTTAACATTCTCCTCTCCCCCAGGGTCATTCCCTCCCACTTCCTGACCTTGAGAAGATTTCTCCATAGGTTAAGTACAGTAGGTACGGTATACTTCAGAGAGACTACAGGTTAGGTTCCAGACCGCCGTGACAAAGCAAGTATCGCAGTAAAACAAGTCATGATCTCTGTGCTGCTAGAGGGTCTTGCCTTCAATTTAAAAAAAAAAAAAAAAAAAAAGCAACACTCTCGAAGCACGGTGAAGTGAAGCACAACAAAACGAAACATCTGTATTCCTATTGCTTTTTAAAATCCAGGAAATGCTTGTTAGGCTATACTTTTGGTAAAGGAAGCGGTCTTTCCCAACTGTTTAATAAATCCATATTTGCATTTACCAAGCATTTGTTATAATAGAAATTACAAGACCTGAGTTTATCTAGGTCACTCAAGTGACCCTGGCAAGTCATGTCACCTCATGTAAGCCAGGGCAGTTGAACTAAAGACCTTTCTAATTAAAATGATTTCTTGGCTTTTGCTTTAAAACAAGATGTACCGGAAGTATTGTTTGGACTTGACAGTGAGAAGATGTCAGAAACTATTTTTTATTAGGGCAGTGGTTGTTACCTTTTTGACTCGTACGTCATAGGGCCTCGCTCCAATAAATGCCAGCGCAGACAGTTTTGCATGTATTATCAGCATTGTGCACACACAGCCTGAAACTAGTCTCTCTGTAGGACCATTTCTAAGTGTGGCTTGGATTTAACAGTTCTTATCTTGAACTGAAAAGCAAGTTTGTGGGCAGGACAGGACTCCCGGTTTGTAGACATTTGCAGAGTTCTTGCCTCATAACTTGCAATGAAAAGAGTTTATAAATGAGTATTGTGTTGAATATTGCTTGTGATTATTTTTAGTTAGCCAACAGAAAACTTGCTGACCACTGGATTAACCAGTGTAGTACGAGTAGCTGGGTCTGTCTGCAGCTCTGTCTGCAACTGATTTGGTGGTTTGTTTCTCATAGCACAGGTGCAGCAGTGATCAATGGCTCTCAGCATCCATCGTCATCGTCGTCTGTCAATGATGTCTCTTCAATGTCAACAGATCCGACTTTGGCCTCAGACACAGACAGCAGTCTGGAAGCGTCGGCCGGGCCTCTGGGCTGCTGTAGATGACTACTTGGGCCTTGAGGGGGGAGGGGGGTCATTTAGTCATTGATAGAACTACTTTGGAAGCAATTCAGTGGTCTTATTTTTGAGTGATTTTTCAAAAATGTAGAATTCATTTTGCAGTAAAGTAGTTTATTTTTTTTAAATTTCAAGTGATGTAATTTAAAACTTAAGTTGTGTTTTAAAACAGCAACAAAACTATTGTATTTTTGCTGTAATTAACTGTATAATGTAAACCTAATTATTTTATCATGGTTTAAAATTTTTGCATATTTGCTTTATCTTATGCTGCTGATTTTTTTTTTACTGAATTTGTAAGATTTTGTTTATCAAAGCAATTATTATGTGGTGACTTGCCTATATCATGAATTATTTAAGATTTTTATAGTTTTTTTATTAGAATTTATTTCAAATGTTTTGTTCATGATGCTGTCCTTCAGGGTTATGTGCTTATCAATGAAATAACCCAGAGGAGTGAGGAAAAATGACCTGTAGCCAGTTATATTCAGGAATAACTACTGTAAGTGATGAACGCATTAAAAAAAACAAACCTCCAATATTTGCTACTTGCCAATCCTAATTTAGTTACCACAATTGGTAGGTGATCCTACATGAATTTTGGCAAAATCCCCATCATTTAAATGGCAGAATAACTCCGAGCATGTCTTTGGAGATGCTGGGCATCTACCACCACCCTCCTGCCCCCACCTCACCCAACAGAAGTAAGGTAAAGAGAATATGGTGTTTTCTGCAAGTCTGTGGCATGCTCAAGGCTTATGATCACATCAAGTCAAGAGGATACTTCATGAATAATACATTTCAATGCAAATAAACAGATGGTTCACTTCTAGCTATGAGCCTGTTTTTGTACACACTGAGTCTGTCTATTCAGGCTGTAGGTCCCAATGATGGGCTAGAGTCTGGTCTTCCCTTTCCTGCAGCCTCGGGCCCTTGGGCCTTTCTGCTTTCCTGTTAGTGTCAGTCAGTTGCGCACCAGGCCTGGTGTTTCTGGCCATTTGATTCTACCTGTAGCGTAATCATATTTATAGTAGCCGTCAGGAGGTTCCAAAGCCTACGGAGGTTTCTGTAGGCGATGTATCGAATGAGCAATATACCGTTCATCTGAAAATAGTAGCACACAGCCATATATAGGGTATCATTTTCTAAGGACTGTTTCTTCACACTGAGCAGAGCAGGCTTAAGTGGTGATTATTTAGTCTGAGTCTTTCATTTTTTTATACCTGATTTTCAATAAAACATGCAATGTGGGCTGTTGAGTAGTGTAAGAATGGTGCTGCTCCTGACAAGTGTATGTTAACTGTTTACATTTTATATCTGCAGAATTATTTCTCTATAACCGAGTTTTTCTTAAGTAAAACGTCATTGAAGTCTCATCTCTGAAATACATTGTCTGTAATGCCCCAAGCACCTTCTGTTATATTCAGAACAAGGGGGGTTCATGGAATGAACTGGGAAATGCAGACTTAAATAAGGGGCAGGTTTCCAGCAGAAAGCCCACTGGGATTAGTGACCAGCAGGATCAAGGTCTGCTTGCAGCTCAGCATGCAGTGTCTGAAAGCTCGCTTGGCATGTTATTTGCGTATTTAGTGCAAAATTCCTTTTGAGGAAGGTGTTGTAAGTCATTGTTAATGTGCAATATTTAGGATGAAAATACAGTCGCCTTTTTATATGCTTTCAAATAGCAAGTTTGTTTTGGGTGGTTTAAAGTCGTGATTTCCGGTCCCTCTTGTAGTTGTCAGCCTTTTAATCCCTTTTCTACTCATACAACATGGTGCATTAATTTTATTAGGCAAAGTAGAGTTTTGAGACAATAACGCCTTGAATTGCAGACCAGGGTTGGATTTATGGGAAATATGAGCAGGAGTGTGTTGTTGGCTTATATTAGTTTGACAGGTAATCAGCTCTGTTTTCTAGGGTAGATCGTTTCACTATTGCACTTTAACAACTGACACGCTCTCAGAAGAGTCCCATCTTTTATGTTTGATTGCTAATAAGCCATCTCTTTTGATACAGATTTTGGTTAAGCAAGGAAAACCAGGTGTTCTTACTGCATCATTTGTTGTAAATGCCAGCTCCCACTTGCTAACCAGCATGTTTCAGTTGATTTAGAGAAAATTAACTCTTATTAATTAATGGAGACTAAAATACTTAAATTATATCCTGAAAACAACATCTGTTAAATGTTGTGTGCCCTAGATTTCTAAAATGCAATATCTAAACACAACTTTCCCTCTTAAATCTGTTAAGCTAAAGATACACTTGTGCATTTTATTTCATAAGCTTTTTAAACCTTTGGAATATCTTAAACATTCGTGTTTTCTTAAAAAAGGAAATTGCAAATAAGATATCTGTCAGGCAGTACTCATGTAAAGCCATCTTGCTTATCTTATAACTTTGGTTTTTCAACTTCATATATACTTAATATATGCATTGTCTTACTGTCAGAAAATTATTTTGATCAAGATCTATTATTCAACTTTATAGGTTAGGAAAGAGACACTAATTCTAATTTTTTTGTTATCTTTCTTCCTGGTAACTATTCTGTTACCCTCTGATCTTTGCTGGCCATGTGTAAAATGACTGTTGTTGGGATTGCTTAATTATAACGTACACATAGAGAGCATCTCAACTCTTTCACCCTGTTTGCTGAACAGTTCTCATTTTGTCACACACCCGTAGCTGCTGCGTGTCCTGGTGTGCACTCTTCCACACTGATGAGGGCACCGGACTCACACGAGACTTCCTCGTGAGGAGGCTACCATGCGACCAACCCCCTCAACGACACAGAAAGGCTGGTTGTATGTGAAGCAGCAAACTGCCCTTAAGCCTTTGTTCTTCTGTTCCATGGAATCCTGCTGTGTGGTCTGAAAAGATGAAGGTGAGGAGGACATCAGTGTCTAATGATAGTAAAATCAGCCCCAGGCAAGTGAAGCTGTATTGGGGTTACAGATAAGACTTGGTTTACACTCTCGGCCAGTACGTGCTACGCATATGAAGACTTAACTACTCAGTGTTGCCTGGGCACAAGCCTGCACATTTTGAGGTAGAAACATAGTCCGTTTTCAGAAAGAACTGTTGTAGTTTGTTTGTGAGTGTCGTTCATTAGTCACACATTAGCTGTAGAGTGAATGCATGAAGCCCCATGAACCCAGGACACTTCTCTTACCGTAGAAAAACCAAACACCACCATTCTGTCGCTAGCAGCCCTCTTAAATGTCGCTTCCATATCCTTTACATTGTAGTATACATTGTGTTTCTACTGATCTCTCTTAGGTTCTCCCTGAATCAGAGGAAACTGATTTTTCCTTAATAGCAAGAAAGGTAAAGAGGTAAAGGGCATTGAAGCAGAAATGTTGTAGTTTGGGGTACAATTAGAAAACTCGTAAGGAAAACAGAAGTCCTAATTAATTTCAAACTGCTCTCAGTTAAGTGCTCTTAAGGAGAGTTTAGTAAGAGCAACACTTTCTGGCCATTTCTGGTTTAGATTCTCTTCATTACTGAAACTTTTGAGAACTATTACCTGTGGATTAGTTTTGCACAATGTTCTATTCTCACAATAACTTACAAATTAAACTAGGTTTTTATTGAACTACCTCACACTAATTTTCTATGCTTTCCCAAGTAAGCTGTTGCCCTTGCTCTTAGATCTTTACTGAGTGTGAATAATAAATGTGTATGAAATACTTTATAACCAATGTCGACACAGTACCAGTAAGTGTGTAAAACACATACCTTGCATCAGTAAGAGAGACTCACGTATAAAATCTTTCACTGTGTATCTTGGAAAATTGTGTTAGATGTGCTTGTTGGACATTATTACTGTCTGTTTTGTAAGTAGAAACCTGCTCGTGATATCAGTCCATTCTTTACATTTTACAAAAGGAATAAATCTTAGTAAATTTTACGAAGAAATAAATTACTTTTGTAGGCCCGATATTTGGTATATTTTTGAGAAGCTCTTAATCTTTTAGCCGAATGATGGAAGTTAAAGTAACTGTCTGCCTGGACTGTGACATCTGTTTTCTCATTACAGTTTATCCTGTTCAGCAGGTGTTAAAACCTGGAAACCTAAGTGATAATTGACATTTGCTTTTCTCCTTATATGATGCCATTCCTTCTTCATTCCTCTCCCTTCCCCGTGTTCCGTTCCCTGTCCTTTCTTCTAGACAAAACAAAATGGGGCACTTTGTAGGGAATGCTGAGATAATTATTGTGGTTTTTCATCATTCATGCCCTAGTCATTAAACATGCACCACTGGAATGTAAACAATGTTATCTAGTATGTTCATTGGTTATAGTATTTTAAATAAAAAAGAAAAAAAGTGGTATGAAAACTTTGGAATTAAGAGTGTTTTCATTGAAAACTAAATTTGTGGTAAAAAGTTTTCCTGGGCAATTTTAAGGTATCCTGTGGATTGGGGTAAATGGGGTAATACTAGGGCAGGTTTCTTAGATGTGCATTTTATACAGATTGTAAGGAGCCTAAACTGTTGCTCTGGTTGTCTAGTCTTGCTTTTCTGGTATTTGAAATCACTGGAGAAACTTTATCTAAAAGGAATTTGCTTCAATGCCCTTAACCTAGTTCTTGGTAATCATACGAGAGAGAAGCTGTCATGGCCACTAGGCAAAAATAAGTGTTTAAAAAGCATCGTACGAAACAACCCTGGGTGTCAGTGGTGAGTGTGTTTCCAGCTTTTGCTGCACACACACTCTTAGCCTCCCTTGGGCAGCCTGCTGTGTGGCATCAGGGTCACTGTCCACGTGTGACCGGCCTCTGTGTGATGACCTCCTCCATCTTGCTTCGGGTAAGCCTCAGGTCCATGCTGTCCACACCCTCGCCTGCACTCACACTTCTCTGCCCAGAGGAAAGGACAAGGCGGGCAGGTCTTCACCACAAATGCTGCCCCTTCAGCCAACGTGGGTGCCGACTGGTGTGCTCTGCTCGCCTCCAGTGAGAGGCGGCCGTGGAGTGCTGCGTGAGTGTCCCTCGGTCATAACACCTGGCGACACCAGATCACGTTTTGTCCTTGTTCATCTAAATACTGCATTTATTTTAGAATTGTTCCTTAAAAGATCCATTGACTTTATGTGATTGAAAATTAAATTGTATTGATTTTGTGGTTTAAAATTTTTTTTTAGATTTACAGCTAACACACTAATATGTCTCTGGATTTCATTTGAAGCTTAAAGATACTTAAAATGTGCTTTTTTAAAATGTTAAGCTTCTAACATTTCATTTAATTTCATCAGCTAATACATGTGTGTTTGTCTAAGACCCTGTCTGTGTTGGAAGCTGGGAGTGAGGAGAGAGACAGAAATAGATGACAGCCTGATTGAAAGAATTGCTGTGTAGAGAAGCAGGAACCATGCTGAAAGAGGCAGACTGGAAGGGTTGCTTAGAGGAAACGAGGGGTTTGCAGAGGCAGTTTTTGAGCCTTGAGTAACAAAGGTTTGGAGAAGAAGGTATTACCAGGTCAAGGGACAAGCAAGAACTTAAAAAGTGTGCACGTGGGCAAGGAGCGACGACTGGCCTGGTGTGGGCATGGGCATGTGAAATCAATATAATGGGAAATAAGACTGAAAAGTTGAGGGTCAGAATCGGAACATTTTGGAGGAATTCTCATCATTTGAAAGGCAGTGGGAAGTCGTAGTCTGTGAAGAAGGAGGAATGTGATCAGGCCTTTGTTTTAGGAGAATCACTGACAGAAGCCCGTTTGGTTGGACGAGAGGTGTGGAGGTTGGTGACTGGGAAGCCACAGAGACTCAGTTGAGAGAGTTGAGGTCCTTTGTGCATGACGAGGATGGAAAATGACATCAGCAGTCGCCAGCATGAGCACTTGGGGCTGAGGGATGGATTTGAGCCCTGTAATGATTGGGCAACAGGTGAGCGACTGCAGGGAGGACACAGCAGCGTATCCTCCAGTTTAAATAGTCCGTGACAGACATACTTGTATGTTGGATATGGCAGCAGCTTGCCAGTCCATGTTTCAGGGGTGGGAGGAAAGCAGAAATTGCTCCCTAACTGCCTGTAGACCTGGCCAGTCTCGTAGACGTCTCCTTCGTGAGGTCTGCGACATCTTCTGGTCTGGGCTTGTACCATTTCCCTTAGTGTCATTTCGTGGACAGAGGAAAAAGAAGGGGATTCCTGTTGGGTGAAATGTATGTGAGACTTACAGCTACCTAGACAGGTGAGGGCATAGTTCAGATTGCCAAGGACTGAGGAGGTGGTGAAGCAGTCGTAAGAAGTATTTTTGCAACATTGGCAGGAAATATAAAGAATCGTGACAACGTCTTGAGAGGAAAGGGGGAGACTGAGGGGTCAGAACAGTTTACGAGGGAGAACTAAAAGCACTTGTGCCTTGCAAGGCAGGTCGTGCAGACGACGGGATCTCCTGAGTCCCATGGACTCAGGTTACCCTGAGCTCAGAAGGGAGAGTTTAGGTAATCTTGGATAAGTCTCACCTTTGTGAAGCCTGGTGCTACTTCACCTGTCATATGAGGATGGCAGGTAGTCTCTCGCAGGGCTGCTGTAATGACATTTCATGTATTTTATAAAGATAATCAGTGTGAAGCAAATGTAATTGCTGACTTTAGCCCTGGAAAGAAATAGAGTTTTAAGATACAGAGAAATGTTGACGAGAAAGGGAGGAATTCTTTGTGGTCTCACATCAGAGAACATTGGTACACTCTGATCCCCAGGTCACCTTCTCCACCCTCAGTGGTCCCGATCTTCATGAGGTTGGTAAGAATGGTTCCTTATTGGAGAGAAATGCCTCAAAGTGAGTACTGAATTTTGTGTGAGAATTAGAACAGTTAAACGTTTCGTTTGGGTTGCTTTCGTACATCATTCCTGCCATCGGACCCATTCCCGCTGACCTCCATGTACTACCTCTGTGCATGTGGTTTGGGTGTTTGCTCCGCATTTGCCTATTTAAAATCCTTGTTGCTTAAGGCCAGCTCAAGTAATTCCTCCGATGGACGTTCTCTGCAATGACTTGCTTTCACATACCCTTTGCACGCTTGCTCACTACTCGATTCATTTGCTCACTTTGTTGCACAGAGAGTGTTACAGTCATGTGTTGGATTTCTCTTCGGTTGTCTGCGAGGGCGTCCTGTGTGCTTATCTCCTATTGAGACTTCACTCTGGAATCCCTTGGGTGGAAGAACCTGTCTTACTCCTGGTGAACAATGCCTGGGAAGTAGGCATTGAATAAATGTCGGGCTGCCAAGCTAATGACTGGGACCTGCCTTCTCCACTGCTTCCAGCCTCTCAAATGCAGTACCATGTTTCCAAGAAAATAAGACAGGTCTTATATCGTATTTCCCCAAAAATAAGACTGGGTTTTATATTAATTTTTGCTCCAAAAGATGCATTAGGGCATATTTTCAGTGGATGTCTTATTTTTTTAATGTACAACAATCTACATTTATTCAGATACAGTCATGTCATCTTCTGGAACATCGTCATAATGTACTAAGTGCGTCCATCTGGCTGACGATCTTAACTGAGGCTTATTTTGGGGGTGGGTCTTCTTTTGGGGAAAACACGGTATTCAAGGCCCTCAGAGCATGGTGTGAGGAACTCAACGTTTGGTGCTATGAAGTGATGATGGTGGTGCTGTGAGCATGCGTCCTGATGCCAGATGCCTCAAGAACAACCCCAGCCTCACACTAGTTGTCTAAACTCTGTGGCTCTGTTTTCCCAGAAGGGGTTATAGTGAGACAGTGACTCTGATCCAGAATGAGAACCACGGCATGTGGGCGGGGATAGCTTACAAGCTTCCCAAGGTGATTTTGATAGGCCCGTCTATCATCAGCTACTTTAGAGAACTATCCACCTCCCCGCTGAGCAGTGACAAACGAGTCAGGGTAAAGCAAAGCATGAGGTAGGCCAAGCTCCAAGTGTTACTAAGAGAGAAGGGGACCAGGGAGACTCCAGGAGACCCAGAGTGAGTATCATGTCCCCACCCTTCTGAAAACCCTTCAGTACTCAAAACCTAGAAGCAGTGCCCGAAGTTTGTTACCCAGAACACGAGTTCTATGTCGAGTTAGTGATAATATTCACTGAAACCTTACTCTCTGCTGGGCACTAAGTGCTTTGACTACCTGAGCTCACAGAGTGTTTACAACTGATGAGTCAGGACTGTTCCTCTCCTCTCATCATGTGATCAAACCGAGGCACAGAGATGCTGAGTAACTTGCTCAGGATGACAGGACTAAACATGGTGGGGCCAGGATCTGAACCTGGGTAATCTGGCTCCAGTCTGCATTGTGTAACCGCTGTGCTCTCTGGCCCGAAAAGTTTTATGTAAATACAGGGTTTTGTGCTCAAGTGAGTTTGGAGGCTGCTGCTTAAAGGTTAGCATGTTCACTGTTCTTCAGGACTTCTCAAAGACCAGTCTGCATTTCCATACATCTGTCCAAAACTGTACCTGTCCTCTGTCTTCCTACCTCTTGGAAGCCAACTCTTCCACTTTCTTGTCTTTTTTTCAGATTTGCACTCTCATTATAAGCGCTCTTTTCCTCCTCGCCAATCCCCCTTATACTGGATCATTCTCAGCAGCATACAGACGTGTTCTAGTAATTCTCATCTTTATAAAAACCTCTGCCTTACCCTCTTCCACTTTACCACCCATTTCTCCGCTCCCATTCACATTGGGACCTCTGGAAAGATTGGTCTGGGCATGACGTCTTCCCTTCTTCTCCTCTCATAGGTATTCAGCTCATCCTGTCTAGCTTCTAGCCAGTCACTACCACACTTGGCCTGGACCACAGCAATAGCTCCTGGACTAGTTTCCCTGCAGCCCTTTTACTCACCCTGCCCCAATTTATCTGCTGTCCACCAGTGGGGCAAAGGAGCCTTGTTGAAATGCAAGCCAACTCATGTCCATTGCTTTAAAGTCCTTGAATCCTTCCTACATCCCTTAGAATAAAGATAACTCCTTCCCATGGGTGACAGGGCCCTGTAGTGTCTGGCACTCACAGATGTCCATAGCTCTTCCCATTCTGCCCGCCGCTGCTGTCTGGCTGCATGGCTGCTACCCTGTCTATCAGTCTTAATTCAAAGGTCACCTCCTCAGAGAGGATTTCCTGACCAATTTATGTAAAATACGGCCCCTTACGGTCACCTTTTTCAGAGCGCTTATTACAATCTGAATGCATCGTGTTTACATTTACTTCTGATAAAAACAATTCAGCTGAGTACAATTTTAAGGACCTCACTGGCTTCATTGAATGATTCATGAATCAGGGAACATGCCATCTAACCGAAAGGAGCTCCGAGGAACTGTAGAAAATGAAAAATTCATAGGTAGAGGGAGCGGGGACAAGAACGTTACAGTGGTAAAAGAAAAAAAAAAAAAGTTTGGGTTATCACAAGGCCCCTTTCCTTTAGGGGACATGGGTCTATCAGGCAGATGACCTCTCCAGTGCTGATCAGGCAATTTGGTTGACTGGTTTAAGACTCCATTTCTGGGAGAGCAGAAATTGTAATTAACTGTGGTCTTGTTTTTAACACTACTTTATGGTCTTTCTTACTCCACTAGGAGGAAGTTCTAGGAAAGCCAGGACCTATGGTCTTGCTCTCCTCTGTCCCCACGTGAATGGAGAGCCTGTGAACCTCCACAGAGGACATAACGTGCAGTGGGGATACCAGGACAGCCCTCCACCCACCCCCGCCAGCACATGCACCCCTTTTGCTCTACACACATTAGCATACAAAACTGAGCACAGGTGTCGCTTCTGTCGGGGAAACTTCCTGACCCCTTATAACATTCATCTCTTATCTTGTGAATCACCTCCATCAAAGCATGACTGGGGTGATGTTTTAAAAGTCTCACGCCAGCGTCTTTTCAATGTGGACTAGTATTAAGAATATAGGCTCTTAAGTTAGACTTTCTGGGATGGAAGCCGACTTCTCCACTGACTTGTGTGTGATTGTGGGCCAGGGTCTTGTCTTCTCTCTGCTCCCGAGTCCTCCCTGGGCTGCAAAATGCAGAGAATCACATCGCCGACACCCTCAGGACTATACAAGATACACCGTGTTCCCCCGAAAATAAGACCTAGACAGACAATCAGCTCTAATGCGTCTTTTGGAGCAAAAATTAATATAAGACCCGGTCTTATTTTACTATATTTTACTTATTTTACTATAAGACTGGGTCTTTATAATACAATACAATACAATAATATAATTAATATATATACAATTAATATAATATTAATTTTTGCTCCAAAAGACGCATTAGAGCCGATTGTCGGCTAGGTCTTCTTTTCAAGGAAACACGGTACATGCAAGGTGCTTAGGCCCCTGGCAAGAGCCCTGCCCTGACGTCATCCTCGTTTTCAACATAAGGGAACTGAGACCGTCAGAGTTGTTTCCCCAAGGTCTTACAGCTGCTGGGGAACTAGCGAGGGACTTTGCTCTATGCCAAATGCTTTCCATGGCTTTCTCCCCCTACTTTCTCACAGTTTGGCACCACATGGGTTCTACTTTCATGGGGCTTGTTGGGACATGGAAATGTTAGGGACATGCCTGGTAGGACGGGCAGTGACTTCTGGAAAAGGTGGTGGTTCTTGGTGGATACAAGAGTATCAAGATACAGCAGAAGTGGTGTTAACTGTCATAGCTACTTAGCTGTGAGCTTGTATTATATGACACGCCCCTTTGTGACAGAGCTACTTAGGATATTGGGAGAACACTCGAGGGGGCTGGGGCCCTGCATCAAAAGGAGGGGGAATTAATGAAATATGTTGAGAGTGTTACTGACTCCACGTAGTACCCACAGGCCAGGGAACGTGGCTACACGGACTCTGTGCCAAAGCCCTTTTACAATGTGGAGTAAACATGGTTCATGCCTGGTTCATTATTCAACAGCCAAGGTAAATCAAGGAATATCTTTGTGCTTCTCTCTCTCTCACACACCCTTAAAAATGTATTCTAACATCTTTAAAAATGTACATTGTTGTTTTTTGGTATGAGAGTTAAAATTTCCAGATTTTCCTTTAAAGTCAAACAGAAATTTTAAAGCACTTTGAAATAATCTGAGAGCAGAGTCCTAGATTTTTTTTTTTTTTTAAAGACTTTATTGGGGAAGGGGAACAGGGCTTTTTTTTTTCCAAGTCAAGTAGTTGTCCTTTCAGTCTTAGTTGTGGAGGGCGCAGCTCAGCTCCAGGTCCAGTTGCCGTTGCTAGTTGCAGGGGGCACAGCCCACCATCTCTTGCGGGATCGAACCGGCAACCTTGTGGTAGAGAGGACGCGCTCCAACCAACTGAGCCATCTGGGAGCTCAGTAGCAGCTCAGCTCAAGGTGCCGTGTTCAGTCTTAGTTGCAGGGGGCACAGCCCACCATCCCTTGGGGGACTGGAGGAATTGAACTGGCAACCTTGTGGTTGAGAGCCCACTGGCCCATGTGGGAATCGAACTGGCAGCCTTCGGAGTTAGGAGCATGGAGCTCTAACCGCCTGAGCCACTGGGCCGGCCCGAGTCCTAGATTTTTCCAGTTTTCTATTATTGCATGGTCAATTCATCCATACTTAATATGACATTTATTTTTTAGCAACTTGCCTTTACTGAGTCTTTCTAAAGCAGTCAGGTAGGTTTTCAAGAAATTAATTCCCTATTTTTACATGTTCATAATTCATTGGTTTACCTAATATTAAATAATGTCATTACAGTAATAGGCCAGTATTGATGTCAATACAATAATTATAACTTGAATCCACAGGTTCTGTCAGTGTAACTCAATTGGGGAGAACCGAAATGGATGGGGCCAGGGTATGAGGCCTGAGCCGGTCAGCCTTGGTGCTCAGCGTGTTTCACAAGCACGAGTCAGATGTTTCACAGACAGGATGGAGAGTGATGTTTAAATGGAAACTGGAAGACAGAACTTCTATTGAATATTGCCAGTTTTCAATGAAAAATTGCAATTGCAGATCCTGATTTTGCCAGCAGGTGGCAGCTGCGGTTCACGGGCTGGTTTGGGCCAGAGCTGGGCCTCTGCCACATTAGTGGCTAAGAGAGGACAGACGACTTCCCTCTGGTTACGTGTAACCCCTTTGGTCTTTTCTGTTCCTTTGATAGCCTGGTGGCATTTTATGTCCAGGTCAAAGCTGGCAGAATTCCAGGCCTGTGGTGAGGGAACTGAGGACACTAGGAATAGACAGGTGTTCCCATCACCTTCTGCTATGGGAGCCTGTTTCTCCACTGACGGGAAAGTGTGGGGCCAATGCCTACATTACTGTGTGGTGGTAAGGAATCAGTCACTGCACATTGTTGTCTTTCTCCTTGCAATAGAGAGGAGGGCAGTGTTTCACCTTCTGGGAAAGCTGGTCACCCAGGTTACCTGCTGTGATGGGTCTGAGAGCGGGCACGGGTGTTGCTCTCCACTGAACCCCGACTCAGCGCTCCTCAACAGAGCTCTGACCCTGATGCCAGCACTTCCTGGGAGCACTGAGAGGCCCTGGCATTCAAAGCATTGGTGCAATAGTCTAGACGGGACTCTAGGTAGATGGGTGGTGGTTGGGCCTATGACTTCTCTGGAGATAATAATTAGAAATTGGGGCACTTTGGTGACTCTTCACTCCCCCCCAAAACCCCTGCAGGTTACTGCTCCAGGAAATGACAGGCGCTATGTAAGGACACGGCACAGGAGCAAGCGAAGGGACACTGGTGTGGCGCTGCCTGTGCCCCACAGGCCCGTCCCCTCTGCTCCGAGGCAGCTTCTTTGGTGCCCCCCACCAAAGCAGGGTGCGCCCCCATGGCGAGCTCTGGCCCAGGCCAGGGCTATGTGTGGTGGTGGCCAGGGGGAGGCATTCTGGATGGATCTGCCCTAACTGGAGCCTCGAAGTCTGAGGATGAACTGGAGGAGGGAGAGAGATGAGCACTCCTTCGAGGGAAATCTGCAAGGGAGCTGGGCATAGTCTGAGGCGTGGGCACCTGGACAGCGAGAGGGCATGTCCCAGCACCTTGGCTCACTTCTTCCCACCTGTGCCCTGTCACCCTGCACAAGCCCAGGTTCGGCAGCAGGGAGTATGGCCCCCGTCTGAGCTCTCACAGGCTCCGGCCTGGAACAGAGCTGGGGCCAAGCAAAGGGAAGCAGGTTACGGTGGAAGAGGAGCTTCAGGACAGACACCAGCTGCGGAGGGAGGCCCAGGTGGCTCAGAGAGAAAAGGAAGGAGCGGGCAATTGCCCCCTTGAGCACGGAGAGATGGGGCTGACAGCTCATGGATTTGCATACATCCCACTGCAGCAACCCTGACAGCCGACCCTGATAACCGCTGGGTGCTCCTCAGAGAGGTTCCGTGGACTTCTGAGGGCCCCATGGCATTCCAGCCTTGGGGACTTCCAAACCTGACAGAAACAAGGTCACTCAGTAACCCGTTTTGCATGATAGTAAAGGAGGAGTCAGGCATCATGTTTTCAGAGCAAATTTAATAAAGAATGCAAAATGTTCCCAGCTGCTACTCGGATCCCACGTGCCAACCGTTTTGGTGGCCAAGGGACTGTCCCCTCTGATCCTCGCCAGGCCCCACACAGTCACAACAGCATCTAGGTCCTGCGGGGGCTCAGCTCCCAGCAGCCCCCCACCCCACGGGGTGTCAGGACTCCTCTCTCCAGCTGGCTCGGGAGCAGCGGGCACCACTGCGGCCCACATCCAAGCTGCAAGGACTTCTGGCTCCTCCAGAGGCCCGAGGCCCTCACTGCCGAGAGGGAGGGGACAGCGTAGGGACTGGCAGGAATGGGGGACAGCAGCACAGCAAAGTGAGCTCCTTCACTGTGGGGCTCCAGCACCTTTTGCCCCAACAGTCAGGTTTCCCAAGGTTGAAAAAAACTCCTCCATTTCCTTCTGCAGCAGCTGGTTCCTCTTCTCAGCGTCTTCCCGTGCCCTCTCCGAGTTCCTCAGCTTTATTTCCAGCATTGTATACTTTTTCTTTTCCTGGTCCAATTCTTCCTCTAACCATGACATTCGTTTCCTCAGGTCGGCAGAACCTTCTTCGAGTCTTTAAAATAAAAAAGAAAGATACGTTTTAGAGTTTGGCTCTCTGGGCCTGCCAAGCGAGCTCCAGTTTTGGCAGCCACATGCCTACTGCACGTAATGGGGGGAAGGATGTGGTCAGGCTGGACCTGGAGGGGCAGGACATGCGGGGGCTCAGGCTTGGCATGGGGCGAGGCTGCACAGGCCCCCTCTGCTCCTCCCCAGATCCCGTACTTCAGCCATGCAGGTGCCTCAGCCTGTGGTCCAGGAATGCCAGTGTGAGGACTTGGGCCTCTGGCCCTCAAGGCTGAGGGTCTCCCTGAGTCATCACTAAAATGTAAAGCCACTTACCTCTGGAACAGCCAGCTGTCCTGCAGAGGGATGGCTGCCCCGCTGGCGGGAACAGGGAACTGTCCTTTCACCTGTGCTGAGCTGTGAGGCCCCTTGACCTCTGGCTGCCCTCCTGCTGCCCCTCCCGCTCCCCAGCCAGACACAACAACTTGCACTTGTCACTTCCGTCCCTACTCATTCTTCACGCCCCAGCTCAGTGTCTCCTTCTCTGAAGCTTGTCTTGATCCTGCCCAGCAGGTCATACTGCTCCTTCGGCCACCACAGAGCCACACCGTGTACTCCTGTGGAGGCGGACACTGCACTGTACAGAAGTTGGCACATCCGTCTTTTCAGCCAGACGACCAGCTCCTGTAAGGCCCGCGGGACACTGAGCCCAGCCCCTGGGGACAGGCCTGGCTACGTACAAGGCACATGATTAGGGACAGGACAGAAACTTCCCTGAGCCCTGGCGTCCTCTTCTGCAAAATGCAGGGACAATCTCCCCCGAGCACTATAGCTGCAATGGACGGAGAAGCACCATGCCTGGTGTGTGGTGCACACGCAGCGAGTATGAACTTCCCCCCAGCCAGGGCCAGGCGAGGCCTCCATCTCACTCACTGAACACGGGAAACGTCCCTTCCCCCCGCCTTCCGTCTGCGGAGCACAGGCCTGGGGTCAGAAAGAAGGCCCCCGTGGCACCTCACTGCTCTGCTCCTCTGCTGTATCGCTGCTGCTCTCCAGCTCAGGGCCTGAGCCCCGGCTTCCTCTCCATGCCACTCCTCGAGGGACCTCGTCCTGTCTCCTTGAAGCACATTCTATGTGCTGACAACCCTCAATCTGCATCTCCCTCCAACCCACTCAGAAACGGAACAAGCACCTCCGACTTCACAGGTCCACAGCTGAGCCCCTAACCCTCTCACCCCAACCACTCCTCCCACTGCCCCAGTCTCCTCTCAGCGAACACCTTCTTCCATGGGCTAGGCCACAACAAAAATGTCCCTTAAGTCAGTTCTTTCTCTTACCCCCACATCTAATCACTTAGCAAAACCTTCAGAATCTGGCTCTTCTCCCCATCTCGCCTGCTGCCCCGTAGGCCCACGCCCCCAGTCTGGCTGAGACCCCCGCGGTCTCCTAACTGGTCAGGCTGCCCTTACACAGCAGCCGGGGCCCGTCAGTGATGGAGTGCTGAAGGCCTCCAGACACTTCGAATCTCCCTGGGCATGAAATCCAGAGCACGCTCTGCCCCAAAGGGCCCGCCCTCTGCCCCCCCCCGCCCACTCAGCTCCGGCCCCTCTCCCCTCGCGCCGCCCCCGGCCTGGGCAGCTCCTGGCCAGGGCTCCGGCTCTGCCCTCAGCCGGCAAGCAGCACTGACTCGCAAGCTCCTCTCCCCTACACCAGTGCCCTCCAGCCCTCTACCCCATGCTCCCCTTCTGTTTCATTGTGAAGGTTCGTAAGGTTAGCTAAAACTAACCTTACAAATCCCATGTTTGACAATCTATCTCCTTCATGGTCTCTGTGCGCCCCCCACCACCAATGAGAGCAGAGATTTTGCTGAGTTTCCGTCGCAGCTGTGTCCCCAGCAGCTAGCACAGTGTCTGGCATATCACAGACACTCAGTGTGTTCCCTGGGGAAGTGTAGGAATCAGGGCGCAGGGGAAACAGAGCAGAAACTTGGCCTACCTGCCCCCTCGGACCACACCCAGTGCTGACTCCACATGTGCAGACGTGCTCCCCAAGGCCGCTGGATGGGGCCCCATTCCTTTCTGTGCTCAGAGACCATCCTCACTCTAGACCATGGCTCCGACGAGGACGATGGCTGGCACCGCTCCGCCAGGGAGGAGACTTCAGGGGCTGCTGCTGTCCCTGTGCCTCTGGGGGACTTATCTGACCTCCACCCCACCAAGCAGGAGGTAATGAGACTAGTGAGGGTTTCCTGAGCACGCTGGATGCGCAGGCTCTGTGTCACTTCATCCTCATGACAAATGTGTGAGGTCACCCAGCCCAGAGAGCCTGCCCGGGACACTGTCAGCACTTGGGGGGCAGGGACTCGAGCCCAGGCAGTCTGACCCAGAACCCACCACGAAACAACACTGCATTTCCCAAGCCTGAGAAGCCAAGCCTCTAAGAAGGTGAAAGATGACAAGTTCAAGTGCAAGATTGACTGTGACCTCCTGCGAGGCTGTCTGAGGCCCGCTCCACGTGGTAACACTGCCCATGCATTCTGCAGCTCTGGCCTGGGCACTCATCTCCAGCAGTAATCACCTACCTCTGTACCTGCCAGGTGCTCCCACTGGTACCCCTGCCTGGTAAACCAGTGCTTACATTTGTGGGGGTTCCCCACAATTTTATTCCTCACATGTGTCCTTTCTCCTCCTCGCTCAGCTGGATCCCATGGGCCCTTCAAGTCCTGGCTTAGACGTTGCCTGCTGTGACCCTCTGATCTCCCTCATGTCAGGGGCCTCTGCCCTGAAAGCCCTTCTCCTATCATCCACCCGCCAAAGACACAGCGCCGCCACACACCTGGCACATGCCCAGGACATGGCTACCAGCAGAAGCAAAGGGTCAGACACCACCGTTCCAGCTCCCGGGGGAAATCCCAGGCTCAGAAGCAGAAGCAGAAGCAGGAATCTCTTCTGCCTCCACAGTCTCCGGTGGAGAAATGACGCCCTCAGAACCCGCTGGCGCCCTCTTCCAGCAGGTGGGCACTGAGTTCAGAGGTCAGACAGCTGGGCAAAATGGACGAAGGAGTCTGGGATGCTGACGGAAGCACAGGCCCTGCTGGTGACCTTAGCTGGAGAACCTGGCCTCTCAGAGCTGGAAACAGCCTCTTCACAGGGAGGCTGGGACAACTGAACTCGGGCCAACTGAGCAAGCTCGGAAGCCTTGGAATGGGGCAGAAACCATCCTCCTGAGACCAGGGCAAGTGGGAGGGATTGGCTCACAGTGGAGTCCAGTCCGGGAAGGACTCCTCAATCCCCGACAAGCCAGCCAGGCTGGCCAGGGCCTGCATTACATGTGGACACGTCCCCGGGCACAGAGCACACCTCGGGGGGCCTGCCTCCTCCCTGACTGAGGGCCACACAAGAACCCCCAATCACAGCCCCTCCATGGAAGGTGCTCTGAGCAACTCAGGCCGAGATTCTGACTCGTTCCTTCAATGGTTACTCATGGCGCTTTGACTGCTGCTCTGGCTTTCCCAGATACACGACCCCCACCCCTCCATCCCCAGCCTGTCCTGGGGGCATCTCCTGGGGTTGACTGCCCAGGGCCAGTGCCTGGTGAGCTGCTGGCCAAGAGGGCTCTGTCTGGCCAGGGGGAGACTGGCTTCGCGCTGGCCCAGCGGCTGTAGCCCTTTACCTTTTCACGCTTGTCTCGTACTCAGTCCTCTGACGGCACAACTCCGCCCTGAGCTCCGTGACCAGGCCCTGGAGAGCCTCTGAGCGGTGGGCATGGTCCTGGGCCAGGCTGCCTGGGTCGCTGGGCTCGCTGCTACTGAGGCAGCTGCCCACCTCATCCAGGCTGCGGCTCAGGTCTGGGAATCTGTGGTCGTCGCTGCTGCTGGGGAAGGGAGAGGGCTCCAGGCCCTCCTCCACGTGCAGGGAGCTGCAAACGGAGGAGTTGCTGGCCCGGCAGGCTGTGCAGCTGCTGAGGGAGCCCCCGGCAGAGACGTCGCAGGACGAGGCCCCAGACCACGCCATGCTGGCCACGCTGGGAGTGCTGGGGAGGAGGCTGAGCGGGGGCACGTTGTCGTAGGTGGAGAGTCTCTGTGAGGATCCCGAGTCCTTGAGCCGCTCTCCTGGTGAGGCCCGGTGGTGGCCACGCAGGGACGACAGCCCGTTCATGAGCCAGTTCCCGCCGGAGGAGATGATGGGCACCTCCAGGGACGAGCTGCCCACCTTCAGGCTCCCTGACCGGGACCCCGACTGCCGGAAGGAAGACTTCCAGTTGGGCAAAGTCTGTATCCTCTTCCCAGGGCTGGTGGTGGCAGGGCCGCATCGGCTCTCCGGGGCAGAGTTTCTAGAGAGTGCTGCCACGGTGGCCCCATCCAGAGATGACGTCCTGTGTGAGGGCAGGCTGGGGGCGCCAGGGCTGCTGGGATCTGCCTGGCTGTCCCTTGCGATGCCCACAGAGCCCCATCCCACCGTGCAAGGTGTGCCCCTGTGCGGGGAGGTTGGTCCTTCCGTGGCTTTCGCAGTGAAGAGCTGGCCGTGTTTGCGGATCAGGACAGTCATTAGGTGCTGCACAAGGGACGTTCCTGCCCAGAAGACACACAGAGAAAGGACTGGCTGTGAATGTCTCCAGACCAGCGTGGGCCCAGGGTGCCTGGCTCTGCCTGCTGCCCGGCACCAGGCTGCCCTTCGAGAGAGGACTCAACCGGAGCATGCCGTCAGCCATGCTGGAGGAAAGGACGGCCACTACACCCCCCAAATCGAGGCACAGACAGAAGGATTCTGCCCCTTCCCCAGACAGACAGACATGGGGCCTGGAGCACAGAGGAGGCCCCCTCCACCCAACTGGGTGGGGGAAGAAGCCTGCACAATGCCATCAGGGCTGCAAGGTGAGCGAGGAGCGGGCTGTGACCAGAAACCGGCCCCTGGGTGTCAGAGCCCTCTCGGCTGCCCGAGGTCACTCCCTGGTGCCTGCGTGTCCATGCTTCAGGGGCACAGGGCTGAGCCAGGGCACAGAGAGGTCTTACAGGTACATGAGGGCACACACACCCCTACACGCAGTCACACACACACAATTCTGCGCACACACAGTCCCCTTCTCAGGCCGTGGCTGCTGGGGTGCAGCCTGTGGTATATGGGGGCACCCGGTTTTTCAGGTGGTGGTTGGGGGTGGTGTCAGCAGCAAATGGGGCAGTGGAGGGACCACGGTGTCTTTCATCTGCCCCATTCCCTCCTGTTACATCAACCAAACAAAGACCAGAGAGCCGGGAGGTTCTCGGGTGATAAGGAAGGTGGAATGCCTAGGTGGACACTCCCACTGCAGGTACCTAAGAATCCTGGAAAAAAATCAAGTAAGGAATCCTTAAGCCAGAACATTGGGTGAAGCAGGAAGTCCACAAAGTCGCTGGGGCGAGCTTCCACCTTTGTGCGTTGTGCAACCTGGCAGGCAGAAGCTTGGGGGCCTGGGGTGCGAGACCCAGCCAGGAAGGCGAAGGGGGGCAGGGACCTGAGCAGGAGTGCCACCCCAGGGGCCACGCCCGCAACTTGGGGGGCCAGAATAGCTTCACAGACCATCCCTACGCCCCCACATCTCTCCCAAGTCACGCTCAGCAAGGAATGGCAGCTCTGCCCTTAGCTTGCCTGGCGCCAGGGTCAGTGAGCTCCAGCTGGCGTTTGTCCCGCGTGGGTTCTGCTCAGCCTCTGCTCTCCTCAGCCAGGACTGGCTGTGGGTTTCCTGTCTGTAAGCGGCAAGGCTCATCCTAGCTCCTGCAGGTCTTCCATGGGTTTCCAAGAACAGGCTCCCATTTCCAGGCCAGCTTGCACCTGGACCCTTTGGCAAGTCTGGCTGACACCTTGCCTCTCCTGGCCTCATGTCCCTCATTTGGGAAACGGGTCAGTAACTGCAGCTCATGAAGATTACAATGAGGTGACACAAGTAAAGCTCTTAGTAGAGGCCCTGGCATATGGAAAGCAGCTGATATTGCTGCTGTTTGTATTATTATCATTATTGAAGAGAAATTCCCCAGTGTTTGCAGAGCTCTGACATCCAGAAGCAGCCTGTGACAATTACTTAATTGAAAATTATTTAAGTAAAGCAAAAACATCTGTGTGTATTCAAGGGCAAGGGCACTCAGCTTCTCCACCCTCAGCCTCTCCTGTCATTCTAAGGCACCAACAACCTACTGTCACCATCCACAGGGCAAAGGTCCTTTGGCCTTTATAGCTGGACCCTCTGTGGGAGGGGCGGTGAGGAGGTCCCCAGGGATGGAGCCACCCCTCCTGCTGGCCTGGCACGACGGTTCGGACGACTTGCCCAGGACCAAGGTGAGCCCAGCCCAGAGGTACCCAGCATGCCATGCAGGCCCCATTACCCTCCATCATGGTCACTGGGTCTTCCATTTGTGGCCGAAGTATATTAGGTCCAAAAACAGTTGCCAGGTTCTGAACGCTCATCTTGTTGACATTTGAGTGGGACTGAACTTCGTCCAGAAATCTGCCAAGTAAGGAAGAGGCAGTTGGCGGAGAAGCAAATCCCGATGCCAGCTCCGCTAGCAGCTGCCTGGTGCCCACGCCCAGCCACGCCCACACATTCCCACAGCTGCTGGGCACAGCTGCCACTGCCAGCTCCAAGAGCACAGAGCTTCCCTTGGGGTCCAAGAGGGTCCAGCAGAAGCAAAGGCCAGTGGGACACACGCCAGTTGTCAGCATGGAAAGAGGACACATGACTGTCTCACCGGCAGAGGGGGCAAATGTCCGGCAAGGCCCAGAGACCCCAGCCTGGACTGGGTGAGGGCTGCCCCGCATGCTCCTTCTCAGTGCCTGAGCAGAGGTCGTGCTCAAGAGGCAGACGCCTGGGGGCGGGGATGGGGAGAGGCACTCGGAGAAGGCAGAAAGGACAGCAGCGTGCCCCTTTCCTTCTGGAATGCTCCGCAGGGCGCCTGAACACTGCCTGCTCACAGTGACGGCAAGCTTTGTGCTCCCGGCAACCGTGTTCCTGTATGTCCCCTGTTGGCTGACTGACACTCGGGAGCAGTCAGTCGGGGAGAATGAGCCAGCCTCACCCCCCCACCCCCACCACTTACTTGCAGATATATCTGAGCAGGTTGTAATTAGCCAGGGGAAGGCTGCTCACTTGTTTAGCCAACTCCAGAGTTCCCTTGATATTGAAAGAGAAAGACAGCATTTCAGAGACCAGCAACGGGCCCTTGTCTCACTGAGGAAGAGGTGGTGGGGAGGTGAGGAGGGGGCAAGTGGACTGGGGGTGGGGGTGGCCAGCACCGAGGCCAGATCTCCAGCCCCCATGCAGCCCCCCCAGGTGACCAGAGGGCACCACCACCTCCATCCAGGGGGCAGCCAGGCCTGTGACCTCCTGGGCCGACAGATTTCCTTTGGGGGACTGGTGTGAGCACGTGCCTCTGCAGGGCCACCGCGGAATGTCAGGGCCAGCTCTCCTCACTTATCTATCTAGACACAAATATTTGCCAGATAAAGACCCCTCATCTCCCACATGGCTGGCTACAGGGAGGGCAAACAGTCCTTCCCCAGGCAGGCACCTGTGGGGGGGTGGGGGGGAGCCTCTGTCCTGTCTCAAATTCTTTGGGGAGGAGGCAGGATATAAACAGATGGAAGGTCTGGCTGTTTCTGACCCGGGTGCGGCCTGGGTAGGCTGAAGTAGGTGTAGGAGTAGGAGTAGGAGGAGGAGTGCCTACTGTGGGGTGTACTTGGGGCATGCCCAGAACACGGCCTGCTTTAGGAGGTCCCTGCCCCTCCCAGAGACTAGCCCCTCACACGGGGGAATGGGGGGAGGCCATACACAGAGGGAATGCTCCAGCCCCCCACCCCACAGGGCAGGGTGCTCAACGCTGCACCCCACACACACACACTCCGAGCAGCCTGCAGGCAAGGATCTCCGTGCCATGAAAAATGGTGCAAGTGAGAGTTTTATGTCCTGATTCCATAGCCCGACCTCCCAGGCCGGCCCCGTGAGCCACTAACCTCCCCCTCATCCTTGGTGAGCAGCTGGGCGCAGCTGAGGAAGTCCTCATACCTGGCGAAGGGGACCACAGGCTCGGGAAGCTCCCGCAGGTAGAGCTTCAGCAGGGAGGCTACTGTGTGCACATCTGTGGTGCTGCGGGGGGCGGGGGGGAACACGTGAGGCGTGGCTGCCAGGGACTGCGGGAGCGACCAGCACCCCAACGCCCCCACGGCACGCCCTTGCACAGTGTGTGTGTGTGTGTGCACGCGCACAAGGAAGACACGCAGAGGGGTGGAGGCTGCATCTGCATCCACTGCCCTGCTCAAAGGAAGGCCCGGCTGCTTCCCGGAGCGTGCCCAGGGCCCGAGACAGGTGGCAGGGTACTGCTGGAGCTCTAGTTGAGAGACAAGCCGCAGCCCAGGCTCCTGCGCAGAACCCTTGCACCTCAGGTCTGGGTCCGTCCTCAGGACTGGTAGTGTCTCCCCCATGGAAAGTCTGCTGCAGAAGCCCCAGGGCCCTGCCGCTGCTCTGGGTGGGAAGACTCACACGGCCCCAGGCTGGCTCCCAGAGAAAGGGTCCTGGGACAGCTGGCCAGGGAACTAGTGGCAGTGACCGGTCCCCTTCTGTGGGCCTCATGGCCACCCCAGTGTCCTCTGCATGGTGACATGGGAGCTGCAAAACTCCTGAGGGGTGGGGGGTGGAGAGCCAGGGACACAGCTGTTCTAGCCCACGCCCCAGCTTGCCCCACCCCTCACTTGCACTCTGATGGAAGGGGAGGGCCCATATCAAAGCACACAGAGGCCACCAGGGGCAGGGCAGGTCAGAGGCCAGACCCTTCCCCTGGCCTCTGGGTTCCCGGCACACAATGGGTGCGCGAGCTCTGTGCTCCTCACCCCATTCCCAGGGCCCCGGCGCCCCAGCACCCCAGTGTCCCAGCACCCTATGCGTCCCTCCCAGGCCTCACTGTCCTGCTCCTAGCTCAGAGCTGCCCAGGGTGACGTGGGCTCCAGGTTTGGGCTCTAGGATCAGGCCCTGGACTTCAGTCTTGGCACCTCGTCCAAGCTTGCCCACCAGGCCAGGACTGAGCCGTGCTGGTTCCCTGTGTGCGTGCACTTGTTTGCCAGGTGTCCTGGCCCCGAGGGCAGTACCTGGTCTGTCCTGTTCATGGCCACACCCCTACGCCTCGGGGTGCTCTCAGTCGGGAAGCAGTGAAGTAAGCTGAGTGAAGTAACAAAGGGCTGTTGCAAGAGTCACCAGAGCCAGCTCTGGCCCGAGGAGATCCTCCCAGGTGGGAGGCCCGGGTGTGGGACAGGATGGGTATGGGACAGCTCTGGTGACTGACACTTCCAGGCCCGGTGCTCTATGCAGGAGGCTGACTAGGACACTGGCTGGAGTTCTTTGCAGTGCAGATTGTGTCTGCACCCAGGGAGTAAGACTACCCTGGAATGCCTCTGCCCCCAGCAGGTGAGGGGAGCAGCCCCAGGAACCCTCTGTCAGGGGATGAATGAGGAGAGGAGCCTTCGGACCCTTGTGTCAGGGCCAGAGGAGCACCCTGGAGATGGTAGAAAGCGAGAAAGAATGGTGTCAGATGCCCCAGAGCATCCAGAGCCAACGGCAAGGGCGGGTCTGCAGGAATCACAGGAGCCCTCTCCACGCACAACCTGGGCCACACAGGCATAGGATGGAGGAGCAATGGCTGGCAGCGGCTCAGCACGGACCACATGCTCAGAGGAGCGAGACGGAGCTTCAGGAGGCTCCAGACAAAGGGACCCTGTGCCCTCCTGGGCAGCCCTCCTCTGGGGGATGGTGGTCAGTCCCAGGCTCCACATCTAAAGCAAGGAAGCGACACTCTCCTGGCTACGGTGATGGGTTTGGGCAGAAGCTGAAGGGACTGAGGGTATTCTGCCCCAGAAAAGACCTGGCAAGGCCAGTGCTGTGGGTAGAAACCCGTGAGCCTCTCCTGGGGCAAAAGGGGCCTCATGTGTGAGGCTCCATGGAGGCGAGGGTAGGCTGGATGCAGGAAGAACTTTCTCCGTAAAACTGCCCCAAATGGGTAGGGTCCTGTCAAAGAGAAGAGGCCCCCAAACAGCTCCACCTCCCTGCTCTTAGACCCTGAGCTCTTAGTGAGGTTGACTCACCCTGAGGGTGGAGCTCAGAACCTGGGAAGCCCCAGCGATGGCTTAGGACGGCTCTGGCCCAGGGCAGGTGGAAGAGACTCTCCCCACCCCAAAACCTGAGAGGCTATGGGGCCACAGCTGCTGCTCCCTCCTGGTCCCCCCAGGAAACAGAGCCCCGAAACGGACCCTGCAGAGGGCCAGGGGTCCTGAATGGAGCGGTCGAGGTTCTATCTCCTGCCTGGGTAGGGTTTAGGGGCGTCCGCAGTGAAAAGAGCCTCCATGGATGTGGCTGGCCTCATCTGCGGCAGGATCCACCCTGACACCTAGAGCTGCTGGGGGCCCTGAGCGAGGACCATTGGCAGGGGGCTGGCTGAGCACACACGCACCGGTGTGAGGAACAATCCTGCCCACCCTCCTGCTGCCAGGGCTCCCGGGTGCCGGCCCACTCCTGCCACTGGAGCTGGCACCTTGGGAGGAGCCCCAGCAAGGGGCCAATGGGCAGGTGGCCCCATCTCACACCTCCCCCACGAGCTCACCTGTCAAACAGTGGCTTCTCCCCACAGTCAAAGGAGTCCTGCAGGTCCCTCACCAGGTTGGCCTGGCCCGGCATGCGGAAGAGGCCCTCCTCGGTGAGCCCGCGCTCCCGGATGAAATCCACACACTGCTCCACCAGCAGGGGGGCCAGGCGCGGGCCATACTTCCGCTCATGATGGACTGTGTCCTCCAGGCGCTGCCCAAAGATCCCTGGGCACAGAAAGATCCCTGGTCACACCCTCAGCTATCCGGCTCAGCAGCGGGGGTGGGCGCTTGGGACAACAGAGGGCGGGGGTGCTGTCAGCGCCCAAGGTAGCTGCTCTTGAGGGAGCAACTTGGAAACTACAAGGGCACACTGCGGCTGGCTGGACCCTGGGCCACCTGGGACAGAAAGCAGGAGGGCACAGCAGACAGGCGGCCTGCCCAGTCCCGTAGAGCTTGTCCAATCCTGAGGAACCTTTGAAGGGCCGTTGGGGAATGCGCATTGTGCATTTTATTGATTGATTTATTTATGCAACACTGACCTCCAAAGAGGAGTGGTTTCCATTTAAAAACTCAGGACAATGTCCACCAAAAGACAGGCTCTAGAATGTTCTTAGCAGCACTACTTGCAATCCCTGCAACTGGGATACCACCCAATGCCCATCAGCAGAACAAGCAGATACACCTGGTCTGCTCACACGGCGGAACACCAGACAGCAATGAGAAGAGATGGGGCACCGCTCATCCGACAAGACAGATGACTTGTTCATGTGGAAACATAATCATGACTCCACAGCAGTGAGCAGCACCAAGGAAACACAAATCAAAAGCACAATGACATACTACCTCACACCTATAAGGATGGCTACTATTAAAAACAACAGCAACAAAACAAAAACAGAACAGAACAAATGTTGGCAAGGAGGTGGAGAAATGGGAACTCTTGTGCACCGTTGGTGAGAATATAAAACGGTTCAGCTACTGCGGAAAACAACATGAAGTTTTCTCCAAAAAATTAAAACAGAATTACCATATGACCCAGCAATTCCACTTCTAGACCTATACCCAAAAGAGCTGAGAGCAGACCTCAGCATATATTTATACACCCATGATTACAGCAGCATCATTCACAATAGCCCGAGGTGGAAACACCCCGAATGTCCATTGACGGATGACTGGATACACAGAATGTCATGTATACACACAATGGAGTATGAGTCAGCCTTAAGATGGAAGGGAATTCTGACACAGGCTACAACATGGATGGTCCTTGAGGACACTAAACCAATAATTAAACCAAAAATCCAGTCACAAAAAGACAAATATTGCATGATTCCACTGATATAGGTACTTAGAATAATCAAAATCATAGAGACAGAAAGTAGAAGGGTGGTTGCCATGGGCTGGAGGGCAGGCGGTGGGGAGTTAATGTTTAATGGGGACAGAGTTTCAGTTTTACAAGATGGAATGAATTCTGGAGATGAATGGTGGTGATAGTTGCACATTACGAATATACTTAATGCCCCTGAGTTGTATACTTAAAAATGGTTAACATGGTAAATTTTATGTTAGCTCTATTTTACCAACGTTTTTTTAAATTTAAGAATAAAACAACACATTAAAAAGCAAACAAAAGACAATGCAGAAGCCCGACCCTGAGCACACACTCCATGATTCCATGTATGTAAAATGCAAAAGCAGGTCAGGACATGGTTACCTCCGTGGGTCAGTGCCCAGAGGGGCCTGAGGCGCTTCTGGGGTGTTGGTTATGCTCTGATTCTGGACCTTGGTACTATGTACCCAGTTGTATTCACTTTGAGAAAAATCATTAAACGACACTTGTGTACATTTTTTTGTATGCTACGTGTGCAAAAAAAAAAAAAAATCGGGAAGCAAAAGATCCAAAACATTTAGTACAGGACAAGAAAGCAAATGGACTCCAGGGAAAGAAGACCCTTTGACTGAGAAAAGCTGTGACAACTAAGTGTATGACTGGGCTGAGGTTCCCGGCAGCTCAGGCAGAGTGGAAGGAGATGAGATCCACAAAGGTTCTACCTCGCAACGAGAGTAACCGGAGAAACGGCCTGCTCCAGCCCTAAGCTTTCTGAGGACTCTGACATGCCCGTTATCCAAGAGGCAAGACCTTCCCTGCAGGGCGGCTTTAGGAGTGTGCCAGGCGCATGTGCCGCAGCTCCATTCTGTCCAGGTAGGTCTGTGGTCCCTGGGGGACGCGCCCCGCCAGGTGGTTTCCCAGCACCTGGATGGTGAGCCAGCAGGTAAGAGGTTCCGTCTCTCCCGTGGCACTGAGTCCTGGCAGGAATCGGGGAGCCGACGTGGCGCTCCACGTACAAGGGCTTTTTGCAATAATAATTTGAAATAAGACACATCAGTCCCTAAGGCATCAGTAAGTGTTCCTTCTCTCCCTGCTTGACCAAAGCCAGAATACCCCGAACCTGGGCGATGACATCATGCCCTTCTAGAAAACATGCTCACTTAGAGTGCACCAGCAATGCCATCAGTTTTAGAAAGAATGTGTGTGTGCATGTGTGCACGTGCGTGTGGGTTTGTGTGTGCATATGTGCATTTGTGTGTGCATGGATATGCACAGGGGAGCATGTGTGTATGCACGTGCGTGTATGTGGAAAGTGTGCTGAAATAGCTAACATGGCTCGTGTGTTACCAGGTGCTGTCCTAAGTACTTTACACACATCAATTCATTTAATCCTCATACAGTTTAACAACTTAGACACTATTACCGTTATCACCATCATCCTGATATTTCAGATGAACACACTGAGAGGCACAGGGATTTAAGGCCCTGCCCAAGTTCGCTCAGCATGTGGCCGGGTCAAGGTTCCACCCCGGCCGCCTGGTCCCAGGCCCACAGTGCTGTTTCCCAGGACACTGGTGCACGGATCCCTGTGGGAGGCTCCCTCCCACCAGCCCAGCTTCCTGTGTGTCTCCTGTCTTTCCTCACCAGCAGTTCCCAAAGTCACGGTCACTGGGCACAGGCAGAGGTAAGTAGAGACTACAATACGGACAAGAAAAGAATAGCTGTCTGACCCCTGGGACTTGATGGGAGCGCCCCGCTGCCCCGTCCCACAGGGTAGGGCCAGAGGGGCAGAGGGCCAGTCAACAGCCTTGAGCAGAGGGGCTGATGTGGCCACAGAGCTGCGTGGTGGCTGCCAGGGCAGCTCTGACAAGAACCCTGCCTGAGGAGTCCCCAGGGCCACCACTGAGAGGCCTGGGCTGGTCCTGGCCACACAGAGTCACAGTTCCCTCTCACTTCACGCAGGGCTCAACACCCGTGTGCAACAATGGGCCACGTGGGTTCAAGACGCTCTTGTTTAGCGAGGATAGTATTTGAAACATTTCACAATTAGTTATTTAAAAATCAAGAGATTTCATATAAGAATCTGGATTTTTCAAGCTTAAAAGGCCTACAGATCTGGTGGCACCAGGTCCTAATTCCCAAACAGCAACACTGCTGGAGTTCAGTGACATCTGTGCCCTTGTATAGTCCACGCACTTGCTCATCCTCCAGTTCCTACCACACCCAGCGCACACTTTCCTCATGTGGCTTTGTCAGGTTCAGCTTTTCTGCTTTGACCTGAAAGGCACAGACGTCCTTCAAGGGCACTGAGCTCAGGACAAACCAGGAGAGGTGTCCCGACGCACAGAAAGTAGAAATGGGAAGTCATGCTGTCCTGACCAAGGGCATCTGCTAGGAACCTTCAATGAGAAGGCAGAGGACATACAGGGGGTCCCCTGAGCAAGGGGGTCTCCGAGGGAGGGAGGGAGGGAGCCTTGCATCTTCCACAACCGTCTCCCAGCTCAGGCACACATGCCTTTCAGCAACATTTTCCCCACCACCTGACCATCCTGGATAGGTCTGCTTTCCCGCTGCCTGGCCCTTGCACAGAGCACAGGTCACTCTACCTGGAAGCCTCTTCCCCTTCAGCCTGTGCAAATGCCTTACTAGCCCCTGGGAACAGCTCAGATGTCCCCTCCTATGTGAGCTGACCCAGATCCTCCTGTCAGCACAGCCCTGCTCTCAGTCTCCCAGGCCCTCTATCTGAGCTGGTATGAAGGCGGTCACCTCTGCCCGGTGTCTGGCCAGGGGCCACCTGCCTCTCCCCAGGCCGAGCCAGTGCTGAGCTTGGAGCAGAAGTGGCAGAGCACTGAATGAAGGAGGAATACATGGTCCAGGCCGTCTGCAGTCCCATTATTGCACTCAGCTCCCCACCCTCAGCTCACAGGTGACTGAGGCACAGTCAGGAGAGAGACACTGAGGAAAAGAATTCTAAAATTCTCTCTAGACAGACACAGATCTTGGGTAATTCCATCTAGCCTCTGCTTGGCGCCAGCCTTTCCTGCTCTCCTATCTTCTATCCCCAAGACATCTGTCCTGTCTCTGTCCCTCCACTCTTCCATCACTCCCGCATGTGGGCCCAGCCCTGCTCTAGATATTAGAGTCTTGGAGCTGCCCAGAGGGCTAGAAACATGTAAATACTGCCAGGGCTTCTCTGCTGGAAAGCTTCGCTGCCTCCCCCCCCACCCAACCCCCAGCCCCCAGGGTAAAGTCCCAACTTGGCAGGCAGGCCAGGCGCTGTTCCCCACCCCACCTCCTCCACCAGCCTCTGGATGCAGAGCCCGGGCCAGGCACAGCACGGCTGCCTCAGGGCAGGCCCCACAGTTCACAGGTGCTGAGTCTCTGCTGGGGCCCCTCCAAACCTCAGCACAACCAACGTCTCCCCCAGGAAGCCTCTTGAGCACTTTCCCCACCAGCCCTAAACAGGACTGTGAGAGCCAGGAAAGGGAGGTACCCAGGAACCCGAGCTCGAAGCGGGGAGGGGGCCTGGCACATGAGGAGAGGCCCAAAGGCAGACCCGGATGGGGTATGACGTGGACCCCGGGGGTAAGAGGGTGGGCATGAGGAAGCATGATTGAAAAGTCTGGAAGAAGACCCCATAAGCTCGGGGCTCTGGGAAACGAGGAACCTCCCCCAGAGGCCCTCCAAGGGCTGAGCCTGGCCAATGCCAGGCTGGGGGTGGGGGTGGGGACACAGGCAGCAGATGATGGTCAAAGACATAGGCCATAAAGACAAAGATCCCAAGCCCACATCTACATTGATCTAGGTGCCCATCCTGGCTAAGTCGTTGAGGAGCAGAGTGACCCCCTTTCCTGGGCTTCAGTTTTTCCATCCATAACACGGGAATGATCACACCTGTCTTGAGGGGCTGCCCCGAGGCCCTGCCCTCCCACCCCCACCACCAGGCCACAGAATTGGGCCCACATTCCCAGCAAGGCCACGTGGAGCCTTGCAGGAGACCCTGTGCAGGCTTCCTGTGCAAGCTGCCCCACTTGCCACCCACTGAGGGGAAATGCCTTGGGGAGCCCCAGGGGAAAGCCCCATTCCAGCTCAGCCTTGCAGGCTTCCTTCCCAAGCTCTCTCCTACTGGGGGCACCCTGTGCTCTGCTACAGGGCCTGGCTGCCCTTGCCCAGGCGCCTGGCCCGCCACTCCCTGTGCCAGGGTCTCTTTGACAGAGCCTGGTAGGGCCTGAAACAGCCACACCGAACTCTCTCAGCCCTCTTGGCACATCTCGGAGCAGAAGCCTTGCCAAGAACCAGTTCCAGTAGGTTTGTCAGATCCCTGGAAACCCAGCCAGTGTGCAGGTTCCTCGACGTCCCGGCCCACGCTCTTCACAAAGCACCGGCTCTGCCATTGGAGAGGAAACTGGCAGCAGCTGCTTTTCCTCTGGATGAACCTGCAGACGGGCTCAGAACTGGGCCAGGCCTCCTCGCATGCCAGCTGCTCTCTGGCAAAGACTGTCTCTCACTCCCCTCTCCCCGGAATCCCATACAGGAGCAGGAAGCCTACAGGCTGAATTCCTGTCCCTGTGACCTCACCCTCTCTGAGCCTCCCAGTTCACTGCCACTTCATAGGGCTGTGAGCAGCCAGGGGAGCGCCTACCACACCAGGCATGCTGAAGCTGGGCTCTGCCTGCCAATCCCACCCCCATGGCCCCAGCAGGAAAGAGAGACAGCTGGGATTCCATTCCCTCTTGGAGCTGATCCCTGATCCCCTGAGCAGGGCTCTCTCAGGCCTGCTCCAAAGACACTAGGGCTCTCTCCAGTGGCAAGGGACCGAGGCAGCCACAGTCAGAGAACAGACACAATGAGGAAAATAATTCTAAAATTCTCTCCCACAAACTTTGGGTAATCCCTTCTTGCTCTCATCTCCCCTTCTCGGGAAATGTGCCATTCTCCTGCACCCACCCGAGTTTGTAAAAGCACCCTTCCATCACTCCAGCACTTGTGTCCATGTGCCAGGTGGGTTCTAGGTGCTGGAGAACATTAGAGCGGTTCTGAGGGCTGTAAAAATCCAAAGCCCACCGGTTAGTGGCTCCCAGCTGAAAACCGTTCCCTGCCTCCTCCTGCCCACCCAGGTCTCGCCAACCAACAGGCTGAATGAAGCCGGCGGGAGAGAGAAAACTGTGAGAGGTGGCCTGCTTTGGGGGGGGGGGGGTCCTGCTCAGGGCAAGCCCCAGGGCAGAGGTGGTCCCGCCGGCGCCCCGGTGGGGACCAGCTCCGCGCCCTGCACAGTGGCCTGCATGAGGCCCGGGAAGGTGAGCCCTGGCGGGGGTCGGTAGCCCAGGGCGCGCACTGCGCGTGGTCCCCCCAGTGTGTGTCGGGGGTGGCGTGCTTTGCAAGCCTGGCGCCCTCCCTGCCTCTGCTCCCACCTCCGCACGCCGGGCGCCCAGCCTCGGCCTCCGCCCGGGGATGCCGCGCACCCCGCTCCCCCAGGGCACACGGGTCTGGCGCTGGCACCCCCCACTCGCCCGGCCCCACGACGCGCGCGCGCAGCCACCCCCGCCCGTCACGCCAGTCCCGGGTGCGAGGACACCCCGGTCGGACGCCGCTCCCTCGGCGGACGCCCGCACCCGGTCCCGCCCTACCTGGGGCGGCGGGCGCGCAGCAGGCGGGCAGGCGGCAGGGCGGCCGCGGGCAGGCGCGGCAGCCGGAGGAGGCCCGCGCGGCCGGCACCAGGCCCATGGCGGCCCGGGCGCGGCGGCGCGGCGGCGGCAGGAATGCCCGGCACGCGCGCAGGTAGCGGCTTGCCCGCCCCGGGCCCGGACCCTGGAGGGCGGGGGGCAGGGCCGGGATCTGCGAGCGCCGGGATGCCACTCCCGAAGCTGAGGCCGTGGGGGACCCGCGGTCTCCAACCTCGGCGCCCCCTTCCCCCGAATACCCCACGTTTGACGCACCCGAGGAATACCACCAAGTCCGCTGATGGTCCCGCCCTCCTTGCCAAGGACTGGCTTTAGGAGATCTCATTCCCCGTAGCCGTAGCCGGAGAGGCAGGTGCTCCCGAAGGGGCAGTGGAGGTAGGTCCACCAAGCAGTGGGTCTGGCTCACCTCGCCAGAGGAGTGCTGAGTCCAGAGCTAAAGATGGGCTGCTGGCTTTAGAGCTGGCGCTCAGGGCTCCAGGCCTCTGCCCTGCCTGGGGCCAGTGCCCCAACACCAGGGTGAGGTGCTTAGGACCTAACATAAGGTATCTTGTGCAGCCCTGAGAGGTAAGTATTGGTGTCCCCATTTTGCAGACAACGCAGCTGAAGCTCAGAGAGGTTGTGTAGTTTTCCTAAGTTCACACAGCTAGTAAGTGACAGATCCTCAATTCACACTTCAATGATCTTTCTGCAAAGCCTATGATCTTCCCAGGGCAGGATTCTGTCCCAGTGGAAAGAG
Source organism: Rhinolophus hipposideros (assembly GCF_964194185.1). Lineage (NCBI taxonomy): Eukaryota > Metazoa > Chordata > Mammalia > Chiroptera > Rhinolophidae > Rhinolophus > Rhinolophus hipposideros. Next base: position 63,358,399 of record NC_138061.1, read on the forward strand.
CCCACAATTCCATACTTCCAAAGTGTGAGGAGGAGGATGGGTACACAGACTCAGGCATGCATCAGAAGGGCAGGTGGAAAGAGAAGCGAAACTGGGCGCTGTGCAACACCAGACAGGAAGGATAGAGGTCACAGGGACCTAGGGGCACAATTCTGCCAGGGAGGACTTTAGGGGAGCTCTGGGACTGGAAGGGTTGGGGGGCTTATGTGAAAGCTCCGTGTGCAGGGCCAGGTCACTCTGCTTGCTGTATTAAGCAGGGCCTGGGCAAGGGTGAGGCAAGCAAGCCACTCACCACAGGAGCAAACTTTAAGAGGGTGCCAAAACTTCAGTAATCGAGATCAATATTTTCTTGCGATATTTTTAAAAAAATACAAATTAATGCAAAAAATCCATGATGAACAAAACATCAAAATTTTAAATAGACAGGATGTGACCCTGCACCTGCACAGACTTTGTGAGTGCCTCACCCTAATCCCACCCACAGACGCTGTCTGTATTTAAAATGTTGATATTTTGTTCATCATGGATGTGGTAGGCTGAGTAAGGGCTCCCCAAAGATGCCCATGTCCTAATCCCCAGAACCTGTGACTGTGTTACCTACCTCGTAAAAGAGACTGTGTAGGCATGATTAAATTAAGGATGGAAAGATTATTCTGGATTATCCAAGTGGGCTTTATAAAAGGCAGGCAGAGGGAAATTTGACTATACTGTTGATCTTTGACACAATTTGAACTGCCTGAGTCCATTTACACATGGATTTTCCTCAATGAATACTGTGTGTTTTCCTTATCATTTGCTTAATAACAGTTTCTTTTCTCTAGAGTGCTTTATTATAAGAACACAGTATATAATACATATGACATACAAAATATGTGTTAATCGACTGTGTATGTTATTGGTAAGGCTTCTGGTCAACAGTAGCCTAATAGTAATCAAGTTCTGGGGGAGTTAAAAGTTACACATGGATTTTGGATTATATGGGGATCAGTGTCCCTAACCCCCATGTTGTTCAAGGTTCAACTGTACAAGAGGAGACAATATGAGGAGGGAAGCAGAGACGGGAATGAGGCCACAACCGAGGAGTGTGGGCAGCCTCCGGAAAGCGGCAGAGGCAGAGCACAGGCGCTCCCGTGGGGCCTCAGAAGGAACCAGTGTGCTGACTCCTTGATTTTAGCCTCCTGAGCCTCAGTTCTGACTTCTGACCAGAACTATGAGAGAATAAATGTGTGCTGTTTTATGGCGCTAAATTTGTGGCAATTTGTTAGAGCAGCAGTAAGAAACTAACACAGTGAATTTAACACGGGGGGGGGGGGCATTCATTTGCATTTTAAAAACTACTACAATAAAATATTTATCTTGATTACTGAGTTTTTGGTGCCCCCTTAAATTTTGTGCCCGGGACTAATGAGGCTCCCTAGTCCTGACCCTGATACTCATGTGGGGAGGGGGCTGAAGTCCTCCCAAACCCTGGGTGTGTGTGTGGGGGGGGGCTCGGTATTCTCCCTTCCCAGACTTCAGGTAAATATGAAGATGGGAAGGGTAGTTCCTGGTGTGTGTTGGGGGTGGGAAGGCAGGTTTGCAGGCCACAAGCCCAGGAATGCCCTGCCTTAAACCTGCCAGAAACGCCTGGGGCTCCCACAGCCCAGGGACACATTGGGTCTGAGTAGCTCTATCTACATTAAAGAGACAGGTCCTCAGGTTCAGTGGAGCACCTACTCAGGCGGTGTACTCTCCCAGGTGGGCCCCTGTGCTGACTTGCTTTGTCTTCTCCAGCTTCAGTTTCCTCACCTGCTGGTCTCTAGGGAATCCCTTCCACCCTCCACCTGGAACCATCCCCAGCCCCTACCCCCCACCCCGGGAATGGAAGTCTGCAGCTCTTTCCCATGTAGAGGACTCTGGACTGTGACATGTTCTGCCATAATGAGTTCCAGGTTACAACCTGGCCCGGACAACACCCACCCCATCTTGAGGGTTGTTTTTAGCCATGGGGCTTGTTGGGAGTCGGTGTACAGAGGTTGTCATGAAATTGCCCTCTTGAGGCAGAGCCAGGGAACTGAAAGGCTGAGGATCTGTCCTCTCAAACAAGTACCTGGTGACAGGGGACCTCTTCAGCTGGGGTGCCCCTTATTTCTGAGCTGTGTGTCTTATAGGACCTGGGCCAAAACCTCGGGGACTGCCTGTGTCCTCAGTCATGACTGCCTGTCCACGAGCGCCATACCCCAGCAAGACAGCTCAGGCATTCGGAAGCCCACCTGGCAGGAGAGAATCCAGGGATGGGCTCACGCTGGAGGTGGGCTGCCTCCTCCCAGCCCTGTGGAGGCCTGCTGTTAGGCAAGTTGCTCGACCTCTCTGGGCCTCTCTGACCTCTTCTACAATATAATTTTGATACAACTCCTGGCAAGAGTAGCGTATGGCAAGCATTATATCTCTCCCTTTTTCCTCAGCCAGATGTAGAGGACCAAGACTCAGAAAAATGTGAGGGCCAGAGAACTGGACCACAGGACACCGGGAGGTCTCCTGGCATCCTATCCCACAGACTGGTCATGCAGCACTGGGGCTCTGAGCTCCATCAGACCTAGGTTAGAATGTCGGCTTCCTGCCTACTTCTCTGTGACCTGGACAGATCACCTGAGCCTCCCTGCTGCTCAGTCTCCTCACCTGTAAGGGGGTTGTAACAGGACTTGTTTTATCAGGCTGTTGTGAAGGTCAGACGAGATGCAGAGCTCAGCACAGGGATACACTGAATAAACGTTAGCTGTTCTGGCAAGTGGCTACCTCCGCCCAGCCTCACCCTGTGACTGGGTTGCCAGGGCATCGTGGGGCATCACTGGCACATACTCTGCACTGGCCTCATCTTCGCAGCAACTGTGAGGAGCTCTTTTCTGCTCTGTGATCTGAGCTCCCCTTAGCAAAGCTGAAGCTTGGCAGGCCAAGCTGACAGGGCATTCCCATCACACGTGCTGGGAGGGAAGGAGGATATAAGGGTCCAGCAAAGCTGGTAAAAGCAGTTGAAGTTACTGTCCTGAGTTGCACAGAAAGCTCTGGTGAGCAGCCCCTGTAAATCACTCTCACTGTCTTGCCAGGCTCTCCCAAGATACGGCAGCTCTTCCTCCACCTCTGTTCTCCTGGTGAACAGTCCCAGACTCCCTGGCCGTGCCATCAGTGGGGACTGTGGCGGGGGGTTTCCCTCTGCCTTGGGGATCCAAACTCACAGACTCCTGGGACAGAGCAGGGAAGGAGGTCCAGAGAACTGGACCATAGGACACCGGGAGGTCTCCTGTGAGCCAATTCCTATGCCCAGGAGAGGCCCTATCTGCCCTTTATGAGCCTGGGGCTTAGACAGGTCCAAGGCCTGTAGGTAGCCCCTCATCAGGGCGTATTAGAATGGGTTGAGGGCACCAGAATCAGACTCAAATGCCCCTTCTCCTGGCTTAGTGACCCAGGTCAGCAACAGTCCTTTCTCTCCTTTTTTGGAAGGACTACCAGGAAAGGCCCAGGCTGGGTCACATTCAGGGGTACTGGAAAGAAGACTCTTCTAGAATGTCCCAGAAGAGCTGGGCTATAGTGAAGCAGCATTGGAGAGAAGTGGCCCACTAGGACCTCAGGTTCCACCATTGCCAGCCTGGGCTGGGGCCAGTGACCTTGCCTTCTGAACGTGATTGTGCCGTGAGGGCTTCCGTTTACAGATGCCACTCCAGCAAATAAAGACCGCTACCAGCTGGATTAACAAGGTTGCTTTGTGTCCCTCCTAGTTGTCCTGAACCTGAGACGTTCTCCATGTCAAGTGTCCTGCCCTGTGGCCTCTGGGAGCTGCATTTGTCCCCCCTTCACGCTCCCCTCCCAAGATTTCTGAAGAACCCGAGGGCAGGAGAATTGGTCAGAGGAAAGTGTCTCCAAGGGTCTGTAGGAGCCACACAGCTGGTTCGGGCAGCGGGGCTCTGATGGCCACTGCAGGCCTGCTGCCTGGCCCCTCATGCCCCTCCCCAGCACACAGCAGTCCCTCTGGGCAGGGACACCGCTCCCAGGCCGGGCTCCCTGCTCCAGGACTGTCACGTCATGCTGCTGCCTGTAAGGCTGGGACGAAGAGCTTCTGGGCTTTGCTTGACCCGTATGTGGGAGTTACCGTGCTACTGATTATTGAGCGCTAATTCTGGCCCCCCAGACCCCTGCATCTAGCTGCCCACTCAGTATCTCTGGGGATTTAATGACTAATAACATTTCAAACTCAAATGTGTTCAAACAGAGCTATGGTCTTGCCGCGACCTCCCAAACCTGCTCCACGCTGAGTCTTCCCCTCTTGGTTCATGACAACTCTGTCCTTCGGGCACTCAGCCAGACTCCTTGGAGCCCATGTTCACTGTCCCCTTTCCCTCACACCATCACCCAGACCTTGTGGGTCCTGTTTTGAAAACAGATCTGGAATCCAATCCTTTCATCACTCCCCACCATATGAAAGCGGCTGTCTCTTGCTTGGATTCCTACGTCTGAGTCTCTGAGCTTTCCCCTGTCCCTCTGGTCAGCAGTCAGAGTGCTCCTTTGAAACTGTGTCAAATCATGTCAGTCCGCAGCTCAAAGCCCGCCAGTGCTCCCTTCCCCATTGCACTTAGGAGTAAAAGCTGGTACTGAGACCTGTGCTCACTCTGCCTCTTCTCACACTTCAATGCAACCGGCTTTGCTAAGCACCCTCCTAACACGGGCCCACGAGGCCACAGCCAACAGGCCCTGTCCCCTCTGGCCGGGCCCCTCACTCCCTCCTGCCCACCTGCCTTGGCGCTGGTTCAAGACCACATCAGATGTTCGCTGCTTTTGCCTGAGTGGCTGCCTCAGTCTGGCACACTTCCAGAATCATCCTCCCAACCCCTTTTCTTGCCTTATTCAAGAATTTGTTTGAATGTCACTTTCATTCGGCCCACCATCACCACTGTATTTAAAACTGCTCTATTTTTTTCCTTTCAATAGAACTCATCACCTTCTAAAACAGTAGTAGTCAAAATGTGGGTCCCATACCAGCAGTACTTAGAAACACAAATTCTAGGGCTCCACCCAAGTGAGTTGGAAACTGTGGGTGGAGCCAGCAGTCTATTTTTACAAGCCTTCCTCTGGGTGATTCTGATGCTAGCAAACGTTTCAGAACCACTGCTCTATGCCTCATGATGTACTTTCCTTGTTATTGCCTGTCTCGGGTAGTAGCATGCAATCTTTGATCTCTTTTCTTCCCTGCCTGTCTCCTGCTTCTACATGGCAGATGCTAGTTAAATAAATAAGGACTATTTAGTACTAAAAGCCTGCTGACCATTTTGCACCCGTTTTCTCTTTTAATTTTCATGACAATCCTGCAAAGATGTTCTTATTCCCGTTTTGCAAACTAGGACACAGAGAGGACAAATGGCATGTCTAGGGTCACAGAGCAAGCAAGGGGAAGAACCAGATTACACCCAGACCACACCCTGATACTGAAACCTGTGCTCACTCTGCCTCTTCTCACACTTCAATGCAACCAGCTTTGTTAAGCACCCTTCTGTGCACATAAGACCCACCTTCAAAGCCTTGCAGGTCTCTCCAGGTAACCAGGCAAGAACTCACCCATGCAAGCCGGGCAGCCCTGGGTACCTGTGACTCCCCACTTTCCCCTCTCACAGAGAGCTGGCTAGGAGGTGCTGCCTGACAGGGCCTCCCAGGACCTTGTTTCTGGAGCTGGGCACAAACTCCAGAGATCCACTGGGGAGTGCTGTCTTGTTCACAATATCAAGTCTTCAGACCCATGAACCTGCGATGTCTTTCCATTTATTTAGGTCTTCTTTAATCTCTTTCAGCAATTTTTGTCATTTTCAGAGTATCAGTTTTGTATTTTTTTATTAAATTTACTCCTAATTTATTCTTTTGGATGTTACAGTAAATGAAGTTTTCTTGATTTTATTTCCAGTTTGCTCATTGCTACTGTATTGAAATGCAATTGATTAGTGTATATGGACCTTGTATCCTGCAATCTTGCTAAATTTTTTAAAGTTCTAATAGTTTCCTAGTAGATTTTTTAAGATTTTTCCGTATACAACATCATGTCATCTATGAAAAAAAGATACTTTTACTTCTTTCCAATCTGAATGAATTTTACTTGAATTTCTTGACTAATTGCTCTGACTATGAGCAATTAGTACAATGCTGAATTAGAAATGGTGAAGGTGAGAATCCTTGTCTTGTTCCTGATCTTAGAGGAAAAGCATCCAATCTTTCTCCATTAAGTATGATGTTATCTGTGGGGTTTTTGTACATGCCTTTTAGCAGGAAGTTCCTTTCCATCTCTAAAACCATGGAGTGTTCTTATCATGAAAGGGTGCTGAATTGCATCAAATACTTTTTCTGAGTCTACTGAGATGATCACGTGGCTTTTTGTCTTTTATTCTATTGATGGATTACATTAATTGATTTTCAGATGTCAAACCATCCTTGCATTCCTGGGACAAATCTCATTTGAATGTGGTGTATAAACCTTTCATATGTTGCTGGATTCAATGTATTCGTATTTTATTGAGCATTTTTGCGTCTATATCCATGATAGATATTGATGCCCCAGCAATTCTCCTCTCCCTCTCCTGCACCACTGGTCTTTTGCATTGCTGTTTTGTCTCTCAACTTAAAAGAAATAAATGAATAAATAAAACCCTCCACCTGACTTCTCCCTCCAGCTACTGTCCCATTTCTCTCTTTCCCTTACAGCAAGCTTCTTGAAAGAGTTGGCTGGTTCACACTCCAATTCCCCTCTTCTTCTCCTCTCTTATACCCACTATTTTCAGCCTCTACCCCCAGTTCTCCACCAAAACGACCCTGTCCAGGTCACCAATGACATGTGCTCAATGTCCCTTCTCTTCTGGTTGCTGTGTCAGCAGTGCATGCTGCAGTTGATTCCTGCTCCTTTTGCCTTAGACACTCTCTTCACTCAGCTCAGGGACCCCACTCATTCCTGGCTCCTCTCCCCCTCTGGTCCTTCTTCCCAGGCCCTTCTGCTGCTTCTTCCTCCTCTCCCTGACTTTTTACTGGGGAGTAGCTCAAGACTCAGCCCTGGTTCTGTTCTCCCTACACTTTCTTGCCGGTGTCTCATCCAGCCTCATGGCTTCAAACCCCAAATATGTGTTGATGGCCCCCACATTCTTTCTCCAACCCAGTCATCTCTCTTAATCTCTAGACTTAAATGTCTAACTGCCTGCTTGACATCCAAACTTGAACCTCTTTCTCATACATATCTCAGACTAAGCCCCAAAGTGAACTCGCGATATTCTTTCCAAGCAAATATACTTCCTGTGGTCTTTCTCATCTCAGTTAATAGCTAACCCACCCTTCCAGTTGCTTTAATCAAAACATTTTGGAATTATCCTTGACTTCTCTTATTCTCTTATACCTTTCTTCCATTCCAGCAGGGAAATACTACTGGATCTAGCTTCAAAATACATCAAAAATTCAATTATTTCTCATTACCAACACCATCATGGGCCAAGCCACCATCATCTCTCACATGCATGATTGTGTAATAAGCACCCAAATGGTCTCCCTGTTTCGTCCTTACCTTCTTTCATCTATTCTCAACACAGTAGCCAGAGGGATCCCATTAGAACTTCAGTCAGGCTCTGCCACTCCTGTTCCAAACCTGCAAATGGCACCACCTCACTCAGAGGAAAAACCAGTCACCACTCTGACCACAAAGTCCTACTGATTATTTACCACCCCATTACTTCTCTGACCTGTGTCTTCCTCTTTCCGCCTTCACAAACTCTGCTCTAGTCACACTAGCCTCCTTGCTACTCATCCAACATGGACACTTTTGCCTCTACCTCCGAAATTCGCTGCCCAAAAATATGTTTAATTCACCCTTTCATCTCCTTTACTCAAATGTCACTAACCTCTGACCCCCCCATCACTCCTACTTGCCCTCCCCACCTCATCTTTCTCCACTGAGCTCACTACCATCTGACCTACAATGGGCTTACTTATCTTGTTTATTATCTGTCTCCTCTACTAGGACACGCATTCCATGCGGACAGGGACCTGGTATTTCCTGTTCACTGCTGTATCCCCAGCACCTGGGAGACATTCTCAAGTGAATGACTGACTGAAGGAATGAATCAATGAACGTCCAGACAAGAGGCACTCCAGTCAGGCCCAGCCCTGAGCAGACCATCCTCAGTAACGGGCTCCCCTGACCCGCTGGACTACCCCCCGCTTTTCCCCGTGGGGATGCCCGGGCTCTCTCCCAACTGCAGTGGATACATTGCTCATTTGTGTCTGTCAGAGGTGGCCTACTCTCTGCCAGAACAAACATGTTCGAAAGGTCTCTTGGGGTCCATTATTAAATAGTGAAAGAAGCACTGATCCTCTAAGCCTCCTTTCCAGGGGAACCCAGTCTAATAACAGCTTTGCCAGGAAACCTCCAGAGGGTGACTGAGCCCACCTGCGAGTGCCCATGCTTGCCCAGACATGTCTGCCGCTAACCCCCAGATTTTCTGCATTTCCTCTATACTTCTGGCAGAAAGGAGATAAGCGCCTTTGATGACGGTTCCTGTTTTAATTCTTGCAAGTTCTTTACATAGCACACAGCCTGAGAAGTTTGAGGGAGGGAAGGGAGGAGGGCGAATCTGGGTTCTATGTGGGATTCTGCAAAGGGTCCTCATTCTGAGCAAGCACGGAGAGAGGGAGGGAGAGACAGAGACAGAGATAGAGAGATATAGAGATGAGATAGACAGAGATAAAGAAAAGAGATAGAGACAGCTACAGAGATAGAGATGGAGATAGAGATAGATAGAGATGATATAGAGATAGAGACAGAGACAGAGAGAGATAAAGAGAGAGATAGAGACAGAGATGGAGAAAAGAGAGTAAGATATATGCTTGGGTGGGGGAGCCAGTACACTGAGTGCTAGTAGATCATGGGTGACACTGTCCTGCATGGGCTGGGACAAATCATGGCCTTTGGGCTCAGAATAACAGCCTTCATCTCTCAGCTCTGCTCCCTCACTAGCTCTGTTGTCTTGGACAAATTACTTAGATTCTTTGACCCATAGTTTCTCTTCTTTCTTTCTCTGATTTATTTTTTTTTTATCTTTTTTGTGGTGAAATATGCACACATCCAGAAAAGTACTTAAAGCATATATGTACAGATGAACAAATTATTGCAAAATGAATACCTCGGTAACTATGATTACCATGCTGACTTTTCTGTCCTTCATTTCTTTGCATTCTTTATATTTTTGCTGCCTCATTATCTATCTATACATAATATAGTGTACCTTTGCCCTGTTTTTCAGCTTTTTATAAGTGGAATCACAAAGCACGTATTGGGCTTCCCTGGTCCCACAGTATGTTTTTAGGATGTAGGCATGTTGTCGCGTAGAGCTGTAGTTAACGCACTCTCACTGTTGTGAGGTTTCTGTTGTAAGAATGCATCGTGTTTACTTACCCACTGTATTGTTGTTAAACACTAGGTTGGCATCAGGCCATCAGAAATAAGGCTTCTGTCAGCATCTGACGTGTACAAACCTCCTGGCATACTGCACATGTATTTCTCTTAGCGACATGCCTAGCAGTGGAAGCACTAGGACACAGGTGCAGAGCACTGACGTTTGCAGATACTGCCAACTATTTCCCGAGCAATACATGCGAGTGTCTGTAGGTCACCTCTTGGAACGTGCCATCTTTCTCATTTGGCCATCTTGGTGGGGGAGTAGAAGGAGCACATGTGGTTTCATCTGCATTTCCCTGACCACTGAGGAGGCTGAGCACCACTGCCTATGTTCACTGGCCACGGGGATTTCTTCTTTTGTGAAGTGCTGTGCAAGTCTGTTGCCTGTTTGTACTGGCTTGTCTGTCTTTGCCTTATTGATTTGTAGGAGTTTGAGGTGTAAGTCATTCGATGGTTGCATGTGTAGCAAATCCCTTCTCCCAACCTATAGCTTGTGCTTTCATGTTCTCGATCTACCTTTTAAAGAACAGATGCTCTCCATTTTATGTAGTACACTTTGTCAAACTTTTCCTAAAAGGTTAATATGTTTTGTAATTCATTTAAAAATCTTTCTCTACCCCAAGAACATGATGATGTTCTCCTTTCCCTGCTCTCAAAGGTGCTGCCTGACATAAAGCAAAGCCTAGCTGCACAGAAGTCTGCTTCTGGGCGCTGTTCTGATCCACCGATTCACTTTCAACCATCCTTCCAACGGAAGCCTGTGGAGGCCGCAGAAATCCCTGGGTAGGCATGGGTCCTTCCAGATCATTCAATTGGGGCAGTGGGTCATATCTGCTGCAACCATCAGAGGACAGGGAGGGAGGCCATGGCTCACAGTGTGAGGGTGTGAGGCCATTTATGAAGCCCAGGAGAAAAATTCTGACTTTGAAAGTTATGTAGACTCTTCCACATGAGAGATTGGTGGTTTTCTGAAAGGTGGCCAGGAACTCTGCAGCCAGGAATGGGAGAGGAGAGCTGCTGAGGTGAGGAGTGAAGAAAGAGGTTCAGTCTGCAGGTCAGGCAGGATCGAGAGACAGGCAGTGAGACCCCAAGGGAGAGCTTCTGCCTCTGCCTAGCTGGCCTCTGCCAATCAAACACCGGGTCGGGGCAGAGAAGACGCACGTGGCTCCTGTGGTCAGAGCCCAGCCAGCCCGAAGACCCTGGTCTCTACATTCAGCGGGAGTGGGTGGCCCCAACCTAGCGGTCGTAATCCTCTAAAAGCTGTTTTCACGATGACTTCACAGGGACACTACCCACCGAGACAGCACTGCATAGCTGGGAGTCATCTTTGCTCTCTCGTACCTCTTGTCTAGACCATGACAAACCCCCAGCTCCAGCTTCAACATATCCACAGCTGACACGCTTCACTGTCCCCTCCACTCCTACAGCAGCCATGCCCCTGTGGCCTTGCCATGACTGTCCCAGCCCGCTGCATCCAATCTTGTCCCTCTATGGTCCCTCACATGACAGCCAGAGGGCTCCTCTTAGATAAATCTAACTCAGGTCGTATCTGTCTCTTGCTCAGAGCTCTCCCTGATGCCCCATCAATTTAGAATAAAATCTGAAGTGCCTACCGTGTCCCCAAGACCTCAGTGACATCTGTCGCCTCTGGTCCTCTCCTCTCCTGTCCTCACTCCCTCACACCCACTGGCCTTCCTGAGATTCCGTGTTCCCATCACACCATCCCACCTCAGGGCCTTTGTACTTGCTGGTCCCTCTGCCTAAATGTTCTTCCCCCAGCATTCCCCTGGCGACGCTGTTAAGCTGGCTAGGCTGTAAACTCTAACCCAACTTCCCCTCTGCCCTTCCACTTAGCTTTATTTTGCCCATTGTGCTTCTCACTACTGGATACCATGTGCCACGTTTACTTGCTGACTGTCTGTCTCGCACAGGACAACAGAGGGGAGGGGAGGGTGGAGGCATCATCTACTTTGTTTATTGCTGAATTCCTCGCGTCTAGAACACAACCAGGTACATTTTAGCCACTCAATCAATAAGTATTTTTTAATAAAGGAGGAAGTGAGTAAATGGGAACTGCAGCTTCCTTGTCAGGGACAGGGAGTGGGTTTTGTAGGCAGCGTGTGGCTGCAGCAAGAAGGACGCTGTACCTGGACATCTGCTATGACACTGTGAGGGCCCACTTCTGGCCTATGTGCAGTCCACCTCACACACCCCCAGCTTCTGGCAGGGGTCGGATGCAGAGAGGCAAGTACGCAAAAGCCACAGGACTGTTTGGTGGAGGAGGGCGTGTGTCTGAAAAGTGGCCCTGATTTCCCTGCCAGGGCTAGCTTGGTGCAGCTGAGGGGCCGCTCCTGAGGGCCTCGTACAGGACAGGATGACAGTGCCAGCATGCCATCAGCAGCACAGGGCACAGCCAGCGAGTCCTGAGCAGAGGAGAGCTGCAGGCCAGTGTGGGGGAGGGGCATGATTACCTGGCGGCAAGGGTTCTACAGGGTGAGCATGCGGGCTTCGGGCAGTACCTCCACCAAATGGGGCCCAGATGACCCGGCGGATGGCCTGCACCCAGTCCTCCATGTCACGCTGGGAGCTGGCCATGAGCAGGAGCGCCTCGGGGTTGGCCGGCACCTTCTCCCGCTCCCCGGCACCACCTGTAAGACAGGGAGACACAGGCTTACTGCAGGGCCCCTGTGCAGACAGCGGGTGCCCTTCCCTCACAGCACTCTCTCCAGCCCCAACAGCGGTTAGCTCTGTATTCCCTGCGCTGGGAAAACGCCCTCTCTCCAACACCTTTCAGCAACAGCCCGCTTTGGGTTCTTATTATGCAACCCATCCCTTCCACACCTCACAAGTCTGTCTTTGGGGCACTATCTGGTTTGCTTTTTCTCCCTTAGTCTTGTTATTTTTCCATATCAAATCAGAAATCATTAAAGTCATCCTGGGGCACATATTAGGGGGAAAAAAAAAAGCATGCAGATCTGAGGCCAGTAGTTTGAAGTTCAGTACCCAGAGTAAACACCTGGGGACAGGATTCTGCACCTCTCCCTGCTCACAGCTAGGCATTGGCTCCTTCTCTAAAGGTGGAAGGATGGGAAAGCTCAGACAGTTGTTTGTAAACTGACTTTTCCCTCCAGTAGCTCCAGTGGAGCTCACATTTTCATCTGTAAACGAATTAATCTTTCATGTGTGAATGAATTAGTCTTCGGGATGTATATAGAATCATTTATACTGAACTTCATAGGCAATTTAAGAGATTCTCAAGAATGACCTTGTCTTGATGCACCCCCAACATTGCATAATATGTAACTTCCCGATGTACTTTCTAAGCTCCCAGGGCCTCAGACCTTAACCAGGACAGTCTGCTGCTGGGTGAATCCTGGGAACCACGTTCCCAAGGGGGTGGGATGGCAGTGGGGTGAACTGTGACACCCAGGACGGTCCTTGCTGGAGCCCGCAGCCCCAGGATGGAGACCAGACAGGAACAGGTGCTTACTGAGTGTTTGGTACCTGCCTGGGACTCTTCTAGAAGCTGCAGACACTGAAATGAACACAGCTGACAGGCACACCTTCGCTCCTAGGATACTTTAATCTTCACAGTGACTCTGAGAGAGGTACTATTACTATTTGCATTTTACAGATGGAGGAAACTAAAGCACAGAGTGGTTAAGGAACTTGTCTGAACTCACGCAGGTAACACATAGTACAGTCAGGGATTCAAAGTCTCCAGCTCTGGGCTGTGGGCTCTGACGTACCCCAGGCCCCTGCCACCCCCCACAAATGAGGCGGCCCACTGGGGTGGGGCTCATAGAGCCATCCAGTGTCTTGTCAGTGAAATATCGGTTGAAATCTTTTGTCCATTTTTTAAATGAGTTATTCATTTTTTTCATTATTGAGTTTTGAGAGTTCTTTACATATTCTGGATACAAGTCCTCTATCAGATATATGTTTTGCCAATATTACTCCCACTCTGTGCCCTTTCTTTTCATTGTATAAACAGTGTATTTCCAAGAGCAAAAGTTTTTAATTTTGATAAAGCCCAATTTACCATTTTTTTCTTTTATTGAATATGCTTCTGGTTTCATATCTAAGAAATCTTTCCTAAACCAAGGTTATGAAAGTTTTCGCCTAGATTTTCTTCTAGAATTTTCATAGTTTTAGGATTTTCATTTAGGTCGATGAGTTAGTTTTTGTATATGTACAAGATATGGATTGAAGTTCATCCTTTTGTACATGGTTGTCCAGTTGTTCCAGTACCATTTGTTGAACAAACTATCCTTTCTCCATCGACTTGTCAGTGCACCTACATAGATGATTTGTACCATCTGCAAGTTAAGACAGTTTTAATTCTTCCTTTCCAATCTGAATGCCTTGTATTTCTTTTTCTTGTCTAACTGCACTGATGAGAGCCTCAATGTTAAATAGAAGTGGTAAGAGTGGACATCCCTGTCTTGTTCTTCACCTTATGACAAAAACATTGAGTAATTCACCATCAAGTATATCTGCTGCAGGTTTGTTGTTGATGTCCTTTCTCTAGTAGAGGAAGTTCTCTTCTACTCCCAGTTTTCTGAGAGTTTTTATCAGGAACGGATGTTGGATTTTGTCAAATACACTTTCTGTATCTATTAAGATATCACATGATTTTTTTTTTTTAGTTTGTTAATATGATGAATTATGTTGATAGATTTTCAAGTGTTAAACCAACCTTACATCTTGGAATCACAATTGGTCATGATGTATTATCCTTTTTATATATTGTAGGATTCAATTTGCTAAAATTTTGTTTAGAATTTTTCATCTTACTTATTAAGGATATTGGTCTGCCATTTTCTTTTCTTATAATGTCTTTGTCTGGTTTTCGTATCAGGGTAATGCTGGCCTCACAGAATAAGCTGGTAAGTATTCTCTTTTTCTATATTTATGGAAGAGCTTGTATAGAGTTGCTATTAATTTTTTTCTTAAATGTTGGGTAGAATTCATCAGTGAAGACTTTTCTTTGTGGGAAGGTTTTCTTTTCTGTATATAACAAACTCAATTATATATATAAATAATTTGGTCTTGAGTGAGATTTGCTACTTTGTATCTTTCAAGGAATTTGCCTATTTCACCTAAGTTGTGAAATTTATTGGTATAAAGTTGTCGGAATATTCCCTTGTTATCCTCTTAGTATTTGAAGAATCTGTAGTGATGTCACTTCTTTCATTTCTGATAATGGTAATTTGTGTCTTCTTTTCTTCCCCTAATCAGTCTTGCTAGAGGCTTACTGATTTTACAACAGCAGAGTGGATAGTCGTGGCACAGACCATATAATCTTAAAACCTAAAATATTTACTTTCTAGCCCTTAAAAAGAGTTTGCTAACCAGAAAAACAAAGAGAAAGACATAGAAAAAGTCACTAAAACAAAAGACTGTTCTTTCTGAGATTAATAAAATCAGAAATATCCTTACACGCATGTGGTGATGAGTTCCCAAGGGAGTTTTCTCTTTGAGCAACTCTTTCCTCCTTTGTATTCTGTCCTGAAAACTCTAGATGTTTTGGCCTCCTCAGTCTCTAAGCTCTGTCTCCTTAACTCATGGAGTCTAGGGGACCCACCTGGTTTTCCCCTTCCTGCCTCACAGTCGAGATAAGACACTTTCTCAGGGCTATAAGCGGGGCCTGTGCAGGGCTCACATCATTTGCGCCCCATCTCTTGGAGTAATCAGTCCTTTACTGCCTAATGTCCAGTACCTTGAAAAACATGTTTCTTTTTTTCTGTCCTTTTCTGGTGTTATTTTGGATAGGAGAGTAAATCAGTGACCTAGCTGAGACCCAAACCAGCTCATACACTCTGCTCAAAAACCTGCAGTAACCCGCCTCTCAGCAAAGTCCTTGCAATGGTCTTCCAAGCCCCTCCCCTCCATCTGCTACACCTCTGACTGCATTGCTGCTCTCCTCTTTGCTCTTTGTCATTCCTCGAACAGCAGACATGTGCCTGTGTTAGGGCCTTTGCACTTGTGTTCCCTTTGCCCCTGCTGTCACCTGGAAAGCTGTTTTCCCAGATACTGGCACGATTTGCTCCCTCCCCTTCTCACGTCTTTCCTCAAATGTTGTCTTCCTGGAGAATCTTTCCTGATGACTCTATTTAAACTTCACTCCACATCACACCCACCACAACCCACACCCCTTCCTGACCTTAATTTTTCCATAGTCCTTATCACAATCCAGTACATATATGTTTGACGTGTATACATGGCCTGCTTATTTATATTTTTTATTTTCAACCTGCCCCCACCCTGTCTGTTTTACAAGAAACTCCAGCACACAGAGAAGTGCCTGGCATGGGAGGGCATGCACAGAATCTATGATGAATGGGAGATTGACAGCAGCAGCAGAGCCCAGGTGGTTGGCACACACCCTAAAGTAGAAATGATATTAATGAATGAACTGCTGCGCCTTAGAAATTTGAACATTCACATGGAAAGTGGTGTCATTATCCCTATTTTAAGAACAGGATGGAGAAAATACTTGCAAATCATATATCTTATAAGGGGTTAATATTCAAAATACCAGGGATGCCAAAAGAATGTATGCAAGTGGACACCTTGGTCAGCGTTGCTCAAGCAGTAGTTCGCCGTAGTCAGAAGTGTCTGGACGCTGATGGAAACCATTTTGAGCACCTCTTGTCATTGCAGAAGTCAAACGTGATTTGTATTCATCTTTTGTTATCGGTATATATATTGAGTATTACAATTTTAATACAGTTTTCCTTTCTTAAAATGTGTATATATGTTTTGGCACCCTGTGTATAAACGACTTATACGAGGTGTGATCAGACAATATGGTGAATGTTTAAATAAAAAGAAATTAATTACAGTGAAAGACACATTGCCATTAATCCCCCTCAAAATATTCCCCTCGCTTCAAACACACTTATCCCATCGTTCTTGCCACTTTCTGAAGTAGTTCTGGAAGTCCTCTTTCGTGAGTGTCTTTAGTGTCTTTCAGAGTGTTGTCATGATGGAGGATGATTTATGGCGCACTTTAAAACACACCTTCTCTCAACCATAGCTCACACCCGACTGACTGTACAGAACAAGTTGAAACTTGTCACACACTGTTACTAAGTTTCGATACACTGCTTCCTGTATTGAAGATTCCTGCCTTTCCATTGGATGGCACTCGGCAGCAGCATTCACCATATTTTTTTTTTTATCACAACGGAAAGGCTCCATTATCACACATTACTTCTGGTATGGTAATTTCTGTCAAATAAAAACTTTATATTGTGTCCTCATCCACCTTATGGATCTGGCATGGATCTGGCACCATGCAACTTCTGGCTCTTCCCCAAAGTCAAAATAACCATGAAAGGTAAACATTTTGAATTGATTCAGGACATAGAGGCAGCCATGACAGCGCAACTAAAGACACTCACAAAGAGGACTTCCAGAACTGCTTCAGAAAGTGGCAGGAACGGGCCGGCCCCGTGGCTCAGGCAGTTGGAGCTCCATGCTCCTAACTCCGAAGGCCGCCGGTTCGATTCCCACATGGGCCAGTGGGCTCTCAACCACAAGGTTGCCAGTTCGATTCCTCAAGTCCTGCAAGGGATGGTGGGCTCCGCCCCCTGCAACTAAGATTGAACACGGCACCTTGAGATGAGCTGCCGCTGAGCTCCCAGATGGCTCAGTTGGTTGGAGCACGGGCTCTCAACCATAAGGTTGTTATGGTTGCAGGTTCGACTCCCACAAAGGATGGTGGGCTGCGCCCCCTGCAACTAGTAACAGCAACTGGACCTGGAGCTGAGCTGCGCACTTCACAACTAAGACTGAAAGGACAACTTGACTTGGAAAAAAAGTCCTGGAAGTAACACTGTTCCCCAATAGTCCTGTTCCCCTTCCCCAATAAAATCTTTAAAAAAAAAAAAAAAAAAAAAAAAAAGTGGCAGGAACTATGGGACAAATGTGTTCTAAGTGAGGGGGAGTATTTTGAGGGGGTTAGTGGCAATGTGTCTTATATTGTAATATATTTTTTTAATTTAAACATTCATTGTAGTTTTTTATTACACCTCATACAACTAAACAGCAAGAAAACAATCATATTAAAAACTGGGCAGAAGAGGCATTTTTTCAAAGATATACAGATAGCCAACAGGTACTTGAAAAAACGCTCAACATCACTAATCATCAGGGAAACGCAAATCAAAGGCACAATGAGATACCACTTCACACTTGTTAGAATGGCTGTCATCAACAAGACAAGGTAACAAGTATCGGAAAGGATGCGGAATAAAGGGAACCCTTGTTCGCTACTAGTGTGATTGTAAATTGGTACAGCCACTATGGAAAACAGCACTGAGGTTTCTCAAGAAATTAAAAATAGAACTACCATATCATCCAGCAATTCAACCTCTAGGTATTTATCTGAAGAAAGCAAAAACACAAACTCGAAAACATATATGCGCCCCCATGTTTATTTCAGGACTATCTATACACAATAGCCAAGATATGGAAACAACCTACATGTCCATTGATAGATGAATGGATAAAGAAAATGTGGTATATATACAATGAAATATTATTCAGCCATAAAATATAATGAAATCTTGCTATAAGCAACAACATGGATGGACCTTGAAGGCATTATGCTTAGTAAAATAAGTCAGAGAGAGAAAAACAAATACTGTACATTCTCACTTATATATGGAATCTAAAAAACAAACAAACAAAAACCCATCTCAAAGAACAGATTGGTGGTTCCCAAGTGGGGTGTGGGGAGGAGGAAGTAGGCAAATGGGTAAAGGGAGTCAAAAGATACAAACTTCCAGTTATAAAATAGTCATGGGGGTGTATTGTACAGCATGGCAACTGTAGTTAATAATACTGCATTCCATATTTGAAAGTTGCTAAGAGATTTGATCTTAAAACTTCTCATCACAGGGAAAAAAATTCTGTAACTATGTATGGTGACTAATGTTAACTAGACTTGATGTGATCATTTCACAATATAAACAAATATTGAATCATTATGTTGTATACCTGAAACTAATATAATGTTTGTGTCAATAATACCTCAATATAAAATAAACAAATTAAGGAAAGGAAACTGAGGCCCAGAGATGTTTAGAAACAGGCCCAAGCTTTACAACCAGTGAACTATGACCTCAGTCAGTCTGGCTCCCATCCCTGCTCTGCTAGCTCAGCTTGTTCAAGGGGACCAGCCCCTGGGTGATGGAGCCAGGACCCTAGCCCAGTTTTCCTTGTTCCTAGATCGGCTTCCTTCCCCACTGAGCTCCTCAATTGAAGAACTTTCTTTTGTGAGTCTCTTTTCCCACCCACATAAGTGACTTTGGGGGAGAGGGGGTGGCTCCATAATGGAGAAGACTCTGCAGGTGTTCCAGGACCAGAACTCCTACTTTTCAACTTTTCTATATAAAAATTTCACAATAATAGAAAAAACAGTACATGATATACATGGAAAGCATTTTGGAAACCACTGTAGCCCATCGGACTCATTCTATGACAGGTGAAAAGTTGTCAGTCTGATGTAATTAATCAAATGATCTCTGAATTTGCCTGCCCCTACCAGGATTGACAGAAAATGTTTAAAAAATAAAAGAAGTCACTATTTAGAGGTAACACCGGCTGCAATGTGTGGTTTGCAGTAGATGCCCACCACCATTCTACTGGCTGCCCAGGCGAGTGGGAAGCTCCAGGGAAGGCCCCAAACAGCTGGATTCCCACAGGTGAAGGCCAAGTGCAGGGACACAACTGTCTGGAACAGTGTGGTCCCATGGAAATATAATTTGAGCCACATCTACGATTGTAAATGTTTAAGTAGCTACATTAAAAAGTAAAAAATAGGTAAAATTATTTTGAATAATTTTATTTATCCCAGTACATCCAAAACACTATCATTCATTTCAACACTTAATCAAAAATTACTGATATATATATTTAATATATACAATTATATATATGTGACTAAGTCTTTCAAAACCCGGTGTTAATTTTGTACTAACAGCTCGTCTTACTTTGGACCACCAACATTTCAGGTGCTCGGCAGCCACAGGCTGGGCTTTCCTGCAGTCCCCAGGGCGGCCTCCCTGCCCACCCCTCCAGGGTGCCCCAGGCTGAGCCTGAGCAGGGTCCAAGAGTGTCTTCCTGTCCTCACTCATTTCTCTTAACTAGCTTGGAATCACCAAATGCCACTTGTCCTTCAAGGGTTAATCATCTTCCGGCCTCGTGTCCCCTGGCCTGCTCTTGACCCTGGCTGCCCACTTACCCCCGGGCAGACGCCTGCTCCTCTTCAGATGCCTGGCAGCCCAGAAAGGCATGGTGCGGGAAGTAAAGTACTGAGTCTGAGGTAGGAGGCGCAGCGGCCAGGCCCCACCAGGTCAGGGGCTGACCTAGGCTTAAAGGCTTGGGGCGGCTCGGGAAGTTGCGGCAGAGGCTGCGGCCGCCAGCACACTCTGCTCTGCCCGCAGGCACTGGGCCAGGCCCTTTTTGTCTCTCCTGGAACTTCCGCACTTCTCAGTGCCCCCAGGCCGGGACTGTCCCGGGCAGGGCGGCAGGGCAAGGAGGAACAAGCCGATCTCGGATCCCGCAGCGCCCTCCTGCTGGTGCAGGGGCTGCCTGGGTTTTCCACAACGGAAATCCCAGTGCAGGTCCCTTGGGCCTGCCACCTTGCCCGCTCCCTTCCCTGCATTCTTGGACCGGAGTGCAGGAAGTGTGGCCTGGCTAACTGGGTCCAGCCAGTTCCCCCAGCAGGCAAGCGGCTGAGAGCTCAGGGCTGACCACCAGCTTTGTGCCTCAGGGCCCTCCTCTCCATGCGAGAAGGCCCATAAATATGTAAGTGCTTACTGGCCATACAACCTGTCTGTTCACACTTTTTCATCAATAAGCCAGTAACTGGACCTACCTGGTGAGGTTCTGGAGAGGACTGAATGAGAGGAGGAAGCCATGGGCTGGGGGAAGTGTGCCCATGCCTCAGGAGCGCATTACACCCTCACTGTCACTCATCCCTGAGGTACAGACAGGGAAGTGGGAGCCCCAAGAGCTCAGACACATTGAAAAGCACGTCCCCACACCCCTCGGTCCCAGGGCAGAGTTAGAACCCCCATGCAGTCTGTGCGCAGTGCACCCCCGGCAGCTCCCCACGGCCCTGCACCCTCTCATTTGTGGGGTTCTCACACCCACTCTGGGCTTTCAGTAGAACCTCTGGATGAGCTGGAACCAAAAGTGAAATTCTTGCTGACCTGAGAAAGGCAGTGGCCACAGAGTGCACACTGAGTGTTCTGAACTCAAAACCGCCCAAACTCGCAACAACAAAACCCAGTACAAGCTTGGAAACCATGTAACGTCCAAAGCAGAGTGATGGCTTAGTCAAGTGGGTACAGAAACATGATGGAGTCATATGTAGCCACTAAAAACGAACACTTACGGGACATTATATTCGAATTTTAAAGAAATGAAAAACACCGATACTTTACAGGCTGCCCTGAGACTGGAGATACACAGCCCCAGAGACACAGGGAAGTTTCCTGGAGGGGCTTCAGACACCCAGGAGCTGCCTACTCTGGGTTTCCTAGTCTGTGAGAATAACACATTTCCTTTTATTTGAGCCGATTAGGTGGGCTTGTCTGCTTCCTGAAGCTGAAAGCAAAGCACCCTGGTGCAGAGACCATAATAACTACCAGGCGCCCCTTAAGTGCTGTGCTGGCTCCCCCAGGAGCTGCCAAGGAGGGGCAGTCTTGGGCTAGCTGGGGCACACCGGTGGACTTGCAGGCCGGGTCTAAGGAGAAACCTTGGAAGGCACTTGACAACATTTAACGTCATTTTGATAGAAATTCTGTTAAATAGGAATAGATGGATTCTTCCTCAACATGGATATACCCAAAGCCAACACTGGCGGCATTCCCATTCAAGCCCGGGACAACACAAGACATCCACTATCACCACTGTTATTTAACATTTTCCTGGAAGTGCAATAAATTAGAGAAAGAACATGAAACTATGAAAGCTGGAGGGGAGGACATTATATTATTATTATTGCTGTTATTATTTTTCAGTTATCTGTTTATATACATATGCAGAAAACCTAAGTCAATGAACTGAAAAACCCTTACAGGCAATCACAGAATTCACTAAGGTAGACAGACACAAAATTAATATACAGAAATCAAAATCTATTTGTAAATTAGAAAAAACAGAAATGCATACCATCATGTAAGTAGGAAAACTCAACATAACAGAGATGCTGATTCACCCTAATTTGTCTGCAAATTTCACATAATAAAACACTAATAGCCTTTTTAAAATTAGACAAGTTGATTCAAATCAACTTTGCTCATTTTGTTCATGAGCAAAAATAGCAAATATATTTTTGTAAGAAAGAATAATGAAGTTAGAGCAGCCCTACCAATTATTAAAACAGAGTAGAGTATACAGCTACAATTATAAAAACCACATAACACAGAGAGGCTCAAATACATATGGGAGTGCAGAATAAAATTAAGAGTTATTTCAAATGGGCTAATACAAGATTGAGTATTTAAGAAATGGAATAGGGACAAATGGATGAAAAATTACCAAGTTGGATCCTTACATCACACCTTGTAATAAAACAAAAAATCATGATGGATCAAGGATTTAAAGATGAAAAATAAAACGAAAAAAGAACCAGCCAGGATCAACCATGGGAGAAATTTTGTATCATCTCAAAGTGGGAAAACCAATCTAAATATGACACAAAAAACAGAAACCACAAAAGAAAATTTTACCACAAAAAGTTAAAAACTTTTGCATGACAAAGAAAAGAAAGTGTAAAGACAACTGACAAAAGGAGGCTGAAGAATATATATTCAGATTTGGAATATTCACTGCTAGATACTGTTAAGTGACAAAAGCAATTATACGCTTTCATGTTTTGCAAAGGAAGGGAAGGTGGGAGGGAGGAAGAAGGGAAGATCTACTTATTTGTCCAAATATGTGCAAAATTTTCTCTAGAAAAGAGGACATTGGGATCAGTGGTGCTGTGGAAAGAAGTGGGTGGCTAAAGTAGAAGCGTGTAGGGTGGCGTTTTGCCTTTTGATATTTGAACTATGTTACCTATTTTAAGAACTAAATGAAAATAGACTTTAATATAAAGTGACAAATGACAGAACCCGTTTTACATCAGTGTGAGTGGTGGGGGCTGTGAGTGGTGGGCACGCACGGAGTAGGGAGTCAGCCGTGGTATGTGTTTTGGCACCGGGACTCACTCAGAATCTGGTAGAGACACCAACCCTAGGTGGACCCTGAGGAAAAGGGGGCAGACCCTTAGCAAGTTGGTAGAAGTATATTTTGCATAACCTCTCTTTGCAAAAGAATTTGAAAATATCTATCAAAATTTTAAATGACTATTCATTTCCAGGGAAAGTACTCTTCCAATCATTTACATGTGCATAAGAAGCAGTAAGGACAAACGAGGAACAACTTAACTGTCCATCATGTTAAATAATAAATAATGCACTGGTTAAATAAATTATTGACATCCAAAAAAAGGCGACGAGAATATGTGACATGGGACCCCACATTATTATGTGGAAAAAGCAAAAGACCGTGTGAAGAGTATGCTGCCATTTGCGCAAGAGTGACACAGGGGCGTGGCTGTGCGTGCCTGTCACTGACAGGACAAGCAGGACAGGGCGCTGTGCTTGCTTGGGGGAGCAGGCGAGGGGCTAAGGAACACGAGGCTTACTTCTCACTACAGACTCCCTGGCGTGTTTTGTGTATGTCATCACGGGCACAAACTACTTTCTTGAATAAAGACTATTTTCATTGTTAAGAGGTGGCAGCACATGTGTTTGGCCCTGGAGAAGTTAGACCTGCCCTGCGCATTGACTGTCATTTAGGAAAATGCCCCTGATGTCTTCCAAAAGGTTTGTGTGAGCTCCAAATTCCCCTTTCGCCAATCCATTCCCACAGCAGAGTTTCACTTCTCAAAACTAGCACCTCCCTGGGAAATCTCCTTTGGTGATTTTGGGGAGGTTTGGGTTTTTAGGGAATCCATGTTGACCTTGCCCTGGGCAGCACCCATGAGAGAACCGGGGCTGTGATTTTTCTCACAGGGACAGTTGCAGAAGTGAAGAGTGTGGGGCAAGCTGGGGAATGCTTGGGCGCTACCAGAAGGTCGTCTCTGAAATGCAAGTCAGATCTCTCCCTCCCTGGTAAGAATTCCACACCCTCAATTTTTAAGAGACAACCCAGTTCACTGCTTCCCACTGGGGCTTCTCCATGTTCAGCTGAGGGTACCTTCCCAGCCCAGCCAGCTACTCCCCCCTCTCACCAAGCACTCCAGAAAGTCTGCCCTACTTCTTGTTCCTGAGATATACCACGCCTCACTGTCTTCACACATGCTGTTCCCTCTTTTTGAGATGTCTTTCCCACTTGGTCCACCTGGTAAATTCCTACTCATTAATTAAGACCCAGCTCAAATATCCCCACTTTTCCTTCACCTTCCTAACCTGTTCCCCCCTCATCCACTCCTAGTTTTCCATATCCCATTTCTCCCATTCACAAATATTTATTGAAGGTCTATTACATGCCATGAATTGCCCCCCGCCCCCCACACTGGGGACTCAGCAGTAACAAAACCAAGAGTCCCTACCTCTTGGAGAATGCAGCCTGGTGGAGGAGACAGGCCTTAACCATTATCACAAACAAATGCAAAACTGACACTGCAAGTGGTAGGATGCAGAGGTCTGGGGGTGGGGGCTGAGGCCACACTTGGAGAACTGCATGCTGATGGCCTCTGGGTCCAGCCTGGTTCTGTCTCCTGACCTCCCAAGGAGGCCAGGAAGCCAGGCCTCAGCAGTAACATAGAGAAGCCACCGATTCAAGGCCACCCCCATCAAAAAGTAGCTTTTGTATAGGAAAAAATAAGTTAAAATAGTAACATTAAAATGGAATATGTCAATTGTTAGATGAAGACCTGGTTCTGAAATGTTGGGGGGTGGGGGCAGGGGGGAGGCTTGTGGGGGAAGAGGGGTGGGCCTGGCACTTAGAGTACAAAAAATGTGATTTGTGCTGAGCAACCTGGAAGGAATAATGGTTTAATTCATTTTCCAAGGAAGGGAAAGCGGCCTAACATTTACAAAGCGCCTACTCAGCACCAGATTTCCCACAGGCTGTCAGATCGGACCTCTCCGCTGTTTGTGCAGAGGACTTTATTTCTGCAGCGTTAGAAACCCTGGCAGCCACAGGGCAGTCGCAGGCCCCCCAGTTGCTACCTGCACGACTCCTGCCACCCCGATGCTAACGAAGTAGCGCTCTGCTAAGTTTCCCAGAAACTGCAGCAGTCGGTGCTAGGACATATGACCTTCCCCACTGCGCAGGAGGCTCGGAGGCCAGTGGCTCTGGTAAGGGACGAGGCCTCGCAGGCCACCCAAGGCTCCTCCTCGGTCCACGCCCCGCCCCCACGCCCGGCCCCGCCTCTCCAGCCCAGGTCCTGCCTCCTAGGTCTTCCCTCCTAGGCTTCTCGAGGGTAAGAGAAGCATCCCCCGCTACTCCTAACACCTAATGGATGCTTCGCTTCAGGTGGGTGCTTCATCTGCATCTGTTAAATGAATGACTAAAGCACTATGGGCTCAGTGTAATGAACGCAGGTAACTGGGGCCTTTCACCACTTCAGGTTGCTACTGAGATTGGTTTTCCACACTAACACCTTGTGTCTTAGCCTGGATTCCCCCAAACCAAAGTCTCGTGCGCAAGTCATGGGTTTGTGAAGTTATCCCAGGGAGGCCTGCAGGCCTGGGAATGAACCAGGGAAGGAGAGAGCCCACTGGGATGCCGGTAGGAGGTAGGAGCGGGCTGCTGCTTTGGGAGCCTGGGGGCTCCAACCTTCTGGCAAGGTCTATGCGGCCTTATGAAATGTTATCAGAATTGTCATCCCAGGGGCAAAAGTGGGGAAGGTATTCATTAGCTCCAGTCAACCCTGGTCAAGGGTGGTCCCGGGTGCTTTAACTCTTCCCTCTTCCCCCCACTGGCTTGGCCTAGCTGCGTGTGTAGAAAGGCTCTTTCTTTCAATGAGGCAACAGATAATCCTCGAGACCCTACTGTGTGCCAGCAGCGTGCTTGGCAATGAGGTGGAGTGGAGTAGGGTGCATGGGTGAACCAGACAAGCAAGGCCCCACCCTCCCAGAGCTGCTCCAGGGGAGAAATGGACAAAGGCTGGAGGTGAGCTCAGACGGGGTTAGTGCAGCAGGGAGGGGTGCTGTTGCTACTCAAGAAGGGTCCGGAAAGGCCCATCTGAGGAGGGGACCCTGGATCTGAGGACTAAGTGACTCGAAGGGCTGGCTTTCTTGTACAGATAGGTCTGGGCGTGGAGGATTGGAGGAAGGAAAGGGCAGCAATTACAAGGGCCCAGAGGTGGGAGAAGTCCTGAGGTCCTTGTGAGGCTCAGTGCACCCGGGAGGGCGTGAGGGGGTCAGGAGGCAGACAGCAGGTTCTGGCAGGTGTCCATAGAGCCAGGCAGGAAGGGGTGCGGGGGGGTGACAGGTACCTGGGTTCAGGATCTGTCTTGATCTTAGACCCAACAGAGCTTGCTGATAAATTCTGGGGATGGGTGGGTGGGGTTGGGGTAGGAAGGGTCCTGGTGGCAATCCAAAGGAAGTGTAAGAACAAGGATCAGACTCCAAGGCTGCAAGCTACACCCCCACACCCCCAAATGGGTAGAGCCAAAGCAGGCACTGGGGCCCAACGCTGGTGGAGGGGGGGTCCCGAGTCCCACTACACCCCGCTCACTTCGACTCCAGGAACTGCAGACTAAATAAATAAATAAAAATCACTTTGTAATCGTACATATAATTTAAAATATGCTGGTGGTGTCCCCAGTTCCCAAATGATCCCCACCTTGGGCTCACATCCAGCTGCTTGAAAAGCACAGACCCAGGGATCCCTGGTCTGACTCCCCTTTCCTGGCTGTGGGCTCCCTGTGCCCAGCCCCACCCCCAGCCTGGCATCACTGGCATCACAGCCTGAGGCACAGGGAAGGGGCTGACCATCATCCAAGGACACGACTAGATTCTTACTGACACCCGCAAGAACGAGGGCCAGCTCGAGGTCTACATTTCCATTTCTCCTTTTATTAGGGGAAAGTTATTTGGCCCCAGGTGTCTGGATGCAGCCCCCCAAGACAGAGGCCTTAAAGGGCCTCCCCTAATCCTTCATCCAGCAACCGCTGCAGGGCATCATGCTACTAGGAACTGGGGGCACGAA
The DNA here is from genome assembly GCF_964194185.1 of Rhinolophus hipposideros. Taxonomy (NCBI): domain Eukaryota; kingdom Metazoa; phylum Chordata; class Mammalia; order Chiroptera; family Rhinolophidae; genus Rhinolophus; species Rhinolophus hipposideros. Next base: position 63,385,076 of record NC_138061.1, read on the forward strand.
ATGAAGCAGACGCGCCACGCACCCTGGTCCTCAGGATCCTGGGGTGAGAGGGTCAGCTGCAGACTGGAAGCAACCCAGGAAGCCACATTAACAACAACAAAGACATCTGCTCTTCACCGCAGAGTCGGGGAGGATGCAGACATAAAGTTCCTACCCCGCCTGTCAGCTCTTTATTATGGAGATAATCGGACGCCCCTTCCCCAATTTTGCATCCGCAAAACCTCCACCTCACAGGAGCTACTCTTCCGGGTGGGGGAGGGGGGGACCCGGCTGGCCGCAGGGTCCCTACAGCAGCCTGGAGGAGTGGGGGAGGGGGAATTCCTAGGGTAACTGATTTCGATTTCCTCCTTCCCCAGAGGATAGTTCGGTCCCCTCCCCCAGGTCAGGATGGAGAGAGGGGTGGTCTGGAGGGCTGTAAGGAGGTGACAGGCAGCAGATGTGGCCAAAGAAGCCTGGAAGGAGAGCAGGAGAGAAGGGGGGAGTGCAGAGACTGAGGCTAGGGGAAAGTGACTTAGCAAATGGCAGAGAAGTGCCCGGCCCGAGAGAGTCCACGCCCATGTTCTAGCCAGCATACCCATCTCCCCAGTTCGTTTCTGCCTCCTCTGGCTGGTCACGTGGACATTTGGTAAGCCCCCATCCCAAATCTATGTTGTGCACATGAGAAAATCCCTTAATTTGACATGGACACCATGGATTTCTCGCTGGTGCTCTGTTCCTCTTTGCATGGGTCCCAATAAGGTCAATCCAAAAGTGGGCCCACCTCCAGCAGGTGTGTGGGACTTCAGGGTTTTAGATAACGTCCTCTCAACACTCTTTTCCACCCAAATTCTTCAGATTCTTAAAAAACAACAATAACAAAACACTTTTTATAAGCTGCCTCCTTTCTGGAGGCCAGGTATAAACAGACAAGTAAGAAGTCTTGCTAGTGCCAGGATGCAAGTATAACATACTTTGCTGTTAACCAGCACCACTTCCTAGCACAACTCCAGGAGGCAGCCATTCACCTTATAGTTTTAATAAATGGCACCCCAGGAGGCTGACATTCACGTTATAGTGTAAGTGACTGGCAACTCCCACCCCCAAGGCAGCCATTTTCATTATAGTCTAAAAACTGGCGCCCTCCGGAGGCACCAGTTCACGTTGTAACTTACCTGAATCCCTTCTTCCTGGAGTTATTCAACATGGTGGCCTGTATGTTCTCACATTTAAGCCTCAAGACAACCTTGACAAAGGTACCATCTTTCCATTTTCTACAAAAAAAAAATTGCCCAAAGACTCTCAGCCAGAGGGCCAGGGCGGAGATTTTACGTCTCATCTATCTTACATTCAGTGCTTTCTCCCTCAGCAGAATCGGCTGAGCTCAGGAACAAAACCTCCATTCTTCCAGCCTGCCTGGGCCTCCTGCCCCCTCAGTCAAGCCTGCAAGCTGGACCTTGGAAAATACCTTCTTTGCTAGGGTCTTCATCCACTTAGCCTTCCTCTTTTGAAGAGTCTAGTGGCATAGCCAGAAAAGTCGCCAGACCCAGGGTAATCTCTCCCACAAATAGGGCATTACATAAATACCTTGTTTATCCAGAAATCACTTATCTGACAACCCTATCTATGTAGAGTCCAAGGACAAATGAAACAATGAATAAATACCGTGTTTTCCCGAAAATAAGACCTAGTTGGACAATTAGCTCTAGTGTGTCTTTTGGAGCAAAAATTAATATAAGACCCAGTCTTATTTTACTATAATGTAAGACCAGGTCTTATATAACATTATATAATATACGACTAGGTCTTATATTAATTTTTGCTCCAAAAGACATATTAGAGTTGATTGTCCAGCTAGGTCTTATTTTCGAGGAAACAGGGTAGGAAGCCAAAACAGGCTTCAAAACACTAAGAACCAAATAACTGCCCCTCAAGGACCTTACTCAGGGCTTCCTTACTCTTATTTTACACAAATCTCTAACATGCATGTCTCCCTGGCTCCATGGTACTCAGTGTATTAGAACAGATAGTTAAAGAAGGATTAGGAGAGCTAATACAGGCTGCCATAGTGACAGCCTCAGGAAGTCACAGGTGATGGCAAGAGAAGAAATAGAAGACATGAAAATTCAGAAAGATTAGCCTTTGGGGCTAAGGATGAACAACATCAACAAAATCAACTGTTCACACGTACACACCATGAAAAGTCAGTCTCCTTCCTTCCTACCGCAGTGTTTTGTGTGCCAGACCCTCCCCACAGAGCAGCAGCTCAGATCAGGTTCTTATGTCTCCTTTCAGGACAGCCATCCATGCATGAGTGGGTGTGCACAGGACACCAGGGTGACAAGCAGTCCATCCTGTCCGCAGGGAGCTTACAACCCCAAGTTGGGGTGATGGCAGGCAACAGAAACTGCAAAACCTGCCTTTTCTTTGGTGATTCACAGAAGGATAGAATGCTGCCGGTCACAGAGGTCCTGCTCAGCCAGGCACGGTCATCACACTAGCTCCTCACCCTCACAGCAGTCCGCAAACCAGCCTTACGGACCCCACCTTACTGGTGGCGGAACCAAGACACAGAAATGCCAAGTCCTGCCTGAAGTCCTGCTGCTCGTGAGTGATGTGGGCCTCCTCGTCTCAGAGGGCCTGCTTCCTGGGGCCACCCTGCGCGCCACCAGGATGGGCAGATTCCACTTCAGTTGCCAGGGCTCAGATACTAAGGCAGCCATTCTTCTTCACATGGTGGTTCTTCAAGAACCAAAGCCATCCTGGGACATTCACTGGACACTCGTGCCAGATTTGTACTGCTTAACAGGGCCCTTGTCAAAAGGCCCTGCAGTTTGTGCTGCAGTTGTGGGTAATGACCCCATCACTTGTCAGGGAATGGCCCAGTGTCCTTCACCACCGCTGTAAGAGGGACTTGTCCGTCGGTGACCTGTTAAAGCTTAAAAACCCACCACAGAGGCCTGGACATCAGTCCTCTGGAAGCAGGACACCGCTAACAGACACTAATGGATGTCAGCCTGTTAGCATCTCAGGCTGGCACAGCTGCTCAGTGAGGGAGCTCCTGGGTCTCGGCTGCCGAGCCTTTCCAGGCAGTAGGTAGGATGGGATCCTGCCAGGCACGCCCAGACACAGACCAAGGCCCATTGCAGGCGCTTGGCCTGGGCCACAGGCAGGGACAGCTAAGCTGCCTCTTTTTGGAAGGATGTCTGCTTTTTCTGTGCAACACATGGTTAGGTACCCACGTAGAAGACAACAATTGGGAAGTTATCAAACCCTTTGATAATCACACTGCCTGGGGCTCCAGCCACACCCACATCTGAAGAGGACATAGGAAGGTCCTGCTAGAGCATCACTGCCCAGTGTATGGCTCATTAGCATGGGAAAGGCTCCCAGAGGTTCACCAGCAGGAAAACACTCAACTCTGCTCAGCTCCTCCCAGGTACCACAAAATGCACTGCTAATGGTGACACTTACTAACATCCCAAGGACAAGTGGTCCTGAGAATGCACTGTGGGTACTGCTGACGCTGGGGCAGAGAGAGATGCACTTGGTGAGAACCCTGATGAAACTGAGCACCTGGGAAACGAGGGCATGAGAATGCCAGAGTTGTTGAATCTGGACGAGAAAGGCTTTATCCTCCTGGGTCCCCTCCCTGATGACCCCTTATTGATTCTTGGTTCTTGCCCTTCCATCCACTGTAACTGAACAAGCCTGTGTGAGGCCTGATGACGGGGTGAGGATGGGAGGATGGACACCTGGGCCTGATGGAGTTGGCCACGCAAAGGGCCCCATCTCACCTACAGACAGCTGAATGCCTTCCTGCACTCCCTCTGCCGGCCAGCCTGGGCCAGGGCCACACCAGGCCAGTGTGGGGAACCAAAGTCCGTGCTGGACCACATAGGGCCTAGTAGAGTTTCCAGGCGGGAATTCCCGCCTGTTCTCAGGAATTGTTTTCTCTTTCCCGTTCCCGAATCCCAAGAAAAATTGGTCGGGAAATCGGGAAAATCCGCACCTTGAACCGATGGTTGGTAGTATTGGCCGTCACTTTGTGCAAACGATTCACCATGGAGAACAGAAAACAGAAAACAGTCTCAAGATTCTGGAAGGGGAAAGCGAAAAAAATTCCTGAGAATGGATGGGAATTCCCTCCTGGAAACCCTAGGGCCTAGGCTCGAGAACATCCAGCGGGGAAAAGTGCCAGCACTGCATCCATGAGGTGGAGGGGGTATCCTCAGGCAGAGGCCAGAACTGGACGCTGAGCACAGCAGAGCTTTGTTCCAACCTCCGCCATCGACAGCCGTACAGACACTCTGTGAATGGCACTGTTGTGGTATTTTAGGGAGATTCTACAAATAGCACTCACGCAGAATGGGCCTTAGAGCCCGCTCATGAATGTTCAGTGGCAAGGGCGGCCAGCCTGGGAGCTTGAGCTGGACAATGGGGCCTCACAGGGCAGGATGTTGGTGACCCGGGCCTTTTCCGGGGCTCTGTGGCCTCATTTCGCCCAGACTCACCCCCACCCGTAGAGTTTATTGGGAAGGAGCAGCTCCCTGGCCTCTGAATAAAGGGAGGGGGTCGCCACATCACTTTGGCGCCTGCTACTCCCAGATTTCCAGGATTTCCAAGCTCTGCCGATGTCCTACAGGAGGGAGACATGGGAAGGAGGGATGCCCTTAGGTTTTCATCAGAAAGCACTTTGTTAGATAGCCAGAGAAACCTCAAAGACCCATAGTCGTAGCAACCGAGGAATCTTAGTTAGAATCTTTCCAGAAGAATCCATTCTTGAGACTTGAAAGACAGTCAAAGGAAGAGCAAAAGAACCCGGGTTTGGGCGTCATTCAGAGCTGGGTTCAAACTTAGCTTGACCAGTGACATGTGGGTGGCCTGGGACAATTTCCCTCTCAGAGCCTCAGTGTCTTCACCTCTAAAACCAACAGTCTTATACCCACCCGGGCCGGGAAGGGTGGGAAATCTGAGCCACAGCATGCACTCTGTTTGGCACAGGAAGCACTCAGCGAAGGTTAGCCTCTCAGCCTTCCCAGATGAAGGTGGTTGACTTAATATATGAGAGCATCCACCTGTAAAGTGTTTCTGCACTAGGGCTGAGGAACCTGGCAGACATAAAGGGAAGCCCTCTTGACCCAGTGAATCTACAAAGAAGTCAGGGCTCTGGAGTCCATGCAAATGAGCAAGGAAGGGCCACAGAGAGGGCCAGGGCGAGTGCAAAGTAAGGGCGCTTACATCTCCTCTTGGCCCAATCGTTCCCTTCTGGTATTCGGAAAATGTTAAGACAGCAGAGGAAGGATCATTGTTTACAGAGCACATTCACAGCAGGGGCCACAGCCAAGGGGCTGACTGTGCCCACCTAGCTGTCAGAGGTGGCATGAGAGCGTGGTTCCCAGACACCAACCTGCTCCCTCCCCGCAACCCTCATCCTTGCCTGGAATAAGTCTTGTATGTCCTGCTCCTTCCCTCCGTTATTAAACATTTCAGAATAAGGAAGGTGCGATCCCCATTCTGTAAGTGGCCCAGCACAGTTCTGTGCACAGAACTTGCAGTCAATTCATAGGGGCTAAACTAGAGCAAAGTTAGGCAGCCTTGTTCAGTCAAGAGCACAAGGACCCTGCAGGGCCAGGCATGAAGCTTCCCGTACTGGACAGTGGGGAGGCTGAAGGGCCCAGGGAAGGCTAGGGGCAATGACGATTTACTAACTGTACAGAAGTGTTTCAGTACCTCACAAACCTCCTAGCCATGTGGGTGAGTGCCATCTGAATATCTGCCTGGCTGCACACCTGGGCAGGAAGGTATTTGAAAGCCTGCCCTGGGGGTGTGGGATGGAGGGAGGGTCTGAGAAGGAGGTTGGAGGGCAGGTGAAGTGGCACACACCACTTCCTGACCCACACCACTTCCTGACCCACACCTCATGCTCTGCGCTTACAGAGACAGTAACACGGTGGGCAGTGGACACTGTGACATCACCGATTATGACAGGGTGCATTCGAGTCATAAAAGACTGAACAGAACCACCAGGAGTGCCGGTGCCTGCTTGAGTCTGGTGTGTCAAGGTGAGCACAAGTTAGTAAACATCTCTCCCCCCACTGCTGGTGCTGCTGGCTCCTGGGCCTCTGCATGGGGAGCTGGCTGGGGGGGTGGGCTGCAGCAGTCAGACCCTCACTAATCTCCGGCCTGCAGTCTGTGTGAGGGTGTGTGAGCAGGCTTAGGGAGAGGTGGTGCTCAGGGCAGTGCACAACTCCAGGGAGAGCCTGCATCTCCTGCCCCAAGAGGAACTCCGATGGAGGGTGGGGGCACGCAGGTCCTGTGTGTGACTGATCCTCAGAGAGGAACCTGGCCTGGCCAAAGCCACAAAGGAGAAGCTGCTGGTTTGTAACCTTTGACTCTTCCAAAATTGGATGTTGACTAGGGAGTGTCCAGTCCTTTTGTTCCAAGTTTCATTAGTAAAGGGCATAGCTGCTTTTCATTTTATTCTCATTTTAGTGTTCTCCACAGCTAGTTGTCAAAGTGAACACCTGGCTGTGAGTGGCGTGGCGTTAAAATGAAACACAGAGTGCACACTCTGGTGTCAGGCAGCCTGATTGAAATCCCACAGCTGACTGGCCTGAGGCAGGAAACTCCATTTAGAGTTTCCTCATCTCTAAAATGAGACTAATAATAAAACCCACTGGAGGGTTATCGTGAGGATTAAATGAATTCCTATATATAAAGTGCTTAGGACAGGGCTTGGCACACAGTGAGTGTTACACGTGCTTTTATTGCAATCACACCACACTGGCCTCATCATTTTTTAGTCTTATCCTAAGTCTCAAGCCAAATAATTATTTCCATTATTGGGCATTTTTTATGTGTGTCAGCAACCTCAGAGAGGCCAATTTAATTTTTCTGTTGACATATTTGGTGAGGTTACTGGTATGCCAATGTGCATATGAAAGCATCCCTCTTTGGCTCAGAGAAGTAACTTGTCTCCAAGGCTGCACAGATAGTAGGTGACAGAGCCTGAATTCAGACTCAGACCTGCCCAACTCCCAGCTTCATGAGCTTCCAACATTTCACACTGCCTCCTTGACACCAAGCCCTCAGGAACCTACACTCACAACTAAGTCACCACTTAGCATCTAGGTAAAGTTCAGGTAAGAAGGACAGGCCTTGACGAGAGAAGACCGAATTACCTGCCCACATACCTTGGAACAATGTTAGCCTCTCAGAAAGTCCCATCCCCAGAGCACTGTCACAGTCTGACACAATCTGACTCGTCTTGCTACTCCTTGAAAAAGCCCCGTTTACAGAGCATGTCATTATTTGACCTGACTCACTCTGTAGAAAAGCCCTAGCTCCAGAGCATTTGTCAAAAACTATCAGTGGTAATTCTTTAGTATTACAGTGGCCAATTGCGATACTAATTGGGGCAAACAACAGCTGACTGAAAGGAAAGCCTGGGGAAGGAGAAATCTATGGGGGCTCTGAAATGCTCTGACATATTTCTGGAGCTCTATTAGGCCATATACACGTGTTTATGTGCCCATGAGCAGGAAAGACCCGAGAGATCCCTAGTGTCTCACCTCTGGCTGACTTTGAGTCTGTGCACAAGTAGGAAGTAAAAACTAAAGCAGAGTCATAAAGGTGTGCTCCAACATATGTGCGCACACATGTGTGTGTGTGCATGCACACACACACATACAAACACACTCCAAAGGGCAGGAGACTTAATGGTTCAAGGCATTTAATTATATCTCTGACAAATCATTAGTTGACCACTAAACTAAGGAGAGCCCTCAGTAGCTATATACTACAAATTTCACAGATTTAGCCAGGAAAGTTATTAAACAGCTACACGACCACCACGACCTGGACAAAAAGGGGAAGATGATTTTCAGTTACCACGCTGTATTATCTATAACATCCACTTTTCAACAAAAGATTAAAAAATACACAAAGAAACACGAAAGTGTGGCCAGAGAAAAAAGCAGTCAGTAGAAACTATCTTGATTCAGGTGTTAGACTTACTAGACAAAGACTTCAAATCAGCTATTATTAAGATGTTTAAATAACTAAAAAAACCCACGTCTAAAGAATTAAAGGTAGGTATGACATTGGCATCTTAACAAATAGAGAACATCAATAAAGGAATAGAAATTATAAAAAGAAACAAATAAAAAAATTCTGGAGTTTAAAAATACAATAACTGAAATGAAAAATTCACTATAGGGACTCACTAGCTGGTAGAAAAAAGAATCAGTAAACTTAAAGAGAGGTCAAGTCTGAGGAGCAAAAAGAAAAAAAGAATGAAGAAAAATGAACAGAGCCTCAGAGACTAGTGGGACCATCAAGTGTACCTACATACGCATAACGGGAGTCCTAGAAAAAGAGAAGAGAAAAAAAGGAGTGGAAAGAGTAGCAGAAGGAATAATTGTTGAAAACTTCTCTAATTTGTTGAAAACCTTATACATCCAAGAATCTCAATAAACTCTTAAGTATGATAAATTCAAAGAGATTCACACCTAGACATATCATAGTCAAATTGTCCAAAGACAAAGAATCTTGAAAGAAGCCAAAGAAAAATGAGTCTTCATATACCAGGCATTCTCAATAAAATTAACAGCTGATTTTCATCATAAGCCATGGAAGTCAGAAGGCAGTGTGATGACATTTTCAAAATGCTGAAGACTGTCAACCTAGAATTCCATTTTCAAAACAACCATCCTTCAAAAACAAAGGAGTAATTAAGACATCCCCAGATAAACAAAAAGAGAGCATTCAGTTCTATACCCTAACGGACCTGTACTATAAGAAATTCTAAAGTGAGTCCTTCAGGTGAAATGAAAGGACATTCGATGGTCACTTGAATCCACATGAAAAAAAAATGAAGAATACCAGCAAAGGTAATTGCATAGTTAAATACAAAAGACAACATACACATACTTTTTGTAGCTTTTTTCTCCTATATGATTTAAAAGGCAACTGCATGAAGCAATACTTATAAAACAGTGATGATAGACTTATAATGCATAAATATGTAATTAGTATGCCAATAATGACACAAATGAGCAGGACTGAATAGCTATATTGGAAAGAAAATGTATGCTATTGAAGTCAAGGTAGTATTAATATGAACTAGATTATGTTGAATTAAGAAGATTATAATCTTGGGATTATAATCCCAAGAACAGCCACTGAGAAAATAACTTTAAAAAATACTATAAAGATAAAATAAGGAAATTAAAATGATACAGTAAAAACAAAATCTAACACAAAAAGAAGACAGTAGGGAGGAATAGAAGAAAAAAGGTAGAGACTTACAGAAAACAAACAGCAAAGTGGCTGACATAAATCCTACCTTATCAGTAATTACATTAAATGTAAGTGCATTGAACATTCAAACAAAAAGGCAAAGGTTGACATGGATTTAAAAGACAAACTAAATTCTTTCTACAAGAGACACATTTCGATCTAAAAACTCAAATAGGCTGAAAGTGAAATGATGGAAAAAGAAATACCGTGTAAACAAAACCCAAAGAGTGGTAAAGTGACTATACAAATATCAGACAACAGACTTTAAGACAGAAATATTACTGGAGACAAAGAGGAACATTTTATGATGATGAAAGGGTTGATTCAGCAGGAACATATAAAAATTATAAACATATATGCCCCTACCAGAGGTCCATAATTCATTAAGTAAAAAATGGACAGAATTGAAGTGAGATTCACCAATAATAATTGGAAACTTTAGCATTCCACTTTCAGTAATAGATGTAACTAGGCAGAAAATCAATAAGGAAACAGAAGACTTGAACAACACAAGGAACCAAGTAGGCTTAACATATATCTATAGGACATTCCACCCAATAACAGCAGAATACACACTCTTCTCAAATGCACATGGAACATTTTCCAGGATAGAGCATAAGCTAGATCATAAAACAAGCCTTAAATATTTAGAACTGAATAAAACAAAATATGAAAGTATATTTACCAATTACATAGGAATGGAATTAGACATCAGTAAAAAAAGAAAATTTGGAGAACTTATAAATATGTGAAAATCAAACAACTCAGTCCTAAATGACCAAAGAAGAAATCACAACAGAAATTTAAAAACACTCTGAAGTGAACGAAAATGAAAACACACGTATCAAAACTTATCAGATGCAGCGTGTTGAGAGGGAAACTTATAGCTATAAATGCCTACATTATAAAAGAAGTAAGATCTCAAATCAATGAGGTGTAAAGTTACACCTGAAGAAACTAGAAAAAGAACAAACCAAACTGAAATCAAACGGATGGAAGAAAATAATTAAGATTAGAGTGAAAATAAAGATTAGAAGAATAGAGAAAATCAATACAAAGAGAAGTTGATTCTTGAAAAGATCATACATTTGACCAACTTTAGCTAGACTGACCAAGAATAAGAGGAAACTCAAATTACTGAAGTCAGGAATGCAAGAGCAGACATCACTGCCAACCATAAAGAAATTAAAAAGATTATAAGGGAATAACATAAAAAAAACTGTACACCAAGAAATTAGATGATGTAGGTGAAACAGACAAATTCCTAGAAGACATAAATTACCAAAATCAACTCAAGAATGAATAGAAAAATCTAAATAAAGCTTTAACAAGAGAATAAATAACTTCAACATCCTAAAAATGTTTCACTGAAGAATTCTACCAATTACTTACGAAGAATTAATACCAGATAGTGCTGGTAAATTCTACCAAACATTTGAAGAATTAATACCAATTGTTCACGAACTCTTCCAAAAAATAGAAGAGGAGGAAATGTTTCCCAGCTCCTGTGTAGCCAGTAGTCCTCTGATAACAAAACAAAGACATTGCAAGAAAACTATAGATCAGTATCCCTTATAAACACACAAAAATCCTCAACAAAATACTAGCAAAATACAATCCAAATGCTCACCAACTGATGAATGGATAAATCACATGTAATGTACTCAAACTAAGACTATATTCAGCCATGAAAAGGAATGAGATAGTGATACATGCCACGACATGGATGAACCTTGAAAACAGCATGCTACGTTTCGGAAGTTAATCACTAAAGACCATATGTTCTATGAAAGTAGTTTAGTGGCTGCTTGGGGCTGCAGGACAAGCGGGGAGGGTTGTCTCAGAAATGGGAAGCGACTGCAATGGGCATGGGAGTTGTTTTAAGGGTAATAAAAATGTTCCAAAATTAGCTTATGGTGATGGTAGCGTAACTGAATATACTAAAACTACTGAGTGGTACGATCTAAGTGGATGAATTCTACAATATGTGAAATATATCTCAATAAAGGTCTTTAAAAGAGTCTGGTGATGGGGTGTTTGTGGGAAGAGCCCAGAAAAAGATGTAACTCATGCAGAATGTGCTACATAGCTGGGTTGGGGAAGGTAGGATGAGAACTATTTCAGGGGTTCACTTCATTTGCATGTCCCGCATTTTGGCCCCATTCTGAAGGAGAGTCTCCTTACAGGTGCAAGGACCACAGACTAAGGGGATGAGAAAACTCCCCTCAGGCATTTTCTTTCCCCCTCCCTTCGGAGTTCAGGAGTAGAGCTCTGGAGCTCTCCGAGGCTTGCTGCCCTAACTGTCAAGGTCAGGAACTTCCCCAGCACTGGCTCCTCTTGGGGCCATAAGCCCACCCCTCAGCCCCACCCCCACAACCAAACCCCAGGGGCCAGCAGTGCTGACTGGCTCTGTGCTGGTCAAACAGACCTGCTCAGAAACTTTGTGTGTGGGGGGGTGCTGCTGCTCAGCTTACTGTTTCACACAACCCCTACCCAGCCAGATGACCACTGGCTGAGCCCCTCTCTGAGGGGCTGGGGAAAGGCATTTGGCCTTCGAATTCCCTGTTGTTAGGAACACAGAGCAGCTCAAGTTTCCTCCGTGTCTGAGCTTCAAGCTGACAGGGACCCTAGAGAGCATCTGTCTTGCCTGGTTCCCTCTTCACAGATGAGAAAACCGAGGCTCTGAGTGGTAACCCAGCTAGAAAGGGATGGAGCTAGGACTATCACTGAGCCTCTGACAGTGCTTTAGGTCAGCTCCGCTGTCCCCATTTACAGGCGGGATGCAGAGGCTCTGAGAGCTCACCAGTGGCCTGTGGTCCCGACTAGGAAATGGAACCAAATCCTCTGCCTGAGGCTGGTTCCCTTTTTGAAAAACCCACAAGACAGATGCCCAGGGCACTTGAATGGGGAAGAGGTAACAGGGTCACTTCTCAGAAACAGCATGGAACCCGTGCACACCCTGAGCTACAGAGGGCAGGCCTAAGGGCTCGTCTCACTGCGAATGCCATTGGAGTCACTGAGCATTTGTGAGCAGGGAGCGTGAGGTCATGCAGGCAACCATGAGCTGTCACTGGTTGCTGCTGGAGAATGGGCTAGAGAGGGAGGGTCCAAGTTAAAACCCATCAGGAGGCCACTGCCGTGATCCGGCAGCATGCTGGTAACGGGACCAGACAGCCGGCATGGGACACAGACAAGCAGGGGGATTCAGAGGCACTTTGGAAATAGAACTGGCAGGACTTAGTGATGGCAAATCAAAGCAGGATAAAACCAAGAGTTCAGATTTAGCCTGATTAGCCTTTGCCCAGCTCTCGTCCAGGAGATACCCAATGGAAGTGTCAAGTGGGTCTTTTGCTCAGAGCAAGGCGTGCTTGGTGAAATGACCAGTGACTCTGAAGTTTGCCAGCAAGGGGGTGGAGTGGGTGGGGACAGAAGTGAGCTGGAGGAGCATCGGCTTGCATGGGTTCCTAGGAGCAGCTTGGGAGGAAGGAGCGCAGCTGGCGCAGCCACTGCAGCTCCCGGAACGCCTCGGCTGGCACACCTCTGCAGGCCTGGAAAGCCTTCCCCTATTTCTTCTGCTGGGTTGACTGTTCTTCCTTTAAGACTCAGCTCTACCTATTGCTCTCTCGCCAATGTTTACTGAGCACAGATTATCTGCTGAGTCTGGTTCCAGATCACAAAGGTGACGAGATGACTGTCAGCTAGGGGTGACAGACCCAGACCAACTGGAGAATGATATGAACTGGGCCCATGGGCCAAGGTATCACAAGGCTCCAGGTGTAGGCCACCTTTCCTGGGACTTGACCCCTCTTGGGGCAAATTAAAGGTGCTGTGAGAAGGTGTGGTGTGTATAGGGACCAGAAAGGTCCAGGCTGTGGCAGGGGGAGGATGAGGGGATGGGAGGGGGGACACCCAATACCAGCAAGGCTAAGAAGTTGGGCTTTTTTATGGAGGTGCTGTGGGGCCAAGGCAGAGTTTGAGGAGGGACATATGACAGGAGCTGTGCGTAAGGTGCTGGCTTGGGCAGTGGACTAGAAGAGGAGAGGATGAACACGGGGTGACCAGTCAGAAAGCCAACAGTCGAGATGATGAGGGTCTGCACACGTGGCTTTGGGGACGGATGGGCATACTGCCCTGGGTAGGATCACAGCAGCTGTCAGCCTTTGGCTGTGGGAAATGAAGCAGAAAGCAGGGCTGACAGCCAGGAAACCAGAAAGGGCAGGTAGGAGTGCGGGACTTCAGTTGGAGTTCTGGGCTTGCAGGCTAGAGATGGGCAGGTAGGAGATGGGCGTTGCAGAGGATTTGGGGGCTGTGTATTTAGAGGCAATCACAATCATCAGGACCCTGGGGGAGATGCCCGGGGGAGACCCACAGACAGAGATCAGAAGACAAAACAGAGAATTCACAGCTGAATGTGGTGTATTAAAGGGGATGGGGTGGGGGAGAGGAGTGGGCCAAGGAGAGGTAGGAGAAAGACTGGGCAGGGGCAGCCCCTGCAGCCCAGGAGGAGGGCAGAGAAGGGGGTAGGCTCTCAGCCAAGACTGGTCACCAGGTCCAGCACAGTGACAGGGATAAGTGCAGGAGGAGGATATGGGAAAGGCAAGGCCACGCAGACGGTTTCTGGGGAGCTGGTGATGGAGGGAGGGAGAGAAGGGCAAGGCTTGTGAGCACACAGGGGAAAGAGAATAGCTTTTTCAAAAATGTTCTGATTGGGAGACGCAGGCAGTGGAAGGAAGGGTGAGGGTGTTGGGGAGAGAGAGGACATGACAGGGAGCAAGATCCCAGAAGACAAAGAAGTGCTCCGAGTGCTGAAACCAGCAGGAAGTGTGAAGGGTACATTGGGGGAAGAAGTGGCAGCAGGCGCCAGTGCTCCTTAAGGTGTTAGGGGCCCACCGGTCTGCCCTTTTACCCCACCCTGGTCTTGAACAAAAGCCACCTCAGTGCTGTACTCCTATGCTGCTTTCTGCAAGTCTCAGCCATGGGCCACACCGCAAAGTTGAAGAAAATGAAATTTGCCATTGAACAGACCCACCACAGAGCTCTCTGCAGCAGAAGCACCTGGAAACATAGCCCAGAAACAATGAAACCAGACAGTGCCCTCAGAGTTCCCAACAAATCCGCTTGCCCTCTGCTTTTAGGAGGGTGTAACCATTCTCCACACATCAGTTCCTGCTCACTGACCTCTGGCTTCTTCAGATGCACGGGGACCCAGGACTGCTCCATTTGCAGCCATCGGTCTGGTATAGGATGGCGTGATCAGTATCAGTGTGTCACACCCCAGAGTGCCTGTGGCAGTCCCTCCCCAGGTCCATGCTGCCCACCTGCAGCTGGGAAACTACTGGGAGAACAGGTGTCTCCTGGAGAGAGTGCCAGGCTTTGGATTTTAAAGGCGTAATGACTAGATCCACTGTCATGACTCTGGTACGTGCTGCCTTTTTGCTGCTCTCTTCATGGGATTTGCGATTTATTATTTGAGCTTTTCTACTTTATGATGTCCTTTTACACAGGGACAACATGATCAAATATTCTGTTGTAAAAGTTCTGATTCAGAAATATCTAAGAATAAAATTGACAATGACAGCTTGTTGTCTTGAGAAAACTTAAATTATATCAATGACTAATGGACTTTCTTTTGACCTTTTCTTAAATAAAATACATACACACATTTCTTGTCTGGAAAGTCAGAAAGTGCCTTACATAGGTAGCTTGCAACAGCTAAACACAACACAGACATATGCACAGCCCCCCTTGGAACAGATGTACTGTGTCATTGTTGTGACAACTGAATCGATTAATGTCTAGAGCAGCATTTCTCCAAGTGTTTCCCAACATATGAAGGCTATGAACAGCTCTGTGAAAAGCTGGCTCCCTGGGTAAAGGTTTAGAGACTGTACCTACAATTCACCTGACTTGGAGATACACAATCACACCAATGTCTAAAGGCTGATATGTCTTGCAGTGACAAACCTTCCCAACTTTGATAACTCATGATTTCTAAGGTTATTTGACCAAGGAACCCTTCCCCTGTTTATAGCACAACTCATTTTGAACAATGGCCCAAACTGTCCACTAACCACCTGGATTGGCCACATGAGTTCAAACTTGTTAAATGAGGCAACCTCTAAACATTTGCAAGTTTTACATTAGAAAACCAATGGCTGCCTTCCTTGAACCACAGAGGCTGGTTGCCCGCTCTGGACAGGACAAGCATTCTGGCACCACAGTGCTCCCCACCCTGTTTTGTCCCAGGTCCCAGACTTGTCCAGCTTTGCTAATTTACACAGGCTGCAGGACCTCGTGGGTCTTCAGACCAGGTCCCTGCTCCTAGGCTGCTGTGGCCAGCTGTTTTGAAGTGGGTGGGAGGGTGAAGGCAAATTGGAAAACACTCCTAACCGGCTTGTTCTTCACCTGGTCAGTGTAGCCTGGTATGCACAACCCCAGAAGACAAATCAAGCAGGAGTTGCCCCTGGCTCCCCTCTGGGGCTGCAAGCTGAGTATGTACCCTTCCTAACCAAGGCCTTGCAAATCCACCCTTGCTTCTGGGACTCAGGCTCCACCCCCTCCCAGGAAGACAAAAGCTGCTCCAGCCCTGCCAGCCCCCAGGGAAATCTTCCTCCTCTGCTCAGGGCTCTGACCTGCCCTCAGTGAGCATGAGGCAAGACCCTTCTGAGTACCCAGTGGAACAGACAAACAGGTCTGCTCTCGGTCCCCTCCAAGCATGAAACCCCCAGTGCAACTTCTTTTTAAAATCAAATTCTAAGAAAACTGTTGCTCTGGGACAATGAGAACCATGAAACTATTCACATTTCCTATTTGGTTTTGGCTGCAAAGAGGCTCAATCATAGAGAGTATCTTTCTTATAGCGGGATTAACTGGGCTCTTTTCTCTTTTTGCGCCATACGTCCTGTTTAAATATAGGGTCCTGTGTGGTGTTTTCATATTTATTTATTATACATGCTATAAGCTACCTACCTCAAACCCTTTGTGAAACAAAGCTGTACATTTGTGGCATCATTATCACCTGGACAAAAGTCCAAGATGCTTGACACATTCACACCTTTTCTTTATCTGTATCCAAAATATACTTTGAACCAGTCAGGACCTGGCGCCCATTCTGGTAAAGCCTGCTTTAACCTTATAGTTTACAGACAAGGCTTCCCAACTCACCTGGTCACAGCAGTCCCTTAAGGAAGTCCTTAAACACACAGCTACACAGGCTCTTCCCCGGAGCCTACCCAGCTCAGGGTGGGGCCCACCGAGCTGCATGTTGAATAAGGGGTGGGACGGGGCGGGGCGGTGAGGTTTAGGGTCAGGTGAGCTTGGGAAGAGTATGCTTGCAGTATAGGGACGCCCCACTATGTTCCCAAAGAATCCACAGGGATCGTATCGGTCATTCCAGGGTTAAGTCTGAAGGGCCACTGCCTGAGGAGGCCGGACCTTTATCTGTATCCTCAGCGTGGTTGCCCGGCTTGGAGCTCTCTCCAGCCGCTGCATGCCATAGGCAGCTCCCCTCGCAGGTTCCGGCGCGACTTTCGGAAAACTCGGACTCAGAGCCCACGGGTCCAAGTTTGTGACCGAGGCGGAGGGGAATGAATGGCGCGGCTCCCGGGCGGTTAAGCCGCAGAGGACGTGCGTGTGGGGCGGGGCGGGCAGGGCCCCGCGTGACCTTGGCGGAGCTGCCCGGGTGCCCGCCGCGCCGCGCCCCGCTCCTCTCCCGCCGGCACCGCGGAGCAAGAGCGACCCTCGGAGGCGCGACCTGAGTCCTGTCCCAGGCCGAGGCAGGTGCCGGCGGCCCGGACACCGCAGACAGCCCCGCATGCGGGGTGGCAGCCCCCGGCCGCGGCTGCAGGGGCCGCCGCGCACGCCGCGCACCCCAGCGCAGAGGTCCCGAGCCCGCGGCGCACGTGCGCTCCGAGTTACCTTTGCGCGCTCGCAGGTGTCCCCTCCAGTCCTTGCAGCAGCAGAGCCCCATGGCAGCTGCCGGCCCCCCAGCCGCCTGCTGCCGGCACCCGGGCGGCGTGGCGGAGGTCCGCCCGTGGGCAGGACGCAGCCGGGAGCGGAGCTGCGCGCGGAACTGCCGGCCTGGCCTCCCTCGCCCTCGCGCTCAGTCCTGGCCCCGCGCCGCGGGCATCCCGGCTCCGGGCAGACCCTGCTAATCAACAGGAGAACGCGCAGATCGCGCCAGCGGCGCCGCCAGCCCGCTTTTATCTCCGCGCCGGGGCGGCCCTGCGCGGCTCCCTGTCCTCGCGGGCGCCCTCCCCGCGGCGGGTTCCCCGGGGGCGCCGAGCTGCGCGCTCGCGAGGGACCGCCAGGGGGCGCTGTGCGAGCCAGCGCTGCCCCCGGAGTCAACCAAGGGGTGGGGGCGACATTGACCTGACCTCTCCGCGCCAACCCCAAAGATGCCCTCGCTGTGTAAGCCTGGATCCTCCCCGCCCCCGTCCTCTGACCTCCTGGGTGACTGGCTGAGTGTATACCAGGGCCACCCTGCTCTCCTTTTCCCAGTTCACCTGCACTCTACAACTATGCAGTTGCGAAAAAAGTGTTTGCCCAGGCTACCCCCAAACCTGGCTGGGCTACATATGGACTGCGTAACTTCAGGGAAGTCACTTTCCCTCTGAGGCTTTCTTCACCTGAAAAGTGAGGGAAACAACACCATTTCAGATGTCGTTTAGCACAAATTAAAGGTTTGATGGTATCAAGTTGAACACTCAGTTTCCCCATCCATAAAACAGAGAAAATAATAGAACTGCTTCATTGGATCCTTCCAAAGATTACATGAGTTGAGATATGTACAGTTGCACAGATCCACTTATACATAGATTTGTTTCATTAAACACATACAGTACTGTAAATGTGTTTTCTCTTATGATTTTCTTAACATTTCCTTTTCTCTAGCTATCTTTAATGTAAGGATACAGCATATAATACATATGACATACAAAATACGTGTTAATCAACTGTTTATATTATTGGTAGGGCTTTTGTTACCAGTAGGCGATTAGTAGTTACATTTCTGGGGAGTCAAAAGTTATACTGGAATATTCAACTGCACAGGGTGGGGTCCCCTAACCCCACCTCGTTCGAGGGATATGTACATATAGAACACAACTTGGAACACAACTGGCATGTTGTTAAGTGCTTTGTTTGCGAACTATCACCATCATTAAGTGTTGGTTAGGACACTTGATGTGTCCTAACACATCAAAAGGTGCTTTTGTCGTGAAGGTGCACTTTGGTGTGATCACTTTTGGAAGGTAACACATGAGCTGCTTATTAAAACTAAAAATGCTCATACCCTGGGACCAAACAATTCCATTTCCCAGTATGTACCCTACGGAAATACTTGCCCACATGCCCAGGAAAACCTGTACAAGGCTATTCACAAGTTAAGAGATGATCAAATACACTGGCATTTTCCTAAACTGAAATCCTATCTCAGAGGAGGGAGCTGGAGCTGAATGCTCATGGTCTATGGATTCATGGCACTTATGTAAAATACATACCCACAGAATATTCCTACAGTGTACACTCAATGCTGGGCATTGCTCTAGGCACCAGGGCCTAGAGACATGCATGGGAGGAAAACAGGAAACCTAGAGTGATTGCCTCTGGGAAGAGAGTGAGGGACAAGAATGGATTGAAAGTAGGTGTCAAGTGTTCTTATAGTGGTCTAATCTCTTAAAAGGAAGGTATATTTATATATTATTGTGTAATTAAACAAATGAGTTCTGATCAAGTGTCTGGCACAGAGTGGGGTTCTTAATACCAGGTTCTTTCTCATTCCTCTAGTTTCTAAGATCTCTTCCTGTCCCTGAAACTGGGCTGTGGCTTGACGGAGATTTTCTCCCTTCCACCCACCCTCTTCCCATCTTGGGAAACAGCAGTAGTCCAGGGGGAGAGCTTGGCCAGGCCAGGCCAGAGGCAGAGGCTGCCTGCGGCCAGGAGCAGAAGAGTTAAATGGCTTGGGGGGAGGAAGGGAGGATAGAATGACTTGGAGCGGGAAGAGGTTTTCCCAGGAGTTAAGTCTCATTCAAAGGAGAGATTAACAACAGTGGGGCAGATTTCTGCCACCCTCCCCTTTAACTCTCCAGAAAGACCAGCGTGAGGCTTCTTTAGGGAGAGAGGAGGATTGTCCTGCACTAGACCCGGAAAGAAAGATATTTTCACTTCATGACACGTAGGCGGGGGTTACGAAGAGGGAATAACTGAGAAAAAACGGACAGACCTGACTTCTGGTTGCTGCCAAGTCATTTTAAACAGTTTTAGCACCAGGCAAGATGACTTAGTCACAGCGGGCTTAATGAGGCCCCAGGAATTCTAAGCTAGGCTCCTGCATTCAGGGAGAGCATGTGTGGGGAGCGGGACCCCGGGTGATTATCCAACCGCCAAGTCCTACATTTGGAGAGGAAGATTTAAAAGAAAACATCACAGCGGCCACTGTGGTCTGTTGTTTATCTTTCTAAGAGGAAGTAGCAAAGCGGGATCATTTCAAATGAGCCTATTATAGAGGGTCAGCACCCTCACTGAACTGTTCAAATAATTTTGGGATACTTGACTTTTCCAAGTGGCTTTAAATAGCAACTCCCAGGGCAGTTTAGGAGGCAAAGAGCAAGGCAAGAGCTTCTATTAGTGCCTTTGGTTTTACACACTTTAATTCCTGATTACACATTGTGTTTTTATAGTTTCCTAGCTGTGTGTCTATTCCTCAAGAGGGAAAGAAAATAAAGTTCACTATGTGCTGTCCACCATGGGCCAGGCAATTCACAAATGCTGTGTTCTCAGTTAACCACCGGACAAACCCATGAGGCAGTTGCCATTAGATTTGTCTTCTACTAGGGGAAGAAGTTAAAGTTCAGGGAGGTGAAGAGACTTGTCCAAGATGAATGAAGTAAGTGTAGAACCAAGATAGATGGTGAGTGGGTGGGTGGATGGATGGATGGATGGATGGATGGATGGATGGATGGGCAGATGGCATTTCACCATAGGCTGCAATTGGCAAAGCACATACTGAACATAGAATTTGCCCGGAAAATCAAACTTCTTGAACATAGCTCTGTCCCCTGAATTGATCATGACCCCCAACCATTTTGAGTTGAACCAAAATGTCAGGATGAGTGAGTGCTGCAAGGCTCCAGCTGTGCTCAAGCGGTCCCACTCCAGAAGAGTGATGGGGATGTGGGGACCTCTGAGACATCTTCCTGAGCTGGAGGCCTGGCATACTGCAGGCCACAGGGAAGCAGAGCCAGAACACGGGGCTGTGTATGCAGTGACTGTAGTAGGCTCCAGGAGGAGTTCTGAATGCCAGCTCCCAAGGACAAAAGCTGTGGGGGGCAGGAGCTGCCTCCAGCCACCCAGAGCTCCACCTCCTGTTGCTTTATTCCATTTCTCTGGGCGACCCCAAGTGTGACAGTGAGGATATGGGGTTATTTCTAGGGAGGCCACTGCTACTGCTGGGATCCTGGCCTTTCCCGATATACCCCAGGCCACTCAGGGATTTCCTTAAGAGACTCAGGGCCTGGCCTGATAACCCTCTGCAGGAGTTTGGTTGCTCTTCCCCAGACATATCCATAACCTTATAGCACTATCTCAAGGCCTAAGCTCAGTCCTGGGCAACTCAGGGGAGGGGAAGAAATGGAGACATGGCATCTTAGTCACAGGTGTAGCTTTGGTGGCTATGATGATCATTCATTCATTCTTTCATTCATTTATTCATCCATGTAGCACATGATGACTGAACACAACTGCACACCTGAGAAAGCGCAGGGCCTGAGCCCTGGGGAGGCCCGGAGGGCACCATGGGAGCTCCAGGGACAGTGATCCGGTGACAGAGGAGAGGTCTCTGAGGGGAGAGTTGAGGTGGAGAGGCGAGGAGTCCAGCACTCCAGGGGGTAGAGTAGGGATGCTCCTCTAGTAAGCAGTGTTGTTATGTTTAGGAGCCGACTTTTGGGGTAGGGCAGAGCACAGGGCGTTTCGGGTAGGGCGCTATGACACAGCCTGTGATTCTGACCCGTCAGCCTCGTGCTGGAGTGAAGTGGGCCTGGAAGGGGATGACCAGGAGCAGGAAGAAAGCTAAGAAGCAAAGGACATAAGCAGATCAGAGATGGAGACCAGGCGGGGCCATGTGCTAGCAGGTTGGCACCCAGTGACCCATGCCTCCCGACTCTCATGCCCCTTGTGGTGCTGTCCCCTGGACGCTGGGCTGCCCTGTGATGGGCTTTAACCAATCGATGGTGACAGAAGTGATGCTGGGCCAGTTCTGGGCCCATGTCCTAAGAAGGCTTGGCAGCTTCTGTTGCTGTCTTCCAAGGGAAGTCACTGCCGTCTGAGTAGGAGGGTCATCCTGAGACTGCTGTGCCCAGGAAGCCCAACCTAGCAATGTGGAGAAACCACATGGAGAGGTGAGGCCCAGGCCAGCAACCGTTTCTTCCAGCCACGTGACGGAGGCTACACTGGAAGTGGGTCCTCCAGCTGATACCTAAATAGAGCTGTCATGGCCGAGTCCTGACCACACGGCGGAATAGTGAGCATATAACATGTTTAAGTCATTAAGCTCTGGGTGATTGTTATGCAGTAAAAAACCGAAACATGGGGAGTAATGCGTATTAATCGCTAACACTATCAGGCCCTGAACAGTGTACAAGGTAAAGAGTTTGATATCCCACTGGAATTGAGAGCAACCCTATGTGTCTGGTATCATTACTGGGGCACAGAGAGGTGACGTACTTAACACAAGGTCACACAGCTTATTAACGGCTGAGCTCAGAATGGAACCAGCCCATTTTGCTCTGAACAACTCTGGTAGATATTGTGGAGGCAGAAGGGAGAACACCTGGTGATGAATTCAATGCCCCGTAGGTCTAAGGCATATCTGTAGGTGACACTCGTGGTAAAAAGACAAACCCTGTGCCGTGCTGGAGGGCATCTAGCAGGAAGGCCACGTGAGGCTCATTGCTCTGTTAGCTTGTCTGTTATCTGCGTCCTGTCGGCACTGGCACTGGGCAGAGGGAGCTTCTGGAAGGCGGGAGTGATAAGGGGATCTGTAGACCCCCCACGACAAGCCTGCCTCTTACTGGCATTAGTACCGCACAGGCATCCTCTCATTGAATTTGCACAACAGCCTCGTGATGGTGATATGTCATCACGCTCATTTTACAAATGAGAATGTCACCCAGGTTGTGTGAGCTCTCAGCCACCCAGCTGGTAGGTAAAGGAGCCTGTACTTGAATCCGGGCAGCCTCACCCACCACAGGTCACCTTCCTATGGAGCAGCCCCCTTCCTCCTACCTCCCAGATGGAGGTAAGGGTCTCCATCTGGACCTGGCTCCCCCGCCTCATC
Source organism: Rhinolophus hipposideros (assembly GCF_964194185.1). Classification (NCBI taxonomy): domain Eukaryota; kingdom Metazoa; phylum Chordata; class Mammalia; order Chiroptera; family Rhinolophidae; genus Rhinolophus; species Rhinolophus hipposideros. The sequence continues at coordinate 63,407,688 of NC_138061.1, forward strand.
CACTCCTCCCATCATAGTTCTAACCTGTGTTAGGAGTTTGGCCAAAAGCCAAGCATATGCACAACACCATAGACACACAGACATTCTGGACGTAAAAGGGCCTCTACATTTTACTACTGCCTCCTCATCTTTCATGGGAAATCTGAGGTCCAGACGGGCCAGATCCATTCCACATCAAATATTTCTCGAGAGCCTACTATGTGTCAGGCACTGAACGGTGAGTTAGTGACAAGTTGGGGCTATATCCAGTCAACTGCAGTTTTCACACTGAAACAAATAGACCTACAAAATGATAAGCAAAAAAAGAGGCTTCTTAACCACTTCTCAAAATAAGTTCTGTGCACTTTTTATCACAGTGCATTGAAAGCCAACTGATTTGGATTTAGATATCTGGTTACACGTGTTAACTTGCACCCTTTTCCCCATAGTATCTCTAATCAACAGCACTGTAGTTATTACTCACTTTATACACTCATTGTTTTGATTTTTTTCTTTTTTTAATGAAGTATGTGACTCTGGGGAAGGTAGAGTCTGTTTGAAGCAAGCCCACACTACTTGTGCTAGAAAAGGTTATGGATCCCATAAGGCTAACACCGTGTTTCTCTGAAAAGAAGACCTAACCGGAAAATAAGCCCTAGCATGATTTTTCAGGAGGACATCTCCTGAACATAAGCCCTAATGCGTCTTTTGGAACAAAACTTAATATAAGACCCGGTCTTATTTTCGAGGAAACACAGTATGCTTTTTCCTTTCTCTTAATGAGACTTTAAGTCTGATTTCTCTTTTTCCATTGGCTGCCAGGAAGTTCAGGGAAAATTTAAAGTTTGGTTTTGGCAAATAAGTGTGAAGGCCCTAAAATAGGCCTTCATATTTGTGCTTTGCTTCCTGATTTTGCTTTTCTACTTTTATTTGCATTTCTAAGGTCCTCAGTTTTTAAAATTGCTATTGTGTTTATTTTATCCTAAATGTCCTCATTAGAAGCCATTTCAAATCCTTTATGTCGGTAACACAGGATAAGTAAATAAGTGAATTTAACACATTCTATTTTAAATCAGGAGTTGGTAAAGTTTTCCTAAGGGGAGAGAGAGTAAATATAGTTAAGCTTTGTGTGCCACATGGTCAACTATCCAACTTGGCCTTATACTATTAAACCAGCCCCAGACAATACATAAATGAATGGGTATGGCTCAATAAAACTGTGTTTCAATAAACTTTATTTACAAAAGCAGGTAGTAAGCCACACTTGGCCTATGGGCTTTACATAGTTTGCAGCCCTCTGTTTTAAAAGAATTGTAGAACATTGGGCAAGTGTTTCCTCTGAAGTTGGGAAGTACTTAGAAAAAAAATAAATTCCCATCTCTAAGATGTCTAGTTTCCACTTCTGGGTAAGACTGGAGGAAAGCAGCTACACAAACTCTCTGGACAGTTGGCTCTGGAGAGGGGCATGCAGTGCCTGGGTGGGGCCAGTTCCTGACAGAGCAAGCTCTGAGGTCTGCCAGCAAGAGTCTGTTCCCACTCCCTCCTCCACCTCCCCCCACTCTGCCATGTCCACTCCTCAGGGAGGGAGCACTGGAGGAAGTGCCCTAGGGATACACAGCTAGCTGGGGTCCCCAGCTCAGACCAATGGGCCTTCGGCTGCTGTGAACATTGTTCAAGGAAGGAATGTGTCTACAGCTCCAAATTCCCACAGAGAAAGACAAGGGGAATCATTGGGGAGAAATTCCTGGACCACATTTTTCTTGCTGTTCATGTGGTCTGAAGCCATTGAACTTAGCCAGACTGCCCAGAGCGGGATTTTACAAAGCCCATTGTCCTTTCCGAAAGTCTTCCCCTCATCCCTGCCCCCACCTGCTCTTTCTGCCTGCCTTTCTTTCCCCTACCACTAGGAGAAATGCAGCATGGGAGAGAGCAGGTGACCACAGCCATGGCCCTGAGGACTCTCACTTCCTGCCAGCCAGGGATGGGGACAGCTTCAGCAGCAGCGCCAGAAGGGAGGGAGGCAAGGCACTTCTCTGCAGCTGTGGGAGCATCAGCCCTTTCCATGCTCTAGAGGGGCAGGAAGCAGTCTCAGCTCCTTAACCAGGAGTCACCAACTGGGAGACTTGCCTGAGTAATAAGAGCAACACATAGTGGGCACCAATTGTGTGCCAAGCACTGCTTGGAGCATTTTACACTCTACATGTATTTACTCATGAATCCCCACAAAAGCCCTTTTACAACTCTCATTTTACTGATGGGGAAAATGAGGCACAGTGCTGCTGAGTGACATACGTGGGGTCTCACAACTAAGAAGTAGAAGAGATAGGATTTGAAGAGGGGTGTCTGGCTCCAGCGAGACTCTTATCTCTCACTTTCAGTATGTGTGATCCCCATACTCTCAGCAGTTCACTTTCACATACTGCCCTTATGGCATGGCTTTGCAGTTACAGCAAAAATTCAGGTGGGCAAAGCATTTGCATAGATGGACCTGTGCACCTTTGAAGACTCCCCAGCACACCTGCATGCCACTCTAACATGAAATGGGCCCACCTGGCACCTGGTCCACTTGGCTGGGGGCACAGCACTGTGACCTGGGGGTTGACCAGTCCTCAATGCTATTGTCACCATTGTTGCTGTAGCTGATGACAGTGCAAGGGAATGACCTGTTATCCAGTGAGTCTTTGAGTGTTTGCAATGTGCCAGCTCCCAGGTTTGGCGATTTACATACATGCATTTATATACATTATATGCCATGGACACCACAATGCTAAGACTGAGTATTGATAACCCCATGTCACAGATGAGGAAATGGGCAAATTAATCCGGTAGTTAATGCTTGCTGCTATAACAAACTACAAAAGCGCAGGGGCTTAACTCTATGAAGATTCTTTCTTTCTATAATGCAAGAACTCAGCTCCCACTCCCTACACAAGAACGCAGGACATGGTGAGGCCGAAAAGGAACAACGGGGCCATGGATAAGGGGAGTCATACCACTACATTCTTGATGGCGGCCGGTCGAGACACGAAAGCAAACATCCACCAGCACCCCAACAGGGGGGTCTTCCTGCACCTTGTGGCGCTGGTGGCTGGGCGAGACCCAGGAAGTAGGATCCACACGATGTGCAATCTGCCGTCCACACTTGCTAACCCACTTGCTAGCCGCCACCTGTTTGCTAATTGCACCTGCTAGCTGTGTCATCTGCAATCCGCGCTTGCTAAGGTGGCCACAGCAGTTATATCAGTGGCTAATGGCTCACTGGTTACAGCTGACGGCCATCTACTACTCGAGCCAGCACCTTTCCACATGAGGTCGAGAGCCTGGAAACTGCTCTCTGGGGCTCTGTCCCTACACTTGCTCATGTCACCATCTCACATACGGGTAGGTCAGCCTGAAAAGGGGGCAGGGGGCTCGGCTCCACATGGTCACTTAGGCTCCTCCTAGGACCTCAGCGTCCTCCCTCTGCTTTGTCAGATAAGGGAAGAGGGAGCCAAGGTGATCTTAGGGAGTTCTAAAGGCTATGATTGGGCCTATTTCGGCACTCCCACCCATATTCCATTGTCCAGAGTTCAGTCATGTGACCTGTCTTACTGTGGGGAGGCTGGCAAGTGGAGTCTGTCTGCATGGCCAAAGGAAATGAACCAGGCTTGGCTGCCACTCTGGGACTCAGAGGAATGAGGTGCTGTGAGGGGCAGCCAGACCATTTGATGCCCAAGCTTGTGTTTTGCCACCATATTGTCTTGACTGAAACCAATGCCAAAGCTGTCTGAATTGAATTTCAGTTTCCACCATGTTAAAAGCTCCCCAGTGCTTCAATGGACAATTGTAAGGGTGACATTCGGTAAATTGATAACATAATTAGACTTAGCTACTTTACAGTTTGACTCACTGCATAGCTTGCTATCTAGCCACCTGTAATTGGACTTCCTAGTTAGTTTGCAGTTAGATCCACCCTGATATTCAGCTGTTCTCTCTTTGTTTCTCCCCTCACTGATTAACGAAAGAACTCTGTTCCCTTTCTCAAGGCTACCCATACATTGTTAATCTATTTAATTAACAAAATCCTAAACTGGAAAAGAGCAATTTCTTAATCCTCAGGCGCCCAGACACCGGCACCCAATTTACAACTCCCTTGCAGTATTTACTTGTGATGTATAAAGTCCCAGGTTGCTATCTGAGTCTGAGTCTGAGTCTGGAGTCCAGAGATAATACCATCCTGAAACAGATCAGACCCCAGGAAGTATGTCAGCCCTCACAACTACCTGACCAATTCCTCCTTTGCTATATAAGAAAAAGCTAACCTAAAGATCAGCGCAGCTGTCCACTCTGAGACTGCCCTGGCGACAACCCCCATTGGTGTTTCTCTCCTTACTACCCGGGACAGGTGTCCCTATCAGACTCTGCCCTGGCAAACTCCTTTTTGCCAGTATTTCTCTTTCAAACAGAAACCTGTGGCAGCTGTCTTCTTTAGACACTGCCATGGGTATTTATTTCTTTGCCCGAACTTTAATAAAACTTTCTTTGCTTTCCCACTTTGTAGAGTCTGTGAATTCTTTCACATTCTGTGAATGATCACAGGTTAATTCCATGCCAGGACAGCGATGAGTGGGGCTGAAGTTTCTGAAGCACTGTGAAGATTAACTGGGACACTAAGAAAAGCTGAGAAAAGAGTTTGACACACAGTAAGTGCCCAACAGCTTCTCCTTTCTCAGCAGAGTTGTGTCTCGGGGTGTTGGGCAGCTGGAGGGCAGGACTGGGAGAGAGGCGTGACAGCAGAGTCCATGGGAAGGTATGAAGCACATATGCTTGCTGCTGCTACCTAGTCGTGGATGGAGAAAACACAGGACAACTGGGTTTCCCATTTCTGCTGCTCGTAGGCATTTGCCTAGGCCACTTTTGCCCCATCCTGATGCCCAGCAGCCTGCTGAGTAGAACCTGGTCTTGGTTGTGCCTAAAGCACAGATGCTGAGATGGGTGAAGTCCCTGTTCTCCATGGTTTTGCTGGAGAAGCAGCAACTTCTTCAGGGCGTTCTGCCAGGCCTTGCATTCTGCTCAGTCTGAAGGGCTCCCTGCCAGATAAGGCAGGGCCTGGGGTATGACTGAGTTTCTTACCTGGTCACTCACGCAGGGTGCTGGCTGCAGCGGGGGTGATGGACACAGGGCTGGCTCCTCCCAAACTGGCCTTGGTGGTGACAATGAGATTATAGTTGTGTGGTAGTGGGCTTCTGGGTACCACAGAAATATCCCCATGGGGAGGAAGAAGGTAACCAAGTCTCTCCAGGGACACATAGCACCTCTAGCACATGACTTCCTGCTTGGAGAGAGAATCTATAAGCTCCTCATGCCTCTCTCTCTCTCTCTCTCTCTCTCTCTCTCTCTCTCTCTCTCACACACACACACACACACACACACACACACACACACACACACACAGAATTTGCAGGGGTGACTTGGCCTCATATGACCCAGTCAGATCCTGTTCTAATATCTGATGACTCCCAAGGACCACGGTGCCTCACCTCCCTCATTTCTCAGTACCAGGTAGGGTTCACTGACCCCCAAGTCTTCTACTTCTATGGCCTCAGCACCCTTCCTGTAGCCAGGCCTTGGTCAACCCAACAGATCTACTAATACCAAATTCCAAGATGCATTTTTCAGACTATGGACTCCAAACAATTAGGGCGTCATGAAATCAACTCATAGTGTCTTAGCCAGTAGTTTTAAAAATGAGATAGAACCAAGTAGACTAAAAAATGCCAGTGGGCATCTCATGGAGGAACAGCACTGTTTCATGTAGCCCTTGCTTCAGTGTGTGCCTGGGTCCTAGGATGCAATATAATGTTTATTTCTTGTCAAAAAAGTGTGAAAACACTGTGCTGGTATGTCCATCTCATTCCTTCCAGAAAATTTGGGCTCTGTGAAAATGAATCCACCAATTTTTCCTCATCCCCCAACTGTCCCAACAAATCCCATCTGCTGCAAGCCAAAGAGGGGCACAATCTTTGCCAAGTCACTCACAAATAAAAAATAGAGCCATCACCAATAACCACAAAGGTCTTGTTACAAACTGACCTAAGGACCACCTGGCTGCATACTTGTCTGCATTTGCATACCCAAGAATGCCACTTAAGTGACCCTTCACAGAACAAAGAATTTTAGCTTCTCTCAAATAAAAAAGAAAAGAAAAGAACCCCCTGCTCTGCACATTCCTTCAGTACAGGCTTTCTGGAGACAGGCTGGTCTGACAGCATTTTGACACATCCGGTGGATTGTTCTTTCCTTCTCCAACATTATTCCTTTGACAGTAATTTGTGGAGTGCCACTTTGTGCTAGACACAGGAAACCACAGACCAGGGCCCCCTGCCCGATGCCTCTTCTCAGCCCGAAGCCTGTGCCGAAGCCTATCCCGAGGAAGGTGCTGCCCACTGCAGGTGTATCCAGCCAGCCCCACCTGCTCCAGTTCTGCTGCAAGCCTGTGCGGAAAGGCCTGGCTCTCCAGGACACTCGTATTCTCCATCATTCCTACACTGGGGTGAGAGGAGTTTCTCACATGTATTGAGTACCTGCTACGTACCAAGCACTGCTGGATCCTGCCATCCCTGCCAAGGCCTCTAACAGTTGTTATTGTCATCATGCAACAAGGCTCAGGAATATGAGGCAGCATACAGAACCAGGAAAAAGCCAGTTCCTTCCTGAGTCGCTTGGACTCTCACAGCTCTTGGACACATGGTTCTTCCCACTCAACCACAGCCAGCAACTGGAAGTCACCAGACCATGCCCTGGGCCAAGTGAATGATGCACCATAGTAGGGGCGGGGCAGAGAGGAGATGCAGGAGGATGGGGAGCTACCAGAGCAGGACAGTAGGAGTGAGCCAGGTCTTTTGGGGGTTGGCAACTAACAGTGTGGGCTGGATTCCTAAGTTCGGTGAAAGTAGTGTCTTACTGTGAAGGGCAAATCACTCTGGCAGCTTCACAACCATATTAGGTTCCTAGGATGCTATAACAAATTACCACAAACTGGGTGCTTGAAACAACAGACAATTGTTCTCTCAGAGTTCTGGAGGCCAGAAGTCCGAAATCAAGGTGTTGGCAGGGCCATGCTCGCTTTCTGAAGGTTCTAGGGAAGGATCTGTTCCAGGCCTTTCTACTAGCTTCTGATGCTGTTGGGAATCCTGGGCTTTCTCTGGCTTGTAGCTGCATTACTCCCCCCCGATCTCTGTCCCCATCTTCACCTGGTCTCTCCTGTGTATCCAAACTTCCCTTTTCTAACAATACCACTCATTGAATGTAGGCATCCCCACCCCCTCTCTTATAGGACATTGTCTTAGAGAACTGCACAGGCAAAGACCTTATTTCCAAATAGGGTCACATTCTGAGGTTCCTGGTGGGCATCAATTTTAGGAAGACATTATTTAACACAGTCTAATGATCTCCCTCCTTTCACAGCCACCATCTCCCCAGCTCTGCTTCCTCCCACTCAAGTCAGTGGAAAAGCATCAGGGACAGCTGTGCACTCAGAATCCAGGAAGGTGTCACCAAACTTCAGAAGAACTTCCAAATCTGGTGTGTTTTAGTGATTATAACCCAGTTTTTAACATTCTGGTATTCCAGAATAATGTGCTTTTAAAAATGCTAAATTATAGGTATTATTGTGATATATTTTCTAAAAACATGAATTATTTACACTCAAGATATGCTGCAACAGAAGTTTGGACCAAGTAAAGGAAAACTTGTTCAGAAGGTGTTTTTCTATTCCTCCATAATACACATGGGAGAAAGAGAACCCAGTTGCTTCTATCATAACATGAGTTCTTATTCTCATTCAAAGACTTTTCAAACAGGTGAATTCAAACACAACAATCTGGAAAATGTTCCAGGTGACCCATAGGGATCTCCACCTGACCAGGAGAAGATGAAGACAAACTAGAAATTCTTTTTTTAAAAAAATAAACCTAAAACTCATGATCAATTAAAAGATGTAGTTCCTTGGGGGAGGATACAAGATGGCAGAACAGATAAATGTTGTGCTTTCTACCTCCAGTGATGACATTAAAATTACAACTAAATTATAGAAAAATCAACCTGAAGAACCATTTGAACTCTAGTTGAACAGAAGTTTTATAACTAAGGATATAAAAAAGAACCACATTGAGACTAAGGAGAGGCAGAGACACAAAATGGGCAGGCTCCACACCTGCTGGGGCAGATGAGCATCAGAAGGGAGATCTTGGTCACAGAGGTCCTCACCAGAGGAGCCTCACACTGGGCTCCCAACCTGGAGTGCCAATGCCAGAAAGAAAACCCCCCACAGTATCTGGCTGTGAAACCCAGTGGGGGTACTGACCATCCTTCAAGGCGAGGACTGGACAGACAGTTGCCATTTTCCCCGTGTACAGTCTTTCTCCTATGAACCCAATAGGTGAGCACCATCTTTCCTGTGTTAAACCCTGCCCCACATGGCCAAATCTGAATCTGCATTGGCCTGGTGAGCTCCACTTGCTCCACCCTTCTGACTCCCTAGAAACCTGCACAACCCAACTCATGCAACACTGGGGGCACTTTCTTGGAAGCAGTCAACCCAGCCTGTGTTGCACTCTTTACTGGACAATTCTCAGGGGTCTGAGGCCCAAGGTGGGCAGTAGCTGGCCTTGGTGTGCTCTGAGACTTTTGCTAAGTAGCTCCAGGCTCAGAACTGGCACCAAACCAGAACCTAGCCTAGTGAATGCCACTTGTCCCACTATGGTGGCTCCCTGAGACCCTGCCTCACCCAACTTGTATACCTCACAAGGCATTATCGACGGCTCAGGCTTATAGGAGCCAGCAGGTGACAGCAGGCCTCAGAGTGTCCTGGGCTTTTGGCGGAGCAACCCCAGGCGTGGTACTGGTGGCAACCATCCTTGGTTCACAGTGTGACCTTTTCCATGTGTCTCTTGGTCTAGCACAGGCAGTGACAAACTATGGATCACTTTGTAGTTCCTACCAGGTAGCCCCTACCAGACAGTGGCTGACCTAGACCTGCATCAGAGCCCTTCCCAAGAGGTCCCCAGAATCAACATACCTGGAGGTTAGCTTCAGACCACAGCAGAACATGACCCAATTAGCCCCACGAGTGCCACACCCAAAGGGTGGTCTCAACAGGTATCAGAGCCCACTCGGGCAAATCCCACAGCATGGGGTAAGCCCCCCTCCCAGCAGCTCATAGGCTGTGGACATGGCCAGACCGTGAAACCAGTTAGCCTGAGAGTAAATCCCACCCACTGATGTATCAATAGCAATTAAGTTTCAACTATAACAGAAGGTCACACACAACCCACAAAAGGGACACTCCTGGGGCATCCATTGCAAGTGACCAGGGAGACTGTGTCACTGGACCCATAGCGCACCTACTAGATAAGGCCACCTGGCCAAGACTGAGAAATGTAGCAGATCTACCTAATATATAAAAACAAACAGAGAGAGGCAGCCAGAATGAGGAAACAAAGAAATACCACCCCAAATGAAAAAACAGGACAAAACTCCAGAAAAATAACGAAATGAAATGGAGGCAGGCAACATACCAGATACAGAGTTCAAAACAATGGTTATAAGGAAACTCAATGAAATTAGGGGAAGAATAGATGAACTCAGTGAGAACTTCAACACAGAGGTAGTAAGCATTAAAAAAATGACATAGAAATGTAAAAAAGAACCAGTCAGACATGAAGACTACAATAACTGAAATGAAAAATGCACTAGAAGGAATCACCAGCAGACTAGATGAAGCAGAGGATCAAGTCAGCAATTTGGAAGACAAAGTAGCATAAAACACTCAATTGGAACAGCAAAAAGAAAAAAGAATTAAAAAATGAAAACAGTGTAAGAAACCTCTGGGACAACATCAAGCATAACAACATTCACATCATATGGTACCAGAAGGAAAAGAGAGAAAGCAAGGGATTGAAAACTTATTTGAAGAAATAACGACTGAAAACTTTTCTAACTTGGAAAAGGAAATAGACATACAAGCCCAGGAAGTGCAGAGTCCCAAAACAGATGAACCCAAAAAGACCCACACAAAGACACATTATAATCAAAATGGCAAAGGTTAAAGACAAAGAGAGAACCCTAAAAGCAGCAAGAGAAAGGCAGCTAGTTACTTTCAAGGGAGCTCCTGTAAGATTGTCCGTTGATTTCTCAATAGGAACTTTGTAGGAAAGAAAAGATTGGCATGAAATATTCAAAGTGATGAAAAACAAGGACCTGCAACCAAGACTACTCTACCCAGCAAGGCTATCATTTAAAATTGAAGGGGAGATACAGAGCTTCCCAGACAAGAAAAAGCTAACAGAGTTCATCACTGCCAAACAAGTGTTACAAGAAATGTTAAAGGGGCTTCTTTAAGAAGAAGAAGAAAAGGGGCGAAAAGAACATAAAGATGAAAAATAGCAATAACTGTGTATCTATCAATAATCATTTTAATTGTAAATGGATTAAATGTTCCAATTACAAGATATAGGGAAACTGAATGGATAAGAAAACAAGAACAATACATATGCTGTACAACAGACCAACTTCAGATCAAAAGACACACATAGACTGAAAATCAAGGGATGGAAAGAGATATTCCATGCAAATGGAAATGAAAAATAAGCTGGAGTAACTATACTTATATCAGACAAAAATAGACTTTAAAACAAAGGCTATACTAAAAGAAAAAGAGGGACATTATGTAATGATAAGGGGTCAACCCAACAGGAGGATATAACCCTTGTAAATACTGATGCACCCAACATAGGAGCAACTACATATACAAATCAAGTATTGACCAACATAAAGGGAGACATCATAGGGGACTTTAATACCCCATTAACAAACAATGGACAGATCTACCAGAAAGAAAATTAACAAGGAAACAGCAGCCTTAAATGACACACTAGACCAATGGATTTAATTGTTATTTTTAGAGGATTTCATCCCAAAGCAGCAGAACATACATTCTTTTCAAGTGCACATGTAACATTTTTGAAGCTAGACCATATATTAGGCCACAAAACAAGTCTCAATAAATTTAAGAAGACTGAAATCATATCAAGCATCTTCTTGGACCACAACAGTATGAAACTAGAAATCAATTACAAGAAAGAAAAAAACCCACAAACACATAGAGGCTAAATAACATACTACTAAATAATGAATGAGTCAGCAATGAGATCAAGGAAGAATTCAAAAGATGCCTTGAGAAAAATGAAAATGAAAACACAATGACCCAAAAATCTATGGGACATAGCAAAAACAGTCCTAAGATGGAAATTCATAGCAATACTGGCCTACCTCGAAAAACAAGAAAAGTCTCAAATAAATGATTGAAACTTACATCTAAAGGAACTAGGAAAGGAACTAGGAAAAGAACAGCAAACAAAGCCCAAATTGAGTAGAAGGAATGAAATAATAAAAATCAGAGCAGAAATCAATGAAACAATACCAAAACAATACAAAAGATCAATGAAATTAAGAGCTGTTTCTTTGAAAAGATTAGCAAAATTGATAAATCTTTAATGAGACTCATCAAGAAAAAAAGACAGAGGATCCAAATAAATAAAATCAGAAATGAAAGAGAAGTGACAATTGACAGCACAAATATACAAAGGATTGTGCGAAAATATTCTGAACAATTATATGCCAACAAATTGGACAATCTGGAAGAAATGGATAATACACAATCTTCCAAGACTGAATCAAGAGGAAACAAAATCTAAACTGACCGATTACTACTAATGATATTGTATCAGTAATCAAAAGACTCCCAATAAACAAAAGCCATAGACTGGATTGGTATTCAATTTTACCAAACATTCAAAGAACAATTAACAGAGATCCTTCTCAAACTATTCCAAAAAATTCAAGAGGAGGGAAAGGGGAAATCTCCCAAACTCGTTTTATGAGGCCAGCATTACCCTGATTCCAAAACCAGAAAAGACATTACAAAACAAACAAACAAAAACTATAGGCTGATATCCCTGATGAACACAGACACAAAGTATTGGCAAACCAAATTAAGCAATACATTAAAAAGATCATACACCATATTCAAGTGGGATTTATTCCTGGGATGTAAGATTGATTCAATATCCACAAATCAATTAACGTGATACATCACATAAACAAAAGATACAAATCATATGATCATATCAATAGATGCAGAAAAAGTGTTTGACAAAAGCCAGCATTCATTTATGATAAAAAAATCTCTCAGCAAAGTGGGCATAGAGGGAACATGCCTCAACATAATAAAGGCCATGTATGACAAACCCACAGCTAACATCATACTCAATGGGGAAAAGCTCAGTGTTTCTTCTTAAGGTCAGGAACAAGACAAGCATGCCCACTTTCTCCACTTTTATTCAAAATAGTATTGGAAGTCCTAGGCACAGTAATCAGACAAAAAATAAATAAATAAAATAAAATGCATCCAAATTGGAAAGGAAGAAGTAAAACTGTCATTATTTGCATATGACATGATACTACATATAGAAACCCTGAAAGGTTCCATACCAAAAAACTATGAAAGCTGACAAATGAATTCAGTAAAGTAGCAAGATACAAAATTAATATTCAGAACTCGGTTGCATTTTTATATATCAATAATGAATTGTCAGAAAGAGAAATTAAGAAAACAATCACATTTACAACTGCATAACAAAAAAATACCTAGGAATAAACTTAACCAAGAAGGTAAAAATCTATACTCAGAAAACTATAAAACACTGGAGAGAGAAACTGAAGAAGATACAAATAAATGCAAGCATATACCTTGCTCATGGATAGGAAGAATTAACATCATTAAAATGTCCATACTACCCAAAGCAATCTATATATTCATTGCAATCCCTATCAAAATATCAATGGCATTTTTTTTCACAGAACTAGAGCAAATAATCTTAAATTTTATATGGAACCACAAAAGACCCCAAATAGCCACAGCAATCTTGAGAAAATGAACAAAATTGGAGGTATCACACTACCTGATATCAAACTATACTACAAGGCTACAATAATCAAAACAGCATGGTACTGGCAAAAAACAGACACATAGATCAATGGAACAGCATAGACAGCCCAGAAATAAACCAATGAGTATATAGTTACTTAGTCTATGACAAAGGAGGCAAGAACATACAGTGGGGGTAAAGACAGGCTATTCAATAAAAGTTGTTGGGAAAACTGGACAGATACATGCAAAAAAAATGAAACTGAACCACCTTATTCCTTCATATACAAGTATAAAACTCAAAATGGAATAAAGACTTAAGTGTAAGATCTGAAACCATAAAACTTGTGGAAGAAAATAATAGGCAGTAAACTCTCTGACATTGCTCCTAGTGATATTTTTTTCTGATTTATCTCCCTTGGCAAGGGAAACAAAAGAAAATATAAATGGGACTACATCACACTAAAAAGCTTTTGCAGAGTAAAGGAAACCAACAAAATGAAAAGACAACTTATTGAATGGAGAAGATATTTGCCAATGATACATCTGATAAGGGTTAATATCCAAAATTTATAAAGAACTCATACAACTCAATACCAAAAAAACCCCCAAACAATCCAATTAAAAAACGGGCAGAGGACCTGAATAAATAGTTTTCCAAAGAGGACATATACATGTCCATTAGACATAAGAAAAAACCCTTAACGTCACTAATCATCAGGGAAATGCAAATTAAAACCATAATAAAACATCACCTCACACGTGTCAGAATGCTATCATCAATAAATCAATAAGCAACAACTGTTGGCGAGGATGTGGAGAAAAGGGAACCCTTGTGCACTGTTGGTGGCATTGCAAATTGGTGAAGCCACTATGGAAAACAGTTTGGAGGGTCCTCAAAAAATTAAAAATAGAACTACCTTATGACCCAGCAAGTCCACTTCTCGGGAATCATATGAATAAATCCAAAACACTATTTAAGAAACGTATGCACCGCTGTATTCATTGCAGCATTATTGGCAATAGCCAAGAGATGGAAGCAACCCAAGTGACTATCAATAGCTGATTGGACAAACAAGTGGCACATATACAAAATGGAATATTAGTTGGCCATAAAAAAGAATGAACTCTTACTGTTTGCAACAACATGGATGGACCTAGAGGGTATTATGCTAAGTGAAATAAGTCTGACTGAGAAAAAAAGTAGTTGATTTCACTTATATGTGTAATCTAAAGAACAAAATAAGTGAACAAACAAAACAGAAACTCATAGATACAGAGAACAAACTGATGGTTGCCAGAGGGGAGGGGGGTTGGGGAGCTGGGTGAAAAGGTGAAGGGATTAAGAAATACAAATTGGTAGTTACAAAACAGTCATGGGGATGTTAAGTACAGTATGGGGAATGTAGTCAATAATGTTGAAACAACTATGCATGGTGCCAGGTGGGTACTAGACTAATCGAGGGGATCACCGCATAAATTATATAAATATTTTACCACTATGCTGCACACCTGAAATAATATAAAATAATATTGAGTGTCAACTGTAACTGAAAGACAAATAAATAATAATAATAAAAAGATGTAATCCCTGCCAACAACAAAAAAGGAGTAAAACAAAAGTCTCTAAAGTATTGAATAAGAAGTGGGACTATTTGAAGATGAAGAACTCAAAGGGTAATATTTGGAATTAGCTTGAAATTCAGCTTGGAACAATCAGTCTTCTCAGCAGTGGAAAGTGAAAAATGTCTTGGCAGCTAGAAAAAAATGCGCCCAAATATATGCTCAAGATTCAAAAATAACATCAAATAGTATTTTACTTCAAGTGTTTATTATTATTATTAACATTTTCTTTATTTTATATGGTATGGTTTCTTTTCTTTGAATATTATTTTACTAATTTAATCTGCTAATAATTTTATTAGAAAAATATTATTTTTAATGTTTATATTTCATAGATTTATGTTTTCACTTAATTCTTTTAATATGTATACATTTTTATTTGAAATGTATAAAATATTTAGTTTCATTGGATTTTTAAAAATTATGTATTCAGTACGCCTTTTTATGGAAATATTGATAATGGTGACATTTTAAAAACACAGGGAATCAATACCTGCACTCTTGTGTGTGATTTTGCTCTGGCAACTGCAATTACTAATGTTTTACCATGTTTTCCCGAAAATAAGACCTAGCCGGACCATCAGCTCTAATGCATCTTTTGGAGCAAAACTTAATATAGGACCTGGTTTTATTTTACTATAAGACCGGGTATAATATAATATAGGACTGGATCTTATATTAATTTTTGTTCCAGAAGATGCATTAGGGCTGATGGTCCGGCTAGGTCTTATTTTCAGGGAAACAGGGTACTAATTATCCACTGCTAACCCTGTGCCAGGCACATGGCCCATGGTGCTTAATGCTCCACAACGAGCTCTTGGATTGAGGCCATTTTACAGATGAAGAGCCTGAAGTTTAAGGGGTTCTATGACTTACTTAGGACCCCAGACCCGGGGAAAGGCTGAGCCAGAACTGAATCTCAGACACTGTGACTGACACCTCACCCTTAACCATAACTCCACATGACTGGTAACTGGAGGTGTCACATGATTCAGCCAATACACTATGATTATCATTTAATTTTGAGTATTTTAGTATCTCTTAGCGCTCACAGACTCAAACCCTATAGAGAGATCGGGTGGGCAAGATAGACTGAGAAAGCAGACTGCGGTGGAGGGGGCAATCGGAAGAGGTGGGGACATGGGCCGACTGAGAACACTCAAGCTCTGTCTAAAAGGGGCAGCTGTTATTGAGCTCCTGATAATTGTTTATATGGAGAAAGCAGGCCCAAAACTGCCCTACAGAAATCTCTATTTTCTATGGGTAAAATCTTTTGCTTTTACAAATATTTCGTGAGCCAAACGAAATATGTCTTGTGGGCCAGAATCAGCCCAGGTGTCATCAGCCCTGGTTGGTAGCTCAGTTTGCAGACTGAAAACTAGACTCAGTTTCTTGTTTTTCTTTGCCTCTCTCTACCATCACTTTCAGCTGTCTTCCTGCTTTTTAATTTTTGCTACTTCATTGGTTTAATTTATCAAGCACCTTTAAGAGCCAAGCCCCAAGCTCTGAGTGCACAGATGCAATCTTTTCCTTCAGGAGCTCACATTTCAGGGTTGGGTAGCACCAATGTTTCATTCATTAGCAGTGTTTCTCATATCTGAATGTGCACACAAATCGCTCAGGACAAATTGCTCTAACAGACTCTGTTTTGGTAGTTCCGGAACCTGTGTGTCCAACAAGCCCCCAGGAGATGCTACGCAGCCGGCCCATGGACCACAGCGTGAGTAGGCAGAATAGCCTCGAGTCTAAGAAAGTTCCTAGTGGAAGGCTCCTGGTTGGAGCAGCCTCTGTTCCTGGGCGTGGCTTTCCAGAGGTGACCTGGGTCGTCCTACCTCCCACTCATTAACCCCCTGCCACAATCTTCCTCACATCCTAATTTATCTAGAGATTTAGTCTAGCTGAGATCACTCATAAAGAATTTTATCTACATCTCTGTTCTGAGGGGGCACCCAGCATGCCTCCCCTGCCCATCACCCCTTTTCTTTCCAGTGCTCTAGCTCTAGCTGAGGAATTTCTGTCCGCACCCCTCCGTGTCTCAGAGCTGCAGTACCCAGCACCCGCCGGGGCTCCTGCGGGCAGCCTGAGTGAGACCCTGGATGGATGCTGGACTCCACATTGTACTAGTCATGGGACTTTGGACAAGGTACCCTTCTGTGCCTTGGTTTCCCCATCTGTGCAACAGGGGCATAATGTCCACTCACTGGGCTGTCAGGACGATCAAACCAATCCATTGTAGGGTGCCCTCCCCACTTCCCTCTCTAAAAAGAAACTCTACTAATCACTTTAAGACTCTCGCGTTGCTTGTGTCCTGCAAAAAATGTCAACATAGAGAACTCATTTGTATTAATGCCTCAAGAACACAACCAACTATGCTTGAAGGAGTTAGCAGTTTTCCCTCTGTGAGAGGCCTTTCATTCTGTCAGCAAACACGTACTTTTTTTTTATTGGGGAATATTAGGGAACAGTGTGTTTTTCCAGGGCCCATCAGCGCCAAGTCATTGTCCTTCAGTCTAGTTGTGGAGGGCACAGCTCAACTCCAAATCCAGTTGCCATTTTCAATCTTAGTTGCAGGGTCCGCAGCCCACCATCCCATGCAGGAATTGAACCGGCACCTTGTTGTTCAGAGATCACACAGCTCATCGGCCCACGTGGGAATCGAACTGGCAACCCTGTTATTCAGAGTTCGCACTCTAACCAACTGAGCCACCCAGCAGCCCTTAAACACATACTTTTTAAAAGATTAAAAACTGCTTTACATTTAGAGGAATTTTTACCTGGAAAGGTTCTAGTGGTTAAAGAAAAGCAAAAGGCACCTATTATTTGAAAAGGTTACTAACATCTGCTTTAAAACTAAGTTTATCCTCTTTTTCTTGATATTGCAGACACCCTGTTGTAATACTTGCTAGACTTTATTTACTGAGCACTTTACACGGGCTAGGTATTACCCTAAGAGACAAGTGCATAATGTCATGACACTGTGGGGAAAGTATTTTTTTTTAATTAAAGTTCAGTGGGGTGACAATTGTTAGTAAAGTTACATAGATTTCAGGTGTACAATTCTGTATTACATCATCTATAAATCACATTGTGTGTTCACCACCCAGAGTCAGTTCTCTTTCCATCACCATATATTAGACCCCGTTTACTCTCTTCTAAAGCCCCTCTCCGCCTTTATTCTCTGGTAACCCCTAAACTATTGTCTATGTTTATGATTTTTTGTTCCTTCATTTGTTTGTCTTGTTCTTTTGTTGTTTTTGGTTTATTTACCACATATCAGTGAAATCATATGGTTCTCGACTTTTTCTGTCTGATTTATTTCGCTTAGCATTATAATCTCAAGATCCATCCGTGTTGTCACAAATGGTACTATTTCATCTTTTCTTACTGCCGAATAGTATTCCATTGTGCATATAAACCACAACTTCCTTATCCATTCATCCATTGAAGGACATTTTGGTTGTTTCCATGTCTTGGCCACCGTAAACAAAGCTGCAATGAACATTGGAGTACACATGTCCTTATGGATAAATGTTTTCAGATTTTTTTGGTAGATACCCAGGAGAGGGATTGCTGGGTCATATGGTAATTCTATTCGTAATTGTTTGGGGAACTTCCACACTGCCTTCCATAGTGGCTGCACCAGTCTGCATTCCCACCAACAGTGCATGAGGGTTCCTTTTTCTCCACAGCCTCTCCAACACTTGTTACTATTTGTCTTGTTGATGAAAGCCATTCTGACAGGGGTGAGGTGATATCTCATTGTGGTTTTTATTTGCATTTCTCTGATGATTAGTGATGTTGAGCATTTTTTCATATGTCTATTTGCCATTTGTATGTCCTCTTTGGAGAAATGTCTCTTCAGGTCCTCTGCCAATTTTTCAATTGGGATGTTTGTTTGTTTTTGTTGTTGTTGAGTTGTATGAGTTCCTTATATATTTTGGATATTAACCCTTTATCGGAGGCACTGTTTGCAAAAATCTTCTCCCATTCAGTTGGTTGCCTCTTTATTTTGTCGATGGTTTCTTTTGCTGTGCAGAAGCTTTTAAGTTTGATATAGTCCCATTCATTTATTTTAGTTTTTACTTCCCTTGTCTTTGGAGTGAAATTCATAAAATGCTCTTTGAACCCAAGGTCCGTAAGTTTAGTACCTATGTTTCCCTCTATGCAGTTTATTGTGTCAAGTCTTATGCTTAAGTCTTTGATCCATTTTAAATTAATTTTGGTACATGGTGACAGATAACAGTCCGGTTTCATTCTCCTGCATGTGGCTATCCAATTCTCCCAGCACCATTTATTGAAGAGACTGTCTTTCCTCCATTGTATGTTTTTAGCTTCTTTGTCAAAAATTATCTGTCCATATTTATGTGGTTTCATTTCTCGGTTCTCAATTCTATTCCATTGGTCTATGTGTCTGTTTTTCTGGCAATACCATGCTTTTTTGATTATTGTAGCCCTGTAGTACAAGCTAAAGTCAGGCAGTGTGATACGTCCAGCATTTTCCTTTTTTCTTAAGATTGCTTTGGCTATTCGGGGTCTTTTGTGGTTCCAAACAAATCTGATGATTTTTTGTTCTATTTCTTTAAAAAATGCCATTGGGATTTTGATGGGGATTGCACTAAATCTGTATATTGCTTTGGGTAATATGGCCATTTTAACTACGTTGCTTCTTCCAATCCATGAGCACGGAATGTCTTTCCATTTCTTTGTGTCTTCTTCTTTCTTTTAAAAATGTGTTATACTTCCAGCATATAAGTCTTTCACATTCTTGGTTAAGTTTATTCCTAGGTATTTTATTCTTCTTGTTGCAATTGCAAAAGGAATTGTTCTTTTTATTTCTTTTCCTGAGATTTCATTGTTAGTATATAGGAATGCAATGGACTTTTGTACGTTGATTTTGTAGCCAGCAACTTTACTGTATTCGTTGATTGTTTCTAATATCTTTTTGGTGAAGTCTTCAGGGTTTTCTCTATATAGCATCATGTCATCTGCAGAGTGACAATATAACTTCTTCATTCCCAATTTGGATGTCTTTTATTTCTTTCTCTTGCCTGATGGCTCTGGCAAGGACTTCCAACACTATGTTGAAAAGTAGTGGTGACAGGGCAGAGCCCTGTCGTGTTCCTGAACGTAGAGCAAAGGGCTTCAGTTTTTCACCATTAATTATGAGATTAGCTGAGGGCTTGTCATACATGGCCTTTATTATGTTAAGGTATTTTCCTTCTATACCTATTTACTAAGTGTTTTAATCATAAATAGATGTTGTATCTTGTCAAATGCTTTCTCTGCATCAATTGATATAATCATATGATTTTTGTCCTTTATTTTTTTTATGTGATGTATCACATTCATGGATTTGTATAATGTTGAACAATCCTTGTGCCCCTGGGATGAACCCCACTTGGTCATGGTGAACCCCACTTGGTTGGGATGAATAATCTTTTTAATTCATTGTTGCATTCGATTTGCTAGAATTTTGTTTAGGATTTTTGTATCTATATTCATCAGAGACATTGGTCTGTAGTTTTCTTTTTATGTGTTACCTTTACCAGGTTTTGGTATCAGGGTAATGTTGGCCTCATAAAATGAGTTAGGGAGTATTGTCTCTTCTTCAATTTTTTGGAATAGTTTGAGTAGGATTGGTATTAGATTCTCTTTGTAGGCTTGGTAGAATTCACTAGTGAAGCCATCTGGTCCTGGACTTTTGCTTTTGGGTAGGTTTTGGATGACTGATTCAATTTTGTTACTGGTGATCGGCCTGTTTAGATGTTCCAGTTCTTCATGGTTCAGCCTTGAAAGGCTATATGTTTCTAAGAACTTGTCCATTTCTTCTAGTTTATTGAATTTGGTGGCAAATAGTCCTTCTTCGATGATCCTTTGTATTTCTGTCACATCCCTGATAGCTTCCCCTCTTTTATTTCTGATTTTGTTTATTAATGTCTTTTCTTTTTTTATCTTAGTGAGTTTAGCCAAGGGTTTGTCAATTTTATTAATCAGCTCTGTCACATCAATTTTTTCTATTGTCTTTTTGTTCTCTATGTCATTTAGTTCTGCTATGACTTTTATTATTTCTTTTCTTCTACTGACCTTAAGTTTCATTTGTTCTTTTTCTAGTTTTTTAAGGTGCAACGTGAGGTTATTTATCAGGAATTTTTTTGTTTCTTGAGATAGGTCTGCAATGATATAAATTTCCCTCTTAGAGCTGCTGTTGCCGAATCCCAAAAATTTTGGTAGGATGTATTTTCATTGTCATTTGTTTTTACGTATCTTTTGATCTCTCTTATTTCTTCTTTGACCTGGTCATTCTTTAAAAGTATGTTGTTTAATCTCCACATGTTTGTGTTTTTTCCTGCTTTCTTTTTGCAGTTGATATCCAATTTCAAAGCCTTGTGATCAGGGAATATGCTTGGTATGATTTCAATCTTTTAAATTTCTGAGGCTAGTTTTATGTCCCAGTAGATGGTCTATCCTTGAGAATGTTCCATGTACACTAGAAAAAAATGTGTATTCTGATGTTCTATGATGAAGTGCTCTATAAATTTCAATTATGTCCATTTAACCTAATGTGTCATTTAGGGCTGCTATTTCATTATTTATTTTCTGTTTGGATGATCTATCTATAGCTATCAATGATGTATTTAGGTCTTCTATTATAATTGTGTTTTGGTCAATTTCTCCCTTTAGTTCTGTTAGTAGTTGCTCGGTATATTTCGGTGTTCCCTGATTGGGGGCATAAATATTGATGACTGTTATGTCTTCTTGTTGTATCGTCCCCTTTATCATTATGAAATGTCCATCTTTGTCTCTTGTTACTTTTTTCATCCTGAAGTCTGTTTCATCTGATAGTAGCATGGATACACCTGTTTTTCTCTGGATACCATTTGCTTGGAGTGTCAATTTGCACCCTTTCACTTTGAGTCTGTGTTTGTTCTTGTAGCTGAGATGTGTCTCTTGGAGGCAGCATATGGTTGGGTTTAGTTTTTTAATCCAATCTGCTAATCTGGGCCTGTTGTTGGTGAGTTCAGTCCATTTACATTTAGAGTGATTATTGATACATGAGGATTTCCTATCATTCTATCTTAGATTTTCTGGTAAGACTGTGTCTCCATCGTTTTTTTGCGTTTTTGTTGTTGTCTATTATTTCTGTGTGTGGGTATTCTATGTTTTTTTCCCTCTGTTTCTTCTTTTATTATGTTATATATTTTAGTTCTGGATTTTTTTTTTTTGAGTGGTTACCATTAAGTTTATGTAAAAGAAAGTTTCATATTTAGACAATTCTATTTTCTTCAGCATGCTTACTTTCTCCATTCCCATAGTCCAGTTCAGGCCTTTACTTTCCCCCCTTTTGGTTGTCACAAATTATCCCTGTTGATGGTGGTCAAATAGCTTCCTTCAGTATTTCTTGTAGTGCAGGTTGTGTGTTAGAAAATTTCCTCAGCTTCTGTATGTCTGAAAAAGTCTTTATTCCTCCATCATATCTAAAGGATATCTTTGCTGAATATATTATTCTTGGCTCTAAGTTCTCTTTCAATAGTTTGAATATTTGATTCCACTCCCTCCTGGCTTGCAGAGTTTCTGCTGAAAAATCTGATGATAATCTAATGGGCTTTCCTTTGTAGGTTACTGTTTTCTTTTCCCTGGCTGCCTTGAGGATTCTTTCTTTGTTAATTTGTGTAATTTTGTAATTTTGTAATTCTTTCTTTGTTAATTTTTGACAGCTTCAATGCAATGTGCCTTGGAGAAGGCCTGTTGGGGTTGAGGTAATTAGGTGTTCTATTTGCTTCTTGGATTCGAGGATCCAGTTCTGTGTACAAGTTTGGGAAGTTCTCATCAACAATTTGTTTGAATATATTCTCTGTTCCCTTCTCTCTTCTCCTGCTGGTATGACCATTATTCTTATATTGCTCTTTCTGATGGAGTCAGAAAGTTCTTGTAAAGTTGTTTCATTTTTTTTTTAAGTCTCAAGTCTCTTTCTTCTTCCATTTAAGTCATCTCCAGATTTCTATCTTCGATGTCACTGATTCTTTCTTCCAGGTGTCAGCTCTACTACATAGGCTGGCTATTTCATTCTCAATTCTTTTACTGAGTTCTGAATCTCCAGAAATTCTATTTGGTTCTTTTTTAAAATTTCAATCTCTTTGGTAAAGTGTTCATTTTGTTCTTTGTGTTTCTGAGTTCATTAAATTGCCTGTCTGTGTTTTCTTGCATCTCGTTCAGTTTTTTTAAGAATTGCAATCTTAAATTCTCTGTCATTTAAGTCACAATATTTCCATGTCTGTAAGTTCATTTTCTGGAGGCTTTTCATTTTCTTCCTGAGCTGTCTTGTTACCTTGGTTATTCATGACAATTAATGATTTATTATTTCTCTTCCTAGACATCTATAGGAATGGGTTCTGCAACAGTTGATAAAAAGAGATCTTTCTTTTGTTTTCCAGTAGGTGTTGGTAGAATGTTTTATTTTCTCTCTAACTGCAGCCTTTTGTTCTGTCTCACACTGTAGCGTTATATTTTCTCTGCCCTATTCTGGCTTGTCACACAATGGGGGAATTCCCTGGAAGGCAGGCTTTGCCTCTGTGAACAGTTCACCTGGGTCATAGCATGCCACCTCTGTGGAGGGATGTGGAGAGCTTTTGAAGTTCTAAAGCTCTTCCTGCACCAGATTCAGAGCCCGTTTTCAGCAGCTCTGTTTACTCCTGCAGGAATCCACCCAGATAGGTGGGGACAGGGGTGGGGTGGATTATGAGAGGTGGCCCAGAGCAATGGCGGCAACCACCACCACAGCCGGTCTTGCTTCCACAGCTCCCTTCCCTTTGCCGGAACTAGTTGGGCTATGAGTCCGTGTCTGGGGACCACAGTTTTCAGAACTGCAAATATTCTGCTCTTTTGATCTGACACTGCTATTGTTCTTCTTCTAGCACTGGGCAGGTGGGGGTGGGGTGAGCTCTGGGAGAGAGGCAGGGGGCAGCTAGGCTCAGTGCCTAATTCTGTTCTCTGCTCGTCAGTGAGGGCTTAAACCGTTTTCAGCCTTCTTCCTTCAGTCTTTGCTCCGAGGTCTCTGCCGTGAGCGTTGGGTTCAGCCGTGCTATATGCTGCCCCCTCAGCCCTTTGGGCCATAAGCGGAGCCCTAGCAGTCCGAGTCCTTCCCTCTCCCACAGCTGCGGTAGTTCCGGGATGCAGCGAGCTCGGAGCACTGAGCTAGGTCTGCGTCCTGCGCCCACATGTCCCTGTCTCTACACTTCTCCCTTCCCTCCTCCCCTGCTCATGCAATTCGCCCACCTTTAGATGATTTCAGTAGTGTGCCTCGTATTCTTGCCTGTCTGCTGTGCAGGGAGTCTTTTGTGGAGTTATAGTTGTTCAATTTGTTGTAAATTTCAGGGGAGATTTCAAGAGGCCTACCTCACGCTGCCATTTATGTGATGTCATCCCTCTTGGAGAAGGTATTTTTAAAAAACTTTTTATTTTGAAATACTTCTAGGTTCACAGGAAGTTGCAAAAAACAATGTATTGCGAAGTCCCCTGAATCATTCACCCAGTCGCCTCAGTGTTAGTATCTTAAGTAACTATAGCATGAGACTGAAACCAGGAAACTGACCCACTACGATCCACAGAGAAGATTCACATCTTACCAGTTCTGCATGGACTCGTGTGTGGGGGTGGGGGGTTGGGGGAGTGGCTCTATACAGTTTTATCACATGTGTAGCTTCATGGAACCATCACCACAGTTGAGATACCAAACTGTACCATCATCATAAGGCTCCCTCTTCTGCCCCTTTATAGTGACATTCAACCCCTTCAGCTCCATCCCTAACCCAAGGTGTAGAGACTTTATCCTCAGAGAAGTTAGGAACGTGTCCATGGTCAAGTAGCTGGTAAGTACTGGGTCTGGCTTTTGAACTCTATCATTAAAGAGATTTATTGTGTGGAGGGGGTTGGGGAGAGCATATGGGTGTTTAGCCTGAAAAGGCTTCCTAGAGTAACTGATTATTAAACTTGGTTTTGAGAGAAGAATGAGCAACACTTACAACTGAGGAGTGCTGGAACATCGGACTGCATGAGAGTGGAACTGGAGGCTAAAAAAACCCTGCTTCCTACAACACTGAATCCAGGTTGTCACAGCTGCTAGCCTGAGCTTCTGTGACCTCACAATGACCCAGTCAACAGTATCCCCAAACTGCTTTTCCTCCTGTATGGCCAGAAGCCTGGCAGTCATCCTGGACTCCATCCCCAGCATCCGCTCCCTTACCAGGTCTGGCCATCCTGTCTCCTACCCCCATAATCCTCCCAGCCTCTGCTTGGTTCCACCTTGTCAGCATCTGGTGCTTGGTTCCAGCTTGTGAACATCTGGAGCCCCAACTGGTGCCCTGGGCCCCCTTTGTTACCGCACACCGAATCCTGTCTTCTCATTGTTGCTAAGTATGATCATACCTTCCCCTGTTCAGGGGCCTGCAGTGGCTCCTCATCACCCATTAAGACTGTTCAAATGCCTGAGCTGATAGACACACAAGGCTCTTCAGTGTCTGACCCCAGTGGATCCAGCCACATTCCCCTTCTACCTGACACGACACATACAGCATCACAACGAATGGCTCATTTCGCCAAGCAGCCTCAAGGCCTAGGACATTCGAACAACTGTGTGTGACTCTTCCTAGGCCCCTCCTCTCGGCCAGGCACTGAGCACTGGGCTGAAGTTGTAGGCATTAATCCGACATGGACTCTACCCTTGAGAAGCCTTAAGCCTGATGGGGGAAACATCACTGCCACCCAAGAGAAAAAGGGGAAAAAAAGAGGTATTTTCAATAGTGTGTGGAAGCAGCGACCACAGGAGCAAGTTCAGGTTGGAATGAGAACTCTGAGGTGGGAGAAGTCAGTCACCCGGCTGGGATGAGGAAGACAGCAACAAGCCTGGAGTCTGGAACCGTGCACCTACCCCACTGCAGGACACCTCCTGGAGTGTCCCCTACTGTGCAGATCAGCAGCCTGTGGAGTTGGGGAGTCCAGCAAGTGTCACACCTGCCAAGGGGGTGTGAGCATCGTGGCATGAGGACCGTGTGACACACTCAGGGAGCCCTGCCCCAGCTGGCAGACCTGGCGGGCTGCTAACGGCTCTTTCTGATCGGCCTCATTCAAGAGAGATGGCTTCAGGTTCATCACCTAACACACCATGGCCTGGATCTGCAAGGAAGCAGGGGCAGGCCAGCTCGTCTAGGGTAACATTCCTGCGGTCTCGGTGGGGGCATTGCATTTAAGGACCCCTCGCCCTCAGCGCTTAGAATGAGGGAGAAGTGGAGGGAGACTCTAGGCCAGTCTCTGCAGCACATGCAGAGGTGTTTCCATCACAGCCTGGAGGGAGAAGACAGAAGGGGGAGTGGCTGCAGGCCCAGGGCTGGTGCCAGAATGGGCTGGGGTACAGTAAGTCGAGTGTGCTCAGGCCCTGAAGAAGCCATATCCCCTATCTGGGTGCCAAGTTTGTAAGTGGGGTAAGGACTCTGATAAGATGTGGGCTGCATTCGTTTGACTCGAGGCTCTGAGGGTTAGTGAACTTGTAGGGAGAGATCAACAGGGGGTGTTAGTGGGCTGCACTCACAAAGCGAAGCCTAGAACAGAGACAGAGTCAAATCCAGCTTTACATCCAGAAGCCCCCAGTCAGGGCCAGCCAGCTTCATGGGGCTGTGACCAGAGCAGGAACAGTGGGCCCCCACTCAGAAGAGCCCTGTGCTAGGAATTTAATGCTCTATGGTTGCTGGCTTAAAAGTCTTAATAATTTTGTCTAAATTTGTGTTTTGTATGTGGAGTTTCATGAGCCAGTAGAGTGTGTGCTGGGGCTGGAAAGCTCAGCTCTCCCATGTCCTGCCTTCTGCAGCCTCCAGCCTTTAGGGATTCCTAGCCACCTAAAGTGTCCTGGTGCCCTGAGGCCTCCAGCCCCCTCCCAGTCTCCGCTCTGTGACTGTTCTCCCACCCCATGCTTCCTGGAGGAGGCCTGGGCACAAGTATGGCAAGGGCCAGGGTTGAAGGCACACACCCAGCATTCTTGGTGTGTGGCACATGGTGGTCCCTGCTTCAGGTGGCAGCACCAGTGCACAGGGTGGGGATGGCAGGCTGAGGGAGGTGAGATGCCTGGTTTGACTTCCTCGCCTGGGATAGGGCATGGTGCCTGGGTCCAGTGGATGGAAGACGAGAGACCTGACAACTAGTGGGTCTGTATTTGGCAACTTGGGGGACCCTTGGTGCTTGTAAGAGTCTCCTCTCATCCCACAAGTATCCCTGTGCCCAAGGGAATGAATAATTCAAATAGCAAATAAAAGGGGCCATGCCTCCTCAGCTCCTCGGCCTGCACGAAGTACAGCTACACCTGCCCCTGTATCAGAGCACTTCGCACGTCCATTAGTGCATCCATCAAGCCCCTCAGTGTCCCTTTTCCCCCATAGCGAAGCTCCTTAGAGCTGCAGGAAAGTATGTTGGCCTCCAGCCTCCTCACCAGGTTGGAGACAGCCCCGTATGCCCAGGTCCCTCCTGACACAGCACCAGAATGGAACAGGCTCAGGGCTGTCACCTTCTTTATTGCAGACTCATGTCTCCATGAACACAGTCCCTGGGCTCCTGGCTTCTGTAGTCACTGCAACACTGACCTTAGGACTGGCTACATAATTTGTGGAACCCACTGCAAAATAAAAACACAGGGCTCCGTCTTCAAAAAGCAGGAAAAAAGTGCCATTAAAGGTATTGAATATAAAGTATTTCATATGAAGTTTTTCCTTTACTCTCTTTCGACCTATAAAAGGGTGGTTCCGAGACCAGCATCATGTGGCAGCTTGTTAGAAATGCAGATTCTAAGACAAATAAAATGGGGCAGTAGGTAAAACGCTGCATTTACCTTCTCTCACAACCACATCAAAATTACAACTAATCTACAAAACAACCATCATTGAAAATCGCCTAAAATCAAGCTGAACGGAAGTCTTTCAACTAAGGACTTGCAGAAGAGTCTACCTCCAGGTTGGTAGGAAGGTCAGAGACACAAACGGGTTGGTCCCACACCTGTGTGTGACCATTAAAGATCAGGAGGGCTATTTTGCCTGTGGGGTCCCCTCCATCCACTAAAGGAGTGAGAGATCCCAGCCCCACCCCAGCCCAGGGTTCCAGTGCTGGGGAGAGAAGTCCCCATAATTTCTGGTTGTGAAAACCAGAAGAGATTGTGACTGAGTGAGACAGGGCAGCTGCACTCACAGATGCTTCTCTTAAAGAGACTGTGTGTGGACTTACCCACCAACAGAATCACACACTCTGAGCTCCAGCACTGGGGCAGCAGCCGGAAAGGCAGCAGGGACAAACGGTGGGGAACTGAGTTGTCTGGCTTGAGACGGGGGCTGGAGAAGCGGCTTTCTCCTGGACGGAGGAGCTGGTGGAAGCCATTGTTTCTTTGATGAGCCCTCCCCTTCCCTGCATGCAAACACAGGTGGCCACCCTTTCTGAGTCTCTGCTATTCTTTCACCCATCCTGGCGATTCGAGACCTGGCCCTGCCCAACTTTCGGGCACACCCAGGCTGCCTTTAGTGGCTTTTTCTTGCAGACCGTCTGCTTTGGCTCAAGCTGCAGACTTTCCTAGGGTCTCTCAAAGATTCGCAGAACCCAGACAAGCAGCATCCGGCTTCAGCGTATCCTGTACCTCTGGCTGAGCAGCCCTAAGCCAGCACTATTGGCAGCCAGCCTCGGTTCACAACTCGGCCTCTCAAGGCACTTCCAAGCACAACACAGATGGCAGCCATCTGTGGATTTCTTTCTGGCTCCCGCTAGGTGGCCCTGGGTAGGGCACGGGCTGTGGCTAAAGTAGACCTACAGCAGATCCCCTCTAAGGTGGTCGTGGGGCTGGCGCCACCAGTGGCCAGCTTCAAAACAAGCTACAGCATTACCCAGCTGCTTCCAACTACAACACATCCAAGGGGCAGATTGGGCAGGCACCAGAGTCCTGCTGAGGCAGGCCTGCTCCGTAGGCTCAGCCCCTGCACAACAACCCTTCCACTGTAGTCAAGGCCAGTCCCCACAACCAGTGAGCCCAAGGGTCAGTCCCTCCCATTGATGTGTAAATGAGCAACCAAGGCTCAACTACAAGAAAAGGGCACACACAACACACAAAAGGGACACACCTGGAGCGCACAGCTCAGGTGACCAGAAAGACTGTGCCACTGAACCCCACAGCACACCTACGACATAGGCCACTCTACTAGGATCAGTAGACACAGCAGCCCTACCTAATACACAGAAACAAACACAGGGAGGCAGCCAAAGTAGGGACACAAAGAAACATGTTCCAAATAAAAGAACAGAACAAAGCTCCAGAAAAAGAACTAAATGAAGCAGACATAGCTATCTTTTAGACACAGAGTTCCAAACACTGGTTATAAGAATGCTCAGTATCTCAGGGAAAACTTCAACAGAGAGATAGGAAGCATAAAAATGGAGATAGAAACCATAAAAAAGAACCGGTAGAAATAAAGGATACAATAATAGAAAAGAATATATTACAGGGAATCAACAGTAGATTGGATGAAGCAGAGGGCCCAACCAGTGATGTACAAGATAAGGTAGCAGAAAACACCCGACCAGAACAGCAAAAAGAAAAAAGAATCCAAAAAATTGAAGAGAGTTTAAGGTGTCTCCTGGACAATATCAAGTGTACCAACATTCTCATTATAGGGGTATCAGAAGGAGAAGAGAGCAAGGAATTGAAAACCTTGAAAAAATAATTTGAAGAAATATTTTGAAGAAATAAACTTTGAAGAAATAATTTGAAGAAATATTTGAAGAAATAATGACAGAAAATTTCCCTAACCTGGTGAAGGAAATAGACATACAAGCCCAGAAAGCACAGAGAATCCGAACGAAGATAAGGCCAAAGAGGCCCACACCAAGACACATCATAATTAAAATGCTAAAGGTTTAAGACAAAGAGAATCATAAGAGCAGCAGGAGCAAAGCAGTTAGTTACCTACATGGGAGTTCCCATAAGATCGTCAGCTGATTTCTCAACAGAAACTTTGCAGGCCAGAAGGGATTGGCAGGAAATATTAAAGTGATAAAAAGCAAGGACCTACAATCAAGATTACTCTACCCAGCAAGGCTGTCATTTAGAATTGAAGGACAGATAAGGAGCTTCCCAGACAAGAAAAAGCTGAAGGAGTTCATCACCATCAAACCAGTATTACAAGGAATCTTAGAGGGACTTCTTTAAGATGGAGGGGGGGTTAAGGATGGGTGAAAGGGGAAGGGATTAAGACGTACAAATTGGGTGTTAGACAGTAGTCAGGGGGATGTAGGTTATAGCATAAGGAATATAGTCAATGATATTGTAATAACTAGGTATGGTGCCAGAAAGGTGTTAGATCTATCAGGGTGATAGAGGGGAACGGGGTTGGGAACAAGGTGAAAAGGGTGATGGCATTAAGAAATACAAATTGGTAGTTAATACAGTATGGGTGATATAATCAACAATGTTGTAGAGATCATGTAAGGTGCCAGATGGGCACCGGACTTATCAGGGGGATCACGTCATAGACGGTGTAGATGTCTGACCAATGTGCTGTACACCTGAGGCTGAAGGAGAATAATATTGAATGTCAACTATAACTGAATATATAGTTATATATAGTCATGGTGGATGGAGTACCACATAGGGAAGATAGTCGATGGTATTGTAACAGGTATATACGTTGTCAGCGGGGTAGTAGCTTGGGGGTGCGTTATCACTCTATGAGGTGTTTAAATGTCTATTACATTGCTTTGTATAACTGAATAAATAAATAAATAAATAAATAAATAAATAAATAAATAAATAAACGCAGATTCTTAGGCCCCACTCCAGATCTCTGTATCTGGAACTTTGGGGATGAGCGCCCACCCAGGGGGTTCTGATACCAGGAAAATTTGAGAACAAATGCTGTAGAGCTAGGACCTAGGATTCCTTCTTTTTTTAAAAAAAAAGCAACAGAACTAAAGAAATTGAAAATCTTACTTGAATCTTTCTTAAATATGGCAGATAAAAGAGTTGCAAGAGAAAGAAGGAAAAAAGAGTGAGAGAGAGGGAGATGGGGAATGAGCAAGGAAGTGGGAGGTGGGGAGAAGTGTACTCTGCACTTCCACAGATCTTAGTTCACTTGATGGTCACTGCCATCTTCCAAGCAGGTAGTTTAATTTCTGTTAACATGAGACGCAGAGAATTTAAGTTAATTGGCCCACGTTCTCGCAATTTAGCGAGTGGCAGAGTTAAAATGTGAATCTAGGTGTCTGTCTGACTCGAAAGCCTAGGCTTGCCCCCAGGTGTTCTTTCCTTTCATTCTAAGGGTACCTGTGGAGCACTGATTCTGTGTCAGGCAGTGCACTGGGGACCCTCCTCATCTCGGCAGCACGGTTCCACCAGACACACGGCTGCTGAGCACTGAAATGTGACTAATAGACCTGAGCATCACAATTGTCAGTTTCCTCACAGATGTGGCTTGCATTAGATTTTCTACTGAACAGATCTGCCCTGGAACACGATTTTGGCCAAAGGAATGAACCGCATGCTCCTCTTCAAGGACATCTATTTCAGGGACACCAGTGGGAGTTTCCCACACCTGGGCCTGTGTTTAGTTGGGAAAAGTGAGGTTAAGACAGGAGGGCGATGCAGAGCAGGGAAGCACCAGCACCACTGTTGGATTTGCTGACTCTCCCCCTCTCAGGGGTGGAGAACTCCTGTGAACTTCTCATCTAACTTCATTTCTAGTCATTACCCATCGTCTGGCGCTCTGCAGGCAAACTCCGCGGGGCTGCGTGAGGTCAGGCTGATACACAGGCTGGCTGGTACCAGGTGCCGAGACAGGTCAAGATTGGCATCCCGCTCGGGAGGCGGGAGATGAGCGATGCTCTGTAGATGTCAGGAGCAGGGTATCAGTCTACTTCTACAAGTAAGCTGTGCGTGCTGGCTGTGTTTCAAGCTCAGGCCTCAGAGATAGCAGCAGCAGTTCTCTTATCAGCGCCAAGTGTAGGCCAGATAAGGGCAGGCAGCTGTAAGGTCAATGCCCAAGAGTGGCTTCAAAGATGCAGTACAGCCCTAAGAAACTGCTGGCACCCATTCTTTCAGGGTGACAATTTGGAGGTCATCAAGTCCAGCCCTCTTATCTTACAGATGGGGAAACTGAGACCCAGAGAAGAGGGAAATCTGATTTGATTCCCCCAGCGAGTTACGAGCTGAGCTGGGTGTGGAGCCCCTGAAACAGGCCCCAAAGGCAGACATGCTGTGTGTGATCCGGCTGCCTTGTCTGAGACCTCGGCACACGAGCTTGTAACTGAGAATCAGGGCTGAGCTCTGAGTGGCCAGCTTCTGAGTTGCGTCCCCCATGGGACCCTGTGAGCAGTGTGGCCCCTCTTCCTGTTCCTCCTGTGGCATAGAGGTCTTCTCTAAGGACACTGAGGGGGGTTGGTGGGGGGGCGCATGGCGCAGATCTGCCACCCCCCCATCTCCTGCCTGGTCCCTGCAACCCCCATCACTCCCCTAGTGCTCTTTCTAACAGTAGTCTTGCACCATCCCTCCGGCCAAAGCTTTTCAACAGCTAAGGTCCAGGCTCTTCGTCCAGCATCCCTGACCTGCGTGACCTGGCCCCTGCCAAGCTTTCCATCCAGTCCTCTATTCCCTGAGTCTCCCGTACACCACGTTTCTCTATGCCTCTGTGCCTTTGTGAACTCCATCCGCCTTTCCAGACCACTCTGGGAATATCCTTCTCCTGTTTGCCCATCTGGATAATTTTTACTTTTCTGTCAAGGCTGAGTGAAACCTTCCCTAACCACGGGGGCAAGTGCCCCCATCTCCCTTCCCCCAGGCTCTCACCCTGGGGTCACCTTTGTCCGAGCACTTAACACACAGTATTGGGACTGTTTACTTACAGGTGAGAGCTAAACAGTAACTGTGTTGTTTCTATTCAGGATAATGATAAACAGAGAGACTGCAGGGAGGAGGGAATGCAAAAATATGAGCCAGGCACTGGATCTCACTGCCACTTCCCCAAACCCACGACTCTCAGTTCTGTTATTATCCCGTTCACAAATGATGAAACAGAGGCACAGGACATTCGGTGACTTGTCCCGGGTGGCAGGGCCGGGCTTCTGTCCCCTTCTCTCTGACTGACAGAAAACAGGTCTAAACAGGGAGATGGTGCCTGGGCTCATCTCCCAATTCTCTCCCTGGGACCTTCCTGTTTGCATGCAGACTCTGGCCTGCCCCAGGAAACATCTATCTGCATTCCTGGCTTTCTTGGGCACAGTCAGCCATGTCTCCCTGAGTTCCCTGGGGTGCCACTGATCACCTTGCTGTACCTCAGCCCCCAACTCCCCCAAGACCTCAAAGCCATCCCCACCTGGTCTACTGCCTGCAGGGTGCCCAGCCAGTGCCAGGGAGTGGGCTGGAGGCCCCAGCAGCCTGGTGGGAGGGAGGCAGCCCAAGAGCTGGGGGCAAGAGCAGGCAACTGGCACAGCTCTGGACTGGGTGGCTTCCGCTGAAGCCACCAGCACTTTATCTTGAGAAATACTGCCTGTGGGGCCCAAAGCAGACAGATGTTCTACCATGGGAACCAGGCCTAGGCTTCAGAACAGCCATTACATCCTCCTTGGAAGATCGCACTTCCTTGGTCTCCTCTTCCCTGACATTCAGGGGGCATTCATATCCCACATGCTGGATGTCCTGCCCTCCCAGGAGGAAATGCACCTGTCATGGGGCCCTGGTGTGGCTTTGCAGAAAGAGCTAAGACCAGAGATGTGGCATTTGGCCTGGCAGAAACAGAACCATAGGCTGTGTCTGGTGCAGTGCACATTGATGGAGACTGCCTGCTGCCTGTCACCTCCCCTCCCTTCCTGAAGACACTCACTACCTTTTCAGAGGGCTTGGTGGGAGGGACAGGCCTGTCCTCACCACCACAGTGTCATCAGAGGCAGGTATGTGGCCTAAACATGGCCACTGAGATCAGACCCCCAGCGAGCAATGCCAGGATTGAAGAGTCAGGGGGGGGATTCAACTTTCCAGCACTGGTCACTGCTTTCTGTTCCTGGCTCCAGTACCCCTGAGCAGCCCTGTGCTTTCCCCTTCCTGCCCCTTCCACAGGCAGCTCTCTTGCTCCCTGATGACTGATGATTCCGTGGCCCCATAGCCTCTGGCCAATTGCCCCTGTCTGAGTTAGCCAGAGCTGGCTTCTGCTACCTGCAGCTGGGTCTTGAAAGACATACCCAGCAATGGAGGAGACACCACAGTCCAGCAGTTACTTGCCAGAAAGACCTGGGGCTCCGTCTGAATCCCTGTAGTGAACTGACCTCATCCCTTTGGTAGCATTATACTGACACCAGAAGAGGGATGTTACTCTGCTTTACTGGTAACCTAATTCTTCCCACCAAACACAAGTACCTAATGGGTTTAGCAACTCTTTTTGTCCAGAGTGCCACAGCAGGCCTCTACCCCCCCGCCTCATCCCTGTGGTTTCAGAGGGAGGCCTAAGCTTTGCTTGGTGCCAGATGCCTGCATTGCCAAGACATGAGAGTCTGGGAGACCAACACGATCCAGTCTGTAAGGAAAAGATGGCTTTCAAAGGGCTGGGCGTGGGCAGTGTTTGCCAGGTAAAATTCTGGTCACCAATTACAATGTGTGGGGGGATTTTCTCCACACCACCAAGCAACTTTCAGACACCGGCTGGGTGTCCTACAATTTAACTCCGTTCTGACATTATCTACCTGGAGATAGTATCAGATTTCACAGGTTAAGGGGTCAAGCCCCCCTCCCCCCCAACACAAGTCCAGGTGGTCACCTGTGCTTCTGACCAACCTGCTATTACTGGAACTTCTAACGACCCCCTCCTTAGGTTCGATTAACTTGCTAGAGCTGCTCACAGAACTCATGGAAACATTTTACTTTTTAGGTTACCAGTTTTACACAAGGATATAACTCAGGAATGGCCAGATGGAAGGTATGAGCAGGTATGCGGGAAGAGTCGCAGGACTCCATGCCCTCTGAATGTGCCACGCTCTGCACATCTCCACGTGTTCAGCAACCTGAAAGCTCTCCAAATCTTGTCCTTTGAGTTTTTACGGAGGCGTCATTACGTAGGTATGGTACATTGAATCATTGGCCATTGGCGACGGACTTAACCTCCAGCCCCTCTCCCCTCCGCAGAGGTCAGGCTGGGGACTGAAAGTTCCAACCCTCTAATCACAGGATTGGTTCCTGTGACAACCAGCCCTCACTGTTAGGTGCATTCCAAAAGTCACCTCATTAACATAAAAAAGGACACCTTTACCGCTCTCCTCAGGTAGGAAATTCCGAGGGTTTTAGGAGCTCTGTACCAGGAACCAGGACAAAGACCAAATATATATTTCTTATTATAAATCACAATATCACAGCAGGCAATTACCGGTAACTGCCCAGGTTGGAGAAGAGGCCCAGGTGTAATGGTGACTCAGGGCCTATAATCCCAGGTGCTTCCTGGGGCCTGGCTCCTTCCGGACTGACCCGGAACCAGCCTCAGAGTATTGGTGGAGCAGGGCTCTGTGCCTAGAGCTGGCTCAAGCTGCAACCCCCATCCCCACCCTACACTTAGTGATTGTGGGGGCCCAGAAAGAATCAGAGGTATGACTGAAATGGTTGGGGGTGGGCAGGAGGCAAGCAGCGCCTGTCCTGAAATTGTCAGGTTTCTCCACTAGATGGCACTCACAGCATAACTTTTCTTTATATTTCTAACTCTTGAAAAATTGATTAAAAAAAATATCGTTGAAGAGCACAAATAGAACTATGACTTAAAATTCATATAGCTGATCGTATGCATTATCATACTAGGGTTTTCTATCATATTTCCTAGAGTTGTTGTTTTCCCCCTCTGGGGTATTGGGTATGGCAGACATGCCCACTCACCTGATCTTCCCCAGCCAGAACGATGAGTCCAGGGGAAGCTATTAAGTCTTTCCTCCGCAATGCTCCCCAAAGTCTGACTGAACTCCTACAGCCCACACCTGGCCTGCTTTCCCTGAGCAGCCTCCCAGCTGCCTGCACAGCCTACAGCCCCCAAGGCCTTCAGGCATGTGCAGAGGCAAAAGGGTAGAGATGGCAGCACTTGGCACCTGCACGAATCTGGTGCTCAGACCACCGCAGTGCTTGAGACCTTGATGGAATGCAGGAAGCTTTCCTTCCTATAAGTGCATCCCTAGACCTCACCGGCCCAGGTGGGAAAGACGCTAGAACCTGTGCCAGGTGCCTGTACTGGAGGGCAGCTTTAGTGTGTGATTTTGGAGGTCACATGGCCGGGGTACAAGCCCTGAGCCAACTACGATCTCGCTGTGTGTCCTTGGGCAAGTCTCCTATTCTTTAACATCCAGTGCCCTTTTTAATAAAATAGCCATATAGTACCCCTTGGAGGTTTTGAGTACTGTGGTAGGAAAAATAAAGCCCCCACAGAGATGTCCCCTTCCCACTCAGTGTCCTAATCCCCAGACCTGTGAATGTTACCTTATATGGCAAATGGGTTTTCATCCTCCCAGAATCAAGAAATCCTTGTAAATAGCTCTGACCCAGATAAAGAGCATGCACACTGGTGATTTACCCCATCTGGAGCTTGGGGCACCAGCCTTCCTGAATTTATGACGGGGGCGGGGAGGGTTTGACCTCCACCTTTCCATTCTCCAGGCCAGGCCCCTCCCCTAGCCTTTCCTTCCCTGTGACCAGCTCCCCCTCCCCAGATGGCAGAGCTCTTGTCTACCTCCTTGCCCTCCCTCATTTCCTCTGTCTTCTCTGCAGAAGGCTTTACTCCTGTTCCATAGTCATCCAAGCCTGGATCTTCCATGCCCTACCCGGGATCGCTCCGTTGCCACCTTCTAATGTGCAGTTTAGTGCCGGCAGTAGATGAAATGCCCAACTCGGGAGTGCCCACAAGAAACCATGGTGCAGGAAGTTTGCATGCCAGGTATGCAGCTGGAGGGTTTCCCTGTACTTCAGCTTCAGCCCGTGCCTCCTGGAATTCCCAGGATGCACAGAGCAAAGATGAACACGGCCTGCCCCAGGCTTACATTTGGTCACTCTGGCTGCTTGCTGCTGGCTGGCCTGAGCCTGGGCTGATCCGTGCCTCGGTCACCTCATCAGAATTGTTGGGTTGCCAAGCTGCTCTAAAACTGTAAACTTTCTGGCTCAGGACCCCAGTGGGGCCCTGACTCAGTCAGTTCACAGCCACCACTTCCCAGAAGGAAGTCTAAAATCAGATGCACACTGCAAGGACACCTGCCCAGAGCCTTGGCACAAGATTCCCATCCATACGGGTGGCCTCTTCCTCAAGCACCTGTAACTCTCCCTGGGGGCCTTCTCTGTCTGTAAGGCAGCTTGGTCTGTGGCCAGGGAAGACCAGAAATGCCAGCATCAGCTCCCCAGGAAGCAGTTCTCAACTAATGGCTGGTGGGAGTTGGCAGATACACCTCCAACCTCCTCACTCACTGGGCGAGACCCCCTGGCGCCTGCCCCCTACAGTCTCCACAAGTCCCCACTGGAATGGAGCCCTGGGTGCCACCGCAGCAGCTGACTGGCAGCACACTCTGACTGCCTCTCGTCCGTTCGTGTTCCCTTCCCCATGCTTTTTGGGCATCACCTCAGAATAAACTGCTCCGATACCAGCTCAGGCTCTGCTTCTGGGGAAGGTCAGGCTAAATACAACGCAGCCTGACTGCAGAACCTGGCCCTTCTGTGAACAGACAGGCTCAAGACACATTTACCTAGCTCATAACAATCACATTTTAAAACCAGGGACTTTAAAAAATTGTTTTGTGACTGCTAACATGACAGCAGTTCTTTGGATTAAATTATTTCCTTTCCTCCCACTTCTTTGGGTTAAATTATTTTCTTTCCTCCCACCACATAGCAATTCTGTTTTGGGATTCATGATAAAGCTTATTTTAATGCTCTGAATCAGTCCTAGCGGCTTATTTGCATATGACCCAGATTTGTTGTGTTTGGACTTTCACCCTAAAACAGGAGTGTCCAAACTTTTTTCAACGTTTTTCACCAAGGGCCATATGCGGTAAAATACACACACAGCCGGGCCACTCACTCGAGGTGAAGTACGTATTGCCTCACCAGGTTAAGTAAACTAAATATATTTTTGGAATTTGCTGCGGGCCAATTAACAATGGATTGCGGGCTGCAGTTGGCCCGCGGGCCGCAGTTTGGACACCCCTGCGCTAAAGTATTCATGTTGATTGATTTCTTCCCTTGTGTTTACTGTGAATTTAAAAATTTACATTTTCCTCTTACTCCAAAGCTAATGACCCAGGTAACTGGATTTTCTAATTTCCCCCCAAATTTGGAGTATCCTCTAGATTTGGCCCAAATTTCCAAGTCATGCTTGGTGACAGTGCTGGAGCGTCATGAAAGAGCTCTGCCCTTCCCAGGCTAGAGGTGCGGTGACATCCCCATCAGGGCCACCAGCACCAGCATAGCACAGAGCTGCAAGGTACTCAGGCCTACCTGGGCTGATCTCAAACAGGTGTTTTCCCACATCCTCAGGGCCAGGAAGAAGCTCGGTCACCTGCGTCCCTTGTAGAGAAATAAATCCCTAAAGGAGAGAGACAAACACAAACACAAACACAGGGGTATGAGATAGTTGGCAAAGGACTTCTGTGGTCAGAGTCCCTGGAGAGGGAGGGCAGGGCTGTGGGGTCAGCGGCCCAGCCCTCCAGACCCTGGCTGGGCAGTTTGAGTGCCAGGAGGAGCGCAGGCCTCGTCTTCAAGGCAGGTGTGAGGAGAGCTGAGGCCCTGCGTGGGTCCCGGGTGGAGTGGGGACATAGGGTCGGCGTATACCATCAGAGGAGCTCTACCCACAGGCACAGCCAGCACTGCCCAGACTTGTTGTTCCCTTGGTTACGGCATGGAAACCTAAGTCTGGAGCAGGGGGAAAGCTCCCATCAACCGGAGGGCTCCCCTTTCCAATGTGCCCATCTTTAGCCTTTTGGCAGCAGGAGTTTTAGGCTGTAGAGGGTCAGGGAGAGAAAGTCTGGCATACTGGAATTGGCTTCTCCTAGTATGTAATTGTCTCTGAGGTGACATGGGGGAAAGGATTAGCAGATCCACGTGGGTCCCTCCTGGCTGGGAGAGATTTCACTTGTCTTAATTGTTTAATGGGAGTCAGCTGTCACACAGGAGGT
This sequence comes from Rhinolophus hipposideros, assembly GCF_964194185.1. Taxonomy (NCBI): domain Eukaryota; kingdom Metazoa; phylum Chordata; class Mammalia; order Chiroptera; family Rhinolophidae; genus Rhinolophus; species Rhinolophus hipposideros. The sequence continues at coordinate 63,446,440 of NC_138061.1, forward strand.
ACCTAGCACACATCATGCCATATGCCTGGTCTACTTGTGTGTGTCTGTAATGCTAAAATCTGGCAGCAAGGCTGAAAGATGCAAGGAAAGAGCATAGGGTGTAGGGATGGATAGGCTGGGTTTGAGTCCCAATGCTGTACTTCCTGGCTGTGTGACCTCAGGGAGATGGCTTAACTTCTCTGAACTTCAGTTTCCACATCTCTACAATGGAACAGTAACTGCTACTGCTCAGGGATGTTGAGACTGCAGATTCCTGTTCAGGAAGTTCTGCTCTAGATGAGGAACTGTCATAACCATCTTGACTTACCTTTCCCCACCCACAAGGGTAGACCTCCTTTGTCTCCTTTCTGTGTTAGTGCCTAATATCTGTTGAGGCCTTTCTTTATTTGGTTCATGCTCAGATTTGCTTAACTCAGACTGCGTGTGGCTCTGACTACACATTTTTTAGCTCTTTCCATGGGAAACCCATTTTAAACTCCATCCCTACAGCCTAACCATCTGGGTTCGAATCCTACCTCAGCTACTTACTAGCTGTATGACTCCAGGAAAATTGCTTAACTTCTCTGTGCAGCCCACTAAAGTACTATATAGTAGTATAATAATAGTACTTTGTGGGGCTCTGGTGAGCATTAAATGAATTAGTACTTGGGGAATCCTTAGAGCAGTGCCTGGAGCATAGTGAAGGCTGTGTGTTTACCAAACAAACCCCAGTTATAATTATATGCCAGGGCTTCTGTCATGCAGGGTCTCTGGTCCCGCTCCCCACACAAGAACACAGGATATTGTGAGGCCAAAAAGGAACACCAATGGAGCCATAGATAGGGGAGTCATACCACTATATTCTTGCTGGCAGCTGGGTTGGAGACACAGGAGACAGGAGCCACACTCTGCCATCCGCTTCTCTGCCAACCAACGAACCAACCCCTTGCTAACTGCAATCCGCACTTGCTAGCTCAGCCACGGCAGTTATATCGGTGGCCAATGGCTAACTGGTTACAGCTGATGGCCAACTAGTCACAGCTGATGGCCATCTACTACCTGAGCCAGCACCTTTCAATGTGAGGCCGAGAGCCTGGAAACTGCTCTTTGGGGCTCTGTCCCCACAGCTTTCTACCAGGTGGGGAACAGCAACCCTGTATCTGCACTTGCCCAGGTGAGGGGCGTGGTCATCTGCTTTACCCACCTGGCCTCCAGCCCCCCACCCTATGCGTGCTTACAGAGCACTCCTCTCCCCACCCCCATTTTTTCCAGGTGATTCCTGGCCTTAAAGGGTGACTGAGCCTCCACGTGGCTGCTGGAGTGTGGTGCTGCAAGCACTCATGGAGATGCCTTTGCTTATTTAAGCGAGTAAAGGCAGAAGATTTTTACCCACAGATGCTTGCTTTAGAGAAATTACAGCAATAAACCAGAGAACTGTCTGGTTTTCGGTGTAACTGAATGACCGCTGACTTTGTTTCTAGGGAATCTGGAGCTACTGGAAATAAATTAAAATTAGGATTGCAGCCCCAGGATCGGGAGCCATGCTTATAAGAAGGTGTGGGCGAGATCCATCACTGGCTAATGGGATGTGTCTTGGTGTTTGCTGTTTCAGTGACTGTCTCTGTGTAATTCTGGGTACTTTGCTCTTTTTTTGTGTGTGCCTCAGTATCTGTCACCCAGAAAATGGGAGTAACAATACTGACATTGATATTACTTTCTACCACAGCTCAATGAAAAAGTAGTAGTAGCTACTGTTTACAGAGCTTGTGCTATATTCCTGGCTCTTTGTCTAAATTATTAGATTTAATCTTTCAAAAGGCCCCATGGGAGTAGCTACCACTGTCCCTTCTTCCTGGATGAGCAGATGGAGGTCAGAGAGATGAAGCAACCAGCCCCGGGTCACCCTGCTAGCAAGGGTGAGCTGGGGTGTGTACCCAGTGAGGTCTGATACTGGAGTACTTTGCTCTCCATATCTTTGACAGCAGCCGCTGGCTGGCTTTGTGTGCACGAAGCCGCTGCAGAAAACCAGGCTGTGACTTTGGGACCTACCACTCACCTTTCTCTCAGGTGAACCCCAATGTCGCCCCCACCACTGCAAGGGGTCCTCAGAACTGGCTTGTGGAGCCACCCAGCTCCCTCCTGCCTCCCATGGGTCAAGAGCACAGTTTTAATCCCAGCATTTTCTCAGGCACAGAGTGTGGGGGAGGGGTGGGAAGGGACAAGAGCAGAGGGCGTCTGCTTTCTTGTTCCGGTATGACATTGGTTACGACTGTGATGGAAATGTCACCCCAATAAATTTAATTAAAAAAAATTAAAAAAAAAAAAAAGAAAGCCACGTGAGGAGTCAGTGTGAAGCCTCACTTGAAACGCTGTAGGTAGGTCTCACCCTTGAGTGAGCATAGTCACCCCGGGCTTGTTAAAACACAGAGCTCGGAGTCTGGTGGTGTGGTGGGAAAGTCTAACAACAGGCCCGCCAAGAAACATACGGCTACCTGATCTGTAGTGTTTGCCAACTCCTGTGACATAAACGCATGGCTGATTTCATGACATAACGGAACGTACCGTGGTGCGTCCACCACACAGATGCAATGAGCTCAAGAGCACAGGTAAATGAAGTCAAACAATCAGGGAGTGATGCATTCTGAGTACTTAAGCCTTTGTTTTTAATACAATTTACCTAATTGCAGGTTTGTGTGATTTAATTCCTAACAATGGAAGTGTCTAACCACTGGCTGGCAAGCACAGGACATGCATGTAGCCCTGGGGTTTCTGACTCAGTGGGGATGGGGAAACAGGAGAACCTGCATGTCCAACCAGCTTTCTGACCAGTTTTCTAGGGAGCAACTTTGAGAACTACTGGTGTTAAGGCACTTAGCGAAAGTAGCCAAAGGAAAGTTCCCTTTCCATGAGCTGACTCATGAGCTGAGCCCCTTTCTATGACCTGTTTCCTCATCTGTAAAAATGAGGATAACCAGTATGCACATCATAAGGTTGCTGTGAGGATTAAATGACTTCATATTTGCTCACTAGCCTTGGAGCGCTGGGTCTTCACTGAGCTTCTGTGCCTCGGACACACGCAGGTCATAGGGACCAGGGCTACCTCCTCAAGCCCCTCAGACAGTGTCTTAGATGCGAGAGGTTCTGGAATTTCCCTGAGGAGCCCAAAGCGAGTGTTAGCATGTTGGAGGGGTCAGCCAGCCTCCTTACTGCAGTGCTTGGCAAGGGACAGGGCATGTTGTTTGTGCCTAGAACCGCACAGACAGGCACCTAGGTGCAGAGAGAAAGTGTGCAAATTCCAGGCATATAAGAGGTTCCCACAAAGGTTAGTCCCCATCCCCCTGCGCTGTGTGTCTGAGCTCACGTGCATTGGCTTTGTTTTACTATTTACTTAGGCTGCACATCCAAGTTTGTCCTGAGAGGCTGCAGCTGACTTAATTCTTCTATAGCTCCACACCAGTGCAGTGCATTGGTGTAAGTGACTAGTGACAAAGGACATGCCATCCTGTCTACATCCAGCAGGGCTCCACTCCCAGGCCGGCTACCACCTCACCATAGCTCCACCTTCCCAACCTTGGTGAATATGCCAGGCTGAGGGTTCCCTGAGCAGCAGGTGGAGCCCCCTGCCAAATCTCCAGAAACTCATTTGCTCAGAGAGTAACCTCTGGGAAATGGGTAAGGCACGCCCAGTAGAGGGGTCTTTGGGATACAGTATATTTCTTATATTAGTGTCTGTCATGCGGGGCGTCCGGCGGGGTCCCTGGTCCTGCTCCCCACCTAAGAACGCAGTACACGGTGAGGCCAAAAAGGAACACCCATGGAGCCATAGGTAGGGAAGTCATATCACTATATTCTCGCTGGCGGCATCCGCCTCTCTGCAATCCGCTCTTGCTAGCCCCCATTTTTTCTGCTAGCGTAGCCACAGCAGTTATATTAGTGGCCAATGGCTCATGGGTTACAGCTGACGGCCAACTAGCCACAGCTGATGGCCATCCAATCACAGTTGATGGCCATTTACTACCCGAGCCAGCACCTTTCTATGTGAGGCGGAGAGCCTGGAAACTGTTCTCTGGGGCTCTGTCCCCCAGTGTCTAATTCACAGGTTTATTCAAAATCCATCACTTCTACAGCATACTGAATGCAAACTCCAAGAACCCTGCAGAGAGGGGGGAGCAGCCTTGTGGTTAGCCTCGCTCCCCTCATTTGACTAAAGCCGGCAATAGGGATTCCAGGATGTGGTGCAACCCTCAGGGGCTGGGGAAGATGCTCAGAACCCAAACAGCCTCCTAGGTCAGATCCCTACATATTAGTTATCAATGGCTGCATTATAAATTACCCCAAACTTAGCTTGGAACAACAGTAAATATTATTCTCTTGAGGGTTTCTGTAGGTTGGGGATTTTGGAGTGGCTTAGCTGAGTGATTCTAGGGTGGGGTCTTTTATGAAATGCTAGTCAAGATATTGGGTGGGGCTACAGACATCTGAAAGCTTGAGTGAGGCCAGAGGATATGTTAGTAAGATGGCTCCCCCAATGGAAGATAGAAGAAAAGACTCAAATCAAACTTGTAGGGATGAAAAGTACAATATATGAATGAAAAACACAGTGTATGGGATTAATAGCAGATTTGATATTTCAAATAAAAAGATTACAGAACTTGAAGATATAGCAATATAAACTATTCAAAATAAAACACAGAGAAAACAGAATTGAAAAAATGAAATCAGTGGGATGAGAGACAACTTTGAGCAGTCTAATATATGTGTAATTGGATTTCCTATAAAAGGAGAGGGGAGCTGAAAAATATTTGAAGAAATAATGGCTGAAACTGTTCCCAATTTATGAACAGTATAAACCCACAGATCCAAGCAGTCCAATGAGCCCCAAGCTCAAAACACATGAAGAAAAATACCTGAAGACATATCATAACTAAATGACTCAAAGTCAGTGATGAAAAGAAACTCTTAAAAGTTGTCAGAGGAAAATGATATATTATGTACAGAGGAGAAAGGTAAGGATGACATCAGATTTCTTGTCAGAAACAATGCAAGTGAGAAGTTAGTGGAGCAACATCTTTAAAGTATTGAAAGTAAAAACTGTCAACCTAGTAATCTGAATCTAGTGAAAAATATTCCTCAAGAATGAAGGCTAAAAAAGGACCTTGTAAGATATACAAAAGTTGAACTAATGCATTATCCCCAGCGTCACACTACAAGAACTGCTAGAGACAACCTGGCAGAAGGAAAATAATATTAGGTGGAAATAAGGATCTACATAAAGGAATGAAGATTACTGGAACGGTAACTATGTGAATAAGTATATAAAAATTTTTTCTTACGATTTAAGTCTCTTTAAAATATAATTGACTGTTTAAGTGAAAAGAATAGTAGTATAGTGTGAGGCTGATAACATACGTAAAGCAACATATGTATCACTAATGGCATGAAGGATGGGAGGGAACAAATATAAGTATACTGCTATAAGTTTCTTTTACTATACATAAGATGATATAATACCATTTGAAGGCAGACTATATAAAGTTAAAGTGGTATACTAAAATCTTAAAGCAACCACTAAAATAATAAAATGGTAAAGCTAAGTCAGCAAATGAGATAAAATGGAATACAAATTTTTTGATTAATGAAAAAGGCAGAAAAAGAGGTGAAAAAAGGGAATAGGACAAAGAGAAAACAAATAGCAAAATGACGATATATTTAAACTTAACCATAACAATAATCACATTAAATAAAAATGATCTAAATACTCCTAATTAAAAGGCAAAGGTTGCCACACTGGACAAAAACAAAACAAAACAAAACAAAACAAAACTAAAGCTGAACTAGTTACATTAATATCAGACAAAAGAGATTTCAGGCCAAAGAATATTATCAGTGATAAAGAAGACCATTTCATAACAGTAAAAGAACACGATGATCGTAAAAGTTTATGCACCTAATAACAGAGCTCCAAAGTACATAAAGCAAAAAACTGATAGAACTTCAAGGAGAAGTTAAAAAAAACAGTTATAGTAAAAAAATTTCAATATGTCTTGAAATTTGTGAAGTAGACAAAAAAATACTGTTAACTAACTTTACCTAATTGCTGCCTCCCACAACAGCAGAATACACATTCTTTTCAATGGGTATGAAACTTTTACTAAGATGGGCATAAACAAGTCTCAATAAATGGAAGAAAATTCAAATACATCATATGTTCTACAACCACGATGGAATTAAGCTAAAAATCAATAACAGACAGATTTCTGGGAAATTCTCCAATATTTGGAAGCTAATTAACACACTTCTAAATAATTCATAGGTCAAAGAAAAATTTTAAAAGTATTTTGAATTGGATAAAAATGAAAACAGAACATATACAAATACGTGAAATGCCTTTAAAGGAATACTTAAGAGGTAAATTATAGCATGAAATGCAGATACTAGAAAACAATGAAAGCCTCAAATCAGTGACCTGAGTTTTCACTTTAAGAAACTACACAAAGGAGAGTAAATGAGACTCAGTGTAAATGAAAGGAAAAGAATAAAGATTAGAGTAGCTATAAATAAAATGAAAAATAGAAAAATAGTAGAGAAAAATCAGTGAAACCAAAAGCTGTTTCTTTGAGGAGATCAATAAAATTGATAAGGTTTTAGCCAGACTACTTAGGAAAAAAAGAGAAGATAAATGATCAGTATCAGGAATGAAAGAGGTGACATCACTACAGATTCTTCAGATAATAAAAGGACAATAAGGTTATGTTAAGTACAACATTATGCTAATAAACTTGGCAACTTAGATGAAACAGACAAAAAAAGACACAAACTACCAAAGCTCACTCAAGAAGAAAGAGCTAAATAGCTCTATATCTGGTAAAGAAATGAAATTTATAGTTAAAAACCTTCCCACAAGAAAACTCCAGGCTCAAATGGCTCCACTGGTGAATTTTACCAAATATTTAAGGAAGAAATAATACCAATACTACACAAACTCTTCTTGAAAATTGAAAAAGAGAGCATACTTTCTGTCATGCAAGGTGCCATGCGGGGTCTTTGATCCCATTCCCCACATAAGAACGCAGGATATGGTGAGGCCAAACAGGAACACCCATGGAGCCATAGATAGGGGAGTCATACCATTATATTCTCTCTGCCAGCATCCGCCTCTCTCCAATCTGCTCTTGCAGGCTCAGCCACCGTCTTCTTGCTAGCCCCCATTCTCCTGCTAGCGTAGCCACAGCAGTTATATTAGTGGCCAATGGCTCACTGGTTACAGCTGACGGCCAACTAGCCACAGCTGATGGCCATTCAATCACAGTTGATGGCTATTTACTACCTGAGCCAGCACCTTTCCACGTGAAGCTGAGAGCCTGGAAACTGCACTCCTGGCTCTGTCTGCACACTTTCCAATGTATTTTATGAGGTCAGGATTACCGTGATATAAAACCAACCAAAGACATAACAAGGAAAAGATACCACAGATCAATATCCTTCGGGAACATGGATACAAATATTCTAGGTGAAATTTTAGCAAATCAATTTCAAAAAACAAAAGGATATAAGGAAACTTTGGGGGATGATAGATATATTTGTTATCTCATTTGTAAAGATGGTTTCATAGGTGTATACATATATTAAAATTAATCATTTTAATTGTACATGTTAAATAGTTTATGGCATGTCAATTATACTGCAATAAAGCTGTTAAGAAAAATTGACACTTGATTTACTTACTGGAAAACTTAAAATATATATTAACATATATAATATATATTTGTTATATGTAAGTATGTATATTTTAACATATAAATATATGTATTTGTTACATAAAAATATATTTTTCAATATATATATATATATATATTTGTTTCCTAACAAATTACCACCGATTTAGAGGCTTAAAACAACAAAAACTTATTTTCTTACAGTACTGGAGGGCAGAAGTCTGAAATGAGCCTTACTGGGCTGCAGTCAAGAGCTGGCAGGGCTGTGTTCCTCCTGGAACTCAGGGGAGATGCTTCCCAGCTTTTTCCAGCATCTAGAGGCTGCCTGCATTGTTTGGCTCCTGGCCCCTTCCTCCAAAGCCAGCAGCATTGCATCTTGAAATTGCTCTCTGGCACCAACCTCCTCTCCTGCCTCCCTTGCCCACTCTAAAGGACCCTTGTGATTACATTGGATCCACCTGGATAATCCAGGCTAATTTATTCATGTTAAGGTCAGCTGATTAGCAAACATGATCCCATGTGCAACCTTAATCCTTCTTAAATAGAATAGTATTCACAGATTCCCAGGTCATGGACATCTTTTGGGGACAACTATTCAGCCTATCACAGTATATTGGGAACAATTTGGGTGTGTGAATCTACTTCTTCAAATGTAAATTTCATAAAATCCAAATACAGACCCAGTGTTTTTGATGAAGACTTTATGTCCAAATTGAGATTGCTGTAAGTGGATTTCAAAGACATAATATAAAAAAGAATGTAAAATATCTCATTGATAATTTTATATTGCTTACATATTCAAATGATAGTTTTGGATATGTTGGGTTAAGTAAAATGTATTATTACAATAAAAGACAAAGAACCCAATAGAAAAGTGGATAAAGGGTAGTAACAAGAAATTAGTAGAAGAAATACAAATAGTCAATAAACAAGTCATGAGATTCTTAATTTAAAAGGACTGCTACCTATATTGGGGAGAGCAAGCAGAAATGGGCATTCTCATAAACTTTTGAATAATGACAATTAGATAAAACCTTTTGAAAGAAATTTTGCAATGTCTAAAATTTGAAAATGAAATATCGTTTAATCTAGTGTTGAATTTTGAGAATGAATTTGTTCCAAGGAAAGACAAACACCCAACAATATATATGACGATGTTCACTGCAGCATCTTTCTCTACCAGAAAAAATGGAAACCGGCTTGCCCGTGACTCTGGAAGTGGTTAAATAATTTCTGGCACAGCCACATCAGAATGAAGTAAATACAAAAGGCTTCTAAGCTGAAATGTTAAAATAAGAGGAGTCTAGAAAATGATTTTAGTATGATCTCATCCCAACTTCTGTTACTGCCCTCACTCAAGAACCCACAAGTTACATGTCAATACATAGAAATGGCACAGAAAGCTTCCACTTTGGGAGAGAATGGTGGGAGCACTGAGGTAGCTTTTATGGTTTGCCCTGTAATATGTGCATTAAAATAAGAAAATTTAACATAAAAGTATATATATATATATACGTATATATATATAAATATATATACGTATATATGTAAATATATATTTATATATAAATATATAATATATAATACTTATATATTATATATTTATATTATATATTATATTAAAAATATAACATAATATAATATGTAAAATATAAATATATATGTATACATATAAAACATATATTTATATAATATATATTTATATAAATATATAAAATATATTTATATATAAATATATAAAATATATATTTATATAAATATATAAAAAGGTAGTCAGCTAATTCATGGGGCATGGCCTGTGCCTGAGTAATGGGCTCTTGCCATCTTTCCATTATCACTCCCCGACTGAATGCTCCCCCACTTAATGTGTCAAGCGCCAGGCCAGCCTTTCTGCAGCCCGGAGTGCCCATCTATCACTCCCAGGCAAAAGAGAGTGACTTTCCCTCTCCTCTCCCTTCTGCAAACATTTGGAGTGGCAGGCCTCTTAACTCTTAGTGAAAATTACTTTCCAAGTTCTCTAACCGGAGAGTGCACAGGCCCCGCGAGGCTGACCTAGCATGTTTGGCAAGGACCAATCCCTCAGGGGACAACTCCCAGGGCGCTGATTGTCTGGAGAGCTCTGTCATGGGAAACTGAGAGTAGCAGTAACAATGACAAAGATTTCTGTTCACTCGTCTCCATTCAGATGACTCACACTCAGAACTTACCCTAGTTGTGAAGAAATAAGCTACAATTACATCTTAGTCTGAGATGATGGGGAGCAGCCATGAAAGTTCACAGGTGCTAGCTTCAGACATCTGGTTTCATCCTGACTCTATTGCTTATCGACAGTTAGCTAAGTGTTTAGACAAGTTTGCCTCTCTCAGTCTCAGTTCCCTCTATGTTCAATGGGATCCTCTGGGACCAAAGGGCATGGAGTGAGCAGAGGACCTGGAATGGGGCTGGGCTGTAGCACGCACCCAGGAAGGCAGCACGGTGGAGGCATCATTAGTGAGAGCTTAGGACTGGGCTTGGGCTCAGACGGGGCCATCACAGTCAATGCCTGTGCACCTGAGTGAGCCTCAGTTTCTTCCTCTGTAATGTAGTGTGTTTGGAGGATTTCATGAGCTAATGCCCCGACAGCATGGGGTTTAGCACCTGGCGAGAGTAAGTGCTCTTGTTATGGTTTGTGAATTATTACAGAGCCAAGGAATAGAGTCCGTTTATGACCATTTTACAGATATATATATATATATACACACATATATATATATGTATATATATATATTCCAATTATGTGTGTGTATGTGTGTATATATATTTAAAAATAATTATAGGGGTTTGTAATTTAGGGTGCCATTGTCACTTAGGTGGGACTCAAGCAAATGAGGATATTAACCAGCGTGCCTCATTCTTCACTGGGCTGCCTGAGCTGGTACCCTGTAAGTGCTAAAGGCTGGATGAATATGAGTACTTGTCATAATTATTCTCTTAGAACCTATTGGTTTATTTGGTTTGTTTCTAGAAACACCCCCCTCTGCCAACAATACCATCACTTGTACCACAAAATAAGGTAGGATGCAGATGCAGGGGTCTCCAGGAAGGTGGAGGGCGGGGTTCCTCCTTCCTGGCTAGTGGTGACAATCCCATGGGCATCTCCTGCAGGGCCGGGATGCCTGTACTTCTCCCACATATCTGAGTTTCAGGATAGTTTGGGATAGTTCTGAGATCTTCACGCTTAATTCAGCTCTCTCTCAAACCAGATCAAAGCCTGGCTCTCTGGGAAGTCCATTTTTCACCTTGTCTAGAGGGAGACTGTCTGAAGAACCAACTTCTGAAATGCTTCTTAGCAAGTGGCATGATAAAATTTTCCACTGGCAGCCTCTTGGAAAATTGCAGACACATTTTAAAAAGTAATCACTCAGGATTTCTTATCTCCTATAATTCTGATTATGGTCTCAGATCAATCTTAAAAAGCTTTAGCCTCTGACACCCAACCAGGAACTGAATCGCTCCAAATTTTAAATAACACAGATCAGAATGAAGTTCACTGCCAAGTACAGAAACATCCTCCCTCTTCCTTATCACAAAAGCTTGTAACCATGGTCCATTACTGTTCAAAACGTAGATATTAAAAAGGCAGCCTAAAGTTGGAGACGAATTGCCTCTTGGTTGAGGACTCTCCCTTCGTAAGGAGTTGAGATGAGTCACATGTCAGTCTCATCCTTTGTTTAGGAGTTTGTCCTGAAGCTTCTCCTGACAGATTCCAGTGCACTCCAAATGCCTTTGGGACGCTCCATGGTCTGCTTTCCCACTGTGTCCTGGGCTACACTTGGTGTCTAGAGAAGCTGTCAGCATGTGAGCCGTGCCCCTTGGGGCAGAGTGTTGGAGGAACAGCACTGTGCCCTGCGAAAAGCAGGGGCTTTGGGGTCTGAGCACCAGCTTCCTGCACCTTCCTGTACTGCCCCAGCTGGCCACAGCCCGAATCCATCATCTGCAGGGCCACCCAGCCCGCTGGGGCCTGGGACAGGCTTGCTGCTCTAAGCCTGGGGCCTGGGCAGAGCCTGTCCCAAACCCCACGGGGTGGTGGGTCCTCTTCCTGTGGTCCTGGATTTCCCTTCAGTCAGTTCCGCGTCACTCCCGGATCCTGATCTAGGCTACCCTGGGAGGTCGTGGGTGTGAAAAGGAGTGCTTTTACCCCTGGCTCGCTGGACTGGATAGTCTCAGGAGGCGTCTTTGCCTCCTTAAAGCACCTGGTGTTCCAGATGAAGGAGTTAAGGGAAAAGCTGAGAGAAGCCTAATCCCTCTGGTACCTTTGGAGTTTGGTGGTTGTGTTGGTCGCTGTAGTGTAGGGCAGGGGCATGCAGAAGGGAACCAGCCCACAGAGCACATGTGCGTGGAGCTGGCTAGAGGGGCAAGGTCTTCACTGGCTTCCCACTTCTTTCCAGTATCTTTTCTGACCCAGGACTCAGGAAGATGTGGGTGTTAATTTCTGCCCATGTTGAGACTCACCGTGCCCTCAGCTCTTCAGAGCCTGCCTGGAGGGTTTGGAGAAGCCTCTGCTATTTCTCCAGAATGGAGAACCCTTGGTGGGCCGCGCTGTCTGGCCCCTACTCCACACCGTGAGGAGATTAGGGGGACACAGGGCATCTCCACAGCCCGAGGTTTGTGGCGCAGACCACAGGGCTGCTTGTGCATGGGTAGTCTTGCCATGTTTCTGGGGCTGCACAGCTTCCAGCCATCTCCGCCACGATGAACAGGCTGTTCCTCCTGGAGGCTCACCCTGCCTGCTCAAGCTGGCCTGAGCCTCAGAGCACACTCCCTCAGAAGCTTGTTCCTGCTCAGAATACACATTGTTGAGACATGTTGGTGCTGGGTCCGTGGGCTCGCCTTAGATGGCAGGGGCCCTCCCTCAGCTGGAATTGGTTTGGTTCTGTCTTAATGCTACAAGCGAGGCCCTGGAACTAGCGCTGTGCTGTGGGTTATATGGTGCCGCTGGGAATGGGGCACGCGATGTAGAGAACAGTCTAGTCTGAGAGGCATGGTACAGATTCTTCTGCACTGAGCTGTGCCGGGCTGACCGGCTGAGCTGACTGTTGTCAAGACGCACATGCTGTGTCCTGCTGAGGAGGACATAGCTTGTGATCCTCTGCAAAGACTGTCGCCATAATGCTCAGCAGAGCAGGCAAGGCTCTGGTCCCACAGCAGCTCCCCCAATCACCTCCATTTTGCTGATAAACAGTAACTCAGTCTTCTACTAAGTCTTCTACTCAGTCTTCTAGTCCTAATGTATTAAGGGGTTAGAATGCCCCAAATATAATTAAAAGTAAGTTATTGCTCATCTAAGCAATGAATACAATGTTTTCCTTGCTGCCTCAATGTCGTTCGATTCAGTTTTCTGCCTAGTAGTTGATAAAACTTGTAATTTACCAATCAGTCTTCCAGCTATTACTGTAAATTAACTGGGTTCAAATGGACGCCAAACAATCGATCTGTTATAAGTGGGAGACATTTAAGTACAGTAAGCTGACTGAAATTAGCAGGCTCTGAGAGAAGTTGATTACCTTTACATGAACAGCCAGCGACACCAAAGGAAACACAAAATTTGTTTTTAGAAGGTGAAGACCCATGTTGTAGGCAGTGTCACTCGGTGCAAAAGAATTCAGGGGCAACTTGACTTGTGATTTATAAATTCTTGAGTGTGTTATCAGGCCTCCTAGCAACTTAGTTTTCTTTCCCTATATCAGTGGCAAATTATGCATATAATAATTAGTTGTAGGTATTCATAAGATATTTCCGATGTTATCATCTAGGGGCCTACTTTCAGAATCACTGGTGGATGGTTCAAGACAAGCTTCAAAACACGTATTTTGGGATGATTACTTCAATTTTATATTTTTCTCTGACATGCCACATGCACAAAAACTATTTCAACTAACTATCGTTTAAAAATTGTTTAAAAACATGTTGGCTTCTACTGCCGATTTGAATTGAGCAAATGAATTTGTATTTGATTTAAAATAACTTGACTAGAACTTTCATTTTGATCTGTTTAATAGTGGGGAGTTTGTGCTTCTCAAATATCTGCAAAAATATAAAACACCCCTTTAAAAAAAGCCATAAATTCTGATATTTGAACCTAAATAAATGATGACTCTCTTTTCATAAGACTTGAATGAGTAATTCTTCACAAAAGAAGCATTTGAAGGTGCCCCAAAGACATTTTAAACAAGAAAACATTTATCATTTCATTTTCAGTTGTGCAAGACTAATGGCAATATTGCTGTCAGTCCCTAATTGACTCATGCTGATTTCTAATGTGCTGTGCACAGTTGCTCAACTGCTGCTGAGGCATCCTGAGGCGGCCAGTGGGGCGAGCCTGTGTGGTCTGCTCTCCCTCACGCTCATGCCTGTTCCTTCTGAGTGCAGCTAGACTGACTGGAATTTGCTGCACCAAGATCTGTGGTAGCAGCTAGGGAGATAAACTAGTCACTTACTGTTTTGTGGACAGAGATTTGCAGGTGGAAAGTACAGAGAAGGAAGTGACATCAGGCTCTTCAGGACTCCTCAGGAAGTCAGGAGCAAGTTCACTAAGCCCAATGTGAACAGCTGCAAAGACCCATGTCATCAAGTTCTGTATCCATCAGCTCTCTTGCTGCCAGCTGTGTCCCCACAAAGATCTTTGTCAGGTGCCACAACTTGAACTCTGCACAAAATAACCGCCTGAGTCCACAAGTGGCACCGACAGCAGCAATTCTGAGAATCTGCTCTGCTCTGGCAAGAGTCCCAGAGCTCTCCTGCTTCTTCAGCCTCATGTCTTACTCATCTAGAATGGAACTTCTGAAAACCACTATGGTTTGGCCGACTCTAGTTATTGGTCCTCCAGTCTTCCTTGCCTTATAAGGGCTCCACTGACCTCTTGGCTTTGAGAGTTGAAAGGGCACTTCGACACCATCTCTGGCCAATGTTCTACCTAATGACTGACTCCCCTCAAAGCCACTTAGTGAACTAATGGTCTGTCCTCAGTGTGCCCAACATTCGGGACTGGAGCTCCCACCTGCCAAGCAGACTCCTAGTCTGGAAAGAGTGTTCCTCATGTATGGTGGCATGGTGGCCTTAGTGCAATTCCATTTGCCCTGGCTACAGAATCTAGAAGGTCACAGAATATAGCCTTGTTCATATGAGGATGCAGTGCCTGCCCTTTCCAAGATTTCTCTTTACCGGATGATGTGGACAGGAGTTCAGACCCCTCATCATCCTGCTGCCCTAAAAATGTGGTATCTTATGAGACTTTCATTCTCTAGTTGTGACCTGCTCTGACCGTGGCAGAGCTCAGTTGGGGCTTTCCCTCCCTTGTTGTAATGTCTATGCGTCTCAATATGACCCACAGACTTCAGTAGCTTTTCTGGCAACTACATCTCACTGTTAGTCTGCATTGAACTTTCAATTAATTAAAACTCTTAACTCTGCCTCCTTCAACCTACTCTTAAATCTAGGTCTCTCAATTCTATGGAATCAAGTAATTTTTGGAACCAACGGGGAGCATTTCATATTTTATCTTAACAATTTCCCATGAAACCAGCCTGTCAAGATTTTGAATCTCAATGCTGTTTTCCTCCTTTGCTGTCCCTCAAGCTCTGTAAATTTGCTAAGCGTGTTTTGGTTTTTCAATGTCATCAAAAACAACACACAATAGCATAATGATTAAGAGAATGGATTCTGCAGTCAGATTGTTTAGTTTTGGACCTTGGCCCTAGTGCTTACTAGCTTTATGTTATCTCAGGCAAGTCATTTGCCCTCTCTGTGCCTCAGTTTCCTTATCTGGAAAGAGGAGATAACAATCATTTCTAAGTTGTTTTAGTCATCTATTGCTGTGTAACAAGCCACACCACAAGTTAGTGGCTTAAAAAAAAAGTGATTTTTTTTTCTTCATTGTTTCTCACGATTATGCGTCCCAGATATTTAGGCAGGGCTCAGCTGGCAGTTCTTCTCCACCTGGCATGGTCCAGAGTCACTCACTCAGCTGCATTCAGCTGGTGGTTGGAATGAGCTGGAAGGTCCACGAAGGCCTCATTCATTTGTCTGGGCCATGTGGTCTCTCTCCTCCACATGTTTCCTCATGATTCTTTGGTCCACCTAAGCATACTTACAGCATAGCAGCAGCTTCCCAGAGCAAAAGCAGAAACTCCTTGGTGTCTCAAAACCAAACCTAGAACTTACACAGCATCACTTCTGTCTCCTTCTATTAGTCAAGTAGTCACAAGGGCAGTTCAGAGGCAGAGGGTGGGAAATAGACTCTACTTCTTATTGGAAGGAGGGAGGTGTATTTGTGTACGAAGGGGAGGAATGGGTGGTGGCCATCCTCGGAGACAATGACATATCTGGTAGAGTTGCTGTGAGAATTACAGCAAATTAAAACATGCAAAGCACTTAGAAGCATGCCTGGTTCACAATGCATATGTTAGCTTTTAGATTCAACCCCATGAAGTAAGGCAGAGCCAAGATCAGGGCCTTGCTGCATGCCACCTGGACATCTCTTGCTTGACTGAGCTGGAAGATTTGCTCAACCTTCACTAGGTACAGAGTTTCATCCAGAGGGAAGGAAATGCCACTAGGGTATTGCTTATAAAACCTCACTCTCATGGCAGACCTATACGGTAGGTGTGGTTATTCTCATCTCATAAAGAGGAAACTAGGATCAGAGAGGGAAATACCTTTTCTGGTTGCTAGCTAGTAAGCAGTGAAGCCAAAATGCAGAAATCTGCCATTTTTCTCTGTATGAGGGATTCTGTAAAATGACTTGCTAGGTCCAGACACCAGGTGTCCACGGCAATCCTGACAGCCACTTGGCTTGGACTCCTAATTGAAAACCTTAACGCAGACCACACACAGGGCTGCTCTCAGGGAGCACCTCAGGTTTGGGGGATCCCTGCTTTTCTAATTTGTCACAGGCATTTCTCATTTTATTTTAGAAGCCTTCTTATGCTTCTTGGAGGTATTCTATTTAGATTCCATTCCAAGGATTACATGAATCTTCTCTCTAAAAGCATTGACAATAGCACCACCACCAACCTCCATTTGTCCAACCTCTAGTGCAGTGGAGTCCCGGAATGCCACACCAAAAGTGGGAGCAAAGGGGCCCATTCTATAGCTGGTAGATGGTATAGATAAGATTTGAACCAGGTTCCCGGATTCTAAGTATTATTTTCTTTCCATTATAATATGCAAGCTTCCTTTCCACCTTCCTAAGTATCACTTTCTCCATCAATACAATGCAAATTAATTTTATCTGCCCTTATAATGTTGTTGTGAGGCTCAAAGGAAATTGTGAATATTTGTTCAACAAGTATCTATTGAACTTCTACTACATGTCAGGCACTGTTCTGGACACTGGAGACACAGAGGCAAACAAAAGAGACAAAATCCTGACCTTAATGCACTTACATTCTAATGGAGGAAGGCAGTCCAATAAACTCCTTGCCAACCATCACAATTTTTTGCACTTTACAAAAACAACAAAACCATCAGGCACTTTACAAAAACAATGAAATATTTTTCCCACTGAGGATCTAACACAAGGCTGGGTCAGTGTTGACCCATTCATTCAACATATTTATTTTTCATTCATTCATTCAATCATTCATTCATTCATCCATCCATTCAATTATTCATATAAGCATCAGATATTACTGAGCATCAATTTTGTGTCAGGCACTGTGCTAGGTGGTGGGAAAAGAGAAATGACAAGATAAACTGAGAGTGTCACAGTGATCTGGAGACACGAGGACTGTGCCCCAACTGCAAGAAACAACATTTCATGGACAAGCTAAAATGGCATTCAAGAGCAAGGCTCCTGGCTTTGGGTTTAAGATGGTGTAGTAGGAAGATCCTGAACTCAGTTTCTCTCATTGACACCAAAACTACAACTACCTATAGAACAGGTATCCCTGAGAAAGACCTGAAGACTAGCACACCAGAGTTTCTACAACTAAAGGCATAAAGAAAACCACCTTGAGATGAGTATGAAAGGCAGAGACTTAATCTAGTCAGGACCCATCCTACTCCCCAACTCCTCATGTGGGAGGGATATTACAACCTTGGAGGTTTCCCCCTAAAGAGTGAGGGGTCTGAGTCCAAGCCTGGGGGACCTGCACCAGGAAGAGGAGTCTCATAACATGTAGCTTTGAAAACCATCAGGACTTACATCTAGGAGAGCCAGGTGGCAATCACCCATTTGGGAGAGCAAAGTGCTATAGAAAACCAAGGTTGGGCTCTTTCTAGGCCCCAGAGCAGAGGCATCAATTTGAAAAGCACCTGGGTTATATGAGAAGGTGATACACTGACTAATTTTAGGGTGTGTGCTTGAGGGGCAGGGATCTGTTGGAACTTTCACTAGAGACGGAGTGCTGGTGGGTGCCATTTTTTCCCTTTCTTTACTGTCCTTCCACCCATCTTGTCTGACACTGGCAGGCACCACTTCTGACGCTCTTCATTAGCCTTGCTAACACTGTTCACCCTATGGTGGCATTTCCCTGAGGACCCACCCCAGCTGGCACCCCTCCAAAGTGGCTCCTGCTCTGCCACATCTAGTTAGGTGGCCTCAACTGGTACTGGTGCCCCCACCCAAAGCAGTCCTTGCCTTTCCACAGATGGTGGGTAGTCTCAGTCAGCAGTGCACAGCAGTGTGTCTGCAACAGTTGAGGCTGGGCCTCACAGTCAGCCACACTGGAGGCCCATCCTGCACATCAGCAGCAGTTGCAGTCAAACCCACCAGCTAGCTGCACTGGGGTGGTGGGGAGCTGCCCTGCACACCAGTGTACCCACAACAGTTGTGGCTAAGCCTCAAAGCCAGCAGGATCAGGGACCAGCTTTGTCTGCCAGTGCCTCCGTGGTAGTTGTGTCCCAGCCACAACAAGAGGCCATACTAGTCCACACAGGGAATTCCTCTAGAGCACCTCACCTGGTGACTGGTGGGATAGTACTACTGGGCCCCACGGGACACCTTCTACATACGGCCACTGTTTCAAGATCAGGAGATGTAGCTGATCTACCTAATACATAGAAACAAACAAGCAAAATGCGGAGCCAAGAGAATATATTTCAAACAAAGAAAAAAACAATACAAAACCCCAGAAAAAGAACTTAACAAAATGGAGGTAAGCTGTCTACTAAGTAAAGAGTTAAGAGTGGTAGTCATAAAGATGCTCATCAGACTCTGCAGAACATGGGTCAGCTCAGTGAGAGCTTCAACAAAGACATAAATAATATAAAGAAGAACCAATCAGAACTGAAGAATATAACAACGGAAATGAAAAGTACACTAGAGGGAGTCAACAGCAGATCAGATGACACAGAAGAATGGATCAGCGACTGGGAAGACAGGATAGTGGCAATCACCCAATTGGAAGAGCTAAAAATAAATAAATAAATAAACAAATAAATAAATAGAATGAGGATAGCATAGGAGACCTCCGAGACAACATCAAGTGTACATTCTCATCATAGGGGTCCTAGAAGGAGAAGAGTGAGAGAAAGGAACAGAAAATCTGTTTGAAGAAACAATGGCTAAAAACTTCCCAAACCTGGTAAAGGAAAGAGACATCCAAGCAAGAAGCACAGAGTCCCAAACAAGATGAACCCAAATGGACCTACACCAAGACACAGCATAATTAAAATAACAAAAGTTAAAGATAAACACAGAATCTTAAAAGCAGAAAGAGAAAAAATAACTAGTTACATAAAAGGGAACCTCCATAAGACTATCAGTTGATTTTTCAGCAGAAACTTTTCAGGCCAGAAGGGAGTAGCATGATATATTCAATATGATAAAAGGAAAACCTACAACCCAGGATACTCCACCCAGCAAGGTTATCATTCAGAATTAAAGGAGACAGTTTCCCAGACAAGCAAAAGCTAAAAGAGTTAATCACCATTAAACCAGCATTACAAGAAATGTTAAAGGGAATTCTTCAGGCAGAAAAGAAAAGGCTAAAACTAGAGATAAGAAAATATATGGAAGGAAAAAAACTCACTACTAAAAGCAAACTTATAGTAAAGGTAGTAGACAAACCAGCATGAAAACAAAAATGGCAATAAGTATATATGTATCAATAATTACTTTAAATGTAAATGGACTGAGTACTCCATTCAAAAGACATAGGGTGGCTGAATGTATAAGAAAACAAAATGCACACATATGCTGCCTACAAGAGACCTACTTCAGATCTAAAGACACGCAGACTGAAAATGAAGGGACGGAAAATGAAAAGAAAGTTGGGTAACAATACTTAGACAAAATATAGACTTTAAAACAAAGACTGTAACAAGAGACAAGGGTATGACATAAAGATAAAGGAATCAATCCAACAAGAGGATATAATACTTGTAAATATGTATGCACCCAACATAGGAGCACCTAAATACATATAGTAAATATTAACAGACATAAATGGAGAGATTGACAGTAAGACAACAATAGTAGGAGATTTAAATACCCCACTTACATCAATGGACAGATCATCCAGACGAAATCAACGAGGAAACATTAGCCTTAAATGACCTATTAGATTAGATGGACTTAATTAGATATGTACAGAACATTCCATCCAAAAACAGTAGAATACATATTTTTTTCACGTGCACATGAACATTCTCCAGCATGCATCACATGTAAAGTCACAAAACAAGTCTCAATAAATCTAAGAAGATTGAAATCATGTCAAGCATGTTTTCTGACCACAATAGTATGAAACCAGAAATCAGTTACAAGAGGAAAACTGGAAAAAACACACATGGAGGCTGAATAATATGCTATTAAACAACAAAAGGGTCTGTGAAGAAATCAGAGAAAGTTAAAAAATACCTGAGACAAATGAAAATGGAAACAACGTTACAAAATCTATGGGACATAGCAAAAAGCTTTCTAAAGGGGAAGTTTATAGTAATATAGGCCTACCTCAAGAATAAGAAAAATCTCAAATAATCTAATCTTACACCTAAAGGAATTAGAAAAAGAACAATTAAAACCCAAAGTTTGTAAAAGGAAGAAAATAATAAAGACCAGACCAGAAGTAAATGAAATTGAAGCTGGAGACCTCACTTTCCCTGATTTCAAACAAGGTTACAGTAATCAAAACAGTACGGTACTGGCACAAAAACACACATATTTCAATGGAACGGAATAGAGAACCCAGAAATAAACCCATGCTTATATAATCAATAAAATTCACAACAAAGGAGGCAAGAATATACAATGGGGAAAAGTCTTCAATAAGGGGCGCTGGAAAAACTGTACAGCTACCTGCAAAAATATAAAGCTGGACCACTTATTCAAAATGGATTAAAGACTTAAAGGTAAGACCTCAAAAATAAATTCAAATGGATTAAAGACTTAAAAGTAAGACCTGAAACCATAAAATTCCTAAAAGAAAACATAGGCAGTAAACTCTTGGACATCAGTCTTAGAAATGTATTTTTGGATGTGTCTCCTCGGGCAAGGTCAACAAAATAAACAAATGGGACTACATTAGACCAAAAAGATTTTACACAACAAAGGAATCCATCAACAAAATGAAACAGCAACCTACTGAATGGGAGAAGATATTTGTAAATGATATATCTGATAAGGTATTAATATCCAAAATATATAAAGAACTCATACAACTCAACATCAAAAAAACCAAATAATGCAATTCAAAAATGGGCAGAAGACCTGAATAGACATTTCTCAAAAAAAGACATGGAGATGATGAATGACACATGAGAAGATGCTCAACTTCACTAATCATCAGGAATATGCAAGTAAAAACCAAAATGATACCTCACCTCCCAACTGTCTGAATGGCTATCATCAAAAAGACAAGAAACAACAAGTACTGACGAGGATGTGGAGGAAAGGGATCCCTTGTGCACTGCTGGTGGGATTGCAAATTGGAGCAGCCACTGTAAAAATCATTATGAAGTCTCCTCAAAAATTAAAAAATAGAACTACCATACAATTCAGCCATTCCAGTTCTGAGTGTTTATCCTAAGAAAACAAAACAACTAATTCAAAAAGACATATGCAGCCTATGTTCACTGCAGCGTTGTTTACAATAGCCAAGATGTAGAAGCAACCTAGGTGTCCACTGATGGGTGAATGGATAAAGAAGACATGGTACATATATACTGGTACATATATACAATGGGATATTACTCAGCTATAAAAAAGAATGGCATCTTGCCATTTGTGACACATGGATGGTCCTAGAGAATATTACACTAAGTGAAATAAGTCAGAGAAAGACAAATACTGTATCATTTCACTTATATGTGGAATCTAAAAGAACTAAACAAATGAACAAATAAATCAAAACAGACTGTAGAAACAGAGAACAAACTGATAGTTGCTAGAGGGTTTGGCAGCAGAGGGATGGACAAAAAAGGTGAAGGGGATTAAGAGGTACAAACTTATAACATAAATTAGTCACAGGGATGTAATGTACAGCATAAGGAATACAGTTAATATCATAATAATTTTGTACGGTAGATGGTTGCTAGACTTGTTGTGGTGATCACTTTGTAAGGTATATAAATTTCCAATCACTATGTTGTACACTTGAAACTAATATAATATTGTCTGTCAACTATACTTTACTTAAAAGACACTTTATATTTAAAAAAGATAGATTGAGTTCCCACCTGAATGAAGTTTACTATTTATAATGGAGAACAGACATCAAAGTAAGTGTTGTAAAAGAACAGTAGCAATATGAACAACAGCATAATAATAATAATTAATAATAATGACTTCTTGGCTGGTTTGAGTGACAGTTTATAATTTCTGAAGGGTGCTGAGTTACTGTTTGCTAAATCAACTCCAGCTGAGTTGAATTGATGCGGTCTGGAGGTGAAAGAGCATCTGTCACACAGGGTGGACTCTGATGAGGCTGAGGGCATGTTAATTATGGCCCCAGATAGTGTGGAGACAAGGGCCACGATGGGAGAGCCTCACCCACCACGGTAAAGCAGAGCGGTGAGGTTCTGTGGGCGGACAATAAGCAGCAGCATCATGCACTTTGTCAGACTTCAGGTGCTATGGTAGCATACCCATTAACCCCAGCCTGATGCCAGGCCTCCAATTCCCTCATCTGAAAAATGGAGACAATCCAGGCACCTTCTCGAGGAACAAGGACCCAAAGAACCAGCTCTTGACAGCACTGTTTTTTCTCTGATGTCCAAGTTTGGGAAACAACAGCCTGAGGAAAGGGATGACTGGACTCCACGCTCAACCATTGTTTGTGACCTTCAAGCTCCGGGGTCAGATGGCCTCTCTTTCCTCCCCTGTGGTTTCCTCTTTCCTAAAGAGTTCTGGTTTCTGATTGTCCGATATTAATGGTCACTCCTAGAAGTGCATCTGCTTTCCCATCCATCTTGTCTTTCCTCCTCCCAATTCCAAGCTTTTACTCTAAATTAAATCAAACTTGAAATCAATCTTCTCTCCCACTACCATGCTTCCCATCACTTATTCTCTGGAAAAAAATCAAAACAAAACCCAGCCTGCTCTCAAAGTGATTTTTAAATCGCCTTGGCTGCACCAGGCCCACGGGGCGTAGATCTGAGACTTCTGGAGGTTGTCCGTTGACTTTTGTGCTCTCCCTAGTGCTGGCCTGGAATTTAGCTCTCCCACGTCTGCTGCTTTACTGCTTTACTCCCACGGCTTTACTGCTCTTTACCGGGTTTGGTGGTTTTTAAATCTGTCATCCTTAACTGGACGTTTGAATTTAAGTTTGGATTTTCTTATTAATTTAGGAGGTATTATGAAGTGTGTTTGTCTTTTATTTCTGCTTGTATAGGTCTCTCTCTCTCTCTCGTGCACACCCTCATTCTTTCATTTTGTTTTTTATTTCTAAGTCTTTTTACTTTTTGCACTATTGTTTTTTTTTTAGTCCATAACACACAATTTTCATTAATGAAATATACCAATAAAATACAATGAATCAAAGACTTTTGGATAGCAAGAACCCTTCCATGTCAAATAAGAGCAGAGTTAAGATACAAATATACTTCTTTCAAGAACAATATGAAATGCTACAAAAATTGAATTAAACAATTCTTCATACTTCTAAGTGTAATTAAAATGTTAGCTCTTTCATTAAAGGAAAACAACTCCATTTTCTAAATCATAAGGTCACCGTGCAGAAGTTGATGATTCATGAGAACTAATGCATGCTTTAGCAAAAGTTTGTAACATAATCCAAAGTGACAATTGTTATTAGTTTGCTATTGCTGTGGTCGCAAATAACCACAAACTTGATGGTTGGAAACAAGGCAAATTTAGTATCTTAAGACTTTTAGAAGTCAGAAGTCCATGATGGGTCTTACTGGGGTAAATCAAGATGTTGGTGGGGCTGCATTCCTTCTGGAAAGTCTAGGGGAGAATTTTTTCCTTGCTTTTGCTGGCTTCTAGAGGCCGCCTGCATTCCTTGGCTCATGGCTCCTTCCAAAGTTGTATCACTCCAACCTCTGCTTCCATCATACAGGTGATGAGTCTGACTCTTGCCTCTCTCCTCTAAGGACCCTGGTGATTCCACTGGGTCCATCCAGATAATCCAGGACATCTTTGGGGGACATTTTCCCGCCTACCACAACAGAGCTACTCAAATCCAGTATTCACTGTTTCAACAATGTTCCTGTAAAGAACATTGGCCAAGAACCTCTCCAGAGAGATCAACAAATCCATCGGCGGGACCGTCTTAAACATCTCTAGCAGTGGTTCTTGCAGCACAATCCGCATCGGTCACACCGGAATGCAAGTTCAGCACATCATGGAAAACGTTGTTGCTGTGGTGAAAAGGCTCTCATAGAAACTGCCGGAGAAGTGGGAGAGCGTGAAACTCTTGTACGTGAAAACGGAGCAGTCGGTTGCCCTTCCCATCTTTTCTTCATTTGTGAGCAGTCAAGATGAAGCCAACGGAATGCGCACTCTATTTCCCATGTGGCTCTCCAGTTCACTCAGCTTCATTTCTTCAGATCCAAGGGCTTCATGTATTGAAAAGACTGTTGCTTGTCCACGGCTCTGTAGTACTACTAGGAGTGCCTTCACTTCTACAGTTAGACCTCTGCTGTAAAGCGACGTGTGTCCTCCCATTTCCCGGGTTTTCCCCGAGCCGCGCTTCCATCATCGCCCCTCACCCACATCCTAACACCGACTGCACTATTGTTAATGAATGTGTCTCCACGTCACTTTTTGGAAACATTTTTGAAAAATATCGAGAACAGTGAGTATTATTTTTCTTTGCTTATGTATCCTTCAAAGCTATGTATTAAGAGCATAAAAGTTCATAGCTGCTCCATTTTCTTGGCTGGTTGTTATTTTCCTTATGAAATATTTCTCTTTTGCTCTGATGACTTTGAATTCAATTTTATTTGATTTTGATGTTGCTAAGTCTACTTTCTTTTTGCTTGCATTTGCTGGCTTCATTTTTGTCCATTGTTTTGTTTTTCAACCTTTTTGTTTATTGCTCTATCCTTTTGAAAGCCAATCTTTCATTTTCACTTTCTGTCTTTTAAGAGACAGATGAATCTGACATTTATTATGACAACTGAAATGTTTGTACCTATTCTTTGCTATCTAATTTATTTATTTTTCATTTTCTATTTGTCTCTCTCTCTTTCTTAGTTTCCTTTCCCCTCATTTTCTTCCCATTTGTTGAAATGATCACATTTAACTTGCTACATTTTCTTTCTGTCTTACTTGTATGTTTTGGAAGTTACACTTTTTATTTCGATTCTATTCCACGTCTATTCAAAACCAAGAAACTCAAATGTGAAGCAGTGGCAGAGGCATCCTTAAAGTGAGTCCTCAGACAGCGGCAAAGGACCAGGCTGTCTAACAGAGAACGCGGCAGTTCTCACGGCCCCAGGAAAACTTCAAGCAGAAGCTAAAACCACTAGGAAGACAAATACCCGGAATCCTGTATTAGGGAAACTGCAAGTACGTCTGCTGCAACTATCAGGGACATGCCCTGGGAAAAGCTGGAGGGACAGGGGCACTCGCAGGCTCTGCTTGAAAGCACCTTCCCCTACTCGTTCCACCTGAACTTGTGCAAGTCATTGCCTCTTCCTCCATCTCCACGCTCCACGTCTTCTGCCGACTCTCCCTCTAGTGAGAAGGGGGAAGGGTAAGAGGTAGGGCTTTGGAGAGAGAACAGGACTGTGCACTGAGAGTCATCCTCATCGTGTGTTATGGGCTCTGGGTAGCATCAAGGGTAGCTGGACATCCCTACTGTGGACAATCACATCTGCTGGACAGATGACAGGCCATCTGTCAGGAGGGTGCTGACTGCCTGGGCACGTCTGTCACTGTAAACAGTGAGCAGGGCACATTTCTCTAGAACCAGATATTGAGAATTAGTCCATTACATGTGGTTCATGCAATTAAATGGAAGATTGTGGGCTATTTTGCCAGCAGGCATGCAGCTTTGAGATCATACGATATAAGCTAAATAAGTGAAACCTGACTAACAGTCTCCTTGAGATTGGGGACCTGTGCAACTGCAGCTGCCATACGGTCAGGCTCTGTTGAATAGGGTGAATTATGGGAATGAATAATGTCCCCACAGGATCTGGGAGTGTCAGCCAGTCTCAGAAAGCCAAAAGAGGAGCCCTGGGCATGACGCTGGCATCTCTTGGGAGATGCTGGCTCATTTCTGAGATCTGATGCCTCTCTGGGGCTTGTTTTCATTCCTTATAAAACCAGGGAAGCTGGGCAAGATCAGGGTTTGCTAAACTTTAGTTTAGATTCACCTTCCTGATTTGTGTCATACCCACCTCTTATTTCTACTATTATTTATGTAAAAGTTTTCCTTAAGCAGTCTCACTTATTATATTTTTTATTGTGGTAAAATATACATAACATATAATTTACCATGTTAACATTTTTAAGTGTACAGGTCAATGGCATTAAGTACATCCACAGTGCTGTGCGACACATTTTATTTTTAACTTAGATATATTTTAGGAAGGAAAACGTGGTATCACTCTCATGAATGGAAACCAGCATTTCTTTCCATAAACAGAAGTTAACCAGTAAAATAAATACAGGGAAGACAAAGTTATTCACTTGCAGTGAGTGACTGCTGCCACCGAAGGCTCTGAGATCGAGGCCTGCTTCCACCCCGCACCTTTAATTTTTTTTTAAGGGAGGATCCCAAGTATTGGAGAAGACTTAAAGATGTGCTAGCACCAAACTGACACCTTCTTCTTGGTATACTCAGAAGGATTGAAAGAGGGGTGAAATGCGGAGGCGTTTTCTCACTGTGATGTTGGCCTGATTCCAGGTACCTGTGCTCAGGTACCTCCTCCCACCTAGCCCACCACTCCTGCCCCCTTGTCTATCGTGGAGCACCCCCTGAGTCCCCCAGACCCCATCCCCACACTGTGAGGACTGCTGAGCTGAGCACAGGCTCCGCCCACCAAGGCTTTATGACTTAACCTCAGATAAGAGATCTCTCTTTTCTTTCTACTTGGAGCAGTGACTAGGAGCGTCCTTTGGGATGAGTCTACTTTTCCCAAGAGAAATGAAGGCCGTTCCCAGATGTCCTTCCTTTCTCTGAATCCCATGACAAGGACTAGATTGCCCAAGCCTGCAAGCCCAGCTGCCTTGGAAGGCAGCACATCATCATGGCGTGTGCACAGTCCAACAGTGACCAGGCCACACCACAGTGGGGTGAGGCGACGAGCTCTGAGTGAATGGACTTCATGTCATTTGGGTGGAAAGGCAGACATGTTAAGCACCTGAGGTGGCTGTTACAGTGCTGGTGGAAACAGCAACCACCGAGAGGCAGAGGCATCCGACACAAGGATTTCACAGGGAGCCAAATTTCAGTTTCAAGTTAGATTTATCTAGATACCCATTTCTCTGCACAATGGAAGTAATGAAATGTGTGTGCCTGTGTCTCCTTAGACGCACAAAGAGGCTGAAAAGAGCACAGGGAAGACTTGTTTTCTCAAGCTGTGCACAAGTGCTATCTATCAACCTCATAAGGAAACATATTCATTACTGAAGCTGTGGCTATGTTTGAGTGTAATAGGCTGTGACACCAAGAACATAGGGGCTGAGAACAAAAATCACTTTGGAAATCCTGGTGAAGTGTCACTCTGAGTGGAGTCAGCAGTGGCTTGGGGACTTGAGGGGTGGAGGTCGTGAGAGGATCTCCTGCGCATAGTGAACCTTCCCTTGGAGCCCCCGGAACGCCCCCCACAGACCACGTGTTTCTCACCTGCGGCTTGGTCTCCTCTTTGTCCTTGTAGTAGAAAAGTTGATCCCCACGCAGCACGAACCAGCGCTGCTGCCAGTTCTTCATGATGCTCCTCTGCTTCTTCAGCCAGCCGGCCTTCAGCACGGGGCCCAGCTTGCGGGGGCAGGGCAGCCGCCCGGGGCTCCGACTCTGCTCCCCCATCACCAGACTTTTGGAGCGAGCTGGAAGTGAAGAACACAAGTAGTGAGCAGGAAGGACGCATACCTGTTGTCCGTCCTTGTCCCATCCTGGTATCCCAGCTGCCCTGTGACCAGGGCATGACCATGCTTGGCATACTTTCCCCTTGGGCTCAAAGGGGCCTGGGCTGGAGCACCTCAGCAGCAGCAGCTCACGGGTGTTCACCTGGGGTAGGTATATAGCTTGCCTGTCTGGTTAGTTCCTGCTGTGTCTCTGGGATCCTAGGTTCTCCACTTCCCCAGGTTTGTTCATCCATTCATGCATCCAGGTGTGCACTCACCCATGAATACACATATCTATTCTTCCATTTGTTCATGGTTCATTCATTTATTCATTCAACAACTACTTATTGAGCACCTACTAAGCATCAGCACTGTTCCAGGTGCCGGGGATAAAGCAGTGAAAAAAGAAACATAAGACTTCCAAGTGATGATGGCGGAGTAGGTAAACACTGTGCTCGAGTCCTCCCACAACCACTTCAAAATTACAACTAAATTATAAAACAACGATCATTGACAACCACATGAAGACTAGCTGAATAGAAGTCCTATAACTAAGGATATAAAGAAGAAGCCACATCAAGACTGGTAGCAGGGATGAAGGCAAGGAATAGGCAGGCCCCTCACACATGGTGTGGTGATTCAGAATCAGGAGGAATATCTTGGCTGTTTAGGTCCTCCCTAGAGAAGTGATAGTTCCTAGTCCCACACCAGGCTCCCTAGCCCAGGACACCAGTGCTGGAAAAAAGAGTTCGCATAACATCTGGCTGTGAAACCCAGCTGGGATTACATCCAAAGTTGATGGAAGGACGCTGGAGACCTTGGTACTGCGGGTCTTAAAGGGCCCATGCACAGACTCACTGTCTCAGAAACTCACTTTGAGCTCCAGTGTGGGGGCAGTAGCTCTAAAAGCACCAGGAACATATGGGGAGGAACTAAATTAACTAGCTTCAGGTAGAGGGCTGGAGGGGCATGGGTTGGGATGAAAGTGCTGGCAGGTGCCATTGTTCCTTTGTTGAGCCCTTCCCCGACTCAGCCATCAGGCACAGGTGGTTGTTAAATCAGAGCTCTCCATTAACCTCAGTAACACCATTTGCCCAACCCTGGTGATTCCCTGAGACTCTCCCACACCCAACTGGCATGTCAGGCTGAACTTCTTCTAGCAGGTCCTCCACACAAGTAGCTTGCCTCAGCTTTCAATGTGGACTCTCCTAAAATCTCAGAAAGGTCCACAACATCCCAAAAGCAGCATCTTGCTGCAGTGTTCACTGTACTCTTGCTTAACTACCTGAAGTCCAGTGCAAGTGGTGACCGGTCTCTAGTAGCATTGTAACTCCCTTTAGGTAGCTGTGGGGACAGAGCCAGGAGTGCAGTTTCCACGCTCTCGGCCTCATGTGGAAAGGTACTCACTCGGGTAGTAAATGGCCATCAACTGTGATTGGATGGACATCAGCTGTGGCTATTTGGCTGTCAGCTGTAACCAGTGAGCCATTGGCCACTAATATAACTGCCATGGCTATGCTAGCAGCAAAATAGGGGCTAGCAAGAAGACGGTGGCTGAGCTAGCAAGTGCAAATTGCAGTTAGCACAGCGGATTGCAGTTAGCAAGTGGGGTTGGTTGGTTGGCAGAGAAGCGAACGATGGGTTGCGGATCATGTGGCTGCTGCTTCCTGTGTCTCCAACCTAGCTGCCAGCGAGACTATAGTGGTATAACTCCCTTATCTATGGCTCCGTGGGTGTTCCTTTTTGCCCTCACCATGTCCTGCATTCTTATGTGGGGAGCAGGATCAGATACCCTGCATGACTCCCTGCATGACACCCTGCATGACAGTAGCCCAAGCCTGGCATAAGCTGTGGCAAGTCTTGTCTTGGAACATAGACTCAATTAAGTGGCCAGAAACCTGGCACAAATGGAAGCTAGCCTCAGCTCACATCATGGTGCCCATCAAAGGGTCCTAAGCCCAACACTAATGGCAGCCAGCCTCAGTTCACAGAATAGCTTCTTCCAAGCACCACCAAACTCAGCACAAGGAACTACATATCACTTTGTAGCTTTTACTAGACAGACCCAAATCAAGCACAAGTTAGGGTTGAAATTGACTTGCATAGGAACCCCTCACAATTGGCTCCAGAAACAAACATACCTCGTGGCCAGGCCACATCAGAGCACCACCCAACTAGTTCCACAATGATACATCCAAAAGGTGGACTCAGCAGGCACCAGAGCTCCACTAAAGAGACTCTCACTCCATGGGGTCAACCCCTGTAATCATGGCCAGTCTTTACAGCCAGCCAGTGTTAGGGTCAATCCCACCCACTGACATGATAACAGCAATCAAGGCTCAACTACAACAGGAGGGCACACACAACCCACACAAGTGACACCCCTGGAGCATCAGCTCAGATGACCAGGGAGACTGTACCACTGAGCCCTACAGGACACCTACTACATGAAGCCACTTTGCCAACACCAGGAGATAAAGCAGATCTACCTAATATGTACAGGGAGGCAGCCTAAGTAAGGAAACAAAGAAACATGTCCCTAATGAAAGAACAGGACAAAACTCCAGACATGAAAAAACAAAATAAAATGAAGACAAGCAATCTACCTAATGCAGAGTTCAAAAAGCTGGTTATAAGGATGCTCGATGAACTTGGGGAAAGAATAGATGAATGCAGTAAGAACTTTAACAAAGAGCTATAACACATAAAAATGGAGATAAAAAACATGAAAAACAACCAGTCAGAAATGAAGAATACAATAATTGGAATGATGAATATATTAGAGGGAATCAAAAGCAGATTGAATGAAGCAAAGGATCAAATCACAATCTGGATGATGAGGTAGCAGAAAACACCCAATAGAAACAGCAAAAAGAAAAATAATAATCCAAAATAAACTAAGGATAGTTTAAGGGACCTCTGGAACACTATCAAGCATACCAACATTTGTGCATCATACGGGTACCTGAAGGAGAAGAGAGACAGCAAGGAACTGAAAAGCTATGTGAAGAAATAATGATGGAAAACTTCCCTAATCTGGCAAAGGAAATAGACATACAAGTCCGGGAGGCACAGAGTCCCAAGCAAGATGAACCTAAGAGGTCCATACCATGATACATCATAATTAAAATGTTGAAGGTTAAAGACAAAGAGAGAATCTTAAAAGTAGCAAAAGAAAAGCAGCTACTAATGTGCAAGACAGCTCCCATAAAACTGTCAGCGGGCCTATAAAACTTTGCAAGTCAGAAGGAATTGGCACAAAATATTCAAAGTGATGAAAGGTAAAGACCTACAACCAAGATTCCTCTATCCAGCAAAGCTATCATTTACAATTGAAGGAGAGGTATACACCTTTCCAGATAAGAAAAAGCTAAAGGAGTTCTAAAGGAGTTCAATACCATTAAACCAGTATTACAAGAATTGTTCAAAGGACTTCTTTAAAAAGAAAAAATAAATAAATAAATAAATATATATATATATATATATATTTATATATATATGAATAAGAAAATATAGAAAAGAAAACAATTCTCACTGATAAAGTCAAATACTTAATAAAAGAAGTGGATCAACCAACTATAAAATTAGTACAAAGATTAAAAGATGAAAGTAGGAGATCATGTGTAATTACAACAACCAATTAAAGAATACACACAAAAGTAAAAAAAAAATGACAAAAACATAAATGTGGAGGAAGTGAATAAAAATTGTAGTGATCTTAGAAGGTGTTTGAACGTAAGTGACCATCAACTTAAAATAGACTGCTACAGACATAGCTTGGTATATATGAAGCACATGGTAACAACAAACCAAAAATCAATAAGCTATATGCAAGAAATAAAGACAAAGTAATCCAACATGACACTATAGAAAATTATTGACATACAAGAGAAGAGAGCAAGAGAATAAGAAAGGGATAGAGAACTACAAAGCAATCAGAAAACAATAAAACAGCAACAACTATATACCTATCAATAATTACTTTAAATGGAAATGGAATAAATATTCCAATCAAAGACATAAGGGGGGCTGAATGGAAAAAAAAACCCTGTACATATGATGCCTACAAGCGACCCACTCCAGATTGAAAGACACATACAGACTGAAAGTAAAGGGATGCAAAAAGATACTTCACACAAATGAAAACTGAAAAAAGCTGGGGTAACAATACTTATATCAGACAAAATAGACTTTAATACAAGGGTTGTAACTAGAGACAAAAAAGGGCAATTCATAATGATAAAGGGATCAATCCAACAAGAGTTTATAACTCTCACAATCATCTATGCACCCAACATAGAAGCATCTAAATATATGAAGCAAATATTTATGGACATAAATGTAGAGATCGACAGTAATACAGTCATAGCAGGTGACTTTAACACCCCATTGACATCAATGGATATATCATGCAGACAGAAAAATCAACAAGAAAACCGGCTTTAAATGACACATTAAACCAGATGATCTTAACTGATATTTTTAAGACATTTCACTAACGAAAAGCAGCATATACACTCATTTCAAATAAACATGGGACATTTCCCAGATAGACCACATGTTAAGCCACAACACAAGTCTTAGTAAATTTAAGAAGACTGAAATCATATCAAGTATCTTCTCTGACTACAATGGTGCAAAACAATTACAAGAAGAAAACTGAAAAACACACAAACACATGGAGGCTAAACAACCAGCTACTAAACAATGAATGGGTTAACAAAGAGACCAAGGAAGAAATCCAAAGATACCTTGAGACAAATGAAAACGAAAACACAGCAACACAAAAATCTATGGGACACAGCCATAGCAGTTTTAGGAGGGAAATTCATAGCAATACCGGCCTACCCCCCAAAAAAAGACAAATCTCAAATAAACAAATCTAACCCTATACCAAAAGGAGCTAGAAAAATAAGAACAAACAAAGCCCAAAGTGAGTAGAAGGAAAGCAATTATAAACATCACAGCAGAAAAAAACAAAATAGAGTCTAAAATAACAACACAGGGTGGCTGGTTGCACAGCGGTTAGAGCGCAGTGCTCATAACACCAAGGTCGCCGGTTCGATTCCCACATGGACCAGTAAGAGATAATGGCTTGAGCTTGGAGCTGACCCATTAGTGGGTGGCCAGTTTGTTCAGTGGTTAGAGTGCAGTGCTCATTAACACCAAGGTCGCTGGTTTGATTCCCACATGGGCCAGTGAGCTGCGCCCTCTACAATTAGATTGGAAACAATGACTTGATCTGAAGCTGAATTGCGCCCTCCAAAACCAGATTGAAAACAGCGACTTGACTTGGAGCTGAGCTGTGCCCCCCACAACTGGATTGAAAACAATGACTTGACATGGAGCTGATGAGTCCTGGAAAAACACACTGTTCCTCAATATTCCCCAATAAAAAAATTTAAAAATATAAAAATAAAATAAAATAACAATACAAAAGATCAATGAAATCAAGAGCTGGTTCTTTGAAAAGACAAACAAAATTGATAAGCCAGACTCATCAAATAAAGAAAAAAAGAGAAAGGGCCCAAATAAATAAAATCAGAAATGGAGGAGGAGAATTGACAACTGACATCATAGAAATACAAAGAATTATCAGGAAATACTACAAGCAATTATATGCCAACAAATTGGACAACCTGGAAGAAATAGATACATTCTCAGAAACATATGATCTTCTAAGACTGAACCAGAATGAAACAGACCTATAACTACTAATGAAATTGAATCAGTGATAAAAAAATCTCCCAAGAAAAGTCCTGGACCAGATGGCTTCGCAGGTGAATTTTACCAAACATTCAAAGAAGAATTAATGCCTATCCTTCTCAAACTATTCAAAAAATTGAAGAGAAGGGAAGGCTCCCAAACTCACTTTATGATGCCGGCATTACCATGACACCAAAACCATATATATATATATATATATATATATATATATATATATATATATATATGTATATGTATATGTATATACACACACACACACACACACACACACACACACACACATATATACACATATATTCCAATATCCCTGATACACATAGATGCAAAAATCCTCAACAAAATATTAGCACACCAAAGGGAGACCACTTTGTGGGAGGTGTAGCTGCCTGACCACTGCACTGTACACATGAAGCTGAATAACAATGAGTGTCAACTATAGTTTAATATGTATATGGTCATAGGATGTGGAGTACAGCATAAGTAATAGAGTTAATGGAATTATAACAACTATATATGATGTCAGAGGGGTAGTAGATTGGGGGAGGGGTTTATCACTTTGTGAGGGGTGTAAATGTCTAACTATTACATTGTTTTGTACACCTGAAACAACCAAACAAAAAAAGGAAGTTGTGGTGTATATATATAATGGAATACTATTCTGCCATAAGAAAAGATGAAATAGTGCCATTTGTGACAACATGGATGGATTTTGAGATTATTATGCTAAGTGAAATAAGTCAGACAAAAAAAGCAGAGAACCATATGATTTCACTGATATGTGGGACATAAAACTGAAAACAACGAAAGAACAAGATAAACAAAAAAACAAAAACTCGTAGACACAAACAATAGTTTAGTGGTTACCAGAGGGTAAGGGGGGGTGGGGTGGTAGATGAGGGTAAATATATATAGCACATATAATTGGTGATGGAAAGAGAACTGACTCTGGGTGGTGAACACAAGATGTGATATATATAGATGATGTATTACAGAATTGTACACCTGAAATCTATATAACTTTACTAACAATTGTCACCCCAATAAACTTTAATTAAAAGTATTTTGAATATACTTCAACAAACAATTAAAATACATATATAAGCACACCAAATTCAGCAATAATTTAAAAGATCATACATCATGATCAAGTGGGATTTTTTTCCCAGGAGGTAAGGTTAGTTAAATATCTACAAATCAGTTAAAGTGAAGGATAAAAATCATATGATCATATCAACAAATGCAGAAAAAGCATTGGACAAAATCTAGAATCACTTATGATAAAAAAAAAATCCACGAAAAAACCTCACAGAAAAGTCACATACATAAAAGGAACATACATACCTCAACATAATAAAGGCCATATATGACAAACCCAGAGCTAATATCATACTCAACAGGTAAAAGCTAAAAGCTTTTTCTTTAAGATCAGCAACAAAACAAGGATATCTACTTTCACCACTTTTATTCAGCATGCTACTGGAAGTCCTAGCCACAGCAATCAGACAAGAAAAAGAAATAAAAGGCATCCAAATTTGGAAAAAAGAAGTAAAACTGTCATTATTTACACAAGGCATGATACTATATATAGAGAACTAAAAAAATCCACAAAAAAACTGTTAGAACTAATAAATAAATTCAGTATAGCACCAGGATACAAAATTAATATTAAAAAATCAGTGGCATTTTTATACACCAATAATGAACTATCAGAAAAAGATATTAAGACAATAATCCATTTACAATTGCATTAAAAATATACATAGCAATAAATTTAACCAAGGAGGTAAAAGGCCTGTACTTGGAAAATTATAAGACATTGAAGAAAGAAACTGAAGACGATACAAATAAATGGAAGCATATACCATGCTCATGGATTGGAAGAATTAACATTATTAAAAGGTTCATACTGCTCAAAGCAATCTGTAGATTCAATGCAATCCCTATCAAAACACCAATGGTCTTTTTCACAGAACTAAGACAAATAATCCTAAAATTTATATGGAACCACAAGAGACCCCAAATAGTAAAAGCAATCTTGAGAAAGAAGAACAAAGTTGGAGATATCACGCTACCTGATATCAAACTATACTACAAGGCTATAGTAATCAAAACAACATGGTACTGGCATAAAAACAGACACATAGATCAATGGAACAGTACAGAAAGCCGAGAAATAAACCCATGACTACATGGTCATTTAATCTATGACAAACGAGGCAAGAACATATAGTGGGGTAAAGACAGTCTATTCAATAAAATGTGTTGGGAAAACTGGACAGATATATGCAAAAGAATGAAACTGGATCACTTTCTTACATCAAAAATAAATTCAAAATGGATTAATGACTTAAATGTAAGACCTGAAACCATAAAACTCCTAGAAGAAAACATAAGCAATAAACTCTGTGACATTTCTCTTGGCAATATTTTTTTGGATATTTCTCCTCTGGCAAGGGAAACAAAGAAAAAAAATGTAAATACAACGAAATAAAAATTTTCTGCACAGTGAAAGAAACCGTCAACAAAATGAACAGACAACCTACTGAATGGGAGAAGATACTTGTCAATGATACATCCAATAAGGGGTTAATATCCAAATTATATAAGGAACTCATACAACTTAACACCCCCAAAACCAAATATTCAGATTTAAAAAATGGGCAAAGAACCTGAATAGGCATTTCTTCAAAGAGGACACACACATGGCAAACAGACACATGGAAGAAAATCATTAGAGAAATGCAAATTAAAACCACAATGAGATACCACCTCACACCTGTCAGAATGGCTATCATCAATAAATCAACAAACAACAAGTGCTGGTGAGGATGTGGAGAAAAGGGAAACCTCGTGCATTGTTGGAGGGATTGCAGATTGGTGCAGCCACTGTGGAAAACAGTATAGAGGTTCCTCAAAAAATTAAAAATAGAACTACCTTATGATTCAGCAATTCCACTTCTGGGTGTTTATCCAAAGAAATCCAAAACTCTAATTCGAAAAGTTATATGCACCCCTATGTTCACTGCAGCATTATTTACAGTAGCCAAGATATGTAAGTAACTTAAGTGCCCATCCATAGATGAATGGATAAAGGTGTGTTATACACACACACACACACACACACACACTCACACACAAACACAATGGAATATTACTCAGCCATAAAAAGAGTGACATCTTGCCATTTATGACAACATGGATGGACTTAGAGGGTATTATGCTAAGTGAAATAAGTCAGACAGAGAAAGACAAACACCATGTGATTTCACTTACATGTGGAATCTAAAAAACAAAACGAACAAAACAGAAACAAACTCAGATACAGAGAATAAACTGATGGTTAGCAGACGGGAAGGGGGTTGACGGGTTGGGTGAAAAAGTTGAAGGGATTAAGAAGTACAAATTGCCAGTTATAAAAACAGTGATGGGGATGTAAAGTACAGCATAGGGAATATAGTCAGTAATATTGTAATAACTATTGATGGTGTCAAATGGGTACTAGACTTATCGGGTGATCACTTCATAAGTTATATACGGTAAATGTCTAATCACTATGTTGTACTCCTGAAACCAATATAATGTTGTGTGTCAACTGTAATTGAAAAACAAAAAAAGTTATTTAAAAAAACACACATAAAAATCTGGGTTCTGCTGGAGCTTACATTCTAGCAGGGTTCATGTTATTCTGGCTCCAAAGGAAGTGGCCTCATCCAGAGCCTGTCCCTGGTTTCTGTATGGCAACCCTCTCCTGGAGGCATCAGACCTAAGCATCCTTGCCCAGCCCCTCAAAGCCACCTTGCTGCTTTCATGTGTCCATCGTGGCAGGGTGGGCCTGGACAGCAGGGACTCTGCTTCAGCTCTTTGCGGTGATCTGTTGATGACTACCTGGCACGGTCATCTCTCTTACCTCAGAGCCTCTGAGTGCCGTGAGCCCTTCTGCCCTTCAGGCTCCCTCTTCTCCCAGCTGGCACCACTGACCAGAACTCTGCCCTTCATAATGGTGACTGAGTTCTTGCCCCTCCTGTCCCTCTCTCCTTTCTCCCTCCCTCTCTCTCCTTTGTCCCAGGGAAGCTTTCCTACTCTTTCTGGCCAGTGTCAAGGATACTGCTGCAGTAATCACTAAGAGGGGCCATCGTGGACTTTGGAGGAACAAACCTGAGTCCTAATGTAATCATATTTGTAATTCTTAAGACCACAGGTACTCACTTCTGATTGGAACACAGGGTCCGGCGACCCAGTTATTATACTGTACCTGTCAGTGTGTGTGTGTGTGTGTGTGTGTGTGTGTGTGTGAGCTCCTCCCGTTGTACCAGTGATTGCAGTTCCCTGAGCCTGGCCTTTTCTCGGCCCTCGCAGTCCCACTGGCCTGGACCTTTCTTCCATCCCTCTCCCACTCAACCCCTGGCTTTGGCTGAGCTCCTGCTCATCCTTCAAGATCTAACTCCACAGAACCTTCCTTCTGAATCTCCTGCAGATAGTCATTCCCTCCCCTGCCAGGATACATGGCTGGTAATGCCTGTGTGGCTGTCTTCCTGCCCCTCTAGACGGAGGGGCGGGGATGAGAGGACAAGATGTCTTACCCAGTTTTACACGTGTGGCAGGGAATGGATGCAAGTCATGGTTGTCAAATGTCAGGCTACTTAGGCTTCTTCTTATTTTTAGGCATGTCTGTTTCTTAACGAGATTGAATGCAACGTGACACTTGGCTGGCATCTGAGGAGAACCTATAGTATGGTGGTTGCTAGTTTTGCCTTTAGCGTTATATAGCTGGGATTATAATCCCAAATCTACCACTTTTACACGAGCACAAAATACCTTGGCCATGCTGTGGGCCCTGCTCTGGAAGGGGTCGGCTCACTGACCACAGGGGGTTAAGGGAGGCACCCTCGCTTCCTTCTGGAACCATGAGCAGCTGACTGCTCCGTGGGTACCACCCACCTCGATTCCCGTTGCCATCCCTGGCTGTTGAATGTTCTAGCCCAGTTTCAGCTGTGCTTTGGCCCAGGGAAAAAGCAGGCTGTTTCCAGGCTCACCTGAGTAACTAACGATGGGTTGGTGATCCCTAAGCGCAGTGGTTTTTCCCAGAGACCGAAGGAAAGCCAATCAGGGGAGTGAAGTCAGCTGGCATGGCCCAGCTCCTCCTTCCAGGAAAGCGGCCACTTCTGGACCCTGCCCTGGGATTGAGCTTCCCTTGTGTTTCCACTTACCAGCCAATCTATATCTTTGCTCCCCATCTTTCTCCTGTTCCTGGTCCCCAAAGATATTGTTGTGTCCCATATGAAAGTATACTGCCTTCCTTTATTTCTATGGCTGTTTACTATCCCTGTGAATTTCCTAAAGATTCCTTATTGCTGGGCACTGAAATTCTTTCCAGCGTTAGTTTTTTAATTAAAGTGACACTGGGTCCAGTGGAAGAAACACTGGGATCATCGCCAGCTCTGTGGACTCTCAATGCCTGAGTCTGAGGATTAGCAGGCTGGGCCCATTCAGGGTGACAATACCTGACCCTGCAGGGCAAGCTGGAGGAGGACAGACGGCCATACCTGGCAGAGCGTTTGGCCCGTACGGGGTGCCCAGTAATGGGTTACCATGGCAATGAGGATTATAATGGAAATGGTGCAGTGGATGTGGCCATGGAGAGCTGTTTCCTATGGAAAGTGTGTCCCCAGCAGTGGGTTCATGGAGCAGAAGGGACAGACTTTTCCATGGCTCTTGGCTCATTAGTGCCATTAACACACTTCCTTCTAAAACTGGTGTGTGGCTATATTTCACCACAAAATTATACTAGTGTACTACTTTGTCCATAACCATTGTGGGGACAAAACCCCCAAAAAACAGTTTCCAGGCTCTCGGCCTCACATAGAAAGGTGCTGGCTCGGGTAGTAAATGGCCATCAACTGTGATCAGATGCCAGCAGCTGTGGCTAGTTGGCCGTCAGCTGTAACCCGTAGGCCATTGGCCACTAATATAACGGCTGTGGCTACGCTAGCAGAGAGGGAATGGGGGCTAGCGAGAAGATGGTGGCTGGCAAGCGCGGACTGCTGTTAGGCAGATTATGTAGATCCTGCTTCCTGTGTCTCCAGCCCAGCCGCCAGCAAGAATATATTGGTTTGACTCCCCTACTTATGGCTCCGTGGGTGTTCCTTTTTGGCCTTACCGTGTCCTGCGTTCTTGGGCGGGGAGTGGGAGCTGAGACCCTGCACGACAAATGGCGCAGCGAGCAGCGTCCCCTGCGTGACAACCATCAACATGAAATATCATAATTTGAATACTCCTGCTCCATCATAATTTCAATATACATTTGAATAATGTAGTGGGTATAAAATGACACTTACTTACTGTCCAGCTCACCCTGTTATTAAATTACTAATCAGGTGGAACATCTCTGCACAGGCTCCCACTAACGGCATGAAGCGCTGGCTCACTCCCCGTGCCATTTAAGGGATCACTCCTGCTGGGAAAGGCTGGGTGAGGGGAGGGGGCGGCAGGGTCCCTGTCGGCCCACGGGCCACTTGGGCCCTCTTCACGTTGCATGAGCCTCAGCCCTTCTTAGACGTCTGCCCGCAGCCCTGGAAAGGATGCCTTTTCATTTCCGGGAGCTGCAGCCCCGTGTCCAATGTCTGCATGGCACAACTTCCGCTGCTCTGCAACCCCAGCAGCCAGCCCTGAAGGAAGGAACACCCTGCGCAGGCCAGGCTGGGCTGAGCTGCTGGCAGGTGAGTGGGAGTCATGCCCGGTGGCACCCGAGGGCACCAGGAGGGACTTTTCAGCTCCTAGGACTGCACCTCCCCCTCCCATCTCAAGCTGACAAGGGGCTGGAGCAGGGCTGGATTCAACAGACACCTACAGATCCCTTTCCAGGGCCTGGGCCTGAGTTGGGCTCTGGGGACATGGAAATGATGATGAGATGAGGGTCACTATGACCCCGTATTCTGGAGGAGTCTAATAAAGGATCAACAGGGAGAAAGGGCAGGTGTGTCCCCGTGGTTGCTGAGTTTTCTTCTCTGGGTCTCAGTATCCTAATCGCTAGAATTCCTTCAGTGGGTCAGGAAACGTACGGTAAAATTAAGTCATCAGGGTGGCCTAGGTTTTTGGTTTTTATGAGATTCCTGATATGAGCCTTAGCAGAAAGCTGCGCCCCTCGGAGTGAAGACTGTTTGGAGTGGTGGATTGGCTCAGGCCTCCACTGTCTGTTCTCTTATTATCCTCTGCCTCTTCTCCAGGACTCTGTCAGGGCTGCTTAGTACCCTCCATCCTTCCATAGACCCTCTGGGGCTTCATGGAATGTTCTAGAACCACATCCCTGGTCCTGTCTCTTGTCTTCTGTTGTGACAGGGCCCAAAGTTGTTTCATTTGACA
Organism: Rhinolophus hipposideros; assembly: GCF_964194185.1. NCBI lineage: Eukaryota > Metazoa > Chordata > Mammalia > Chiroptera > Rhinolophidae > Rhinolophus > Rhinolophus hipposideros. The sequence goes on from NC_138061.1 coordinate 63,487,678, forward strand.
GATCATAGCTCTGCTGAGACCAGGGACACCCCTGCTCTTCCCTTTGCAACCCCCATAGCATTCTGTGTAGGGCTGGCACAGGAGCCCCGCAAAAACTGGGTGGCTTATTTGCATACCCGGCACCAAGGCGTGCCAGGGAGCCCTCGGCCCTGCTCTGGCGATGTCTGCAGAGCTGCTCTCTGTCCAAGTGTGTCTGCTTAGGAAGCCAGGACCTCAGAGCACAGGACCCTGGATGCTGAGACCGGCAGAGAGTAGGTGCCCAGCATTCTTGTGCAGTAAATAAATAACCACAGGCGTGACTGGCCCACAGGTCCCTCAACATGGCAAAACAAAGAAGGGGTGACATTTCTGGGCCTGATCCCCAAGCCCTGGGCACCACCCTCCTGAAGGCTGCAGGTTTGGGGGAGCCCTGGGCAAGCAGGCTGGGCCGCCCTCAGGCAGGGAGCTGCAGCCAGTCTCTGTTTCCACCCTGCCCCCTCCGCATGGAGAGGGAGGGGCAGGCTCCTGCTCTCCTCAGTTCACCAGGGAAGCACTTCCTGCACATGCGACTTAGGCTGCCAAAGCAGCCCAGGTTTTTCCCCAGCTGATCAATCACTCACATATTACTTATATGCCCCACAGAGTGTCTTGAAATGAAAATAATCATTGTTATGATTTATTAATAACCACTGTTCCTGTCCTCAGTATTTCCTGAATCAACTTATTCAGTTCTGGAAATATTTAAGCCAAAGTTTCATGTCAAACAGCTCTGACGTTCGAAGGCTCTCCAGCTGAGTTTCTGGAGAGGGCCCAGGAGCAGGCCCAGGGAGGAGGGCGAGGGGACTTCCATTGGGGACTCCTCTGGTCACAAGCACAGCCTTTCACTTACTCATGCCGTCCAAAGCTACAGAACTCCACCAGGACAGTGCAGATCCCCGGCGCCCCCAGTCTGTCAGGGGAACTAAATCACAACAAACAACCGCACAGAGGTGAAAGCCCGGGCCACGAGCACAGACAGCGGCTGCAGAGGCGCCATCGTGGACGCAGACTTTCTGCTGTCCACATCTGTGGGGCCACCAGAGGCGGGAGCGCCTGGGTTGAGCCTTGAAGCATGAGCAGAATTTGGGCCTACCTCAGGGGAGGTGGGGCTCTGATTTGGGAGGAAGAAAGGAGCGTGGCATTTGCATTTGCTATCTCTTGGCTCAGATCAGCACATGTGCAGGTTAACACTGTCACTTCCTGTCACTGGCAAGCATCTCCCATAATCCCAGTGGCCCATAATCCCCGCCTCTCTTTCCTCAACCCCCCCAGTACCTGCCAACCCTTGCATTTGGAAAGTTTCTCTTCTCTTGAAACTGCTCTGGTCAAATCTGATTCTGGTTCTCAGCCTCCAACACCCCTTGGTGCTAAGACAAAGTTCCTCGCCCTCTTCTTGAAGCTCTTCCTCCCACAGCCCAGCTGCCTCATCTCTGTCCAGCCTGTTCTGGCCCCCACGTCCTCTGTTCTCCCCAAAAGTCCTGCCGTTGACCAGCGATGCCTCAGCTGCCCTTCATTCCATCATGAGTCCCACATCTGTATTTCTGCCCAGGTCTCTGTCCAGAGCTTCAGGCTCACATGTCAAACCATCTGTGGGACATCTCCACAGGGATGGTTCAGGGTCACCTAAGCCAATGCCTGCTCGCCTGCTCATCTCTCTCAAATGTGTTCCCCACCGCCCTCATCCAGGGCTCACAGCCAACCTGCCTTGACGACTTGGAATTGTTTTGACAAATCTCTCCCCTTCAGGCCTTACAGTCCATTAGTTTCAAAATTCTGAAGATTCTCTCCGTACTTTTATTCCATTTTCATTTCTCTTTTACTGAATCAAGTCAAATTCTTATCATCCTTGCCTGGACTCCTTCCTCTTACCTCCTGCCCCTCACAGGAGCCTCCAAAAAAGATATGCAGCTGCCAAGGAAATCTTTCTAAACACAGATCTAATCATTTTACTTCTTTCCTCAAAAGAAGTTACGGGATTTACCAACTACTACGTGCAGAGTACGGTCTACCCCCAGCCCGGCAGCCACAGTCCTTTCATGGGACAGCTCCACCAGCTTATCTGCACCCCTCGCCTCCCCGCAGCTCAGGGCTGCCGGAGGCGGCTGTCTATTACACTACCTGGGGCCGTAGAAATGCTGCTCTCCACATCTACTGAACCAGACCTTCTGAGGGGAAGGGCTTGGAGTTTGGATTCTGAAGCAGCCCAAGTGATTCTGACAATCACTGTCCTCACCTCATCATCACACTCGACAATGTTCCGTCACAGTACCCTGTGCTCATTCTCACTGTTCCAAGTCCCACCTTGCATTCGAGGTGTGGGTCCAGTTTCACCACCTCCATGTGGCCCTCCCAGACTCACTCCACTGAAATTAGTCTCTTTTTTCTCACTTCAATTTCACCTTTAAAACAGCATGAATAACAGCCTGGCATATAATTGTGTAGTTCGTGCAATGTATCTATGTACCTCTTCCCAAGATTGAGGACAGTGGAGTACAGGGGACCCAACTGCCTCCTGAGAATTCTGTGTGCATGAGTGTGTGTGTGTGTGTGTGTGTGTGTGTATGAGAGAGAGAGAGACAGAGAGAGAGTTGTGTGTATGCGTGCAGGCATGAGTGTATGTATACAAGTGTGTGAGTATATGTGGAAGAGTGTACATGCATGTGTGTGAATGTGTATATGTTTATGAAATTTGTGCATGCATGAGTGTGTATATGTTTGCAAATGTGTGTGAGAGTGTGTGTGCATGCATGAGTGTGCAAGAGTGTATGGATGCATGAGCGTGTGATTATGAATGCAATAGCGTGTGAGGGTAGTTTGTGAGTGTACGAATGTCTGCAAGTGTGTGAGACACGTGCACACCTGCACACACACACCTTCTCTGAGCAACCCTATGTCTGGAATGTGGGGTCTTGGTCCAGGCAGTCGGTGCTGAGGAGGGAGGCCCTGAGCCAGGGCCTGCTCACTCCTCCAGGAAGCCTGGAGGCCGGGATCCTCATGTGGACGCCCAGCTGCTGGGAAACTGGAGAACCCTATGGGTCAGGCCAGGAGGAGAGGCCCGGGGAAAAGGGTGGGGTGCATCTCTGGGGGGGCCTCAGAGACATTTGGGAGGAGGGCGCTGACGATTGGCGGTATGTGGAGATAGGGACTGGAAAGGGGGCAGGACAGTGGTCAGAGGAGGAGGACACTGCAGGGCAATGAGGGATTCAACTTGTCCACGGTGGATTTTTGTGGTCCCCCTGACATCCAAGGGGATGTGTCCAGGAGGGAGTCAGAGGTGGGTCAAGCGTGTGGGGCGTGTGGGAGACAGAGCTGGGCCCAGGAGAGAGGGGGCTGTGGAGCAGAGGCCGGCACACAGGAAGCCTCTGTAAGGGTTTGTTGGGGGACAGTAATAATAGTAATAGGAGTTACTATTCACAGAGGGATTGGACACTGCGTGCTCTGTACTGGACTGAATGCTCCACACGGAGTATTTCGTTTACTCCTCACAAGTGTTATTACTTCGGTTTTACAGACGTGCACGCTGAGGTTTAGTGAGCTTCGTAAGCTGCCGGAGGCCACCACACTGCTAGCAAATGGCATAGCCTGTTTTTGAATTTGAATTCACCTTTCTGTAGGGCCTGTAACCCCTTCATGAAACTGCCAGACATCCATGAGATCTCCCAGGAGGCCTCTAGAGTGAGGAAAGAAGAGCACTGAAGCCAGAACCCCAGGAACTTGGCGGGAAGGAGGAAAAGATGTAGAACAGCTTGTGACCGACTCTGGGAGAAGCTGCCAGAGGGATGGGGGAACCACCAGGGAGAGAGTGCTTGGAAGACCCAGAGAGGCTTCTCAGAAGAGCACGCCCACGGCAGAGAGAGGTTTAAGGTCACAGGTGGAAGGGTGGGGCAGGAAGCAAGCGTTTGCGGGGCATGGGGAGGTCAGCCAGAGTGTAGAGAGCTCTTCCAGGACTGGCCCCTGCAAAGCAGGGGAGAGAGAAGGAGGAGGGTCTGTGGAGTGAACTGTGAAATGGAGGGCAGGTTGTCCCTTATTAAAATATGGGGACCTGAGTCTGTTAATAGCTGACAGGTGAGGGCCTTTGGGCTGGGAGAGGTGAGGCGATGAGCCAGGGAGGGGCCTGCAGGGTCCAGGAACTGACAAATGTGGGACCTGGGCTTAGGTGGTAGGGTGATCCTGGAACAGCAAGATGGCATCTGGGGCTGTGGCTGGAAGCAGGGAACACGGATGAACATGGACAGCGGTCCTGTAGTGGTGATGTAGTCTCCCCCTTGCTCTGGGGTACCTGGCAAATGGGGCCTTACCTGCTGGGGGTTAGAGAACCTACCTGTACCAACCTCACCAACCCCCACCCCCTTCTCTCTGATCTTGGCCCTGACTGTGCCCTCTCGCCACCACTCTATGTTGCTGCCACTCATGCCTATGCCAGGATACCACGAACCCTTCAGGTGTCCTGGCCCAAACTGTGCTGTTCATTGTGAGCCCTACCATGTGGCCTGGCAAGAGAGGAGGTGGGGCTCTGAGCTTTCTCAGCCAGCAGGTGTTAGCAGACTTGGCTCTCACTGCATTAGCACTGGCCCCGCCTTCCTAGAAAAGAGGCCTAAGATGGGCCAAGTAGGACTGGGCCTAAGTGGCTCCTAAGTGCGTCCAGTCAGTGGTGCCAGGGAGGACGGAGAAAAACCAGCTTAAACACAAGAGTTTTCACGTGTTGGCAAGATGGGAGCTTGGTTTCTGTCTGTCCAAGGGCTGCCCCAGATGAAAATATAAGTCAACTCAAACTCCAGAGGTCATAACCCAGGGTGGAGGAAATGGAATTCAAGTACCCAAAGGTCCATTTATTATTAGAGAAGGGCAAAAAGCTATGTAGCATCAAGGCGTTGCCAAGGCCACATGAGGTACAGGGCCAGCAGAGGAGACACTGGCTGGTTCACACTATTTTCCTATTAAGGAAGCAGGCATCTTTCATTTCTCAGAGTTGAAGAAATTAAAGAAGTAAATAGGCAATGTACATAAGAGGAAGTACAGATGGCCAAAAAGATGTATAGAGATGCCAAATGTCAATAATAACTGGGGAAATACAAATTATAGCTATAACATGATACAGTACTGTGTACCCTTTAGACAGGCACATTTTTTGAATTTTGGTAATATTATGTGTTGGTGAGGTTGTGAGTAATTACAAGCCACTATGTAGAGGGCAATTGGGCTGTATTTATTAAAATAAAAACCATGCCTACCCTACACCCCAGCAATTCTGCTCGCCTGTCTCCTGCAGAAAGAACAATAAGGGTATAGGTGGTCACACACAAGGATGTCCTGGGAGCGCTCTGTGTGATCCCTAAAAATAGGAAAAACCCAAATCCCAGCAATATGTCAATAGCTAAATAAACTGTGCTATATTCACATTATAGGACCCTCTGCAGAAATGAAAAAGAATGAGATGAATGTGTACGTTAATACAGTTAGCTCCCCTTTGTAACAAACACCTCAGAAGAGGCGTCTTCACTCCCTTTCTCGAATCCCTCCACTATTCTTTTTTGGTAGTAAAATATACATAACATGACATTTACCATTTTAACCATTTTTAAATGTTGGGCTAAGTGACACTCGGTACCTTCACAGTGCCAGCTGTGTCACCAGCTCCACCACCCACCGCCAGAGCTTCCTCATCCAGGCTGCCCCCTGCTATCTTTTGACCCCCCCACCAGTCAGGCTCGCCTACCTCTGTACCATCCAGACTGCTCTTATCAAGGCCATCAATGACCTCACGCTGCTCAATCCAAGGGTTCCGTCAGTCCTCCCATTCCTGGAGTCCTCGCAGCACTTGACTGAGTGGGTTCTCCCTCCTCCAGAACCGTTTCTACCCTTCGGTTCCACGACCACTCTCCTGCCGCTCCCTCCCTCACTGACCACCGCTCAGTCTCCTCATCTCCCTTGCCTCTTGGCATCCAGGGCTAGTCCTTGGACCCCATTTTTACCCACACGCATTATCTCAGCGATCTCCTGTGTCATGGATGTAAATGCCCTCACGGTGCAGAAGGCACCTGAGACCCAATGTCCATTACACTAGCCACCTGCATCTCCAATGTCTCCGGTCTGAAACTGAACTCCCGGTCTTCGCCCACCCCGAAATCTACTCCCCCATCTGTCAGTGGAAACACTACCCTCGGCCCAGAGCCATCATTTCTCCCCTGAATTACTGCTATAGCCTCTTCTTCAGTCTCCACTCTGCCACCTCTCTTCAGTCTCTTTACAGAGCAGCCAGAGAGAGGTCCTAAAGATGAGGGTGAGATCCTGCTGCTGCCTGCAGGACTCCCCTTCCTGCTCTGCATAAATGCCCGGGCCATCACTCCAGCCTCCAGGCGTCCTCAGCACTGGACCATGTGACCTCCTGCACCAACTTGGGCTTCCCCAGTCCTGGTCACACTGGCCTCTGCAGTCCCTCAAACAGGCCAGCCGTGCACCTGCCACCTGGCTCTGCACCTGCTGTCGTCCCCTGTCCCAGAAGCGCTTCCTCAGCCCCTTCATTCTTTACTCATATGCCATCTTCTCAACAAGGCCTTTCCTGACCAGCCTTTTAAACATGTGCCACCAACCCTCCTATCTCTTCTTTTTTGCTTTAACAATTACGTAAATTCTATTATAGTGGTGGAAGAAAGTGAGCTGCAGAACAATTCACAAAATATAAAACCATGTAAACATGGAAGAACAATACAACACCCAAATGAAGACACTATGCATTCTTGGGGTGCACGCATTTGCACAGAAAGAACACCACTAACAGTGGTGATATTCATGAAAGGGCAGACTGAGCTGTAACATAGTATATTTCATACAGAGAATGAATGCAGTGTTGCTCATGTAAATCAAAACAAAAACTTTAAAGTGGAATGGAGCTGGATCCCTTAGGAGATCTAAAATAGCAATGAAAATATCACACGTTCGATAAATGTTTATGAGTAATAATCATCACTCTAGGCTGTGGACACAACACAAGCCAGACAGGCCCAGCCTCTGCCTGCTCAGAGCTTCCAGGTCCATCTGTGCCCTTCCGAGGGGGCCAGGTCAGGGGCCCCCTCTCCGAAGCTGAGCCCCTCCTGTGGGTCTGGGTCCACTCCAGACTGTCTGCTCCACCCCTACTCAAGTAAGGAGGGGCTCAGTGAGGGTGTGCAGTCCTGGCCCCCTGCTGCGAGCAACAACAACAAGCGGGCCTGACAGCCGCTGAGGCTTAGAAATGGCCGAGAACACATCACAGATGCCTTACCCGATGGATCATGGGGGGGTTTGGCCCAATTCCCTTGGGTCCCTTTTACCTGTTTGTATGTCCCTCCACTCTGCCCCATGTCACTTTGAACAGCTTCCCCTGCAGTGGTTTTTAAGGACTGTGGGGTGTTTTGGAAGACTGCCCTTGGGCAATTGGAGCCCATTTTGAGCAGGCACTGGGAGAACTGGAAGTGCCTAGGAATTTATATCCTACACTTACCCCCTTAGCCCTTAGCCAAAGACTCAGGGTATGGGAGCCTGTAAGTCCCTGCAGCCTGGTTTCTAGTTAGAAACCACTTCAGAGGGGGAAGGAGGTGGAAATTACACTTCAAAGTTCTCCCGTGGTTCAGGCTGAGATTTCTCTTTATTGGGCTTTGCACCCCAACTTGGCTCTCTTCTTCTGTCCTGTTCCCCCAAGCCCTCACTAATATCCCCTGGAGGCACCTCTTTAAGACATTACTGCATGAAAATCCTCATCTTAGGGTCTGCTTAGGAGAATGCTAACACACCTGATTGTTTTCAGGGCCTTTTGAATAGGCTGTGGCAGCACTGGCCTTGGGACGCCATGGGGGCAGCTGGCCCTGTCCGTGCTCTCTGGGGTCAGGCACCCTGCAGTGGGCCAGGGTGTTTTTCTATCTGCAGCTCTGTAAGTGCTGCCCCAGAGCGCAGAGGAGTGGCTGCACATGGGCTAAAACACAATTGATTTATAAAAGTCAATGGGATTTTAAAGCTGAGCTGGGAAATAGCAAGATGGTTCTCAGAGCTGAATTGATTTAAAGGGTAAGAATTGAGGTTGAAAGATTGATTGAGAAGAGAGAGGTGAGGTAATGGAAGGGGCACTCTAGAGGGGGCTGGACAAAATGGTTTCATCAACTTAATGCAATTTGCAGCCAAGGGCGAGGGGGTCTGGTAAGGTTCCACGCTGTCCTGGGAATACTGTACGAGCCTCGGATGACTTATTACATGATGGTTCCTGAGTGCCCCCTACCATATACTGGGGGTGCCAAAAAATGTATACCCATTAAAGTGTGTATATACCCTCTGTATATACAGTATATGTATATATAATTTTAACTTGTTATTTAGCTTCTTTCTGTGCTCCATTTGGTCATCTATTTTTTGCTGGGTCCCCCATGTGAGAGGTAATCAGCGGGGCCCTCCTAATGGGTATCACCTCAGGGCCTGGCAGACAAAAGACAGCAAGGGCCCAATCTACTCCCCTGGAAGTAAAAAGAACTGCTTCTAAAACAGTGCTAAGGTAGTCTAGAAAGTTTGGATTTTTTTCATAATAATTATTTTAATGACTTAAAAACATCAATATAAAATATTACATTCTTCAGCTATTTTCATTGGCTTTTCCTGGGTCTGCCTCCTGGCTCAGCTGGTGCTATTCTTCTGCAGATGCCCAAACTGCTTGACCTGTACTCCCCAGTGAACAGCCCAGATTCAACTGTACGTAGTGTTCACGCATCCATTCTTGGAGCTCACGGGGCCTCCTGTGCATTCACCCTGTGCTAGCCACTGGCACATGCACAGGAAAGGGCCATGCCTGCCCTAGCGGAGGTAAAGAGGGAGCAGAGACACCCAAATACAAGAGGCTGTCACCATGGGAAGTATAAGGGGAAATGGGAGCATGCCGAGAGCACCAAGGAAGTCAAGCGCGGAGGCTGGGAGGCCAGTGGTGAGGCTGAGGCTGGAAGAAAGGAGAGCGAGCCATTACAGGGATCAGGTAACGCCACCCCAAATATGCCACTTTGGCATATGGATTATTTTAAGCTGTAGGCAACTGAGAAACAGTAAGCACAGGAGGAGCATTCTGCCCTCCCTCTTTCTGCCTAAAAGCAGTGCATAAATTTCCCTCTCCTGTACCAGGAAGAGGACAGTGAAATTTGTATTGTTGGAGTCAGGTCTGAGTCTGCACTAACTGTACAAACCTCCCCTTGTTTACCAGACATTTCCTAGTCACCTTCACACAATTTACTGCCCCGAGCTTTAACTTCCTCTGGGGTTTTACCTCTTTTCTGTGACGTCTCCTTCCCCCTCAAAAAACTATCAATAAAATTTATGTCTTTCCTTCTGTTAATCTGTCTTTTATAATTTGCAGGCCTCAGGCTTAGAATTTAAGAAGGGACAGGGAAATTTTCCCTCCCCTGCACTATGGCAGGTTAGGGGGAGAAAGGGTGTGCTCAGCAGGGGTTACAGGAAGATGTGCAGGATGAGAGCCTGGGTCAGAACCAGGAAGTCTGGCTTCCAGGCCCTTATCCCTGACTCTCACAAGACCCAGGTCCTGCCCTAGAACAGACCACACCCTAACACCTCCCGACTAAGACTAATGACAAACGCCCTCCTCTGAGAAAGACGAGCTTGATGGACTTCTTTGCACTTCTGTCTAGAGGCCAGACCTCCAACCATCAGCCCATGGCGGCATCTGTGGTTGCACCTCCTCGGAAGAGGCTGCTTTAGGCATCACTGACATGGGCATGAAGTTGAATGATGAGAAGGCCGCTGTGAGCCTGTGTATAGCCAGGTCTCCAGCTTCACCTCCCAGTCATACCACACACCTCCCTCTTTCCAGTCCAGAGAGCAGTCCTCACCTGGGCCATTCTGTGCTATACTCCTGCACGTTGTGCTTGCAGCCCGATGAGCCCTGACTCACTCCTGAAGCATCAGCACTTCTGTTTCCTATGAGGTGACGCCTTCTTTAGTACGTTCCCAAAGCAGAGGGGTTGACTTCCATCCATTATACTGCCCCTGCAATTGTGCACAGACCGCTAGCCGGACATGTGACTCTATGCTGTACTGATTCGTGTGCTTGCTACGGCCATGGAAGGTGCCCTCCTCACACTTGAAGACCTAGAATGTAGTACAGAGACTCTCAAAAACTGCTAGCTGAATGAATGAATGAACACGAGATAGGAGTCCTCAAGTTCCAAGAAGATGGGAAAGAAGATTGTGCCTCTGTAGGTGATCTTGGTTTGGAAGGAATCTGCCTCCAGGATTTCTCCTACCCTTGACCGTTTCCACACGATAAGAAGGTGAAAGGGCACGAGATCATTGTTTCTGTGATCAGAGACGTGGCCAGCAGGAGACTCAAAACACAGACCTACTGTAGTTCTCCTAGTTTGGTGGTGGGTGTGGAGAGGCCACATAAGGTCACGGAAGGAGCACAGGATTTGGAGGCCCCAGACCATTAAGCCTCTTGGAGCCTCATATTTCCATATAAAACGGGAGCAAGATGCAAATTCTACCTACTACCTAGACTAAGGTGAAATGAACGATACTTTGAAAGTGCTTCGTAAAAGGAGCAGTGCTGACTGAATGTGGTTAATACTGCTTCTCATCGCCGCAAACTGAGCCCCTTGGAAGCCCCTCTTCCCTCTCCTGGACTCTATTGGACCTTGACTGGAGCAGCTGGCCCTGGGCTCGCCGCCTCTGCTGCTGTTCACATTAGCAGGCCACTCACCAGAAGCCTGGGATCAGTGGAGTCGACGTAATTCAATATTCATTATAAATTTCGTTTCTGCCTGCCTATGAGCCATTAGCTTCGATCAGTATACTCTCCACTCTTGGTTAAGTAATCATTGAGACTGTCGACATTTTGGCAGAGTCAGGATGGGTACCTGGCTGTCTTGGGGCGGGAGGGAGCAGCAAGGCAGCCTCCCGGCCCAAGCCTAACCCAGTTTAGGCTTGTCTTGCAAATAAGTCATTTATTGCCACCTTCAAATAAGATCATGGCCAATCCTCCAGTTCTCTGCAGTCAGCAGTCCAGGCTGGAGCTCCTTTCGTCCAGCATTGGTAGTGCCTTGTGTCCCAGGTGTTGAAGGGTGATGAACTTCGGTCACCTTCTATGGGAAGAACTCAGTTTTCCCATCAGCTGGTATCTGGGACGAGAGGCAGGAGGAGGGAGGGGGCTTCCCAGTGCATCTCCAAAACACTAACTGCCACCTTCATCTCCTGGCACATAGGCCTTGGGCAACCACAGACAGACTGTCAGTCTGGGGACCAGGGCCACGTCCAGAGGCAGGGAACCTGGCTGGCAGCTGCTGAGAGCTCTCCATGGATGTGCTCTGATGATGGCCCCGTTGTCCCATCATGCCCTCTGCAGATCACAGATGGGAAACAGCATGGCTCCCACAGCGTCTCCTCAACATCCCGGACCTCGGGGTCACACCCTATACACCCACTGCCCACTGCCCACATTTGAGCCTGCATCATTGTCTAATGCTCCATCCAGCCATGTCACTCCCCTGCTTAGAGCCCCACCTACATGTGTGCCAGGTCTATTCCCTGGCCGCGTTGCCTTGTCCCCCTACTGTTTTCCTGCATCGCAGCCACACCCAGCGGCTCAGTTATGCCCTGCGCATGTGCCTCTGGGTCTTGACACACAAAGCTTTCTCCCCTGCAATGGCTTTCTTCTCCTGATGCCTAGATAGGTCCTGGTGTGTAAACAAGAAAGTGCAATGATGTTCACAAGCCTTAGGGTTTTAAATCCCAGCACTGCCACTGCTGGTTGGGTACACTTCCTGGCTGGCAAGTTCTTTAATCTCTCTGGCACTTATTTTCCTCATCTGAAAAATGGGCAACAGTGATTTCTTTCTCAAGATTAAAGGAGATTATATACATGGTAGGTGTAACAGGTCATTAAAATGGAAGCTCCAAGACGGCGCTAGGACGCAAGGACAAAGAGGCGTTCTAAAGTGAGGCCCAGACCAAAAAACACACTTTCAAAGAGGTGGGTGAAAATCAGTTATGCAGCCAGGGATGGATGTGGAAATACTGAAGCGACTCGAGGGCATTTCATTATCCAGGAGTGCCCAGCGTTGTCACGCGGACTTGCCAGGCAGGGACAGGGGAAGGCCTGGCCCCCTGGGACAGTGGAGGGCACAAATGAAGTGGCTTCATGAATTGCATTTGTTGTAAAGCATTGTTGCCTAAGTTCAATAGACGTGAGCTATGGTTACTGCTACGATTAAACATTTGGTCAGTGCGTGAGTGACTATGTATGTTGTGTGACGCTTGCTGTAAGCGAGGAGGTGAAGTTTTCTGAGTGCGCAGTATTCAAGCCGGCAGATTTTGTCAGAAATGCAGTGAGCTGAAACAACCAGCAGCCAAAGCTTGGGTCCTTCAGTATTACCAGGTGGCGGGGGCCAGGTCTGCCTGAGCCCACCACATACCCTAACACCAACGGCCAGCACTGTAGGCACTCCCTCCTGTGGGCACCTGCACCAGTGCTCACCCCGCTTGTCCCACCTAATTCTGACTCATTCTCCTTTCCTACTAGCCTGCTGCATGGCCAGGCTGCCTTTCAGATAAACAAATCTGAGGTGAAGCAGGACAGAGTGGAGGGCATAAAAAGGTGGGGTTACCCACCTTCTGTTTCTGCCTGGTGATGGCCTCGTGAACAGCTGCCCATGGAGGCAGGTGCTTGAAAGGAATCAGACATCCTGCCTCACTGGAGCCTAAGCCTCGCAGTGACACCACTGAGCCACCCCAGCCTCTGGACAGGGCTGCGTTTGGAGGGAAAGGCTTCTCAGACCTCAGAGTCCGATGTTTACGCTGCTTCCCACCTTATGGTAGTGTGATCTTGAGTGTTTTACTTAAATTACTCTGCCTCCACTTTCTCCCTTGTCTCAGAACAATGGTATAAGGATTAAATGGGGTGTGTGCATGTCAATGGAGCATCCAGTCCGCTTCTGGCACATTCCAGCTATCTTCTCACTTTCCTTCCCTAAAGAATGTTAGTGCTGAGAGTCATACTGTATGATTCCATTTACATGAAATTTAAGAACAGGCAACACTACTCTGTGGTGAGAGAAATCAGAAGAGTATGAGTCTGGTTGTGAGGAGGGCCTGGACAGGATGGAACTTTCGGGGGTTAAAGGAAACACTCTGTATCTTGATCTGGGTGGTGGTCATTGAGCTGTACACTTATGATTTGTGTGCTTTACTCTATGTAAATTACACCTCCAGTAAAAAAAAAAAAAGAAAAAAAATATTAGAAATGAACAATGAAAATGCTAGAATGAAAAGTACTGAAAAAATCAGGGTGCAAAGTACTATGAGGCCACTGTTGTTCGAAGATCCCCAAATCAGGAATTTGTATTTCCTCTCATCAGGTCCCTGGGACTTGTCCCAGACATTTTGCTCATCTGAGGGCCTCTGCAATTTCATTTCAGTTCTGAGCAAACTTCTGGAAGGGAGAGAAAGGACAGAGCTCAGTAGTCTGTGGGCTAGAAGTCCTGACCAGCGGTGGAGGACGTCCAGCTTGGGGACTGGAGCCCCAGGGAAGGTATTAACTCTAGGCAGTGGCGCCAGAGTCTGGCCTGGAGTAAGGGGATCACTGGCAGAGTCTCCTATGGCCTTCCTTCTCCACCACAGCTCCTGTCAGGCCTCCAGTCCCTGGTTCCACCCTCCAGGGACTGTCCTCATATCTCGCCTCCTTGGCATACCTCACTGACCCCTCTCCTAGCCCTGGGTCCTCTCTCTGAATTTCAGGCAAAGCCAGATGCTGTATCACCTAAGTAGTGTACTGTGCCTTGCTGTCCCTCTGTGAGGGCCCCAGCGGTGGTCTTAGGGAGCCCTCAGACTACCTGGCAAGCCTGGGCCAGGGCAGCATGGCCACACCACTCAGAACCAAGCAATCAGAGATCCGTGAACCACCATGGTCACCCCGTAAGAGTAGAAACTTCCCTCTGAACAATCCTCCAGTTTGACCTGGCAACAGGTCACATGACTGCTAGGCTATCACTCCTTAAGCACAGATCCAGCAGTCCTGCAAGCCTCGCGGTGAAACCTGGCAGTCTCCTTTCCTTCCACTCTTCATTCCCTATCCCCAGAGGCAGCCACTTTCAACCGTGTTAGTCGGTTTCTTTGGCGTCTACCTCCACATTTCTAACCAGTATTTATTTATTGCCACTTCTTTGTTTTCTTCCTGATTCCCTGCCATCTAGTTAATTAACACATCCATCATCTCACATATTTATATTATTATTGTTATTATTTTTTGGTGAGAACACTTAAGTTCTCCTCTCTTAGCAAATTTCACTTATACAATACAGTGTCATCAACTGTGTCACCATGTTTTACATCATTAGATCCTCAGACCTTATTCATCTTATAGATGAAAATTTGTACCCTTTTACCAACCTCTCCCTGCTTCCAATCCCCCACCCCAACAACCACTTTTCTACTCCCCATTTTTATGAGTTTCCTTTTTTGTTTTTGTCTGTTTGTTTTTAGGTTCCACATGTAAGAGATATATACAATATTTGTCTTTCTCTGTTTGTCTTATTTCACTTATAAAATGTCTTCGAGGGCCATCTATGTTGTCATAAATGGCAGGATTTTCCTCTTTCTCATGGATGAATACTATTCCAAGGTATATATAATAATATATCATTATATACATATATATACAGATATATATGTATATACACACACACACAGTTGACCCACAGTTGAACAACACAGGTTTGAACTGTACGGGTCCAGTTATATGCAGATTTTTTTTCAATAAATACATACAGTACTGTAAATGTATTCCTTTTTATGATTTTCTTAATAACATTTTATTTTCTCTAGTTTATTTTAATGTAAAAGTATAGTATATAATATGCAAAATATGTTAATCAACTGCTTAAGTTATCAGTAAGGCTTCCAGTCAACAGTAGGATATTAGTAGTTGAGATCTTGGGGAGACAAAAGTTATACACAAATTTTTGACTGTGTGGGGGCTCAGTGCCCCAAACCCCCATGTTGTTCAAGGGTCAAACGTACACACACACACACACACACACACACACACACACACACACACACGGTGCCAAAAAATGTATACACATTTTAAGAAAAGAAAAAAACTGTATTAATATATACCAATAACAAAAGATGAATACAAGTCACGTTTCACTTTTGCAATTACAAGAGGTGCTCAGAGTGGTGACCATCAGTGTCCAGACACTTCTGATTATGGAGAACTACTGCTTGAGCAACGTTGACCAGTGTCCACTTGTATACGTTTTTCTGGCACTCTCAGTATATATAATATATAGATGCTATATATTATATACTATGCATCATATATTATGCATATTATATGTCCTGTATATAGTACATATACTATGTTATGCGCACACAC
Source organism: Rhinolophus hipposideros (assembly GCF_964194185.1). Classification (NCBI taxonomy): domain Eukaryota; kingdom Metazoa; phylum Chordata; class Mammalia; order Chiroptera; family Rhinolophidae; genus Rhinolophus; species Rhinolophus hipposideros. The sequence continues at coordinate 63,503,090 of NC_138061.1, forward strand.
ACACACACACACACACACACACATACACATTATATAATATATACCACATCTTTCTTATCCATTCACCCATTGATGGACATTTAGGTTGTTTCCGATCTTGGCTATTGTGAACAACGCTGCAATGAACATGGGAGTGCAGATATCCTTTGATATCCTGTTTTCATTTCTTTTGGATGTAGATCCAGAAGTGGAATTGGTGGATGTCACGCAGGGGACCCTGCTCACTGCGCCATTTGTCACGTGGGGTGTCAGGCGGGGTCGCTGCTCCCGCTCCCCACATAAGAACGCAGGACATGGTGAGGCCAAACAGGAACACCCACGGAGCCATAAGTAGGGGAGTCATATCACTATATTCTCACTGGCGGCATCCGCCTCTCTGCAATCCGCTCTTGCTAGCCGCCATTTTCTGCTAGCGTAGCCACAGCAGTTATATTAGTGGCCAATGGCTCACGGGTTACAGCTGACGGCCAACTAGCCACAGCTGATGGCCATCTGATCACAGTTGATGGCCATTTACTACCCGAGCCAGCACCTTTCTATGTGAGGCCGAGAGCCTGGAAACTGCTTTCTGGGGCTCTGTCCCCACAGTGGATCATGTAATAGTTCCATTTTTTATTTTTTGAGGACTCTCCACACTGTTTTCCATAGTGGCTCTACCAATTTACAGTCCCACCAACAACACACCAGGATTCCTTTTCTCCATATCTTCGCCAATATTTGTTTCCTCTTCTCATTTCAACAGGTGTGAGGTGATATCTCATGTGGTTTTGATTTGCATTTCCCTGATGATTAGTGATGTTGAGCACCTTTTCATGTGCCTGTTGGCCATTTGTATGTCTTCTTGAAAAAAATGTCTATTCAGTTCCTCTGTCCATTTTTAAATTGGATTTCTTGGGGGAGGAGGGCTATTGAGTTGTGTGAGTTCTTTATATACTTTAGAGATTAACCCCTTATCAGATTTGCAAATATTTTCTCCCATTCAGTAGGTTGCCTTTTCATTTTGTTGATGGTTTCCTTTGCTGTACAGAAGCTTTTTAGTTTGATGTAGTCTCATTTATTTATTTTTGCTTTTGTTGCCTTTGCTTTGGGTGTCAAATAAAAAAAAAAATCATCACCAAAAGTGATGTCAAGAAATGTACTCCTTATGTTTTCTTCTAGGAGTTTTACAGTTTCAAGTCTTACATCCAAGTCTTTGATCCACTTTGAGTTGATTTTTGTGTATATATAAGATAGGGGTCTAATTTCATTCTTTTGCTTATAGCTGTCCAGTTTTCCCACCACCATTTATTGAAGAGACTATCCTTTCCTCATTGTATATACTTGGCTCCTTTCTCACAAATTAATTGACCACCTGTATGGGTTTATTTTTGAGCTCTCTATTCTGGTCCATTGATCTATGGATTGTTTTTATGCCACATCATTTCTTGATTTTTCTCTTTTATCTGTTGACTTTTCACTGTGGAAGGTGAGGATTTCATTTCTTTCACTCCCATGCCCCCACATACATAAGCACCCATCCCATCCTCCCAATATAGTTATGTTGTAATTTTGGTTTGATCAATATGCAGAATTTGTATTATTAGTACTAGGTAATACCTGGTCCCAGTTGAGCTATATAATACACTATAATAATTTTTCCTTTCATGCATCATTTTTTGCTTTCCCTGGAGTTCATAAATGCCTTTTTTCATTTGCTTAGTTTTCTACGACAAATTAACAAGTCAACCTTAAATATTTCAACAGTTGTCTAAATCTAATCTCCATGTGTTCATACGCGGTGGGCATCTTCTGAAAAATATCACTGCCTCTTATTACTCAAGGAACCTATAGCTTCCCTGGAGACATATAGGCCATGTGCAATGGTCTTTAGATAACGAATCCCTGTGTTGGGTTAGGGAGAGTGGTCAGAGGCCTCAGCATAAGACAGACATGAATATGAACTGAATTCTATCACTTGTTAGCAGGGCACCCATGATTCTCCTTTTACATCTGTTAAAATGAGAATACTGATGACTCATCATAGTGTAGTTACGAGAATTAAATCAGTACAATGGAAACGCCTGGATCATGGAGGGCAGCACACAATCAATGTTGGTTTACTTTCTTGTTGGAAAATCAGGAAAAACAAGGTCACCGAAAGTACTTTATCTCACTCATAGAGTTTTCTCCTCCATCCTCAAAGTACTGACCAGGTTCTGTACGTCCATTGAGGCTTCCAAGACATTGATACTCTTGCTAAGGAAGAGAGCTAAAGCTGCTGTAGCTCTGCTCATCAGTCTAACGATTTCCTCTAAAAGAAGGAACCTCCTTAATAGCTCAATGTTGTTTTGAAATATTTTAAACAAAGACAGAAATTCTAAAAGAAAATACTGATAGATTGATGACATAAAAATTAAAAACTTATGTACATCTGAGGGGAAAAACCCCTTACATAAAAGTAAAAGGCAAGCAACAAATTGGGGAAATATTTGCAACATGTACATAAGTCAGTCAAGGGTGGGGCCAGCGTTCCTAAGGACCTGGACCAGTTAGAGTAGAGACTGCTTCAGCCTCCTAGGTAATACTTTCCCATTCATTCATTCATTCATTCATTCATTCAAAATCTATGTACTGAGTGCCCACTAGATGCCTGGCATTGAAGTATAATGATATTAAAAAGCAGAAATGTTCCCTGCCCTCATGGAGCTCACAGTCCAGTGGAATGACAGATACTCACCAGATAAACCCACTTAGGAGTTTATGACTATAATTAATCCAAGGTAAATGCTGTTAAGAAAAGGAAAGCATGTGTGGGAAGACTTCCCTGGCTGGTGACACCTGAGCTGAGAACTGGAGAGTAAGTCAAAATTAAGGAGTGTGTATGTGTGTGTGTGTCAGAGAGAGAGAGAGAGAGAGAGAGAGAGAGAGAGAGAGAGAGAGAGAGAGAGAGAGATTCCAAGCAGGGGAAACAGAGTGTGCTAAGGCTCTGGGTAGGAGGTCCATGCAACAGCTGATGAACAGGAACAAGGCCCGTGTGACTGGAGCTTGGAGAGTGAGAGGAGGCTGGAGATTTGGCCAGTGACTAGACTGTAAGAGGGGCCTTGTGGGCCATGGTAAAAGCTTCGGATTTTTACCCAAAGAGCAATGAGGAAGCCATTGAAGATTTCCTAGTTGGGGTTCAAGGTGGGTGCATGGCTGCATTTACATTTGAGAAGAAGCTCTGGCTTTGGAGGGGAGAAAAGATGGGTTGAGGCAGAGTCCCACTGCCACAGTCAACGTTAGAGATGATGACGTCTCAGGAAGGATGATGACTCAGGATGAGTGACACAAGCAGAGTGAAGAGTTCTTTGGGAGGTAAAGCAACAGGGCTGCTTCCTATATCTCACCCTTGAGGAGCAGGGCAAGGCCAGAGCAATACACTTTGTGTTGACTAGTGCTAATGGACACAGAAGAGGCCTCAGTCAAGATTGGGGGAATACATATTGAATGTCAACTGTAAGTGAAAAAAAAAAAAATGTTTTTTAAAATGATTGGGGGAGGGGCCTGCTCAGTTGCTCAGGTGCTTAGAGCTCCGTGCTCCTAACTCCGAAGGCTGCCGGTTCGATTCCCACATGGGCCAGTGGGCTCCCAACCACAAGGTTGCCAGTTCAATTCCTCGAGTCCCGCAAGGGATGGTGGGCTCTGCCCTCTGCAACCAAGATTGAACACGGCACCTTGAGCTGAGCTGCCGCTGAGCTCCCAGATGGCTCAGTTGGTTGGAGCCCGTCCTCTCAACCACAAGGTTGCCGGTTCGACTCCTGCAAGGGATGGTGGGCTGTGCCCCCTGCAACTATCAATGGCAACTGGACCTGGAGCTGAGCTGCACCCTCCACAAACTAAGATTGAAAGGACAACAACTTGAAGCTGAACAGCACCCTCCACAACTAAGATTGAAAGGACAACAACTTGACTTGGAAAAAAGTCCTGGAAGTACACACCTTTCCCCAATTAAGTCCCGTTCCCTTTCTCCAATAAAATCTTAAAAAAAAAAAAAAAAATTGGGGGAATACATAAACCTTTGAAGAAACAAGTCCTGTGAGAACGGGGTTTCGGAAAGGGGAGGAATCCCACCTGGCTCCAGCAGTATCATGGTCAAGCATCTGAGGGCTCTGTTCTGACTATGGCCTGGAGAGGTGGGGATGACCCAGGTGCCCCTGGGGGCTGAGTGAGCAGAGGAGGGCAGGCAGAGGGCACAGCATGGGCAGACTGTGTTAGTGGGCACCAGGTGTGGCCTGGGCTTTAACACTCTCCTCACCCTGGAAAACTACTCACCTCACCTCTAGGAGAAAGGGCACTGGTCTTATATTTTTATGTTCCATCTTGAAAAACAAATTCAACTTTTAGAGTGTCACAGAGCACACAGACTGGTCACTCGCTGTCCTGTATATGATATAAATTCATGGAGTTTTAGTGAATTTGTCCTATTTTTCTTTGGGAAAAATTGGCAGGGCAGTGGTGAGGTTTCTCTTCCATTCCCACTCTGGGAATAAGGCAGTGGGGCTCAGTAGAGGAAGAGCCTGCAGGGGTTGGGGGGAGACAGTGTCAGAAAGGCTCCCTGGAAGGGACCTTCAGAGCCAGGTGGGAGCTAGAGGGCCAGGGCCAGCCACACCTGGTTCCCAATGGCTCAGCCTGGCTTCAAGGAGCCATGACTAGCTAGGATGAGTCAGCACAAGTCCTGAGGAGAGAATGGCAAGCTAGAAGCATCTACAGCATTAAGGACCAATTTGAGCTGGTATGAACCAATCTGGACCACTTTCCTGAAATCAGTTTGAATTGTGTGATGCCCTTCAAACCAAGCATACTGTTTACACTTAATGGTGTATTTTGAGCCATTTCCAATTGGTTTGGGTGCCTCCCTAACTTTTTTGAATTAATATTGTCCTTCTCTCTCTCTCTCTCTCTCTTTCTCTGTGTGTGTGTGTATTCACACACATCTGCCTCTAACTACTTCTTGAAAGTTTAACTCACCCAAGACACAACAATTGACCAAAGTTAGTTCTATATGCAGGCAAGTGACAGTAGGGTTTTCCCTGGGAGGAGCTCAATCCTGGCATCTCGCCCTTCCTGGGAAGGAGACAGGGTGATGGCAGCTGTTGTGGGCTCACTCAGGGCTGGCCTGGATGGAAACCTAACAGGAAGCGAACAGCCAACGGGACCCGGGGAAGGGTCCCTAGGAATCCCCTATCTGCAGAGCAGCCTTAGTCAGACCACAGAGGCTTCTGAGCTGGAGAACAGGGACAGATTTTATTAACTATCCCAGAAAGTGTCCCCAGTCTTTTTCATGAATCTGCATGTATCTGTGCAGTGATGTAGCCTGGAAGTGTGCCTGGGATATGCATAGTCTGGAGCAGTCTAGACAAGGCAGTGTCTGGATACCGGGGACTGGGATTGGCATAGTACGACTTGCTGTGTTTATAACACACATCTTGCCCAATTCCTAAAAGGGTCAATGGGGGATGAATTTTGATGAAAGTTCTTTCTACCAGAGAGCAATTTCTTTAAAGCACATATATATAATTTTGCTCTATATTTCTCTTGAATTATCCCTTAGGGAAGTTATTCCTTAACAAGCTGCAAACCTGACCCTCTATAATCCAATTCTTGACCTGGTCTCCAGCGTCATGCTGTGGCTCCTTTCTGCCCCCAGCTCCAGCCTCCTGGTCCCATCGCACCTGCAGAGGAAATCGGCCTCCTCCCTCCACCACCCTTTGCCTAGTTAGCCGTCTATCATTCTTCAGCTTACAGTTCAAGCACGCCTTACTTCCTCTGATACTTCCTCTGCAGTCTGTGCTCTTAGAACGCTTCTTGTCATGGTGTATGAGCATACATTTTTGTGGGTAAGTGATTATGTCATTAACAGCTGATGAATAGCACCATAAACTTATCTTTTAACATATCTTACCAGATAATATCTAGTACAGAAATTTCTCAACATTAGCACTATTGACATTTTGGGCCAGAGAATTCTTTGTCGTGGCACCTGTCTTCTGCATTATGGGGTATTCAGCAGCTTCCCTGGCCTCTGCCAACTAGATGCCACCAGCAACCCTCAGTTGGAACAACCAAGAATGTCTCTAGATGATACCAAAAGTCCCCTGGGGGCAAAATCATTTCTAGTCGAGAATCACTGACCTAGAACAATTGCTTATAAGAAGTTTGGGTTTTCAAATGAGAAAGAAAACCTCATAGACACAGACAATAGTTTAGTGGTTACCAGAGGGTAAGGGGGGTAGGGGGAGGGAGATGAGGGTAAGGGGAATCAAATATATGGTGATGGAAGGAGAACTGACTCTGGGTGGTGAGCACACAACGGGATTTATAGATGATGTAATACAGAATTGTACACCTGAAATCTATGTAAATTTACTAACAATTGTCACCCCAATAAATTTAATAAAAAAAAAAGAAGTTTGGGTTTTCAAAGGCAGGCCTCCTGAGAGTCCTGATCTGTACTGAGGTACTGATCTCATTCTAGACCAGCCCTGTCCAATAGAAATATAATGTGAGCCATATATGGACTTCTAATAATTACACTAAAAGAGAAAAACAAGTGAAAATAATTTTAATATTATTTGATTTAACCCACTGTATCCAAAATATTGTCATTTCAGCATATAATCAATGTAACATAATGATTAATTAGATATTTTGCATTTTTCTTCTGTCAAGTCATTAAAACCTAGCATGTATTATTTTCTTAATTTGGACTAGCCACATGTCAAGTGCTAATAGCCACATGTGGCCAGTGGCTAGTGAGTGAAATAGGAGTGGCAGGTAGACCTGAGCTCTCTCAGAGGGCCTGGCCTGGTCCACCCATTCGGTCATCACCAGATTGCACCCCATCCGTCAGCAGAGCTATGCACAGCCCTCCTTTGCCCACTGGGGCCCACAGGTTACACTCCACGCCAACACCCCACGGGGGTGTCATGATGTCTCTGAGAACATTTTGGAGGGCCAGCCTTCCCCCCAAAACCATCCATGTGCCTGTGACATGCTAATGAGACAGGTGTGCTTCCAGGGAGTTCGCAGGAGGCTAGAGGGTCCCTGCCATCCACCCAGGGTAAGACTCGCACTGTTTCCAAGCTCCTCAGGCAGATGCTGCACCCACCTCCAGACCACTGTCCTCATGCTCATTGCTCACAAGGAGGCACAGCCCTCCACAAACATTGGCAACCTGAAAAGACACATTCCATTTTCTTAAGAGACAGATGTTCTCATCTAAAATGACACTTGCCCTAGCCAAGAAGTTGCTGCCCAGGAAGATGCTGTCCCTAGCCCTGGGACTTACCGTGAGTCTCCAGGCCAATCTGCAGGGAGACAGCGTGGCTGGGGCGCCAGCCCAGTCCTGCAGCACACTCCTGCAAGGCTTTCTGACTTCCATCTCTTACTGTGTCTGGATCTGCTCCTCCCACAGGCACCCTCATCTCCAGACCCGGCAGCTTCCAGGGAGTTCTCCAGGGGAGTGCCTGCCAGCCAGCCCCCGTCCCACCCCCCAGCTGCCTAAGGAATTGTGTCCTGTAGCCCAGCCAGCCACTCCTGCAGGCTCTGCAGAACAGCCTTCCAGGTCCCCCATGAGGGCCCTCACTTGGAGCTGGCTGTCTCTAGGAGCCAGGATTGCCTCCCTAGTGGGGGTCACTTTGTCTTGGCTGCTGAGGCAAATCTTGAGCATCCAGCATTTCCCTTGTAGTAAAAGTACAAAGTTTCCTCAAAGTTGTCACCTAGTCACTTTGAGCAACACAGGGACTCGGTCAGACAGAATAGGAGTAAAGTCTGCACACCTACTGGCCCAGATGCCCATCGCCCCTTTGTCGTCTCAGGTCTGTCCCCCACTGACCCCAGGAGTCTCACTAGGAGGGACGTCAGTCACAGGACACGTCCGGAACGCCTCCCCATCTGAGGGGACACACATTCCTCAGAAGACCCACGCGCACGGTGCCCAGATCCGCCCCCACGAAGCTGGACTTACCCCTCCTGGCTTGCCTGATCTTTGGGCTCAGCATATTCCTGCGCTGGGCCGCTCATGCTGCCATCCGCCTCCCTTTGCTCTTCCTCTCCCTCAGTTGCCCCTCCTGCCCCACAAGGGCCCCCACGGCCACTGGCGTCCCCGGCGAGGCTCCCTGGGCTCCCTCTCCTGGCTCCGGACCGCCGGCCTGCCTTGGACTACATAAACCTCGATGCGTTATTGATCCATCCAAGACTTAATTCCCATCCGACTGAACCATTAGGAGGTTCAGTAGCCGCTGCTGAGCGATCACCGGGCCGGGGCGGGGCGGCCGCTGTCCCCCCGCCCGGCCGGGAACGCGCGGCACCGCTGGTCCCCGAGCGCAGCCGGCCGAGCTGGCGCGCCGGGCTCTCCTCCCACCCGGCGGCCGGCGGGCGGTCCCGAGCTTGGATCCGCCCTCTGCGCGGGGAGGGCTCCTAGGCTGCGCCCCACTCTCCGGGAGGCCACGGGACGGAGCGCTGTCGGAGCGAGGCTGGCCGAGAGCCCTGCGCGCGAGGGACGGGTCCCACGGGACCCGCTCTGCCCGGCGTTTCCTGCCATAAGGGTCCAGGAGGAAGTTTCCGAGCGCAGTCCCAACCGTTGGAAGGACCGCGCCCCCTCGGCGGCGTTGGATCCTCAGGGCACTGGAGCCCCGGGGAGATGCGTGCGCCTGTCGGGGCGTTACTTGTCTCCCCTGCCTTAGTAAGGTGACAGCAATGAGTGCGTGTGAAGCAGCTAGGTCAGGCCCCAGCCACGGAATCTCAACAACTGTTCACGGAGTAGTGAGTCTCTGCTAACTGTCCTGTTTGTTTCATACCAGCACAATTCTAAAGAGTGGACAGTGGGACATTTTTGCTGGGGGTGGGGTGTGGGAGGTGTGGGAGGTTCTGCCTCAGGATCCTAGAACTCGCCCAAGAAATGCAATCACAGTAATCACTATCATTTATTAGGTGCCTACTGTGTGTCCAGTGTTGAGGCTGGGACTTTACATTCAATGTCTCATTTAATTCTCAGATTCCCTGAGGCAGGGCCATTATGACTTTCCAGATGAAGAAAATAAGGCACGGAAAAGCTAAACAACTTGCCCAAAGTCACACAGTACTGTCAGGGCAAGATTTGAGCCCCGGGCTGTGTGTCTGTAGCTCATGATTTTCCATGATGCCAGTCTCTCTAAAGACCCAGATTCCAACCACTTCATGTGAACATTTCCTGGCTGGACAGCCCTCAATGAATGTGTTGGATGGTGAGAACCAACCTTTGTGCCCTGACAGTCACAGAGGGGCCCCATTAGGGATTCGCGCCCAGGGCTGGGTTTTTCGGGCAGGTACTGTGGGATCCTTTCAGTTGAAAGACCAGTGATTTGAAAACCTCTCTGCTGTTAACAGCTGGGATCCCTCCCTAATCCTCATAGTGCCCCTTATGTCCCCTGATCCTTAAATGTCATACTGATGTGTCATGAGCTCTCGCAGCTGGAGGGGAAGAGGGTCTGTGGGCTGGGGTCCGCTGGGAACCCACCGCAGCAGTCCTTGCTAGAGATGACAGCATCTGGAGAATGGAAAGCAGGGGAGGATTGGAGAGGTTAAGGACTCGCCAGGGTGTGGTGGATCAAATGACCAGCTTGAAGGGAGAGAGCAGAGTCCACGGAGACAAAGCTGGCTTACTCAGCATCAAGCCACTTATTCTGGCCCTCAGCCACTCCTCAGGTTTGAATAAGTATCTTGACATAACATTCGAGGCCTCTCATGGTACTGTCCAGGCCTGCCTCTGTGACCTAGCTCTTGCTAAAACTACATACTACTATATGCACGCACAGCCCCTGCTCCTGTCTCTGCACCTTTGCACGTGCCCTTTCCCACACTGTTTCAGCTACATAAGCCTGATCATGCTAAGCAAGTACTCTGTGAAATTATGTTTATTCTACCACCAGAAAGAGACACTAAGTGCTTCTGCAGAACTCCTCTGTGTCCCTTAGACTGCCCCAAACACTTCCTCACTCCCAGGCATGTGCCCCAGGCTGTACTCAGGCAGAAGCCTCACAAGGAATACTGACTTGATGGGCAGATCCAGGACACACCACTGAATGATGGGATCACGCTCCTGTTCTTTTTGGGCCAGTTTCAAGCTAGGTCAGGCTAGGACAGAGGCCACCCAGGAGTGGGGAGGCTGTAGAGCTGGGAAACCTCACATAGATATCAGGGTCACAGGGCGAGGTCCCGTGGCCGGTGACAAAACCTTGAGCAATCATGAAGCCCTGTGAGTAATGTGGCCTGGACCATTTCCTCCAAGTCAGAGGCAGGAAAATGCCCCGAAGACTTCTTCCGAGTCCACTCACACTTGTTTTGGTTAAGAAATCACCCCCAGGCATTCTTTTCGGTGCAGCTGTTTCCCCCAATGACATTAAGTCACCTCGCCTGCTTTTCCGGGGATCTGCATTGGAATTGGACAAAACCACAGAGGCTCTGGGCTTAAACCCAGAAGTAAAGCTGGGAAAAGGTCAGGAGGCAGTCCAGACTCTGCACTGGAGAATGGTGGGGGTCAGGAAGGGGGGCAAAGAAGGTCTTTCCTTTTCTCTGCCCTCAGACCATGTTCCCAGTACTTCTCTGGGAACAAGTATTTCCATGGGGTCCGGCTGGAAGGGCCACTAGAGCCCCCTCCTTCCTGAAGTTTACAAACCCTGCCCACCTCTGAGGCTGCTGGGATGGAGGGTGTGGTAAGAAAGAACAGGGTGAGGGATCTGTTAAAAACAATGTCCTCCTGCATAAGCATTTATTTGATGAAATTGCCTCACTCCCCCTCACAGGCAGGAAACTGAGACCAAGGAGGGGAAATGCAGGTGTTACCTAGCAGGAGACAGAAAGACGGACTCCTTTCCCACTGTCCTGTGCCAGCAGCACAGCACTGCCCCCCCCCCCCAACAGTGGTTCAGGGCACCTCATTGTTTCTTGCCTTGCAACATTTCAGCAATTTCTAAGGAGTGCTCTGGGCCAGGCATCACTAGACACTGAAGGGTGAGGGGAGAGGATTGGAGGGCAGAACTCTTCAGAAGGCATCTGCTGAAATGCACACTTCCTGGTGGGACAGTCACCCACCGACATCGTTGGTTCAGAGTCAAGATAACTTCACATCAGTGTGTGGACAAAAAAAGGTTCTATGGAAAGTCACCTCACAGGGTGATCTGATCATAAATTCCTAATGGCGCAGGTCATGGTGGACAGTCCCACCCCAGGAATAAAACTTCTGTAGTAAAAGGCTTATCTTTGCCTTAAGCAAGCCCTGTCCTTTGTTTCTGTGCATCTAGACTAACACACCTTTGAAATGCTTCTTTTCAGACCTCTCCTTCTAAACTGTGGCCACCTTCAAAAGAGCCCATGAACTTGGTAAATATCCTGTAATCTATCCCCACCTTGCTTTCTCCCGCCTTCCTGTAGTCTTCCTCTTTAATTCCAAATGCATAAAAGAAACTACAAACTGTCATTTCTTGGAGGCATTTATCGTAGTCTGTTGAGATCTTGCTTCTAGGCATATTCTCTTTGGCTCAAATAAAATTCTCTAGTTTGGATGTTCTTACGCTGGACAGTTGTTCTCAACTTTGGCTGCACATTAGGGAACTTTGAACACAAACTGCTGCGTCCCTCTGACTCCAGCGGCTCTGATTTAACCAGTCTGGCATGTACACTGGTCACCAGGAGTTGGAAAAGCCCCTTAGGTGATACAGAGTGCGGCCATAACAGAACCGTCACTTTAGAAGATAACTGCATGCCCTTGAGCCTGGGCCCACCAGAGGCAGTCTTTGCTCATTGTCACTCTAGGGAGGCACAGGTTAGCTAATCAGTCTCAGTTAGAAAGAGGTAAGGGGGCTTTCTCCCAAGACTACGGGAGATGATAGCTCCGTTCCATGCAGAGGCACAGATACTGTGTGTAGTCTGCACACTGCACACTGGTGTCCCGCAGAGGGGCAGTGAGGCTCCGCTGTCTTGCCACATATTCTAGTATGGTCAGGGGGATCTGCCACTGTAAGAGTAGGTTAGCATAAGAAAGGAAGCCATTTTCTGAATGACCTTAACAGGGTGTGGACCAGATGTCCTGTTTGAAAAGAGTTTATCTTGTTAACTGCCGACTGGGTGGGGTACAAGCCAGCTTATCTTGTCAAATCCCCAGAATGTGGAACAAGCCCATGATATGTATACTCTTTGAAGCTATGGAAAATTACTGGATGCTTTAAAGATGCTATATAAACCCTTGGCTTTGAGTGCTCGGGGTCCTTGTTGAAACCCGCTGCGTCGGGCAGATACTTGGACCCCAGCTAGCTGGAAATAAACCTCGCTGTGTGACTTGCATTATCGCGTGTGTCCTCTGTCCAATTGAGGGGCGGTCGATTCTAGACCTTAACACCACCAGGAGGGTACTCCTCTGTCTGAATTTTACCAAGGTGCCATAGAAATAGCAGAGCCCTGCTTCCTTGTTCTAGAAGCTGCAGGAAGGACAGAGTGTGCTCTTTTGGAGGCAGAGGGGAAACATTGCTCTCCTGATTCTGAGATGCCTACCCAGGGGTCACCAGCACCAGTGTCCCCCGACTTCCTGCTCAGAGTGCTCTCTGCTTCTATTGCCAGGCAGCTGATGTGGCAGTGACCAAGCATGTCACCACTGTCCATTCCAGTGGTGTGCTGGACCGCCGGCTGGCTCCAACAGCCCTGAGTGCTATCAGAAGCCAGCTGTGTAACACAGACATCATCAGAAATTTAATTAAATAAACTTGCAATTAAATAAATTATATGAAAAAACAAAGGTAACACATACTCGACACGCAGCACTTCCTAATTATTTTACTTCATTTTTCTATTGTCTACGTTCTTAGGTTATTCACAACTATCTATATGGTGAAAACATTATTTGTGATGGTTGACTTTTTCGTGTTGTCTTGACTGGGCCATGGGATGCCCAGACATTATATCAAGCATGATTCTGGGTGTGTCTGGATGAAATTAACATTTGAATCAGTAGACTAAAGAAAACAGATTGCCCTGCCCAATGTGGGTGGGCCGCACAGTCAGTTGGGGGCCTGAATAGAACAAAAGGCGACCCTTCCTGGAGTAGAAGTGTCTGGTGGCCTTAAGCTGGGACATATGTAGTTTTTTTCCTGCCTCTACACTTGAACTGAATACCCTCTCTTCTTGGGTCTGGAGCCTGCTGGCCTTTGGACTAGAACTGTCCCCCTGGCTCTCCTAGGTCCCCGCCTGTGGACTGCAGCACTTGGAGCTTCTCAGCCATATTGGCTCCATAATCACGTGAGCCAATTCTACATCTCTGCCCCTCCCTTTACCCCGACCCCTTCGCCTACCCTTACCTCTACCTCTATCTCATCTGTCTCCTATTGGTTCTGTTTCTCTAAAGAACCCTAATACAACTATACAGAGGATGTCAAAACAATGTATACACAGTTCAAGAAAGGAAAAAAAAAACCTGTGTTAAACTTGTAATGCTCAATATATACCTATAAAAAAAAGATGAATACAAGTTACATTTGACTTCTGCAATTATAAGAGGTGCTCAAAGTGGTTCCTATCAGTGTCCAGACCCTTCTGATGATGGCGAATTACTGCTTGAGCAACGTTGACCAAAGTGTCCATTTGTACACATTTTTTGGCACCCCCTGTATACTGGACTGCTGTATACTGGACTGCTACTGCGCATCTCTTCCCAACTCCTTGTTCAGTGGTTTGAAATTGATGGTGATGGGAGTATATACAACAAGAAGATAGGCGAATGCTATGTTCTTCCTTCTGGAGAGCTGGTTGTTAGACACCTGCCAGCGTGCCTCTGGTCATTCTCTACCACGTTCATTCCCTGTGCCCCATTCACTGTCAACTCCCTGCTGTGGGGAGTGCACTCGCCACCCCAATCTGTTCTCCCCTTCATCCTGGGCATAACCAGGTGCTCAGTATTTCCCAGCCTCCTTGTAGTCTGGTGTGATGGTGTCCTAGCCATTGCTTATGAACAGACATGATGTGACACTTCCAGGCCTGGCCCACAGCACTCCCCCCAACATTCCTCCATGGGTGTCTCCCTTTCCTGGTGGACTAGAATGGGACTACCTTGGAAGTGGCATGGAGAAGATGGTAGAGGCCCCACAGTCTAGGACCCTGAATGACCGAGTGGAACCACACCCCATTGTCAACTCGGAAGCATCTTCGATGGCTATGAGAGGGACAGCCATTATACAGTTGGTGCTCTTTGTCACTGCAGCTGAACTTCCCACCAGATAAACACTCTGCCTGCCCTTCTTCACCTACCAGACTTTGATGTATCCCTCTAAACCCTGCTTCAGCATCACCTCCCTTGCTCAGTGCCTCATGGTTAGAGTTTGGCACCTTTAAATCTCCCCAAGCCCGAGGCCACAGGAAACTTCTCAGAGCCCTCCTGCCAGACCCAACTAAGACCTTACCCATAATTTAAATATATAGAATTTAAATTACCCATAATTAACACACAATTTAAAAATTAACCCATAATTTAAATAGTATAGCCCCTACTTTAAATACAAACTATAAACAAAACTTACAGAATACTGAATTCAAAATATTATTTCCAGATTTTTTCATTGTAAAACTGTGGGATTCATCAAAGGTGAACTGCCTGCCACTTTTGGTGACCTTGCCTAGCTGGTACTCTGGCACATCCTCGGTTTCGACTTTGGATACTTGGGAGCTGCAAGCTGGCGCGCCCCAGAGGGCGGGGCTGCTCTCATGGCCCCAGTCCTGCTGCCTTCGGCCTAAGGTCTGCCTCTGTCCTTTGGCCCATGCCTCCTCCAATGCATAGCGTAGCTTTTAATTCTAGTTTATCCACACACCACAGTGCCATCCAATATACAGCCCAGGCCCTGAAAAGCGGTTTAGAGCCCTGGATTCCTTTTTTTTTTTTTTTTTTTTTAGGTCTTTTGTGTCCTGGGATCCTGGGCAGAGAGTCAGAATAACAAAAATGCAGATTCCAGGATTGGCCATTGGAAAACCACCCAGACAAGGCCAGAGCAAGAGGGTTCAGACTCCAACATGCAGGCTTTGTGTGGAAAGTTCCTGAATCATGACCTGTAGCCCCAGAATGTTTTCTAGGCTCCTTCCTGCAGCCCGAGTCTGAGGAGAGGTGGCTTAGGGGTACCGACATCCATTGTAGCACTTTACTTTTAACACATCGCTTTTGTGTCACACATCACTTTTAACTTTGCAACAGCTAGTGTCAGGTGGCTGAAGTCCAGGGCATGCTTCCTGGGTGCTGAATGCATGAATGAGTGGTACGGCAGATGATGAGATGAGAGCTTTATTAGGGATTCACACCTGTTCAAGAAAGGAGTGGTAGCAGCAGAGGGGTGGGAGGGGAGCGTCAGAGCACCGTGCAAACCTGACAGCTATCTCAGCCAGCCTGCCTGGGAGCTCCAAAGCAGATGACCCAGAAGAGGGGTCTGGCTTTGGTAAAACATGGTCAGGCCCGCATACTAGCGCCTTTTGCTGTCATTGGTTGGTGGGCCCCTTGGGAGGAGCATGACCTTGTTCACCACTGCCTTGCGCAGCCCTTGGCTGGGGGCCACCTAAGAAGAGCATGAAGTTGGCTTGCAAGTTAAGGCTGATCCCAAAAAGAACTAAGAGCTGGCGGCTGACCCCGTTCCCTGTAGCTGGACAGTGAGTTCTGTCTTGAAGGGGGCTCGGAGCGGCTCAGCTGTGTGTGCCACGTGGGGTTCTGTGGAGGTCACAGGCCTCATCTTCAAGCTTCTGTAATGCTGGGTTCAGATAAATACAATTCACATGAGAATCTTTTGCTCCACTTGGACGACTGGGCAGCTCCGCATGTAACTGGGCAGCTTTCAGATAAAGATGTTATTTTGCTGCAAAGTCTTATTGTGGGTTTCTCAGAGGGAAAGCTTCTATTCGAGAGTGTGAAACTGGCAGCAGGACAGGCCCTGCCATGAGTGCATGAATTTCGCTCAGGGAAGTGGCAGGAAGGACCCCGTCCTCCACGCCTGATACCCTGCGCCAGGGAGGGTCTGCTGCTGAGTTCCTGTTTCTGGCAGTCAGAGGCTGAGGGGACAGAGGAAATACCATCTCACTAGTGGGTTTCTGGGTCCTGGGAACATGATGTACTTGGGTTCCAAGGAGCTGCCACCCTTCCCTCAAAGCATGGGGTGGGGGTGGGGAGGGTACCCAGGTGTCAGCATGCCCAGGCTCAAATGGCAACCCATGTCCTCATTTGGGTCCAACAAGGAAGCAGGTCTGAAATAATCTCCCCTATCCCAAAGAGTCATATTTTGGAAAACGATGAATCACCACTTTGGTCAGTTTTGCATTATTGAACAACAAGTCTTCTCCCTCGTGAAAACACCTGCTTGTCGTGGAAAGACAGGGACTGCAACAGATGGAAAGAATGGAAATTTCTCAGATGCCTTCTCTCCCAACTCGCACCTGTCCAAAAAGTCAAGATTCCTCCCCTGCTTCTCTCCTCTGGGCACACCAGCCCTCTGTGGGCACATAGCCTCCATCTGCTCTTCCAGTTATCTCCCCTCCTTCTGCATCTTTACTCTCTCTCTCTCTTTCACTGGTTCTCTTCTCCAAGCTGACAAACACATGCAAGTATCCCCTATGCTCACAATCACAACTTCCCTTCATCTCATTTGTGCAGTGGAACAGAGCTTGCTTTGGGCCTATTTGGGAGCAATCTCCCACCACCTCCTTCTTTGGAATACGTGACGAACAGCTCTGCTCTGTCCCTGCAGGCAGTTGGACATGACTGAGTGACCCAGGCTCAGCCCATCAGATGCCCCTGCCTGGGTTTGAGCTAATCTGAGAGTGTTTGTTACGAAAGGACTGAGAGATGGTTAGAATGGACCTCCCAGAACGAGAGGCAGTGACAGCACCCTGCTGTGACAACGGTGCCTCTGGCACAGGGGAGGCGACCTGAGAGGCATCCAGACCATGCATATTTGAGAAAGTGATCCTCATGCCTCTTGCTTTTAGGCCCTCGGGAACTCCCATCATTTCTGTCCATTTTCCAAGCCTGATTCTCCAGCTCCCAAAGGATTTGGTAAATCTCTTATAAACTTCCAATAGATTCCCTTCTTCTGACTTTCGCTGATTTGGGTTGCCTTTCTGTGACCTCAACACACAGAATTCTGACTCCCACATCATGTTCTCAGCCCGTGTTTTCAAATTCCTCTTCTCTCTCACTTCCTAATCTTTCTAATTCAGCACAAATGGTACATTCTTTCACTTGTCATTTTCTCACAGATGGCATTTCCTTCCTTATTTGCCCAATTATGCCACTAAACTAATCAGTGTATGTCTCAGACTGGAAACCACAGGTGGCCCTTCCAGACCAGGGCTCCAGCCTTCTGCAGCCTGTTGTCATATTTCCTGGGAGAGGCTCTTGTTGGTTGTAGCTGACCATCATCTCAGCTCACCGGAAGGCACTGCTGCATGAGGCCCTTCTGCTCAGAAACACTTCTTTCCTTCTAACCTTTATTTCATCCTCACCTATTTCAAAGTTCAACTCCTGCCTGGGTATCACCTCTGCCCTTAGTGAGTATGTCGTACATGTATACTGCCTTACGTTAGCCTGTAGCGGGATGACATAGTCAAAATGCTGAAAGAAACACTGTAAATCAATAATTCAATATCTGGCAAAATGATTCTTCAAGAATCAAGGAGAAATGAACACATTCTTAGGTAAACAAATGTTGAGACAAATAATTGCTAGCAGACCTGCCCTACAAGAAATATTAAAGGGAATCCTTCAGGCTGAAATGAAAGGACACTAGACAGTAACTCAAATCCACATGAAGAAATAAAGAACACTGGTAAAAGTAATGATATATGTAAATATTTAAGAAACCATTAGTGTGTGTTTTGTAACTTCTCTTTTTCTTATCTGATTTAAAAGATAACTGCATAAAACAACAATGATAAATCTAGTTGATGGGCACACAATGTATAAAGATGGAATGGGTGATGAAAACAACATAAGTGGGAGGAGGGATAATGGAGATATATATAAGAAAAAAATTATATACTATTGACATTAACTTGGTATTAATCCAGATTAGATGGATATAAATTAAGATGAACTCCACAAGACAACCACTGAGAAAATAACCTAAAATATGCAATTAAAAAATGACAAGTGAATTAAAAGAGTATGCCAGAAAATATCTAACACACAAAAAAGTAGTACTCAAAGCGCTGAGGAACAAAAAAGATATATGACATTTAGAAAAAAATAGCAAAATAGCATAGGTCCTTTCTTATCAGTAATTACATTAAATATAAATAGATTGAACTCTCCAAACAAAAGGAAAAGGTGGGCAAAATGGATTAAAAAACATTATCCAATAATATACTGTCTAGAGACTTAAGATTCAAAGGCACTAATAGGTTGAAAATAAAAGGATTGAAAAAGATATTCCTCGTAAATGGTAATCAGAAGAGAGCTGGGGTGCCTGTACTGAAATCAGACAAAATAGACTTCAAGACAAAAATTATTATGAGAGAAAGAAGGACTATACATTAATAAATAGGTAAATCCATCAAGATATAGCAATTATAAATATATTCACTCAATAATAGAGCACCAAACTCCATGATGCAAAAATAGACTAAAGAGAGATATAGACAATTGAAAACTCCAAATCCCACATTCAATAAAGGATAGAACATCAGTAAGGAAATAGAAGACTTGAACAATATTATAAACCAGCTGGAACTAACAGACATCTATTGAACACCCCACCCAACACAACAACAGAAAACAGATTCTTTCCAAGTGCACACGGAACATACTCCAGGTCAGACCAAACACTAGGCCACAAAACAAATCTCTACAGATTTAAAAGGACATCTGCTCTCATCACTTCTACTAAACAGTGCACAGGAGGTTCTAGCTAGGAAAACTAGGCGAGAAAAATAAATAAAGGCATCGATTGAAAAGAAAGAAGTAAAAATCTATCTGTTCACAGATGACATGATCTTATATATAGAAAATTCTGAGGAATTCACTAAAAAGCTTTCAGAATTAATAGATGAGTTCCAAAAGATTGTAGGGTACAAGATCAATAAGAAAAATCAATTGTATGTTTATATCTTGCTGTGAATACTCTGAAAATGAAACAAAGAAAGAAAACAATTTCATTCATAATATCAAATAGAATAAAATACATAGGAATACATTTAAGAAAACAAGTGCAAACTTATACTCTGAAAACTATAAAACATTTTTGAAAGAGATTTAAAAATATTTAAATAAGTAGAAAAACATCTCATGTTTGTGGATTGAAAGAGTTAACATTGTTAAGACGGTAATATGCCCCCAAATGATCTACAGATTTAGCAGGTCTTTATCAGAATCCCAGATGACTTCTTTGTAGAAACTGACAAGCTGATTCTAAAACTGATATGGAATTGCAAGGGACCCAGAATACCATGCTTCCCCGAAAAGAAGACCGGGTCTTATATTAAGTTTTGCTCCAAAAGACGCATTAGGGCTTATGTTCAGGGGATGTCCTCCTGAAAAATCATGCTAGGGCTTATTTTCTGGTTAGGTCTCATTTTCGGGGAAACATGGTAGCTAAAACAGGTAGCCTGGGCAACGAGGACCAGTGCAGTGGTGATTTTGATTTTGGCCAGAGCACAGGAAGGCGCCTCGTCCTGGATGCTGAAGTCAACATGGAACTTGGTCCTAAATGTCTTTGTTTATGGGCAGAGGGATGCTTCCTACTCTACACCCTCCCCGCTTTGTTCTCTGTCTCTGTGAGAGAACCAGCACCCCCTCTCTCCACCGATAGCCTCTGGGCTCATCTATCTTCCTACCCCAGAGCCAGCTCATGTCCCCGAGTGGCTCCTGAGCAGGGCAAGGTGGTTCTGTTGGGGGTATTGGAGGCTGAGAATCGAGCAGGAGGGTTGGGATGGTCTAGACAAGAGGAGCTTAAGACCCTAACTAAAGCAAAACGGAAGTGCTTTCCTTGGCCAGACGAAAACAGCCCTGGAGCATCACAGTGGGCGAAGAGCAGGAGACCTGCGTCCGACTCCTGGCTGTATCGTCGATCTGAGTTACCTCGAGCAAGTCCCTTAACATCTTTAAGCCTGTTGTTTCTCCATCTATCAAATGGAGATGATAATTTCTGTCCTACCTATCCCAAATGGGTAGTGCTAAGGTAGGAAAGCTGTGTATGTGAAAGCTCCTTGCCAAAGCTCCTTGCAAACTGCCAGACACTATATAAGGACACGTACAAGAGTGTGTATTAGCATACAGTTCCATGGCAAGAACCAGCTGTGCATCGACAACCCAATAAACTGGTAAGAACAACTACTGGTTCATTCTTTCCCAAGATTTTGGCCCAGAAAGTTGTATTTTCATATTGTAGGTAAAGAGATATTCCTGAAATATTGCATATCCTCAAGAACAGCTGTAATGCAATCTATGTTCTTACCAATGAAGGTACACACTTAATTGCACCACACATTAGAAGAGTTTGTTCACTAGCTTGCAATTTGCTTTGATCTCTTTGGCATGTGAGCTTGTGCTTTTCATGCCTCTAAACACTGCTTCTCCCAAACCTTGAAGCTTAGCATAGCTCACCAGGCAGTCTCTTGGTGTAAATACAAGGGTGAGCAGAGGGGGGAGGCAACTTCAGAGGTAGTGAGACAGCAGGCACACTCGCTGTACTCACTGCTCATAGTGTGCAGCCAGGCCCCGTTGGAGCACAGCTCCCATCAACCCTCTGCAGATGCAAAAGTCCTGGTTAGCTCCTACCACCTGATGAGCATTTGGCTTTCTTGGTTTCTGCTTGCTGAAATACAGGAGGTGGTGTGGTCACGGACAGAGCCTGGGCTTTGGGATCAAAATCTGGCACCACCGTGCACTGGCTGAGTGGACTGGATAAGCCACACCCTCTCTTGGTGCCTCAATCGCCTCAGCTGCAAAATGGGGGCAGTCAGAGGCACCTCCTAAGGTTGCTATGGAGTTTAAATGAGATGGAGAATAAAAGCAGGTAGCACATGCTTGATACATAGTTGACCCTCCACAGAATGTAGGCATGTGGCTTCCTTTATGCCAGTTATTAAAGAGATAGCAGGAGAAGCAGGGCTACTGCTCTAAGAGCCTGTAATGTAGTGAGAGGGGAGGCAGACATATCAGACTGCTAACACACACACTCACAAGTCACACACTCATGCACATGTGCATACGTACATGCACTTTCTCAGGCACATGATCACACTCAGGTTCACACACAGACTCATATTCCCCCATGAACTTGACTTCATCACCCACACATGTATGAGAGCGTGCAGACTGAAACATACCCACTGGCTCCCCGTCACAAGCTCTCTCTCTCTCACAGAGTCGCAGACCAGGAAGGTGGGAGAAACGCTCTATTCCTGCTGTCTGTAGCCCAACTCTTCTACTACCGTCTGCTGCTGCCAACGTGGGAGCTGTGTCACCTGGGGGTGAGCCCCTCATCACCACTAGTGTGTTATCTCCCTGCCCTTCCCCATACTCAATGTTTATTCTTATAATATTTCATGCTGATCAATAATGAAGTCTAGTCAGCATGTCAGCCCCTTTTTGAAGAGCAAAAGCAGCTGGTCCTAGGGTGGCTACTCACAAATGTACCTCTGTGCCCCCCTCCCCCACCCACCCCGTAAAGCACCGCCAGCTCAATGACCTGGCCTGGTCGCCTGTGGGGACTGCCTTGTCCTGCCTAGTCCTCCAGTGATGAGCTCTGCCTTCCCCTACTGCCTTCAACCAGCCTTGGGTAGATGACCTGGCCAGAGCTCCAGGGCTTTAGAAGTACCGCTGCCCTTTGCTGCCCCCAGCTGGTCACCCAGCACTGGCCAGAGCAGCCTGGGGTCTCTGTGTGGCAATGTGAGGGAAGGTGCATTGGAGCAGCTTTCATTCTAGCTCTTTATGTCGTAACTCTCCTACTGGTTCTTCCAGAAAACACATTATCCCTTGTACACCTTTGTGTCTCCAGTGACCTTATTAAACTCTCTGTCAGATGAATGATTCAGCCATCCTGGGCACATCCATAATGGTGCCTTGGCGTAAGGTTGGGGTAGGGAGTGGTTGTGGACAGAGCATGCATTGCTTCCGCCCCAAACACAGTAAAGTGGACTGAGTGACACACAGCCCACCAGGCCCCTAGGCTGTCCAAGTCAGGGCATACCTCTATCCCTCCAGAACCCTTCAGAGCAAAGGGGTGACCCTGATTCCTGGTCCTGGGGATGACATGGAAACTGCCACAGTGAGAATGTTTCAGGGACACATCCCGAAAAGAGGAACCTGGTTCAGATGGTCACTGTGACTCATTTGCTGTCACATTTCTTAAGAGGAAGTCAAACTGATTACAAAATACCGCTTCCTGAAATGACTCATGGTTAGTTATTTTTTTCTCCATGTGAAATAAAATTCCTTAACATTGGGGCAAGTGTGTGTAGTTTTCAGTTACTTTTCTTGAATCAGCCTCTCTCTGCAGTCACACTTGGTTTCCAAAGCCAGCTCGGCCACTAATGAGGAGCTTGACCCTGAACGAATCAGTTAATCTCTCCACACCTCTGTTTCCTCGGTTTTAAAATGGGGACATGAATGTCATCTGGCAAGGGTTGTTGAGAGGATTAAATGAGAGGGTATATGCACATCTCTTTGGATAGACCAGAAAGATGCAGCCCTTAAATACCCAGTTCCTGAAATTCAGGCCCCACCACAGTGTTCTGCCCCGTCCAGCCAAGATAATGCCCCTCTATAGAACAGCTTTCTTCTTTGGAAAAGGTGAGAATAGGACTAGATAACTTCCATGGCATCTTCAGACCTGAGAGAACGTGAGTGGGTCACAGAAAGATCACTCTTCTGAGTCAACTCTGAGAACTAGGAATTCTTGTGTCCTGGAGAAATCAGCACGTTAAGCGCTTTGCTTAGGGCAGAGGGACAGCATGTATTCTAACCCCGAAGGGAAGAAGGGAAGCCCTGTTCCTCACAACAGTTGTCATTTCTCTGGAAATAATATTGATTTTCTAGACAACGACCCCTGAGCCACCCTTGACCGTTGAGTGAAGAGTAGATGAACTATCCATACGAAGCACATCGTGATGGCTCTGATCATTATGTTCCTCTAGCATATGATGACCAAAGGCCTTTTAGAAACAGTCACTCCAGGGAGGTCTGGGGGGTCACAGAGAGTACTTAACTCTGGGGCCCATGACATGAGAACTGAGTTCAAATCCTTCACTAGCCCATGGGTAGCTCTGAGAACTTAGGCCAGTGGCTTGTTTCCTTTGAGTCTCAGCTCCCTCATATGCAAAATCGGTACTTCCCAGGGTCCCTATCTCCCAGGGCTGTTGGGAAGTTAGAGGAAGTCCCCAGTAATGAACTCCTTTCCCATGACTCATTCCTCAGCAGGAATAAAGATTTATGTCATTATCAAACCACATTTATTGAACACAGACAGGGGACTCTGGCAAGTACTTTAGCTCAAACAACTCTGAGGTAGATGCGACTATGACCTCCTGTGTTCCTGAGCGACTGGGGTGTGGCTTAACGGAGGCAACATTTAAATCAGGGTCCGTCCGTCTCTTGAATTTACACCCTAATAATAATAACACAATACTGCCACCAGGACACACTGCCGTGCACGAAATGGCTTCGAAAACACGCACTTGACATTTGCAATATGCTCAATAAAGGGCCGTGCCTACCACTGCTGTTATTCTGCATTTCCACTGTGAAATGCTTTCCTTTAGCTTAAAGATGGCTGATTCTAGCAGGAACTAGACCAATGGTGCTCACGTTGTCCCTTTTCTGTAAAGGAGGGGCCTCCCCCACACCACTCACACTTGCACACCTGCTTTGCTGGGCTTTCCTTTTGACCCAGGCCAAACCGGGGGCAGGAAGATCTGATGGTGCCCCAGCCTCAAGTTCTCAGAAGGTAGTCTCTGCTCCACACCCATTCTCACGCAGCCATCTGGGATTGTCGCAAAGGAGAGATTCATACGTACACGGCATGTCACCTAGAACAGACAGTGTGTGTCCAAATGCTTAGCTCACCACCAGAAAGTCTAGCCCTAAGAGAGACCCAGGCAAACGAGCCTCCAACTCTTAAAAGCAGCCATGAGCCTCCTCTGACTGACTGCAAACATCTCCTAAATTCTTCACCCTTCTCTGCACCCATGAGAGACATGTGGCCCTATCCACTCAGTGGCTGCCTCAGACGACAGCCAGCAACTTCACCAGCCAGCTGAGTGCAGGAGACCATGTGAGCCTGGGAAAGCCTGACTCACAGTCTCAGCAGCAAGAGTAATTACTCACCATTTGAAGCTGTTGAGTTTTTTTTTTTTTTCTTCAAAAATAGGGATGAAGGTGGGTTTTTTTATTATAAAAGAAATAAAACAAAAGTTGGCTGTTTGGGGCTGGTATTCCCTCACTACCACTTAACGGTTTCTCTGTGCTCTGTCCACCCTTGTGGAGGGGGTGGACACGGGTCAGTTAACGGGTAGAAGCATGTTACAGCAGCAGCAGTCACCCAAGCCCCATGGCTTTGATTTAAAAGGTACACATGTACTTGAAGCCGTTGAGTTTTACAGTGGTGTGTTACACTGCAGTAGCTAACCCCACCCCAGCCCCAAATCCGAGTCAGTTGTAACAGACTCACAGAGCCAGGCCTCTTGGTTCTGTCTTCTGTCTTTCTCATGTACTGATTCCAGCATGGAGGCTCCACCGTGGGGTGGCAAGGAACAGGCTAGGTTTGAACCCTGACACATCTTGTCTTAGCCTCTCAGAGCCTCATCAAGACTAACGATATCTACCCCAAGAGCCATTGTGAAGACTGGTGAAAAAGAGTTGAGCTTCTAAATGGTCCTGAAACTGAGGCTTTCAATAAATGGTGGCTGCTAGGAGGTGCTACGTTGACATTTGTTAAGTTTTTGCCTCTAGAATTGAAGCTCTGTTCCATGGCGACGTCACTGGGGTTTCATGGAAGGTGGCAGATATTCGATCCCTTCTCCATACAGACCTGTTAACACCCAATGCTACACAAAGCAGTGCTGAACACTGTGGAAGGACCCAATGCCTTTTAGCATGTTTTGTATCATTTTTGCTGGCAGTCATCCATAATTTATCGGATAATAGGAATTAAGGTACATTAGTCTTTGAGGTTTTATGTTAATCTGGCTAGAAGCTGTGCTGTGTTTTACGTTTATTGTATCTGTATGTGCCAGAGGCTTCCATTTTTCTCTAGTATCCTTGTTCTTTTTCCTCCCTCCCTCCCTCCCTCCCTCCCTCCCTCCCTCCCTCCCTCCCTCCCTCTCTTCCTGTTGTCTTTGGATTTCCCTAAGAACTCCTTAAATAAGTCTGTGCCTTGCAGCATTTTCAGTTGCAATCACTGGTCACCATTGTACTAGAGCCCTACTGATGAGGTGGTGAGGTGTGAGGAGGGGAACTTATAATCAATTATGAGCCTTTTTGTGGGCCTGAGTCCCTGGGCTATGACCTTCAGAAGTATTACCTAGCTTTCATCTGTTCCCCTTCGCTGGAAGAGGGAGCTGGACTTGGCTAACTGCGCTTCCACCAGGTAGCTAAGGTCTGGTAAGTTGGTTTACTTGGAGAGTAGGACTTCATTATGGAGAGTGCTCTGATCCTATTTCAAAATTGATACTTTTGCCTTCTTCCTGCTCAAAACACACGGGGATTTCTCTTGATTCTTCATCTTAAGAATCTAGTGGAATTTCTGGAGAGAAAAAACCCATGAAAGTATGGGGGTCTCCCCACTAATACTGGACCCCAGGAGTTTCTCCTTTAGAAGCTAATCCACACTCAGCCTCCATCAAGTAGTTAACTTACATTTGAGTGTTCTTAGCAGTTAATGGCTCCAGTGGCTTCAGCTTCAGGCAAGCTGATCCTGGCTGTTACTTTCTGAATTTCTCTGTGTCTTTAGATTTGGGTGGTGGTTTGCCCTGTGACCTCAATTCTCTGATGGATTTAAGAAAAGTCATTTGTTTTAAGTTTGTTAAGCTTTTTCCTTGTTGTAAGGCTGGGAGTGACAATTTCTAAGCTTTTTTATATGTCAAAGATGGAACCAGAAGCCAGGGGCTTTAAATTTTTATATCTTCTGAATAATGACTATTCTTTATCAAACAATTCCTACTGCACCTCCTGCCCTCTACCCCTGGAAGATCCTCCGAGAGGCCCATCCCTTCAGATGCCTCCATTAGATGGTCACAAGTGAGCTCCAGGTCTGTTACCTGCTGTATTCCCAGCGCCTAGAACAGTGCCCAGAACAACAAGTGTGTGCTAAGTGACACATGTTCACCCCTTCATTAGGGACCCATGGAGTCAAATTCCCAGGCCTGGCCACCTTTAATGGCTCCAGATGGCTCTCATCTCTATGACAGTCCACCTTCCTCTGGGGCCTTCAGTTGGCTGGTGTTCGGTTTGCATTTCCTGGACACTGGAGAAATAAGACGGGGTGTTTGGATCCATGTACAGAGTCTCTGTATCCCTACACAGAGGCTCCATCATGAACAAACTCATCATTCCACTTTCTTTTCAAGAATTTCCCAAAGGCAGCAGTTCCCAGCCAAAGACTAACAGTAGGACCCATGGTTTGAAGGGAATCCCTATTCATTCAGGATGGTCACCTTGCACCCTTCCTTGGATTCTGCTTTTTTATTCGATATGTCACCCTTACAACAGTCCTGTGAGATATGCCCTCTCATGATCCCCTTTTTATAGTGAAGAACCCAAGTGGAGAGGTTAGATCACTTGAGTAAGACCACGGAGTAGGTAAGCGGTGGGACTAAGATCTATACCCAGGCCTGGCTTTCTCTAAATATTGCTTTTGTCTGTGCAGAACTGGCAACATGATGTGCGTGGTCGCATGGGAGGGTTGACCTTCCCCGTGGACTTGAAAGTTGACAGGAACTGGATCACGCCATGGGACTAAAGGAGGAGAGAGCAGAGGTCTAGGCAGAGGAGGGGGGACCATTTCTTAACTGAACCCTGGGCAAAGCTGGTGTTTAAGATGCCCTGACTCTTGGATGGTATTTAGGGCAGGTATCTGGAAGTCAACACCAGGGGCACCTGAGTCCCCATGTTAATCTTCACCTTCCTCCTAAGCCATCAGGATGCTGCTTCCTCCCAACCTTGTTTCTAGGGTAACTGGCTTGTGGTCTTACCTGCCAGCCATCTGACATGTTGAGAGATGCCAATTTGTACCATTAACCTAGTCACACTGTAGGAAGCCTGCTGAGTACATTCAATTTGGGTGGGGAAGATGATGGCTGTGGCCACAGGATGCAGTGGACGGTCCTAAAGCCAGAAGTGCAGCAATGAATGAGCAGTAGAGGTAGGTCAGGCCAGGTCCGGTGAGTCCTGCAGCTGCTGCTCTTAGGAGTCAATGAACTTCCTGAATCTCAACTTCCTTATCTGGCCACTGGGGAGAGCCCCTCCACCTGCAGGGAGCTGGGGCCCCTAAATGAGACTGCACGGGAGGGGAGCTGCAGAGTGCAGAAGGCCTGAGAGCCTTGCTGTGGTTTGCCATTTCGCAACCATTCTGAGGGTCATGTCACTTCTCCCAGATGTGCAGGAAGAGACTCCCTAAGGAAAATAGGAAAACGGCTCCCTAAGGAAAGTCCCTGACTCAGCTCTTACTTGTTTCAGACACTTAGGGTGGGTAAGTGTGGGCTTCCGCTTGGCTTCCCAGAGGGCAGTGTGTCTGGCACAGTTTCTGTCTAGACACTGGCGGAGGGCTCTGGCAAGCCTGTCCCTAGCCTTCTTCTTCCTTGGGCACAGACGCCTCAGGACCAACAGCTCAGAACCCAGGAGAGCAAGAGGGCTCTCCCTGGTGTCATGGGCTCAAATGTGTCCCCCACCGCCCAAATTAATATGTTGGAGTCATAACCCCCCGTGCCTCAGGATGTGACTGTATTTGGATACAGATTCTTTAAAGAGGTAATTAAGTTAAAGTGAAGTCATTAGAGTGGGTGCCAATTCAACATGACTGGTGTCCTCCTAAGCAGAGATTAGGACATAGCCGCACACAGAGAAAAGACCCTGTAAAGACACAGAGAAAAGACCCTGTAAAGACACAGGGAGAAGACAGCCATCCACAAGCCAAGGAGAGAGGTCTCAGAAGAAACCAACTCTGCCAATACTTTGGTCTTAGTCTTTAAAATTATGGGAAAATAAATCTGTAGTTTAAGCCACTCAATATGTGGTGCTTTGTGATGGCGGCCCGAGCAGACTACCACACCCATCATTCCACCTCACTGTGACTAAGGGAATTCCAGCTCCCATGGTAGCCCTTGGAGTCAGGGACCCCTCTTGGGACCACCATGATGTGGGACACTTCATCTTGTTCTCGGTTCCCTCTGTCTTTCATTGTCCCCACATCCACCCCTGCACCTCTGCACTAGGTTTCCCAGGACCCTGACTCCATGTGTCCCAGGCCTGTCCAATTCACACACTCCTCTCAGCTTGGAAATGGAGAAGTAATGGGGGCATCAGATGTACCCTGCAGCTTAGCTTTGCGTGTCCCATGTCCCATCCCCGTGGACAGCTCTGATTTTAGTCACGGAGGGGACAAAGAGTTCCCGCCCACTGATGGGTTCCCACCCCAGGCTCTTAGCCTTGAAGGCCTTCTCTGAAGCCACAGGGACCCCATAGCCCCTGGGCAAATAAATGCAGTCTGAAAGTGCTGGGCAGCCATACCCCTCAGGGCAGCCTTCTGCGAAGGGAGAAAGGACAGAACTCGCAGCCTCTCTCCTTCCGGGACCATCCGGGAGTCATCCCACGCTCTTCCCCCACCTCCTACGGAAGTCGGCCTGTTGCTGAGAGCAGTGGCCTGGACAACGACCCTCACACTGGCATTCTCTTCTTCCATGTCTCACTCGCCCATCCCCAGTTCCTGCTTCCTGGCCTCGCCTCCCAAATAACCCACCCGCACCCAAGCATGTGCCTCACGTTCTGCTTTTGGGGAACCCAAACGTGAACATAGCTTCACCACTTCCTGGCTGGGGAGCAGGATGGAATGATTTCACTTTACTCATCTGTAAAATGGAAACATCAATATCTCACAGTCTGGTCACAAGAGTTAAATGAGGACAGCATGTTGAAGTGACTTGTAAACTGTATAAGATGATCTCAGTGCTATTATTTGTTATTATTTTTAGTTTGGTGGTAGCATTAGGTCCTTCCTCCATTGCTCTTTCATTAAAAAAAAATGAAAGAAAGAAAACCCCACCTTCTGTCCCGTTTCTTAGGGGCCCTGTGCTGCCAGGTGCAGGTGACCATCCTTGGGTAGAAATGGGTGCTAAGGGGCTGACACTGCTCCTCCCTTCCCCTTCCTTATCAGTGGGCTCGTATAAGATGATAGTCAAGAGGACACTGTGTGGAAGAGACACTGGGGTGGCTGGATCTTTCCAGCCCAGCTTCGTTGGTGCTGTCTGTGTGCCAGGATGTCACGGGCTGGGCTTGGTGCTGTGCAGGAAGCCTGGGCTGAGCTGGATGGACGGAGCTCTCCGAACGCTGATGCAGCCTGGCCCTCTTCCAGGAATGCCTGTTGCGGTCTGCCTACTGGCTGCTCTGGCCCATGCCCCAAGGGCTGACGAGGCTGTCCCCTGCTCTGGGACCCCGCTCTGACTCCCGGGCATCACGGGGCCCTCCTCCAGCTTCCTGCTCTCCTTGTACCAACCCTCCTCCAGAGCCCTGTCCTTCAGAAAACCAAGATCTCTTTGAGAGGAGGGGTTGTATCTCTATGTGTGTGTTCTAGAACAGGAACTGTTGGTCAACATTACAGGCTCAATAACATTTGTAGACTGACGGATCAGGCATGCCTGGTGAGAGAATGGGAGCCATGTAGGTAGTCTTCATGCCATGGAACTGCCAAGAGGCTACTGGAGTGGGCAGGCGAAGCCAAATCTGGGCTGGCATACAGAGCCCAAGTGCCAGGAGGGATGTCAGAAGGGGCAGGACGGGGACAGAGCTGCTCAGAGTCAAGACATGAGGTAAAGAGCAAAGTGCTGGGATGGGGTATCAGGATGGGCAGGGATCTGAGTGGCTTCCGCATGTTGGCTGGGACTTTTGCATAATTCTGAGAGCTCCTTCAGCATTAAGAACCAGAGCGGGTGGGTGGGATAACCAGAAAGCTGCCCTCCACACACACTTGCCATCATCTCTACTAGATTAGTTCTCAAGAAGCTGATGCCTCCGTCCCCCAGGCTTCTGAATAAATGCTGCCAAAAGTCCCCTGCTCTGGGCACTCAGCAGTTCTGAGGCTACAGATGGAGACAGTACTTACAGTGTTGCATGGGAGGCAGGTGCCATGGACTGTTGTTTGTGTTAAGCTGGGCAGTGGGTGTCACTCTTCACTTACAGAGCTGTTGCCCAAAGCAGCCCACAGGGGACACATGGTGTATGGATGGCTGGCTGGCTGGCTGGGTGGATGGTGTTGGAGTTGGTGAGATGGAATAGTGAGAGGACAGAGCGTGCTGGGGAAGGGTCAGTCACCAAGCAGTCTTCCCCACACTTGTTCTTTCTTCTGCATGCCCA